>NC_091769.1:6240833-6902500 GCF_029378745.1 Bos indicus | reverse complement strand
ATATGTTGATTATTTGCTTTAAAAAAAAAAAAGTTTGAAAATTTCTGCTCGATAGTACTAGGCTACTGAATGGTTAGGGAGATGAAAGGAAATCTTTAGTAACCCAAGGTAGATGCTGAGGAGATGAAAGAAGTGCAAAAATTTTGGTATTGAAGACCAGTTAATCATAGTAGTATTGAGCCAAGGTCAGGATCTTATCTGAGGATGACTAATGACTTAAAGTCAGAGCAGCTTTGTGGTAGTTAATTTCTTAAAGTCAAAGTGAAGTCACTCAGTCATGTCTGACTTTCGCGACCCCATAGACTGTAGCCTACCAGGCTTCTCCGTCCATGGGATTTTCCAAGCAAGAGTACTGGAGTGGCTTGCCATTTCCTTCTTCAGGGGATCTTCCTGACCCAGGAATCGAACCCGGGTCTCCCGCATTGCATGCAGATGCTTTACCCTCTGAGCCACTGTTGCATAGAATTGACCTTATTTGCAAATTATTGATGAGAAGCCAGAGATCCACAGAATCTGGAAATTTGATTAATCTTGAAACTAAAGTATTTGCAGAAGCTACAGTATGGATTTTGAAGTCTGTAGGAATAATGATGGGCGTGGAAAAGAAAAATGTTAGTTGGATACTGATAGCAGTTAGCTGCTGATAAAATAGTAGGTGTTAATATAAATAGATAATGGCAGCTTGTGGTTTGAAAATTATTATAAATAAGTACGAATTTTCAGGTAATAAAAAAAAGAAAGAGCCCAGTAATTAGAAAATGGTAATACTGAATAAAGCTATTTTCCATTTAGTCAGGGAGGGAATAAGAAATAGGAATAGGCTTTGCTTCCATTAGAGAGAGAGTTAAAATAGATGAAATGTTCCTTGTAGACCCAAATTGCTCCTGACGTAAGATGATATAGACAAGAAGTAAGACATTAGTTTAATGTGAAGATTTCTCTTGTAGAAAAGGAGTTCAGCAAAAGATAATATTAGGTTGCTATAAACGTAATTGTGATTTCAGACCATGAATTTTAAATCATTATTGTTGTTCAGTTGCCAGGTCGTGTCTGACTCTTTGCAGCCCCATGGACTACAGCACGACTAGACTCAAACACATCTTTATTAATCAAAATAAGAATCATTACAATTAACACATTTTTGCCAATGAGAAATAAATTTGTTTATTCCTGCAGCATAAAAGTCCGTGCTTTGGGATTCAGTGAACTCTTGGAAAGCATTTTCTCTATCTTGTTAGTTGTGGAAGTATTTTCCCTGCAAAAAGTTGTCTAGATGCTTGAAGAAGTGATAGTCAGTTGGTGAGAACTCAGGTAAATATGGTGGTTGAGGCAAAACTTTGTAGCTCAATTTGTTCAACTTTGGAAGCGTGGGCTGTGCAAGATACAGTCGGGCGTTGTCATGGAGAAGAATCGGGCCCTTTTTGTTGACCAGTGCCAGCTGCCAGCATTGCAGTTTTCAGTGCATCTGATCAATTTGTTGAGCATACTTCTCAGATACAGTGGTTTTGCCAGGATTCGGAAAGCTGTAGTGGATCAGACCAGCTACAGACCATCGAACAGTGACCATGGCCTTTTTTTGGTGCATGTTTGGCTTTGGAAAGTGCTTTGGAGCTTCTTCTTGGTCCAGCACTGAGCTGGTCGTCATTGCTTGTCCTGTACAATGCACTGTTCATCACATGTCACAGTCTGATCAAGAAATAGTTTGTTGCTGCTGCCTAGATTAAGAGAAGACAACACTAAAATGATGATTTTTTTTTTATTTCCAGTCAGCTCATGAGGCACCACTTATCAAGCTTTTTCACCTTTTCTAATTTGCTTCAAATGCTGAATGACCATAGAATGGTTGATGTTGATTCTTCAGCAGCTTCTCGTGAAGTTGTAAGAGGATCATTTTCGATGATGGCTGTCACTTGTCATCGTCAGCTTCGATGGCCGGCCTCTAGGCTACTCATCCTCAAGGCTCTTGTCTCCTTTGCAAAACTTCTTGAACCCCCATTGCACTGTATGTTTGTTAGCGGTTCCTGGGCCAAATTCATTGTTGATGTTGTGAGTTGTCTCCACTGCTTTACGAACCATTTTGAACTCAAATGAGAAAATGCTCAAATTTGCTTTTTGTCTAGTATCACTTCCATATAAAATAAATATAAAGTAAACAAGTAATCATTAGCCAAAAAAAGCAAGAAATGTGCATTAAAATGGTATATAACATAACCACATTTATTTAGAATGTATTCTAATATCAAACGGCAAATTTCAATAATGCAAAAGCTGCGGTTACTTTTTGCTCCAACCTAAAACTGAAGAAGCCATTCAAAAATAGAGACTAAGGTTGGTGGCTGAGGTTTAGAAATTGATGTTAAGAAGCAGAATACATAGTGCAGAGGATTCGTATGTTAGGCAGTGTAAAAGGAGAGTATTGTATAGAAGAAAGAGGTATGTTGAAGAACACAGGGGATTCTGTATTTCCTGGAATTGGATAAGTTAAAAGGAATATCCAGGCACAGACATACTGGGATGAATTAAAATCAGTATCAGAACTGTAAGTCATTATATTTTCCCTGTGTATACTGGAGGCAAGATAAAGTATCTTATTTATGTATTGATAGCATTACCATCCTCTTCAGTCTTTGTAGGTCTCTGGTAGAATTAGAAAATCTCCCCAAGGTAAGGAAAAAGAGATAGGAAGACTTAAAGGACAGAATAATTTATATCTCAGTACTATCCCTTACAAAAATGAGGATGGATATGGTTTTTATAATGTATTTAAAGACATTTCACAGCATACTTATTGGACATCCATTGATGAGCACTGGAAATACAAAGATGAATAAGATCGTGTAGTCATGGAATCCAGAGATATTTAATCAGTTGAACATAAGAATAAACTGGTTAATTTCTGTGTGCTTTCATCCTGATATTCTTAAATATATTTTATTTAGTGGTAGAAGATGATGAAGATGACTTTCCTACGACACGTTCTGATGGAGACTTCTTGCATAATACCAATGGCAATAAGGAAAAGGGTAAGTAGTGAAGTTTTCCCCCTCAGGGTATTTGGAAAAAATATACTTTCTAAAGTGTCAAAGTAACTATTTAACAGGAATAATTATTTAATGGAGTAATTGGAAAAAGTCTTTTTTAAGTTGGAACATGAACGTTTCTTCTAGGAAAAGACATGGAGGTAAAATACAGTCTGACGTTAAATAATGTGACAGCTTATCTGATAAATATTTCATTCTAAATTTTAGACATTGGCCAGTTATTTCAGTAGTGTTTGATAGAATCAGTTTCTAGTACTGAAAAAGTATTTCTTAGGAAAGATTGTAATGGAACTTGAATGTTTCTTTAATGCCTATGTCTGTCTTTAGTGTTCTTTTCTCTTTCCACTTGATAAACTGGTGTTGCGATGTATTTAATCCGTGTTACTAAAGGAAGATTATTGAAATAGCTGCTTTCATAGCACAGTTGTTCATAAACTCAGGAACAAAGTGGTTTATTTCATTTATCAGTTAATAACGAGTTACTTTCTGGATGGAACTCCTAATTGTTCACTAGAAATCTGTGTTTTTAACAACACAGATGAACATGGAAGGCATTCACGAAGTTGCTCAGTCGTGTCCGACTCTTCGTGACCCCATGGACTGTAGCCCACCAGGCTCCTCTACCCATGGAATTCTCTAGGCAAGAATACTGGAGTGGGTTGCCATTTCCTTCTCCAGGGGATCTTCCCAACCCAGTGATTGAACCCAGGTCTCCCGCATTGCAGGCAGATGCTTTACCGTCTGAGCCACCAGGGAATCGCATTGGAGGGCAATGGAGGGCATTATGCTAAGAAATAAACCGAAGACAAATAACACATGGTATCACATATATGTGGTATCTGTTGGGAGAAGTTAGGTTGTAACAGAAACCTGTGACACTCATAGTCAGTGCTTTCTTTTAATATATTCTAAGAAAAAGCTGACATGGATTCGTAAAACTTTTTTTTAAGTTGCAAATAAGCCTTTGTGAGAAAAATAAGTTAATCTAATTATGTTTATTTTTGCTGAAGTTTTGAAAGAATATGAAGTAAAATCTGTGGCCATGGCATATTTTCAAATTGTTTTTCAGTTGCTTAGTCCTGTCTGACTCTTTGTGACCCCATATATTGCAACATGTCAGGCTTCCCTGTCCTTCATTATCTCCTGGAGTTTGTTCAGATTCATGTCCATTGAGTCAGGGAGCCTATCTAACTATTTTGTCCTCTTGCGCTCGTCTCCTTTTGCCTTCAATCTTTCCCAGCATCAGCTCTTTTCCAGTGAGTCAGCTCTTTGCATCAGGTGGACAAAGTATTGGAGCTTCAGCTTCAGTATCAATCCTTCCAGTGAATATTCAGGATTGACTTCCTCTAGAATTGACTAGTTTGATCTCCTTTCAGTCCAAAGGACTCTCAAGAGTCTTCTCTAGCACCGTAGTTCAAAACATCAATTCTGTGCTCAGCCTTCTTTATGGTCTAACTCTCACATCCATACATGATGACTATTGGAAAAACCATAGCTTTGACTATATGGACTTTTGTCAGTAAAATAACGTCTCTGCTTTTTAATACACTGTCTAGGTTTGTCGTTGCTTTTCTTCCAAGGGTCAGGTGTCTTTTAATTTCGTGGCTGTAGTTACCATCTGCAATGATTTTGGAGCCCAAGAAAATAAAGTCTGTCACTGTTTTCATTGTTTCCCCATCTATTTGCCATGAAGTGATGGGATCAAATGCCATGATTTTAGTTTTCTGAATGTTGAGTTTTAAGCCAGCTTTTTCACTCTCCTCTTTCATCTTCATCAAGAGGCTCTTTAGTTCCTCTTTGCTTTCTTCCATAAAGGTGGTGTCTTCTGCTATCTGAGGTTATTGATATTCCTCCCAGAAATCTTGATTCCAGCTTGTGCTTCATCCAGCCCAGCATTTTGCATGATGTACTCTGCATATAAGTTAAATAAGCAGAGTGACAATATACAGCCTTAATGTACTCTTTACCCAATTTGAAACCAGTCCGTTGTTCCTTGTCCAGTCCTAAGTGTTGCTTCTTGACCTGCATAAAGATTTCTCAGGAAACAGGTAAGGTGGTCTGGTATTCCCATCTCTTGAAGAATTTTCTGTACTTTGTTGTGATCCACACAGTCAAAGGCTTTAGAGTAGTCAATGAAACAAAAGTAAATGTTCTTCTGGAATTCAAGGAAAGATATATACAACAGTGGAATAGAATTGAGAGTCCAGAAGGAAACCTTATTTCATATAAAATAAATACGATCTTTTATAAGAGTGAATACAAGAAAAAATAGGTTTTTAAATAGCTTTATTGAGATGTAATCAACATACCATACACTGTATATATATTTAAAGTGTACAGTTTGGTTAGTTTTAATATTATCATGATGCTATTGCCACTGTCAAGACTGTCCTTCAAAAGTTCCCTGCCTCCATCCCTTTTGTCTTCCCTTTTCTCCACCTCTCAACCAACCGCAACCCTTCTTTCACTGTAGATTAGTCTGCATTTTCTAGAATCTAATGAATTCAACTTTTCTTGCCTGATCTCTTTCTTAGTTTGAAATTTCTCGTTGTTACACATATCATTATTCAGTGTCTTCATTGCTGAGTAGTATTCCCTTGTACAGATGACATGACAGGTTTCTTCAGTCCATTTGTCTGTTGGTGGAAATTTGCATTGTTTATGGTTTGGAGCTATTATAAATAATGTTCCTGTTAACATTCAAACACAGTTTTTTTTATGGATATATATTTTATTTCTTTGGAGAGATGGAATGGTTGACTCATATGGTAGGTATATATTTAACTTTTTAAAAACCTTCCAAACTACTTTTCACCAGTCATATTTGAGAGCTCAAGTTCCTCCATATCCCCACTGACTCTTGATGTGGTCAGTCTTTTAAAATTTTAGTCTTCTAATAGGTATATAGTGATATCTCACTGTAGTTTTAATTTGCTTTTTCCTAGTTAACTATAAATGTTGAGCATCTTTTTATCTGCTTATTTGCTGTTCATATTTCTTCTTTGGTGAAATGTGTATTCAGATCTTTTGTTCAATTTTCAATTAGATTATATTTTCCTATTGAGATTACTGTGTATTGTATTGATATATTAATATACTGAGATATCTATATTAATATTAATATATATATGGATAGATAGATAAAGGATATGTCCTTTATCATATGTATTCTGTGCAGAGATTTTTTTTTCCAGTCTGTGGCTTGTTTCATTATTCTTTAAAAAAATTTTTTTATGGATATTATATATATTTGAGGTGAGACTTCCCGGGTAGCTCATTGGTAAAGAATCCACCTGCCAAGCAGGAGGTGTGAGTTCAGTCCTTAGGTCAGGAAGATCCCCTGGAAAAGGAAATGGCAACCCACTTCAGTATTCTGGCTTGGGAAATGCCATGGACAGTAGAGCCTGGTGGGCTGCAGTCCTTGGGATCGAAGTGCGTCGGACACAACTGAGCAACTAAACAACAGCAACATATTTAAGGTGTTCAGTATAGTGATTTGGTGTATATGATTATGGTGAAATGATTACTGCGGTCAAGTTCATTAACATATTTCCTCAGTTACCATTATTTTATTATTAACTATAGATTAGCTCTCTAGACTTACTTATCCCACAACTGCAACTCTCGTTCTTTTAACAGTGCCTTCAAGAGTAGAAATTTTAAAGTTGGATGGTTTAGTTTGTCAGTTTATTTTTTGGATTGTGGCTTTGCTGTCATATCTACATTATGAGTTTTTAAAGTTGGAAGTATTATTTCATTTATAAGAATTCTATTGAAATGGTTTCTTATAACTATAGTGCCCTGGGACTTCCCTGACTGTCCAGTGATTAAGACACCACGCTTCCAATGCAGGGGGTTGTGGGTTCGAACCCTAGTCAGGGAACTAAGATTGCACATACTGCACGTGGTGGCCCAAAAATAAATGAATAAAGCTGAAAGATATTATGCTGTCTTATTTGCATCTTATGAGTTTTTTTTTTAAGATTGTTCATTTAATTCAAAGACTAACTTAAAATTATAATATAACATAACCATTTTTATGTATGCATTGGTCCCAGAATTATATTCAGACATTTACTTAAGTTTTTTGTGTTACGTTATTCATTTCAGCAGTTTCTCCTCAGATTTTTCTTTTAAATTCCTGGTTTCTCAAAATATAAGATAGTTCTTGCCATAATTAGGTCTCACTCTAGGCTATCTGTTATTATTAAATTATTACTTCTCTTACCACTTATTCACTGGGTACAGCATAGCAAATAGATTTCAAGAAACAGAATTCAGAGAAAAGGACTTGGGAGTACATATGTTGTCCCAGGCTTCTTTGCTTGTAGAGATGGATGGAAATTTTTAAGTGTTGGCCAACAGGAAGGCAACTCTATTTTGAAAGTTCTGCTCTTATAGTTTCCTAAAAAGTATCTAATTTTAAGTTGTAGTGAGGAATGATTTCTTTGTTATAAAGATTTATAGTGAATAATTTTTTTTTTTTCAGTATTTCCACATGTAACACCAAAAGGAATTAATGGTATAGACTTTAAAGGTGAGGCGATAACTTTTAAAGCAACTACTGCCGGAATCCTTGCTACACTTTCTCATTGTATTGAGCTGATGGTAAAACGTGAGGACAGCTGGCAAAAGAGAATGGACAAGGTAAGATTCTCTTTTTACTTTTTAAAAAATAATCAGATTTTGTTTATATACCAATCAAACATTTAAACCTAACTAACTTCTTAGGGAAAGATCGTTTGGATTGTTAGAAGTAGCAGGTGGTACTAATCCTCTAAAACTTTAGAACATCTTAAATTCATTTTTCTAATGAGATTCACTGGTTATGTATTTGGTTATTGTATGATACGCATTCGTCATTGGATTTTAACATAAAAGTTTTTCTAGTGATAATAGTAATGCTTTGAAATAGAAGTATGAACCATTTAACATTTCCTAGCTTTATTGTCTAACACATGAAAGTATACCTAAGTTCTATGAACTACTTGGTATATATAAAAAAATACCAATTTATAAAGTTAAATATTAACTTACTGCATTCATGGCCGTGTATATTTTCCAGCATCACTGGTGTCACTTAGCACACATTTTGTTGTTCATTGAACATTTGCTTTATGTTCACCTTTCCTCTGCTAAGTCACTTCAGTCGTGTCTGACTCTGTTCGACCCCATAGACGGCAGCCCACCAGGCTCCCCTGTCCTTGGGATTCTCCAGGCAAGAACACTGGAGTGGGTTGCCATTTCCTTCTCCAGTGCATGATAGTGAAAAGTGAAAGTGAAGTCGCTCAGACATGTCCGACTCCTAGCGACCCCACGGACTGCAGCCTACCAGGCTCCTCCGTCCATGGGATTTTCCAGGCAAGAGTACTGGAGTGGGGTGCCATTGCCTTCTCCACCTTTGTTTAAACTGCAGCACTGATAATAATGTTATAATATGAATCTTTAGTTATAAGTGTGAAGTAGAATTTGGCTCAGTGAATTTGTTTAGTAGGAAAACTTTTGTTTATAATTTAACATCATAAAAATGTTAGAACCAAAGTATATCTTAGAGAATTTAGTTCTAGTGCAGTGCCATCATTTTATAGAAGCAGCTGAGGTCCAGAGGCTTGTCTAGAGGTATTAAGTAGCAGAATTAGAAGAATTTTACTCTTCTGTATTTCATCTCTGGATATTAGGGCAGGTGTCAGTCAGAATCTTATCACCCGTTAGTGAGTCATATTGCTTGCAGTATTTGGAGGTCTTAGCAATTTGAGCAGAACACTAAGGAAAGCAGTGTCATCACGGATGTAATAGCAGAAAGGCTATAGATTTAATGGCACTTGATGTTTACAAAAGGTTCCCATGTTCTCAGGTGCAAGTGAAAGTAAGCCAGGTTGATTGACTATATGTTTTCTTTTAAAACCAAGCAGTGAAAAAATCCATTTAAGGTACATATGTATACTTCATTATTATTCTGGAGTCAAACTGTTAGACCATCAGCGATTTCAATTGTGGATCATAGTGAATCTTTAGAGGAGTCACACACAAAAAAGTATGAGGAAACAGGATAACCCCTTAAATTCACTAGACTACTGGTTCAAGAGAATCTTTCAACTTGTCTGGATTAGCTTATTCAAAACTTTTTTGGTAGCTTTCTCTTAAGTGCCCCCCCACACCGGCCCCCCATCTACTAATCCTTCCCTAGAGGGTCACCATCTCTAGTCATGTGCTCTAATGACACTGCCTAAAAAAATCCATTAAGTATAACACATGGCTTCCCCATCTTTTTGGCAATCAGATTTCTTATTTGAAAAGGGACATGGATTTGCAGTTGTCTTCAATATTGGTAATCTTACCCATGCTCTTTCTTTACTGGGTAGCACCAAGTAGACTGTATCAAAGAACCTGTGAAAAACAACACTTTTTTTGGTACCATATTTAACCAAATAACAGCACAAAATATGGTAGTATTAATTGAAATCTGCAAACAATTGTAATTTATAGTGCTCTTACAAGTTTCATTCACCTTTTCCACCATCACGTTTTTTCTTAAGGTTGATATAGGATCCCAGTTACATTTTACAGGAAATGTAAATGCATGTGTGCATATAAAGTATATGCATATATATTTAGTGTGTGTATGTATATATATGTATGCACATGTATGTACATATATACTCATATATATATATATACACACACACTCTGTAAAGATTAGGAAATTCTTGAATAGAGAGAGTTGTTTATCAAGAAACATATCCTTGGCTCAGCTGGTAAAGAATCTGCCTGCAATGTGGGAGACCTGGATTCAATGCCTGGGTTGGGAAAATCCCCTGGAGAAGGGAAAGGCTACCCACTCCAGTATTCTGACCTGGAGAATTCCATAGACTGTATAGTCCATGGGGTCACAAAGAGTTGAACACGAGTGAGCTACTTTCACTTCACTTAGGTAATTGATATAACTGGGAAGCAAAGTACAATGATAACAATATGGTTTAAATGAATTTGTGTTTTTTTCAAGAAGTATTTGTATGCTTGTGTGCTAAACTGTAAACTAGAAATGAGGAAACAGTAATGAACAGGAAGTCATTCTTGAAGGATCTTAAAATCTAATGAGAGTAATTAAATACGTGATAGTTGATAAAATAATAGCTATTTAATAACTATATACTTTTTATGTAGATTTCTAATATATGTTTATCTAGTAATATATAGTAGATATGTATAATATATATGTAAATCTCTATAGTCTCTAATTTTATGTTTAATAGCTCTTATCTAACATTATATCCATTGTTCTTACAGTTAAATAATTTAAAATTAATGTTCGTCAGTGGTGATGATTTTTCTCAGTTACCTGTATAAATAATTCCTTCTCTTATAGAAGTATACTTAATTTTTAGCCAGTTATGTCCAAGAATTCTAAGATTAAGTAATTTTAGTTGTTAACAATATTAGTAAGAGAAAACCTATTCATCAAAGATGTTAGCTTATATTAATAGATTCACAGGTGTGTAATTGCACGTTTATTCACTTGCCTCGAAGTCTTTTTAGTGTTATTGCTGTTCTGTGTGTTTTTGTTTTGTTCATTTTTTAAAATTAAGGTTTAATATATATACAGTGAAGTGTACCACTCTTAAATGTACTCCTAGATGAGTTTTATACATATGTATACTCCCCTGTAACCACTACTCAAATCAAAATGTAGAACTTTTATAACCCCCCAGGTTTTTCATGCCTCTTCCTACTCCATACCATACCACTGCCTCAAGAAGTAACCACAGTTTTAACTTATTAATATATCCTTATAGATTAGTTTTGCCTGTTCTTGGACAGCTTGTAAATGGAATCATACAAAATATACTCTTGTGTCTGGCTACCCCCTCCCCAATACTGATTGTGAAGTTCCTTCATCTTGTAACTTTTAGTGATAATTTGTTGTTTTGTTATATAGTATTATTACTGTATACTGTTCATTGTATGATGCATTTTCATTCTATGACTTTACTGTGTTTTTTCCTTTTTCCTGCTGATGGACATTTTTTAATTTTGACTCTTGTGAATAAAGCTGCTGTGAGCATTGTTATGTGTATTTTTGGTGGATATATGCACTGTTTTCATTTGGGCATATACCAAACAGTAGAATTATCAGTTCATGAGGTATATACTTAGCTTTAGGTCTACAGAGGTAGACAGTTTTCCAAAGTAGTTATATCAGTTTATAGTCCCACCAGCAAGTAAGTGAGAATTCTAATTGCTTTTCACCCTTGACAGCACTTGGTATTGTCTTTTTTTTGTGAGTGATTTTTTATATTTTGATTTTAGCCATTCTGATGGTTCTGTAGTCCTCTCTTCACTTCAGTACACAAAAATCAGTTTGTAGGCCTAGTATACTAATTCATTGATTTGCACCAGCTTAATTCAGATAGGGTTTTTAGAAGTGGGTGAGCTCTGTGAGTTCTGTTTGGACTTTAATCCTTAAATATTTGAGGTGAAGGAATAAAGGTGTTAGGGAGAAGGCAATGGCACCCCACTCTAGTACTCTTGCCTGGAAAATCCTATGGACGGAGGAGCCTGGTAGGCTGCAGTCCATGGGGTCTCTAAGAGTCGGATACAACTGAGCGACTTCACTTTGACTTTTCACTTTCATGCACTGGAGAAGGAAATGGCAACCCACTCCAGTGTTCTTGCCTAGAGAATCCCAGGGACAGGGGAGCCTGGTGGGCTGCCGTCTATGGGGTCGCACAGAGTCGGACACAACTGAAGTGACTTAGCAGCTTAGCAAGCTCTGTGTGAGTTCTGTTTGGACTTTAATCCTTAAATGTTTGAGGTGAAGGAATAAAGGTATTAGGTGCTTTATATTAATAATAATTCTGTTAGGCTTTAATATCAGATTTGACCCATTGCAATCCATTGTTCTAAAAAAGAAAGTTTGAGGTTGGTGCCAAGGCCAGCCTTCTAAAATTTTGTCCTTGGATCTTATAGCAGATTCTGAGAGCTATAGACCTTATCTATAAAAGCAGAAGGTTAAAGTAGAAATCTAAGCTCTTTTTCAGCTCTAAAATAATTTAATCCAGCAGTTGGAAAGTATAAGAAACATCTCTTAGAATATCTTTTTTGTAGTGATTGGTTTTACCAATTATTGAGTTATTTTCTTCCTGGCATCCATTACTTGCTTTTTTTTCTCTATAACAAAATAAATTTAGCTCCTACTGGGGAAAACAGACACATGAATATATATTATAGGTGTTTCTCTGATGCTAATTTATCTCTCTTTTTTTTGACATGTAGACACTTTGGTAGTTACTTAATCCATTTAAATATGTAACATACCTAGTGTGTGTGGGTTAGGTGCTCAGTTGTGAACAACTCTCTGCAACCCCATGGACTATAGCCCACCAGGTTCCTCTGTCCATGGAATTTTCCAGGCAAGTATACTGGAGTGAGTTGCCATTTCCTTCTCTCAACCTATGGTAGCTTGTATGTGATATATGGCCCAGAAAAACAGTGTTTTCTGGAACAGAAGAATACTCATTTTTTTCTTTCTTTCTTTTTTTTTTTTTTTGAGCGGAAGATAAATTCTTCCTGCAGTAAGAATTATTTTTTTGGCCAAATTATAAAATTTTGGTGAAATGTAAAAAAAATCCCATATCACATGATAAATTCTTCGTCTGGTTTTATTTTTTAAAGGAAACTGAGAAGAGAAGAAGAGTGGAGGAAGCATACAAAAATGCCATGACAGAACTTAAGAAAAAATCCCACTTTGGAGGACCAGATTATGAGGTATGAAATTATAGTTTTGGTCTTAGAAACACGTAGAAAAAAAATAATATATATTTATGTCACAAAAGTGATTTTTATATTATGCTTTTGTAACCTTTAAATATTTTGAATATTTTATAATATATGCTAGGCTTACCCTGAAAAGATTTTTTTCCTACAAAACTTTAAATAAAGAGCCTTAAAGGGCTCATTACTAGGCCTGTCTGCTTTATAGGACAAGTTTTTGTCTCGCCTGTGAGGGTTATACTTATTGATATTACCTTGTAACTCCTTCTTTTTTTTTAAATTTTATTATTTGAAATCAATAGATGCATTATTTTTTTGCTTGCACTATAAAGCATGTGGGATCTTAGTTCCCTGACCAGGGATTGAACCTGTGCTCTCTGTATTGGGACTGCAGAGTCTTGACCACTGGACCTCCAAGGAAGTCCCTAATTGTTTTTTTGTTTTTGTTTTTTTAAATAAAAGCAACCTACAGAGGAAAACTCCAAGAACTTGACTGGTGAAAGATTTTAGTCTGTGCTGTATACTGTGAGGTCTTATCCATAGCAGAGCATGAACTGTTCTAATTGCCTCACCTTTATGTTTGAAAAATGTCTGAAATCAGTTTCTTTCCCCATTTTGTTATTTGTTAAGCAGTTAGTAGAATCTGCCTCTCCATATACACACACATATAGGAGTACAAGGAGTATCATTGACATGGAAGTAGAATGTTTAAAAAAAAGACATTAGATTGTATTTAAGAAAATAGAAGAAAAATTCCTTGCCGTTATTATTCTAGAAAGGAAAAAAAGACCTGCTATTGATAATATTTTTTATGTTGGGACTGATTTCCAGCTGTGAAAATCTGTAGTATGAAGACTTGAGCGATAATATTTTTAAATTAATAAGCTGTTATTTTGTTCCTTCTAGAATGTATAAAAATTACATAGTCAGCTATTGTCTTGGATTTTAAAGTCTAGATTACTGAAATATTAGCTGTTAAAACAAAAATTTTAACTTTTACTCTGAAGCTGAGCAGGTTGATTTGCTATTTTAGGTTTGTTTGCGGGGGAACTATGAGCCTTTAAAACTTACCCTATTTTTTTCATATTGCAAACATGCATTTGCATATCCAGTCACATCAGTTGGTTCATGTATGTGATGTACATTGCCATGTGTGTGTACATCCTCTACAAGTGGCTGTGCTTTTGTATACTCTATAGTAGTATGTATTATTTGTGTGAAAAGTATTATAAACTTATTACAGTGCAGTACTGTATAGCCCATTGTGTCAGTTGGGTACCTGAGCTAACAATTTGAACAAATTGAACTTAGGAATGTACTCTCCAAATGGAACTTGTTTGTACGACTGTATGATTTCATATTTGTCTCCCCTTTTGTTATTTCAGAGGAGAGAGAAGGAGGGTCCTTGTGATAGGTTTATTTTCATTAAAGAAATTGCTTTATTGATGTGATTTAGGCTTTCTGTTAAAAATGTTCATCGTTTATTTGCATTTCTTCTTTAGTGGCTCTCTTATACACATCCCTTGACATTTTTATTGTTAGAATTTGGGTGTTTTTCCTCTCTTGATTTAGAAGATGGACAGGATTGACTTCATTTCTCAATTTTCTTCTTTTTAATAGTTGAAAAAAAATCTTATTAGTTTTGCCATGTCAAATTTTGTGCTTTCTTGTATTTAACTCACAGTCTTGATACAGTTATCTTTATGTTTTTTTCATGTTTTAAAAAGTGTTCTTTTTTTGGCCTAAAGATGTAAACTGAGGTAGTCTCAAATTAACAGAAATTGAGTTTATTTGGGAATAGCAGAGATTATGATTTGGTAAATCTATGCCAAATAGAAAGTTACAGGCAGTTTTGTAGAGGCTGTCGGGCAAGCTGTATTTTATGGGCAAGGAGTGCAGACAAGGGAAGTCCAGCCAGAGTCCAAGCAGTAAATTCATTAGCTTGAAGATGGGGAGAGATACTTGGCAGATGGTCATTGGTCTGGAGATAAGGCTCTGTGTTCTGTTGATCTGGCATTTACGGAAATCATTCTCTTAGTTAAGTTCCATTCTTTAGGTACAGGTATGAGATTCCCATTTCACATCCTCAGATTCCATTTTAGATTGAAATCCTTTCACACTGTACTGCAAATAATTATCTATATTTTCTGTTCTTTTTTTTAATGATCTCTTCTAAATATATTAACACATCTGATTTTTTTAAAATTATGATGTAATGGAGGAATCTGTAATTTTATATTCCAGTTGGAATTGTTGACTAAACCATCTTTTTCCCACCTAGTTGAAATGCACCTCCCCTCTTTCTCTTTTAATAGTTAAGGAGACTTCAGTTTTTTTCTCATCAATTCTCTGTTGATGAAAAATTAAGAAAGAAATGGAAATTTTTATTGGAGCCAAATTGAGGATTATATCCCAGGAACAGCATCTCAGACAGCTCTGAGAACTGTTCCATCCATTAGAAGTGTTTTTGAGACAGAAGGCTCTACATCAAATCAGATGATGTAATACTGACAGTTTACACAGCTCTCTTCTGCAAGTCTAAACTGGTAGGTAACATGACTCACTCCAAGATCAAGAAGGAAGGTTATCTTTTAAGGAGTTGATGCTAGGAGAACATTGTGTTTTAGGATTGGGCAGGTGTTTTTGTCAATGGGGAAAATTTGGTCATGATGCAAGATGCAGATAATACAGTATACAGTAGCCGGGAAAGGGGAGGCCAAAGAGCAGAGAAAAAGTTTTTTTTTCAACATTTAATTTTTTTCTCGTCTTGCCATAAAATATTAATTTTATTTCACAATTTCCCTCTTTTGATCTTTAATCTTTTGATAGAAAGCATTAGGCAATCAAATATTTGGTCCCTTGATGCCAGGGTTCTTGCTCACCTGCCCTTGATCATCATGTCTCTCAGCGCTGGGTCCAAATAGCTGAGTTCTCTTTTGGCAGAGGGAATTATACTAGCAGAATGTTCAAGTACTGAGAGCTGATTCCAGGTTGTCCAATATGATTTAACCCAAATTTCCTCACATGTGCATTATGTATGCCCATTATTTTATAGAGCACTATATAGACATGATCTACAAATTCAGGTTGTTTAGACATCATTGTTTTACTATTAGCAGGTGATACACAGAATGGAAGGCAAGAAACTATCACTTTGTAACTCCACAAACTGTAATTTAAATTGTCAGGAGGACCAACATCATCATTAATAGAGATTTAAGCCAAGATCCTCCTAAACTGAACTCTTTTCCTAGTGTTTCCCCTGAACTGGGAAGAAGATTGTTCAAAGTGGAAATTTAGCTCTTCATGTGTCATGAAATGAGTTACCAAATATTGTGGCCAAATGGTCATACCATTGGATACCTGATAGAAACCAGTGTACTCACATTACAGATTAACAGAAGCTACCCATAAGGGATCTTAAGCCCAAGGCAAATGAACTATGTGTATTCCTAACCAACCTGGGAAAAACCAAGGTCATGAATTTGTTCTATAAATCCATTGGGTCCTTGTAGGAGCTACCCAGTATTCACCATCTAATGAAATGGGCTGTTTATGGCCAGATTCAGAATAGGCATCTTGGTCAGGTAAGAGCATCTCACTTAGGGATATTGGCGGTGATATTAGCTTGCATGGTGCTAGAGTTTCTTTAAAATAAAATGTCCAAGGGCCATCCAGTTAGAGCCTTGGAGAGGAGAAATCCAGCAGGACAACCTGGGCCATAGGTAATTGGCCCCAAACCCAGTGATTAGATTAATTCTAAACTTGCAAATATTGAGCCCAAGAAAGAAACTGAAACCAAAAAACTGACTCATTAGAAAAGACCCTGATGCTGGGAAAGATTGAAGGCGGGAGGAGAAGGGGACAACAGAGGATGAGATGGTTGGATGGCATCACCGACTCGATGGACATGAGTTTGAGCAAGCTCCCAGCATTGGTGATGGAGAGGGAAGCCTGGCGTTCTGCAGTCCATGGGGTTGCAAAGAGTTAGACTCGACTGAGTGACTGAACTAAAGAAAGAAATACATTTGATTCATAAGCAAAGATATGATTTCCCCCCACCCCACCAAAAAACGAGTGTAAGTAGTTGTCAAAGTTACCAGTATACAGACCTGGTGCAGCATCTTGGATTAGCTGTCTCCTTCAGATGGCTTCTTGTGCTGGTCTGGTAATACTGTTTTTAGTTGAAGTCAGGTGTCAGAAACAGGAGTTGCAGTTTATTCAGAAGAGGAGGCCTAATACAGTCCCTTCTAATGTGACTGAGTCCTTTATCTGAGACCTTTCCCAGTAGGAATAATCTCCTGGTTGCAGGTCATGGCACATCCGATCTTCATCCAAAATTAAATTACTGTGATAAGCTTCAGAAACATACTTTGAGTGCCCTTTTAATAACTAAACTTTACAATAATATGACAACAAGGAAACTATCTCAGAAAAGAATCTTAGACAGTAGTGAAGACCTCATTCAATAAAATTAGAATTTAATAACCACTTAAACATTATCTTTCTGTAAAATTACCATAATTTCTACCAAATACAACCACATTAAGACTAATTTGTTCACAAAATGTCTGATTAATTGACCACATAGACTCTTTAAATTGGCTCTGATGGAACTTCATAATGAATCTCAGTTGAACTTAAACTCTCTAGGCCAGGAAAGCCACACCAAAGGCATGTCATGGATTCTTCCTGTGATAAATGTAGATTTGGGTGCTGGGTTTAGGTGAATTTCTCTCTTCTCTGCTGCTAAGTCGCTTCAGTCATGTCCAACTCTGTGCGACCCCAGAGACGGCAGCCCACAAGGCTCCCCCGTCCCTGGAATTCTCCAGGCAAGAACACTGGAGTGGGTTGCCATTTCCTTCTCCAGTGCATGAAAGTGAAAAGTGAAAGTGAAATTGCTCAGTAGTGTCCGACTCTAGCGACCCCATGGACTGCAGCCTACCAGGCTCCTCCATCCATGCGATTTTCCAGGCAAAAGTACTGGAGGGGGTGCCATTGCCTTCTCCGCTCTCTTCTCTAGATTCCCTGAATACCTTGAGATTCCTGCACCTGTTAGTAGGTGGCCTTCCTTGTATACCTGGGTAAGCTAAAAATCTAAGAGTTTACAGATTCTGAAGGGATCAGATAGAGAGAAAAGATAAATGTTTTATTTCTATATTCAGAGGTATAGTAAGGGTTTCTTTATATCTGGAAAGCAGATTAAAAATGAATAGTATTTCAGACAAAAAAAAATTATAACCATACTCATAAGTTCATTCAGTCCTGCGAGACTAATCCTAGATCTTAATCTTCAGTTAGCAGTTTTATGAAACCATCCAGTTTTCCATCAGAAGTCTTTAATTTCTTACCCAGTTCAGTGGTATGATCTGAAAGTTATCAGAAACCTGTACTTGTAAAAAAGTTCTTTTTATGAATATTCTTGAAGATGAAGTATTTTTACCTAAACATTGGAGTAAAACAATAACTGTCCATAAATTACAAAAGCTTTGAAAAGTTAAAGACCTGATTCCAGTCCAATTGACAAACTTCATTACTGCTGTGACATAAAACAATTTAAGATAATTTCTAGAATTATTACTGATAACATGTTACCAGGACATTTTAGGAGTTCCATGTAATTTCTAGAATTTCTACAAAAGTAAGAGTTAGTTGCTCAGTCATAAACAACTCTTTGCAACCCCATAGACTATAGCCCATCAGACTCCCCATTGACTGTAGCCCACCAGGCTCCTCTGTCCATGGAACTTTCCAGGCAAGAATACTGGAATGGGTTGCCATTTCCTCCTCCAGGGGATCTTCCCAACCCAGGGATCAAACCTGCGTCTTCTGCATTGCAGGCATATTCTTTACCGTTTGAGCCACCAGGGAAGCTAGACTTTCTAGTAATAACATTTACCCATTTAATAGGCCCTCAGAAGTTTTATCACCACTAAAATTTGACAATACTTGCCATGTAATTTAACATACCAAATAAGCCTAATAGTTAATTAATCTTTTCTCTGAGATGGAGAGAAAACAAATAATTTAACATATACCAGGGGCCCTTTGAAAAACTTCAACGTTAACTAAAGGTCCGGTGAACTTCATTTAGAAGTTGATCTTTGGAAATTTTGTCAAAAATACCAAAAACTTTCAAAAACCTGGTTAAATAGGATCATAGGTCAGTGTCATTTAACCAGCACGACAGTAAAAGAGCTCAAAGGTTGTCGTAAATCACCAAAAGGCAAAGAAACTCACACTCTTACTAAAAGCAGCTCAGTATTTTAAGGAAACTGTCTTCTCAGAGAGAAAACTAAATTCAAGTTTCGTATACTTACCTTTAAAAATCACTTTCTTAATTCAGTCTTATCCTAGCCATTCCCAACCATGTACAAAACTCTTTTCTCAGTATTCCTTTTCCTCAACCCTTTAACGGCTTTCTGTATCCGTATTATTTTTTCCGTTATTTCCATTCAGAAACAACCAGCTAGCTCTAAGACAAAACTATCCCGTCTTCCCCTTTTAAAAAAAGCCTTTCCATTCCTCATACTTTTTATTCATGTATTTAAAATTTTTTATTTATGTATTTATTTGGCTGCACCAGGTCTTAGTTGGGGCACATGTAATCTTTAGTTGTGGCATGTGAACTCTTAGGTGCAGCATCTGGGATCCAGTTCCCTGGCCAGGGATCGCACCTGGGTCCCCTGCATTGGGAGTGTGGATTCTTAGGCACTGAACCACCCCTGAAGTCCCTCTCATCGTCTTTTAGTGAAAACATGCTTCCCATCTTCCTTGCATACTAAAATGTTTCCTGCCGGGGTCCAGCCCCGGTGGATCCAGGGAATTCGAAGCGGGGATGGCGTCGGCGAGGATCAGGAAACAACTGCTTAATTAAACTTTAATTAAGGATATAAAGAGTAATAGAATGAGGATAGCTCAGTGAGGAAATTCAGTGGAGAAAAGAGGCTGAAATAAGGATAGCTCAGTGAGGAAATTCAGTGGAGAAAAGAGGCTGAATAATTCAGCCAGAAGGTAAGAGAAAGAACGACATGGTGACACCAAGTTTCGGTGAACAAGGCCCCGCACTTTATTTTCCAAAGTAGTTTTTATACCTTAAGTTATGCATAGAGGATAATGGGGGAAGGGGTAGAGTCATGCAGTAAGCCAGGCTTTCTTCCTGCAAACTTATCATATGCAAAAGTTTAGGTGATTTGCATCATCTTCTAGCCCGGAGGCCTTTTTCTCTAAAGGTGATTATTCTAAAGTCAGGTGCCAGCCTCCAAAAAGCATTAGATAAAGTTGCATTCCTACAGAGCAAAGGTGTGGTGGGCTATAACAAGAAAAAGAATTAACTCAAGGGTCCCAGGTTACAAACATTAAAGCTACTACTTACACCAATTATATTAATCAATACACTGCCAGGGACACAGCAGATAAGGGATATGGAAACTTAGCAGCAAACATTGGCCCAACAAGTGAAAATCCCTTCACCAATACAATTTCTAATCAATCTTTTAACTGCTCAAAGGAATCTGTATTTAGACAGTTTAGAACATCTCCTGCCTCTCACAGTTGGGAGGCTCTGAACAGTCACACGTGGCCGGAAAAACCTATTCAGGCAGGCTAGAGGATTTCCAAAGGAGTTTGTAGGTTGAAACACTGTCACACCCAAGAATTATTAACTGGAGCTGTAAGCTAACTCTTTTTTCAGAGAGGTAGTGGGGGACAGCCCCCCGTAAAGTCAGAGGTGTAGGTGAAAGCACAAAGCAGAAAGTAGGCAGACTCTGGTGTTGGGGGTAGATTGCTCGAGAATTTCCAGGGAGACTCCTGAGGCTTGATCCCGCCTTTGCGTATGCCAAGCCTCCTTCCTCATGACCTTTGCCAGGGGCGGAGCTCGCTCCCCGCAGTTTCCTTTAATATTTTAGTAGCTTTAGTTATATATATTATAATTTTTAACCTTAAAACCTAGTTTCTAGTAAAAAGTAAGCACTTATAAACTGTGTTTTACATTATTCTTTAGATTGGCAAGTTTATAAATACTGTTTGTTCCTAGAAAACATTCACTTTCTTACAGAAAATGTCTTAATGCAGCATCATATTAATAATCCTCTAAGTACCTTTTAGAAGTTTCTCTGCAAAAGGAAACCTGTGTTCTGTAAATAATGTCCGAATATCTTACTTGGAAACAACTTGGGTATGCAATGGATTCCATTTAAGTTAATTAAGCGCAACTCTAAAGTTCAAGTTACCAAAATCTAGAAGGAGTATTTTATATAGACATACCCAAAACATAAATTGTTCCTAAAGGGTTAAAAGTTTCATCATATTGTTATTTTTACTTGCTGAAAAATTTTCTAACAGGAACACTAAGATTTTATTTGATTTCTAGTAAATTTAAGTATAATAAAAGTATTATGCTCTAAAGTGTTCAAACAAGAGATGGCAAGAGTGAATGTTGACATTCTAGGAATCAGCAAACTAAAATGGACTGGAATGGGTGAATTTAGCTCAGATGACCATTATATCTTCTACGGCGGGCAGGAATCCCTCAGAAGAAATGGAGTAGCCATCATGGTCAACAAAAGAGTCCGAAATGCAGTACTTGGATGCAATCTCAAAAAAGACAGTGATCTCTGTTCATTTCCAAGGCAAACCATTCAGTATGACAGTAATCCAAGTCTATGCCCCAACCAGGAACGCTGAAGAAGCTGAAGTTGAACGGTTCTATGAAGACCTACAAGACCTTTTAGAACTAACACCCAAAAAAGATGTCCTTTTCATTATAGGGGACTGGAATGCAAAAGTAGGAAGTCAAGAAACACCTGGAGTAACAGACGAATTTCACCTTGGAATACGGAATGAAGCAGGGCAAAGACTAATAGAGTTTTGCCAAGAAAATGCACTGGTCATAACAAACACCCTCCTCCAACAACACAAGAGAAGACTCTACACATGAACATCACCAGGTGGTCGACACCGAAATCAGATTGATTATATTCTTTGCAGCCAAAGATGGAGAAGCTCTATACAGTCAACAAAAACAAGACTGGGAGCTGACTGTGGCTCAGATCATGAACTCCCTATTGCCAAATTCATACTGAAATTGAAGAAAGTAGGGAAAACCACTAGACCATTCAGGTATGACCTAAATCAAATCCCTTATGATTATACAGTGGAAGTGAGAAATAGATTTAAGGGCCTAGATCTGATATAGTGCCTGATGAACTATGGAATGAGGTTCGTGACATTGTACAGGAGACAGGGATCAAGACCATCCCCATGGAAAAGAAATGCAAAAAAGCAAAATGGCTTTCTGGGGAAGCCTTACAAATAGCTGTGAAAAGAAGAGAAGCGAAAAGCAAAGGAGAAAAGGAAGGATATACCCATCTGAATGCAGAGTTCCAAAGAATAGCAAGGAGAGATAAGAAAGCCTTCTTCAGCGATCAGTGCAAAGAAATAGAGAAAAACAACAGAATGGGAAAGACTAGAGATCTCTTCAAGAAAATTAGAGATACCAAGGGGACATTTCATGCAAAGATGGGCTCGATAAAGGACAGAAATGGTATGGACCTAACAGAAGCAGGAGATATTAAGAAGAGGTGGCAAGAATACACAGAAGAACTGTACAAAAAAGATCTTCACAGCCAAGATAATCATGATGGTGTGATCACTCATCTAGAGCCGGACATCCTGGAATATGAAATCAAGTGGGCCTTAGAATGCATCACTACGAACAAAGCTAGTGGAGGTGATGGAATTCCAGTTGACCTCTTTCAAATCCTGAAAGATGATGCTGTGAAAGTGCTGCACTCAATATGCCAGCAAATTTGGAAAACTCAGCAGTGGCCACAGGACTGGAAAAGGTCCGTTTTCATTCCAATCCCAAAGAAAGGCAATGCCAAAGAATGCTCAAACTACCGCACAATTGCACTCATCTCAGATGCTGGTAAAGTAATGCTCAAAATTCTCCAAGCCAGGCTTCAGCAATACGTGAACCGTGAACTTCCTAATGTTCAAGCTGGTTTTAGAAAAGGCAGAGGAACCAGAGATCAAATTGCCAACATCCGCTGGATCATGGAAAAAGCAGGAGAGTTCCAGAAAAACATCTATTTCTGTTTTATTGACTATGCCAAAGCCTTTGACTTTGTGGATCACAATCAACTGTGGAAAATTCTGAAAGAGATGGGAATACCAGACCACCTGACCTACCTCTTGAGAAATCTGTATGCAGGTCAGGAAGCAACAGTTAGATCTGGACATGGAACAACAGACTGGTTCCAAATAGGAAAAGGAGTCCGTCAAGGCTGTATATTGTCACCTTGCTTATTTAACTTATATGCAGAGTACATCATGAGAAACGCTGGACTGGAAGAAGCACAAGCTGGAATCAAGATTGCTGGGAGAAATATCAATAACCTCAGATATGCAGATGATACCACCCTTATGGCAGAAAGTGAAGAGGAACTAAAAAGCCTCTTGATGAAAGTGAAAGGGGAGAGTGAAAAAGTTGGCTTAAAGCTCAACATTCAGAAAACGAAGATCATGGCATCCGGTCCTATCACTTCATGGGAAATAGATGGGGAAACAGTGGAAACAGTGTCAGACTTTATTTTGGGGGGCTCCAAAGTCACTGCAGATGGTGACTGCAGCCATGAAATTAAAAGACGCTTACTCCTTGGAAGGAAAGTTATGACCAACCTAGATAGCATATTCAGAAGCAGAGATATTACCTTGCCAACAAAGGTCCGTCTAGTCAAGGCTATGGTTTTTCCTGTGGTCATGTATGGATGTGAGAGTTGGACTGTGAAGAAGGCTGAGCGCCAAAGAATTGATGCTTTTGAACTGTGGTATTGGAGAAGACTCTTGAGAGTCCCTTGGACTGCAAGGAGATCCAACTAGTCCATTCTGAAGGAGATCAGCCCTGGGATTTCTTTGGAGGGAATGATGCTGAAGCTGAAACTGCAGTACTTTGGCCACCTCATGCGAAGAGTTGACTCATTGGAAAAGACTCTGATGCTGGGAGGGATTGGGGGCAGGAGGAGAAGGGGACGACAGAGGATGAGATGGCTGGATGGCATCACTGACTCGATGGATGTGAGTCTGAGTGAACTCCGGGAGTTGGTGATGGACAGGGAGACAAGGTGTGCTGCGATTCATGGTGTCTTGAAGAGTCGAACATGACTGAGCGACTGAACTGAACTGAACTGAACTGATGCTCTAAAGACATTTCTGTATTAGTTAAGCAAACAAGCTTAAGCTAACTTAAAAACATATATAAAGTCGGTACTAAATATATCATGGACCATATAAACCTGAAATTCATTCTGACCAGGTTCTTATATATTTCTGAGTACTTATATAAGAGCTTAATTGCCTTTAAACCAATTAAATAGAGCTCTTTTACCAAATAATTCTGACAGTACCACACATCTACAGCACTTATATAGAGATACGAGTAAACACACATATTACTGAATTTCAGCCAAAAATCAGTTGTAGTGATGTAAAATCCATCAGTTATAAAAGAGGTTGAATTCTATTTGGGTTTCTGCCAAATGGAACAAATCAAGATCACCTGTTTAGATTGTTAAACTCTTTGCTAGTATTTATGAGAGACATCACCGATTTGGTGGACATGAGTTTGGGTGAACTCCGGAAGTTGGTGATGGACAGGGAGGCCTGGCATGCTGCAATTCATGGGGTCCCAAAGAGTCAGACACGACTGAGCGACTGAACTAAACTGAACTGACTGATGAGAGACAATTCACATTTCTATTTGAGAAGTCAAGTAACAAGTTATTTACCCCATCTCAAGGCCAGAATTATTATTTTTTTCCTTTATTTACAAACCTCTTAAGATAATTAGGGGACATTTTGGGAGTGGTAAAAGGATTGGTGGGCTTTGGGTTGTTTCTGGAGCTACCCTTCTGATGCTGTAAAGGCTAGATTTGTAAAATAAGGTTTTTGGTTTGGCTCCCCCCCCCGCCCCCTTTCTCAAAGAATTGGGTGGCCATCTCAGTGACACCAGCAAAGGACTGACATACCCATTCACTTTTGTTGGAATCTTTCTTTCCTTCATTTAGCTTACAGGGGGCGGGGTGGGGGGGAGAGCCTCTTCCCAGCTAGCCCTCTCGAATTCTGTCAGGCTTCAAGTATCACCTATGGTCAGTTTAGTCAGACCATTGGCCTCCCACCTCCCAACTTGGTAATCCATTTGTAAACAATTTTGAGGATTCTCCCTGGTTTTAAGAAATTCTAACTGTGGCCCTTGTTTGGCCTTTGATCTGAAGAGGCTTGCCTACAAGCCTCATGTGTTCCTGTTGTAAAAGTAACCATTTGATAGTGTTTTGTGAGTAGAAAGGCAATTCAGACGGAAGATTATTAATAGTGGGGAACAGTAGTTAAAGTTTTAGGTACCTTTTATATCATTAATCTTTTTTTTAGCCTTTTACAACAAATCTTTCAATGAGACTTGAAATTTTGAAGTCTTTGGGGGCTTATGTTTACCAATTAAAATAGGTACGATATTTAAGATGAGAACTCTGTAAAATTTTAACAATTTAGTAGACCTTCCCACTCAAAGGGTCTAAGAAGGTAGCCTGATGAATATTTTTCCCTGCTAATATAATTTTAGAAAAGAAAAACTTACTGCTGTTGCAAAAAATCAGTTTGGAAGTGCTAAAAGAACCTATTTCGACCATTTCAGGGCTGAAGTCATTCTAGTTGCATTTAAGAACTTGCAAGCATACATAAACCCAGTTGGTATTCCCAGTGGTGACTGCCCACCCAAAGGGTTTGGCTGTAAGGCACAATTTCTCACTATTTTGTAGCCTAATTCAGATGTGGGATATGAGATATGATCTGAAGAACATTCTGAGGACAGAGTGTCAGATCAGATGTGTGCTTGTTCTGAGTCTGGCCCCAAGGAGCTCACCTCGCAGGGCGTGGTTCTCCCTGTGACAGCCTGCAGCTACCACTGGTGCCTGGACCATAGGTGATCAGCCTCGCTTGTGCTTCCCCTCAGTTCCCCCCATGAGTAGTGTTTACTTAATTTACTTAATGATTGTAGTGGAACTCCCTTATTCTCAGAGCTGAGTAATTCATTCTCTCATTTCACTAACAAAAGCTTTGTTCAGACCATATATCAACCTTTGTTTTTTGTTTTTTTTTTTTCAATTTAAGCCAAATTTAACAAATACCCAGCCATCTGTGTTTCCCTGGGCCCCTTGTCCAGAATCCCTAGGTCCTGCCTAAGAAGTGCACAAGTGCCCCTTGAGACTCCAAATCTGAAGTGAAATAGCATGAATAAAATTTTCAGGATCGTCATTCAAACTATGAGATTGGATTCTAGGAGAGCTCACCAGAACACCTGAGGAGTCCTGGTAAGCTGGTGGGGCTCTGTGGGCCCATGCTTGTCACTGAGCATGGGTTCTGTGTGGACTCCCAAGTGTCATTTAGTGGGCATCTCTGACATCCTGCCAGCTAAACCATGCATGTTGATAAAAATTAATCAGTCTGTCTGAGAAAGAAATGGAAAATTGTATTCAAGCCAAATTGAGGAGAACTGTTGTGCCCATTAGAAGTCAAAGCATAGTAGAATAACTTGAGATGGGAGCAGTACATCAAATGATGTAATATCGACAGTTTGCACAACCCAGTTCTACCGGAATAAAGTGATGTCATGTGATGCCTTACAGGATCAAGAAAGAAGTTTATCTTTTTAGGAGTTGTCTTGTTGATACTAGGAAACTATTGCGTTAGGATTGAAAAGTGAAAGTTCCTCAGTCATTTCCTACTCTTTGCGACCCCATGGACTATACAGTCTGTGGAATTCTCCAGGCCAGAATACTGGAGTGGGTATCCATTCCCTTCTCCAGGGGATCTTCCCAACCCAGGGATCGAACCCAGGTCTCTTGCATTGCAGGCAGATTCTTTACCAGCTGAGCCATCAAGGAAGCCCTTGCTGCTAAGTCGCTTCAGTTGTGTCCGACTCTGTGCGACCCCATAGATGGCAGCCCACCAGGCTCCCCCGTCCCTGGGATTCTCCAGGCAAAGTGAAAAGTGAAAGTGAAGTAGCTCAGTCGTGTCCAACTCTTAGTGACCCTATGGACTGCAGCTTACCAAGCTCCTCCGTCCATGGGATTTTCTAGGCAAGAGTACTGGAGTGGGGTGCCATTGCCTTCTCCAAAGGAAGCCCTTAGGCAGGTATTTTTCCTGATGGGGAAGATTTGGTCATGATGCATAATGCAGATATATAATAAATAATGGAGGGGAAAGGGGGGGCCAAAGGGAAGAGAAAAGTTTTTTTCTATGTTTAAATTTTTTTCTTGTCATAAAATACAAATTTTATGTCAAATCCCTGTAGTTTCAAGTTATATAATCCTTAAACTAGTGCCTGTTCTTACACATTTTTCTCCTTTTCAAGTTTTGAACCATTGGATTTTAGACACTAATTCAAACTTTGTTTTGTTCTTATCAAACAATCACAGTGTACTAGTTACTGAACAAAGATTTAGCTGTTTCTGTCCTCTGTAGCCACAGAAATTATAATCTTAAATCCATTCCTTAAGATATAACTAATGCAAGACACTGCTAGGCATAAAAGTGAACAAGCAAACACTTTAAAATCATTAATGAAATTTTAAAAGCCCATTATCGTCATCATCATTTATCTTGGTTTTATAAACACTGAATGTGAAAGTCATTCAGTTGTGTCTGACTCTTTGCAACCCCATGGACTATACAGTCCATGGGATTCTCCAGGCCAGAATACTGGAGTGGGTAGCCTTTCTCTTCTCCAGGGGATCTTCCCATCCCAGGGATCAAATCTAGGTCTCCTGCATTACAGGTGGATTCTTTACCAGGTGAGCCATCAGGGAAGCCCTGCTGGGCATGGGTGATATTTTAAGAATAAGACAAACAAGGATCCTGCCCAGGGACCTTGTTGTTGTTGTTTAGTCAGTAAGTCATGTCTGACTCTTTGCAACCTGGTGGACTATAGCCTGCCGGTTTCCTCTGTCTATGGGATTTCCTAAGCTAGAGTACTGAAATAGGTTGCTATTTCCTTCTCCAGGGGATCTTCCCGACCCTGGAGGGTCGGGATTGAACCTGTGTCTCCTGAATTGGCAAGTGGGTTCTTTACCACCAAGCTGCAGGGGAATCCAACTAAGTACATATATAATGGGAACACAGAGTAGTTAATGGGTGATTAGAATAATGTTTGTTATGAAACACTTTAACACTGGGAGGATATTAAGTCAGGGATGGCTTCCAGGTATAGTAACATCTGAGCTAAAACCTTAAGAAGGACTGAGCTTAGTATTTATTAACCAAGTGGATAGCCTGGAAAGTATTTGCTTATAGGCAAGCAAATAGAAAAGAAAACATTTGAAGACCCAGAAAGAAAAGAGAGCATTTTGCCCCAGGGTAACACAAAGCACTTATATGTGGAGGGTGGGGCCTGTACACAGTAGGGAGTGGCAAGACTGGCTGGAAAAATCTGCCTCAGGCAATGGGTTTGAGGTACAGGAACTTACCAGATCTAAAGTTTAGAAAGTCATTCCTGCTTCCTGCAGTGAGGAGAGTGGACTGAAGATGACAGTTGTGACCAAGGGCTTGGAGACTCTTTTCGGTATTAGAGGTAAGAATTGAAGATAGCTTAAATTCGGATTTCCCTACTTTCTTCAATTTAAGTCTGAATTTGGTAATAGGGAGTTCATGATCTGAGCCACAGTCAGCTCCCAGTCTTGTTTTTGTTGACTGTATAGAGCTTCTCCATCTTTGGCTGCAAGGAATATAATCAATCTGATTTCGGTGTCGACCATCTGGTGATGTCCATGTGTAGAGTCTTCTCTTGTGTTGTTGGAAGAGGATGTTTGCTACGACCAGTGCATTTTCTTGGCAAAACTCTATTAGTCTTTGCCCTGCTTCATTCCGTACTCCAAGGCCAAATGTGCCTGTTACTCCAGGTGTTTCTTGACTTCCTACTTTTGCATTCCATTCTCCTATAATGAAAAGGACATCTTTTTTGGGTGTTAGTTCTAAAAGGTCTTGTAGGTCTTCATAGAACCATTCAACTTCAGCTTCTTCAGCGTTCCTGGTTGGGGCATAGACTTGGATTACTGTGATATTGAATGGTTTGCCTTGGAAACGAACAGAGATCATTCTGTCGTTTTTGAGATTGCATCCAAGTACTACATTTCGGACTCTTTTGTTGACCATGATGGCTACTCCACTTCTTTTGAGGGATTCCTGCCTGCCGTAGTAGATACAATGGTCATCTGAGTTAAATTCACCCATTCCAGTCCATTTTAGTTTGCTGATTCCTAGAATGTCAACATTCACTCTTGCCATCTCTTGTTTCACCACTTCCAATTTGCCTTGGTTCATGGACCTGACATTCCAGGTTCCTATGCAATATTGCTCTTTACAGCATCGGACCTTGCTTCTATTACCAGTCACGTCCACAGCTGGGTATTGTTTTTGCTTTGGCCCCATCCTTTCATTCTTCCTGGAGTTATTTCTCCACTGATCTCCAGTAGTATATTGGGCACCTACTGACCTGGGGAGTTCCTCTTTCAGTATCCTATCATTTTGCCTTTTCATACTGTTCATGGGGTTCTCAAGGCAAGAATACTGAAGTGGTTTGCCATTCTCTTCTCCAGTGGACCACATCCTGTCCAGGAGCTGACCGTGGCTCAGATCATGAACTCCTTATTACCAAATTCAGACTTAAATTGAAAAAAGTAGGGAAAACCACTAGACCATTCAGGTATGACCTAAATCAAATCCCTTATGATTATACAGTGGAAGTGCGAAATAGATTTAAGGGCCTAGATCTGATAGATAGAGTGCCTGATGAACTATGGAATGAGGTTCGTGACATTGTACAGGAGACAGGGATCAAGACCATCCCCATGGAAAAGAAATGCAAAAAAGCAAAATGGCTGTCTGAGGAGGCCTTACAAATAGCTGTGAAAAGAAGAGAAGCGAAAAGCAAAGGAGAAAAGGAAAGATATAAGCATCTGAATGCAGAGTTCCAAAGAATAGCAAGAAGAGATAAGAAAGCCTTCCTCAGCGATCAGTGCAAAGAAATAGAGGAAAACAACAGAATGGGAAAGACTAGAGATCGCTTCAAGAAAATTAGAGATACCAAGGGAACATTTCATGCAAAGATGGGCTCGATAAAGGACAGAAGCAGAAGATATTAAGAAGAGGTAGCAAGAATACACAGAAGAACTATACAAAAAAGATCTTCACGACCCAGATAATCACAATGGTATGATCACTGACCTAGAGCCAGACATCCTGGAATGTGAAGTCAAGTGGGCCTTAGAATGCATCACTATGAACAAAGCTAGTGGAGGTGATGGAATTCCAGTTGACCTCTTTCAAATCCTGAAAGATGATGCTGTGAAAGTGCTGCACTCAATATGCCAGCAAATTTGGAAAACTCAGCAGTGGCCACAGGACTGGAAAAGGTCAGTTTTCATTCCAATCCCAAAGAAAGGCAATGCCAAAGAATGCTCAAACTACCGCACAATTGCACTCATCTCAGATGCTGGTAAAGTAATGCTCAAAATTCTCCAAGCCAGGCTTCAGCAATACATGAACTGTGAACTTCCTGATATTCAAGCTGATTTTAGAAAAGGCAGAGGAACCAGAGATCAAATTGCCAACATCCGCTGGATCATGGAAAAAGCAAGAGAGTTCCGGAAAAACATCTATTTCTGTTTTATTGACTATGCCAAAGCCTTTGACTTTGTGGATCACAATCAACTGTGGAAAATTCTGAAAGAGATGGGAATACCAGACCACCTGACCTGCCTCTTGAGAAATCTGTATGCAGGTCAGGAAGCAACAGTTAGAACTGGACATGGAACAACAGACTGGTTCCAAATAGGAAAAGGAGTCCGTCAAGGCTGTATATTGTCACCCTGCTTATGTAACTTATATGCAGAGTACATCATGAGAAACACTGGACTGGAAGAAGCACAAGCTGGAATCAAGATTGCTGGGAGAAATATCAATAACCTCAGATATGCAGATGATACCACCCTTATGGCAGAAAGTGAAGAGGAACTAAAAAGCCTCTTGATGAAAGTGAAAGTGGAGAGTGAAAAAGTTGGCTTAAAGCTCAACATTCAGAAAACGAAGATCATGGCATCCGGTCCCATCACTTCATGGGAAATAGATGGGGAAACAGTGGAAACAGTGTCAGACTTAATTTTTGGGGGCTCTAAAATCACTGCAGATGGTGATTGCAGCCATGAAATTAAAAGATGCTTACTCCTTGGAAGGAAAGTTATGACTAACCTAGATAGAATATTCCAAAGCAGAGATATTACTTTGCCAACATCTAGTCAAGGCTATGGTGTTTCCAGTGGTCATGTATGGATGTGAGAGTTGGACTGTGAAGAAGGCTGAGTGCCGAAGAATTGATGGTTTTGAACTGTGGTGTTGGAGGAGACTCTTGAGAGTCCCTTGGACTGCAAGGAGATCCAACCAGTCCATTCTGAAGGAGATCAGCCCTGGGATTTCTTTGGAAGGAATGATGCTAAAGCTGAAACTGCAGTACTTTGGCCACCTCATGCGAAGAGTTGACTCATTGGAAAAGACTCTGATGCTGGGAGGGATTGGGGGCAGGAGGAGAAGGGGACGACAGAGCATGAGATGGCTGGATGGCATCACTGACTCGATGGATGTGAGTCTGAGTGAACTCCAGGAGTTGGTGATGGACAAGGAGGCCAGGTGTGCTGCGATTCATGGTGTCTTGAAGAGTCGGACACGACTGAGCGACTGAACTGAACTAAATTCGGATAGAACAGTAGGAATGTACATAGACAAATCAGGTATTTGGAAAGTAGTATGTGGTAACTGAATGAGGGAAAAAAGGATTTCAAGAACAGGCCCAGGTTTCTGCCTAAGACATATTGATGTGGAGAGGGAAGAACAGATTTTAGACCTGGTGCATATAAGTTTAAACATTCACATGAGGAGTCTATCTTATGTATTATTAGATGTAAAGATCTGCATTTAGGAGTGAGATGACAGGCTGTGAACTTGGGAATCTTCAGATGATGACTGAAGTCATAGAAATAGTAAGAATGCTGTGGGGAGAGCAAAGGTGGAACCCTGAGGAGCACTCACATTTACGGAGTAGACAGAGGAGGAACCTGCTCGGGAACCTGAAAAAGTGCTTGCTTTTCCCAGTGCATAGGTGAATGCTTAGTTGTGTCCAACTCTTTGCAACCCCATGGACTATAGCCCACCAGGCTCCTCTGTCCATGGAATTTTCTAGGCAAAGAATACTAGAGTGGGTTGCCATTCCCCTACTCCAAGGGATCTTCCTGACCCAAGGATGAACCCGTGTCTTCTGCATTGGCTGGTGCATTCCCAGATGGCATCACCTGGGAAGCCCAAGTGCATGCTGAGTTGCTTCAGTCATGTCTGATCGTTTGTGACCCTACAGACTACGTAACACACCAGGCTCCTCTGTCCATGGCCATAGCCTACCAGGCTTCTCTGTCCATGGGATTCTCTAAGTATGAATATTGGAGTGGATTGCTGTACCCTCCTCCTGAGGATCTGCCCGGCCCAGGGATTGAACCCTGTTCTCTTATGTCTCCTGCATTGGCAGGCAAATTCTTTACCAGTAGAGCCACCTGGGAAGCCTAAGAGGACTGGGAAATTACAAATCCCAGAGGGAAGCTATGACAAACCTAGACAGCGTATTAAAAAGCAGAGACATTACTTTGTCAACAAAGGTCCATCTAGTCAAAGCTATGGTTTTTCCACTAGTCATGTATGGATGTGAGAGTTGGACTATAAAGAAAGCTGAGTGCTAGAGAATTGATGCTTTTGAACTGTGGTGTTGGAGAAGACTTCTAAGAGTCCCTTGGACTACAAGGAGATCCAACCAGTCCATCCTAAAGGAAATCAGTCCTGAATATTCATTGGAAGGACTGATGCTGAACCTGAAGCTCCAATACTTTGGCCACCTGATGTGAAGAACTGACTCAGAAAAGACTCTGATGCTGGGAAAGATTGAAGGCGGGAGGAGAAGGGGATGACAGAGGATGAGATGGTTGGATGGCATCACCGATTTGATGGACATGAGTTTGAGCAAGCTCCGGGAGTTGGTGATGGACAGGGAGGCCTGGGGTGCTACAATCCATAGGGTCACAAAGTCAGACACAATTGTGCAGCTGAACTGACTGAACTGAGGAGGATGAGGGCACCAATGAAGATCATTAGCATAAGAAACTCTGCTAATAGGGCAAGTAAGATAAAGACTCTGCAGTGTCCCATAGACTTAGCAATAAATAGCTCTTTCCTTTGGCAAGCTTAATGAGATAGATAAGTTTTTTGTTTTTACTTCAGAGGACATTTATTTATTTACAACTTAGTTGAAATATAATTAACATATAACATTGTGTAAGTTTAAGGTGTACGATGTAATGCTTTGGTACACACACACACATACATACATACATACATACATACATATATGGGCTTCCATCACTGCAGATGGTGATTGCAGCCATGAAATTAAAAGACGCTTACTCCTTGGAAGGAAAGTTATGACCAACCTAGATAGCATATTAAAAAGCAGTGACATTACTTTGCCAACAAAGGTCCATCTGGTCAAGGCTATGGTTTTTCCAGTGGTCATGTATGGATGTGAGAGTTGGACTGTGAAGAAAGCTGAGCACCAAAGAATTGATGCTTTTGAACTCTGGTGTTGGAGAAGACTCTTGAGAGTCCCTTGGACTGCAAGGAGATCCAACCAGTCCATCCTAAAGGAGATCAGTCCTAGGTGTTCATTGGAAGGACTGAAGCTGAAGCTGAAACTGCAGTACTTTGGCCACCTCATGTGAAAAGTTGACTCACTGGAAAAGACCCTGATGCTGGGAGGGATTTGGGACAGGAGAAGAAGGGGACGGCAGAGGATGAGATGGCTGGATGGCATCACTGACTCAATGGACATGAGTTTGGGTAAACTCCGAGAGTTGGTGATGGACAGGGAGGCCTGGCGTGCTGTGATTCATGGGGTCGCAAAGAGTTGGACATGACTGAGCAAGTGAACTGAACTGAATTGATAGCTCCGTTGGTAAAGAATCCACCTGCAATGCAGGAGACTCTGGTTCAATTCCTGGCTCAGGAATATCCGCTGGAGAAGGGATAGGCTACCCACTCCAGTATTCTTGGGCTTCCCTTGTGGATCAGCTGGTAAAGAATCTGCCTGCAGTGTGGGAGACCTAGGTTCGATCCCTGGAGAAGGAAAAGCTACCTACGCCAGTATTCTGGCCTGAAGAATTCCATGGAGTGTATAGTCCATGGGGTCGCAGAGAGTTGGACATGACTGAGCAACTTTCAGTATACATATATGCTGTAACATGATCACAACATCTGTCACCTTACATTTTTACAATTTTTTTTTTTTTGCTGTGAGAACTTAAGTATTTTAATAAAGGAAAATTTATTCCAGTTCTTTCTCAGATTTTTAGCACTGTAGTTCCCAATTGGTAGACTCCTGAGACTCTGACTCTTGAATAGATTGAATGAGCATTAGAACTTCGTAAAGTATAGATGTGGTTATGATCAGTGGAATTTAAAAATCATTAGAAAACATTTGAGTTCAGAATAGATTTTTGGTATTTTATGGTTTTGTAACATCAACAGAGACCAAAATGATTCTGTTGACATTTGAGTGTCTGAAATGTTTTGGCTTTATAAAGGGCGTCTTGCAGGACTCTCTTTCATGATATAGCTGGTCATTAGATGGTTATGTTAGGGAGGGATAAATCTTCCTCTACCTTTCTTTGTTTTTTCTGGCTCATCTAAAAAATTAAATTGACACAGGACAGATGAACAGGAGAAAATCAAGGTTTAATGATATGTCTATGTGGGAAAAATCCAGGGAAACTGAGTAACTCCCCAAAATGGCCGAAATTCTCACCTTAAATAGCATCTTCAGCTAAAGACAAAAGATGGGGACATAGTGGTTTGGAACTTAAAAGACGGGTAAGGTAATTCACATGAAGAGGGAAAAGCAGATGTTTGGTAAACCATTGTTTGCTGGGCCACGCAGAAAATGTGGCACACTGCAGGCTCTGGTCTGCAGATCCTGCTGAGTTTCCCTCATAACATCTAGCCCACATTCCGTGCAGATCTCTCTAGTGATTGCTGTGTTCTCGGCACAGAAACTTTGTCTAAAACTTTTTTAGATCATGAGAGGGGAAAATCAGAATTTCTTCCTGAATCTTTCAGGCCTTTGTTTGTTTTTAGCTAGCTCAGAATAATCCACGTGCCAAACAGATATTTTGGTAATTCATTGAGATGTGCACTTTTATGTGTGTTGTAGTTAAATTAAAAAGTTCAGGGGGGTTTTGAAGTGACTTTCATGACCCTCTAGAACTGTTGCACTGAATCAGGATTTCTGATATGCCTGTGCCAAATAACAGAAGCGCTAGAGCACAGTTCCTCCTGCTCTTCTTGTGGGGCCCCAGGCTGTGGCAGGGTAGAGATGAGTTACTACAGACTTTTTAATGGAGTTGTGGTGACTTGGAATTTTCAGTCTTAATTGGGAAGATTCCAGACAGACCCACAATAGTTCATTTGTCTTATTTTGTATATTTAAAAATTTAGGAAACTTAAACCCAAGCCTGCCTTTTCAGCCTTCAGTTTAACCATAATATGAAGCTGCTGGGGAGAGGAATATTCCCCCCTCTACCCTCCTTGAGTTCTTGTGCCTGGACTAATAATAAAATTGACATGAGACAGATTAACAAGAGAAAAACAAATTTTAATTCATCTGCATGGCGGAGTCTCACAGAAATGGGACCTAAAAAGAGGCCAAAGCATTCAGCTTTTATGCTCATTCAACAAAGAAACAATAAAATTTTGAGGAATTGATAGGATGATAGGGCCTCGGATGGTGGCTCAGTAGTAAAGAATCCACCAGGGCTTGATCCCTGGGTCAGAAAGGTCCCCTGGAGGAAGAAATGGCAACGTACTCCAATATCCTTGCCTGGAAAATTCCATGGACAAAGGAGCCTGGCGGGCTATAATCCATGCGATCGGAAGTCACACGACTTAGCAGCTAAACAGCAACAACAAAGCAACCTCTGGATGCAGGGAATGCACGTTTCACATGAGATTTGTTTCCTGTTTTCAGGGAGATTGGAGTGTCAGAGTGTTCCTCTTGCATCAGCCATTTCTTATGTAAATTTAATTCAAAATACTCAATATGCCATTAAGAACCATGAGGTAGCCTCCTCTGGACCCCAATAGCGCTGTTGTTCCGCTTGTAGTCTACTTGTTGTTCAGTCCACTTAAATGTGTTTTATCACCGCAAGACACCTTGCTTGTACATACCTTGCTTGTTTCCTTTTTGCTGTTATTCTTTGTATTTTTATCTTGTGATGCAGCTGAGGTTCTACTTGCATTACAACTACTAGGAGGACTTATTAACATGCATATTCCTGGCTCTACCCAAGACCTACTAAAAAGTAACTTCTGTGAATTGGGGCCTGGGACTTTTCATTTTAATAAGTTCCCCAGGCAGTTCCTCAAGTGATTGGGAGCCACTGCTTTACTGTTCTAAGCAGGCTTTCAAGCATTAGTTCAACTTTTTTCTCTATGACGTAATTGTCTTTACTTAGGAAGATCCCCTTCAGAAACCCTGTTGGTACTTTTCATCGGCTATAGACCTTCTGCAACTTTGTACTTAAAACCTCCCTGCAATTCTATATGGTTTCTGACAAGTACTCATGTCACAGGTACTCAACTCTGCCACTGTAGCATGAAAGCCGACACGGACAGTCTATGAATGAATGGGCGTGATTATGTCCCAGTAAAGCCCTAATTTCATACAATTCCCATGTCATGATTTGGGCTTGGGGGCACACCGCTCCACTTGTGGGGTCTTACTTTCCCAACCAGAGATTGAACTCGGACCTTCGTGAGGGAGAGTGCAGAGTCCTAACCACTGGACCACCAGGAATTCTTTGAAATGTTACTCTCTTGTTTCTCAACCACTTAAAAATGAAATGCTGAGCTTAAAGGCCATTCTGAAAGTAGACAGTGGACTAGAATTGGCCATGTAGTTCACCAACCCTGTTAAACTGTATCTGCCCTAACACAGTCTTGGTGAATATATAGTAAGTATTTGAGTGAATTCACTCACCAAATGAGTGAATTAATTGTAACACCAGTGATTTTGTATAGAGCATATTGGCCATAGTTCATTAACCCCCTGCTAACTATATTTGCCCTAACACAGTCTTGGTGAATATATAGTAAGTATTTGAGTACCAAGTGAATGAATTAATTGTAACACTAGTGGTTTTGCATAGAACATATGTTGTTCATCTTTGTGTATTACCTTAGTGTACTAACTGGTTCCAAAATGTTTGACGGCTCACTTCTAAATTTTCTCCGAGAGTTAATGCCAGGACTATCACTGTTTTCTGTTTTCTTGAATCAGCTGCTTTTTTCTCCCTCTCCATGTGTCTAAATAGGAAGGCCCAAACAGTTTGATTAATGAAGAGGAGTTCTTTGATGCTGTTGAAGCTGCTCTTGACAGACAAGATAAAATAGAAGAACAGGTATGTAAATTAAAAAAATTTTTTTAAATCCTTGATGTATATTTCATATAAATAGAATTTGAAATCATGATCCTAATAACCTAAGAAATGAACTACATTGAGTCTACAAATATAGAAGCACCTTTATAAGTCACTTTTTTCATTGATCAATTTTCAAGCAATAGAAAGAAGACTAATAATTGTTGAAACGAAGCATGCATAAATAACATGAAATTGAATGGAAATATTCTGCCTGTTCTCTTTGAAGTATCCAATTTTCAGTTCAGTCCAGCCATTTAGTTGTGTCAGACTCTTTGCGACCCCATGGACGCAGCACACCAGGCTTCCCTGTCCATCACCATCTCCTGGAGCTTACTCAAACTCAAGTCCATTGAGTCAGTGATGCCATCCAATCACCTTATCTTCTGTCATCCCCTTGTCTCCCGCCTTCAGTCTTTCCCAGCATAAGGGTCTTTTCCAATGAGTCACTTCACATCAGGTGGCCAAAGTATTGGAGTTTCAGTTTCAGCAGCAGTCCTTCAATGAATAAATATTCAGGACTGATTTCCTTTAGGATGGCCTGGTTGGATCTCCTTGCAGTCCAAGGAACTCCCAAGAGTCTTCTCCAGCACCACAGTTCTAAAGCATCAATTCTTTGGCACTCAGCCTTCTTTATAGTCCAACTCTCACATCCATACATGACTACTGGAAAAACTATAACTTTAACTAGATGGACCTTTGTTGGCAAAGTAATATCTCTGCTTTTTAATATCCTGTCTAGGTTGGTCCTAGCTTTTCTTCCAAGGAGAAAGCTTCTTTAAATTTCATGGCTGAAGTCAGCATCTGCAGTGATTTTGGAGCCCCCCAAAAATAAAGTCTGTCACTCTTTGCATTTTTTCCCCATCTATTTGCCATGAAATGATGGGACTGGATGCCATGATCTTAGATTTCTGAATGTTGAATTTTAAGCCAGCTATTTCACTCTCCTCTTTCACTTTCATCAAGAGGCTCTTTAGTTCTTCACTTTCTGCCGTAAGGGTGGTGTCATCTGCATATCTGAGATTATTGATATTTCTCTCAGCCAATTTTATTATAATTCTATTATCATTATCCAATTTTATTATCATTCTATTAATAAAAAAACATATATTTGCTCTGAGTTAAAACAGTCTCTTTGAATTTCTCTTCATCACCAAATACTATATGAATTTGAAAGGAAGATGACCAAGAATTTATTTTTCTTCTATGTTAGTACCATTCAGTTTTTATTGTTAACTCATTTATTGCTTTCACTACCTTCACCATAATTACTTCCTCACTTTTAACTTTGCTTAGTGTTTTTTTTTTTTTTTTAATTTTAAATTTTATTTTATTTTTAAACTTTACATGCTTAGTGTTTTATCATCATTAAATTCACAGCAATTATACCAAGCCTTTCTGGGAAATTGAAGGGAAGTATTTCTTAAATCCTTCAACTCAGTTTCAAGATTAATTTGGGTCTTCACCTTCTTTAGAGGCTTCCCTGTGACTCAGATGGTAAAGAATATGCCTGCAGTGCAGGAGACCCAGGTTCAATCCCCAGGTTGGGAAAATCCCCTGGAGAAGGGAGTGGCTACCCATTCCAGTATTCTTGTCTGGAGAATTCCATGGATGGAGGAGCCTGGTGAGCTACAGTACATGGGGTCCCTAAGAGTCAGACACTTTTGAGCAACTAGCACTTTCTTTCACTTTTTCACTTTACCTTAATTCTGCAACAGTGCAGTTACCATGTTTTACCACTAGATGGTACCATATATTACCACTAGGTTCCTAACATTGTACAGGAGGCTGTGATGAAAACCATCCCCAAGAAAAAGAAATGCAAAAAGGAAAAATAGTTGTCTGAGGAGGCCTTACAAATAGCTGAGAAAAGAAGAGACACAAAACGCAAAGGAGAAAAGGAAAGATATATCCATCTGAATGCAGAGTTCCAAAGAATAGCAAGGAGAGATAAGAAAGCCTTCCTAAGTGACTGGTGCAAAGAAATAGAGGAAAACAATAGATTGGGAATGACTAGAGATCTCTTCAAGAAAGTTAGAGATAACCAAGGGAACATTTCATGCAAGGATGGGCACAATAAAGGACAGAAATGGTATGGACCTAACAGAAGCAGAAGGTATTAAGAAGAGGTGGCAAAAATACACAGAACTATACAAAAAACATCTCTATCACCCAGATAACCATGATGGTGTGATCACTCACCTAGAACCAGACATCCTGGAATGCTAATTCAAGTGGGTCTTAGGAAGCATTACTACAAACAAGGCTAGTGGAAGTGATGGAATTCCAGTTGAGCTATTTCAAATCCTAAAAGATGATGCTGTGAAAGTGCTACACTCAATATGCCAGCAAGTTTGGAAAACTCAGCAGTGGCCACAGGACTGGAAAAGGTCCGTTTTCATTCCAATCCCAAAGAAAGGCAATGCCAAAGAATGCTCAAACTACCGCACAATTGCACTCATCTCACATGCTAGGAAAGTAATGGTCAAAATTATCCAAGCCAGGCTTCAAGAGTATGTGAACTGAGAACTTCCAGATGTTCAAGCTGGATTTAGAAAAGGCAGAGGAACAGGAGATCAAATTGCCAACATCCGTTTGATCATAGAAAAAGCAAGAGAGTTCCAGAAAAACATCTACTTCTGCTTCACTGACTACGCTAAAACCTTTGACTGTGTGAATCACAGCAAACTGGAAAATTCTTCAAGGGATGGGTTTACCAGACCACCTTACCTGCCTCCTAAAAAATCTGTATGCAGGTCAAGAAGCAACACTTAGGACTAGACATGAAACAACGGACTGATTCCAAATCGGGAAAGGAGTACGTCAAGGCTGTGTATTGTCACCCTGCTTATTTAACTTATATGCAGAGTACATCATGAGAAACGCTGGGCTGGAGGAAGCACAAGCTGGAATCAAGATTGCCAGGAGAAATATCAGTAACCTTAGGTATGCAGATGACACCACCCTTGTGATGGAAAGGAAAGAGGAACTAAAGAGCCTCTTGATGAAAGTGAAAGAGGAGAGTGAAAAAGCTGGCTTAAAACTCAACATTCAGAAAACTAAGATCATGATATCTGGTCACATCATTTCATGGCAAATAGATGGGGAACCAATGGAAACAGTGACAGACTTTCTTTTCTTGGGCTCCAAAATCACTGCAGATGGTGACTGCAGCCATGAAATTAAAGACACTTACTCCTTGGAAGAAAAGTTATGACCAACCTAGATAGCATATTAAAAAGCAGAGACATTGCTTTGCCAGCAAGGTCTGTCTAATCAAAGCTGTGGTTTATCCAGAAGTCATGTACAGATGTGAGAGTTGAACCATAAAGAAAGCTGAGTGCTGAAGAACTGATGCTTTTGAGCTGTGGTGTTGAAGAAGACTCTTGCGAGTCCCTTGGACTGCAAGGAGATCCAACCAGTCCATCCTAAAGGAAATCAGTCCTGAATGTTCATTGGAAGGACTGATGCTGAAGCTGAAACTCCAATACTTTGGCTACCTGAAGGCAGGAGGAGAAGGGGATGACAGAGGATGGGATGGTTGGATGGCATCACCGACTCAATGGACATGAATTTGAGCCAGCTCTGGCAGTCGGTGATGGACTGGGAGGCCTGGTGTGCTGCCGTCCATGGGATTGCAAAGAGCCAGATATGACTAACTGAACTGAACTGAACTTAACCACTAGATGGTACTTATGCTTGAATTTTAGTTATTCTCAAGACTATAAGCATCTTAGAAATAAGTCATGTGTGTCAGTTGTATATCCTAAATTAACTTGCATAAAAAATTGGCTTGTTTATTCCTTTTGATTTTAAAGGCAGTGAAGGCTATTATGCTGTCACCTGCAGATGGGCACTTGCCGCCTGCCTCTATATGGATTAAATCACAGGTGCTGCTGCAACTGCTGTCCTTCAGCACTCCCTAAACAGAGTACAGGTTGGAGAGGAGGAATGAGGCACTCCGTGCTCTGGGGAAATTGGCAGAATAGGCCTTCAGATAGATATCTTTAGGACGTGATTTTATGAGCCCAGTTCACTGAACTCCTTCATGGTGATTTCTGCTACTGGTGACTAGCTGACATATGCAAAAATGCATTTGATTACATATACTCCCCCTTCACCAAAATCATAAATATGCTGACCTTCCCTCACTGCCTCTTTGGAGCAGTGTCTCAGAGCTGTCTGCCATGCTCCTTCCTAGGCTGTGGTCCTCATTTTCCCCAAGTGAAGCTTGGCTCACAGCTCTCATGTTGTGCATCGTTTTAAGTTGATAGTGCCCATTTACTGATCTGTCTACCCAAGGTAAGTCATCTGCAACAGTGGCTGTTTGCTTTTCATGTTCATTTTATAGATCTCATTTCCCGTTTTTTAACATGCAGAACTCTAAAACTTCCAGTTCCTAAGTGAGTTCTCATTTTGGGTGCCAAAAATGTAGCATCTGAAATAGCATCCTTGTATTTGGGTGCTTTTTTTTTTGGTGTTGAGGTTTTTTTTGGTTAGTTTTTTCCCCTTCACTGTGTTTTTCCTTTTGTTTTAATCTGGGTTATTTGGGGAAGAGTTTTGAACTTTTCAAGAGATCAAGACAAGTTAGTCTTGAGTTTTGCCACTAACTATGTAGCTCAACACTTATTGCCTAAATCCTCTGGGCCTTGGTTTTCTAATCTTTGAAACAAGTGCTTGGACAGGATGATTCAGATCATCCCTTCTGGCTTAAAATGCTCCTCTACTGAATATCAGTATGGTGGTTGAGTTGGAATTGAAGAGAATCAATGAAAACTTCTTTAGCCTTTGAAAAAAGAAATATTCAAGGGGCTATCCATATCCTTGGTCTAAGGTTAGTATCTTTGGAATCTGAAAGAAAATCAGGATACATCAAGTGTCAAGATTTGGCAAGACTTGTGTCTTTAGAAGTAGCTTCATAATTCAAATATTTATAAATACTAGATTGAGGGCAGGAGGAGAAGGGGACGACAGAGGATGAGATGGCTGGATGGCATCACTGACTCAATAGACGTGAGTCTGAGTGAACTCCCGGAGTTGGTGATGGACAGGGAGACCTGGCGTGCTGCGATTCATGGGGTGGCAAAGAGTCGGACACACTGAATGAGCGACTGAACTGACTGAACTGAAACTGTTAAGTAATTAAATGTTACACTGTCCACTCTTAAGTTGCAAAATACACTTTGTAACCTTCCTATTTAAAATTATGTGCTTTCTTAGTCGCAGAGTGAAAAGGTCAGGTTACATTGGTCTACTTCAATGCCATCTGGAGATGCCTTTTCTTCTGTGGGGACTCATAGATTTGTCCAAAAGGTAAGCTAATGCCAGAGTTTACTGAAAGTATATACTGTATTCTTCACTGTTGATGAAACTACCCTGTTACATAAGTTTTCTTCATTTTTCTGAATTTAAGTAATGAGATTTTTTTTGTTTGGTATTACATGTTTTCTTCCATAGACATCCTCCAAAAACTGTTAGAAATCTTCTTCTGACTGTAATGTTCTTCCATTTTTATTTAAGGGAAAAGAAGGGTGGGGGATAGGGAATGGCTTGTCCAAAACAGTTAACCAGAAACGTGGCCAGCAATATTAAATCTTTTTTCTCTGGGGTTAAGTGATACCATTTTGTATTTTTGGCAGCCTGCATTCTTTATAGAAGGATTTTGGAGCATTACACATAATAGGTGCATGAAGTCAGCCCTCGCTGCTGAGCCTGTTTCATATAGTGCTTTGTTCTCTCTTTCTTTATCTTGTGTTTGGAAGTTGGTACTGAATGCTCTGTTGCGCCTTTGTTCTGATTACTTGGTTTTTTCTTTGTCTGTCTCTGGTAGCCCTATAGTCGCTCTTCCTCCATGTCTTCCATTGATCTAGTCAGTGCCTCTGACGGTGTTCACAGATTCAGCTCCCAGGTACTGTATGAACGTATAGAGTGGACTCGAGTCTGTCTGTGCTATGTTTCAGCCTGCTTTCCCAGTTCCTAGAAGTCTTTTGATTAGGCCACTTGTTTTGGTTTGAATTTTAAATAGTAACATCAAGCATTAAACAAGCCTTCCTTATCTGCTAAATAGTTTCTCTGTCAGGCATGCATGTGCCCTTTGTATCCTCTGTTGTTGAATAGCTTGGAATTTCACCATATAGGAGGTACTCCTGAAAGATTTCAAATTGAACTGAAGCGAGTAGAAGGTATCTGGTTTTTAACTATGCTGTGATATCTGTTTCTTCAGACAGCATTCAGCAACTTTTGTGGACATGGTCTATAGGATATGTTATAGCATCAAAGTGGGTTTCAAGTCTCACTTCCAATATAATTTAAAATATCTCATAATATATTCAACAGGGAAATAACTTTTAAAATAAAATTTGTCTCATTACCATTCTAAGTTTTGTTGAACTGGTTGTATTTTCCTTAGGTAAATTACCCTTGGAAATGAGTATTCCTGTCCATATGATAAATCTATGGAAATTGATTTTAAATTATTTAGTATCAGCATCATTTAAGAATTTAGGATAGGGATTTGGATGCGTGCCATCTCTGCCCTCATAATAAAATCAAAAGTACCAACAGAAGGATATTTTTGCATCAGCATTAGGTTAAAAAAATTTTTTTAATCTTTACATACTTGCCATTCAACCTTGTATTTTTATGGTGATGGCATTTTGTTTGTGATATGTCATCACATGTTAAGAACCTGAACTCTACTCAAAATGACCACGTTTAAATCTGGTTTCCTACATAATATTTGACAGCTTTTCTAACTCCTCTGTGCTTTGCTTCTGTCATCTAGCTAGGACTGTGTTAGAGCTGGAACCTAGCATGTAGGAAGTGCTCAATAAATGAGCTTTTATCATTGTCATATTATTTCTTTGAGCTAATCAAAATTATCTGAATTATTTTTTTCTCTCAGTTTTCCAGTAAATGATTTTTAAAAATCAGTTTAAACCAGGTGTATGAATAAAATTTACATTAGTTTTCAACTATGTAATAAAGAAGAAAATTGTTTATGACTCAGATTTCTTTTCTGACTTTTGTAGCTTTTTTCTCGAACATTTTTGGGAAAGAGATATATCAGTTTCTCATCAGAAATTACCCTTAGCCAGATTTATTACAGTATTTCTCACCTCCGGCTAATTCATTTATGCATGCTTTTAAAATAGTGACTTTTATTTTACAATAAATGAGTGACCAAACTGGATAATACCGGGAGACTGGTTTATTTGCTAAGCTTCACCTTGCATTGAAATAATAAAATAACAGACTCTTTAAAAGACATCATTACTGGTCACTATTTTCTCTTAAAATATAGAAATATACAGGCTATAAATTAAAGAAAATGTAATGAGAGCAAGAAAAGAATTTGAACTGTCTATAGGTGCCTGAGAATTAGGGCTTCAGAACCCAGATCTGGACCTTAGTTATAGAATATATAAAACATTTCGGATACAAGTGAAATGTCGAGGAGCAGGTGCCCAGATTTTTACAAAACTTCCAAATGTAGCTTACTTCTTCACCTAATTTCTTGTATAACTCAGTTGAGAAAAATCTTTCTAGTATTTTTTCCTGATGTACAATGCTCATGATTGATCTGGTTTTGTTTTTAAAGCTTTTGATTATTCTGCTCTTTTATATGCCCGAAGGGGAAATTAAGAGCAATAGCATTGAGGTCTCTAAGTATTTACTGTCTTGCTAACGTATTTGTTGTCATTAGCAGACTTGGCAGTTAACTATTGATTAATTTGGCTATGCCATCTACATACAAATACTGGCTCATGATCACTTTGTTCTTGTTGATATGTAATGGTCATAGTCCTGCTTAAAGAGGATAATTAAAGGTAAAACTGAGATTGCCCCTGAAAATAACTTCAAATAAAATATATGACTCTCTTAGGAAATTGGGCTTCCCTGGTAGCTCAGCTGGTAAAGAATCTGCCTGAAGGAGTGCATGGCAACCCACTCCAGTACTCTTGCCTGGAGAATCCCCATGGACAGGAGCCTAGCAGGCTACAGTCCATAGGGTCACAAAGAGTTGGACATGCCTGAGCGACTAAGCACAGCACTAGGAAATTAGTAGTAACACATGAATCTTTTGGACAGGTGTTGGAAATGAAGTAGCTCTAAATGAAAGGGTATAGAAAGTAGGAAAGAATTACATTCCCAAATGGATTTTTTTGGCCACATTTATTTTCATAACACAGTTACCATGTAAAGGTGGCAACTCACAGACCAAAGGAAAATAAAAAGCATCCTTAGTTGGAAAGAAAAGAGAGAAAATCAAAGGGTGGGTAGTACATCTACAGGTTAATGTATGATGAGAATTACCATTGCCAAAAAAAAGTCTATGTAAAGCTTTTGCCCACTTTCGTCCTTAGTAACTTTACTGTTGTGGTAATTCTCTATTTCACCCCTCCCTTTTTTATTATATAAAATAAAATCGCTAATTACTTTTATGCTGATAAGTGCTAATTTAGCTGAACTAGAACATAGTCTAAAATAATAGATCACTATTAATATTTTTATACATATCCTTTTTTCATATATATGTATATTAAGTAAAATTACATACTTCAGTAATAGTTTTTTCCTACCAATGTAGATAATTCTATATATACTGTTTTGTATAAAAACTAGCATTTTTTGTTTTGTTTTATTTTTAAACACCTGTAATTGGACCCATCTTCCCATCAGTAAATATAGGTCTAGATCTCCTTGTCTGTTGTATGAATATGCATGTTAGATTTACCACCTAATATTGAACATTTATTTTCAGTTAGTCTCTATTATTTAATAAATAGTGCTACCTAGGCCTCCCTGTATATACACCTTCTTTATATATACATCTTGGTACATTTATCCAATTATTTTCTTAGAATATATTTCTAGAAGAAGTTTTAGGACAGAGGCCATGCACACGCCTAAGCTTTTTTATTCTTATTGCCAGACTGTCCATTAGAGAAGTTGAACTAGCTACACTCCCGGGTCAGTTTTGTTTTCCTCTCCTGACACTGAATATTATAATTTAGTTAATATTTGCCAATGTGATAGACTAGAAGTGTTATTTTTGCTCGTTGACTATTTGCATTTTTCAGTGAATTGACTATTCATATCCTTGACCATTTTTCTTTTGGGTTAACAGTATACTGTTAATTTGTTATTAATAAATAACTGTGTCCAGCAGATCCCTTTATGACCCTGTAACAGTAAGCTTAGTTGTATTCCTTTCACATAGATAAGAAAAAGAGGTTCAAACTCTGTTTGAGCCCTTCTGAGACTTGTTCATTACACTTTTGTTGTGCCATCAAAGGACAATTTTCTTTAGAGCTAGCCTTCTAAAATGGCATACTGAGTGATTGAAATGTGAAGTGAAAGAAAAGGTAAGAACTGGAGTGCCATCACCTCCAAATGTGTTTTATCTCCAGTCTTTTTATAGTTCATTTGCTATGAAGATGCTGTTTATGTCAGCTTACCATTTTCAACTCAAGGTGCAAAAAACCAAGGACACAATTCCTGAAATTACGCTTAGGCTAAAATTCACCCTTCTTGTTTTTAAGGGTGAATTTAACATTATTTTCTAGTATATCAGATTTTGAACCTGATAAGGTAGAAATTTGGGCAAATGTTTATTCATGTCATCCAATTAATGGTCCCTAGCGTTACACTTATTTTTGATATAGAGTTGAAACTGGAAACAGTAAATGGAGCATCTTTATATCTGAAATATGAGTGTGGTCACAAAGGCCCAAGCCACTGCCCCTGTAGTAACATTGCTACTGCATATTTTAAGATAAAATTTATACACTGAGATTTTACTGGTGTCACCTTTCTTTGTAACCTTACTATTATTACTTCAAGGAATATACCGTAATGGATAAAGATTCCTTGGTGAGGCTTTGAAGACATGGCTAATATAGTAATTCGGTACTTTATTAGTTTTGTTAATTTCCTAGGAGCGCAGCTGTGAATACATCCTGTTTGTTTCTCTGTTGGATGTTTTCAAGCCCTCTTAAGGAAGTAAATGAGGACAAAAGACTGAAAACTTTTCCATAGATGCAGTGGTAGCTATAATAGGAATTCTGTTGCTTCATCTATCTAGCAAGACGATGTTAAATGCATTTACCGTACACTGTTTCAAACTTAAGTTACTTCCTATCAGTTTATATTTGTGGAATCTGGTTTCTTTTGCATCAAAAGACAAATCAAAAACAGCTTCTCATTTTTCAGACATTTGAAATAACTAATTTAGGAATACTCTCCCAAATAGAAACACAATTACCTGCATATTTTTTCAACAAAAGAGCTAAATGGCACTGAAGTTCTTTTAAACAGAACTCTCTTTGTTTTTTTAGCAGAATAAAATCCTTAACATTCTTCTTAAACAAATAATCCATTTAAAGTAGGGCCTCTTTGGGAGAAATATTTCTTCTACCTCTAATCTCATGATAAATATAGGTGTTCTTAACTCCTAGTAGCCTACAGAAAAAGTATGTACATACCCGGATCTAAAGATTTCTAAGATCTTGAAATCTAAAAGTGATTAAAAATAATCTCCTAGTGTGGCCGAAGACTAATGCCTTAGGCCAGGCTGCTGTGGAGGCTCTATTTGTGCATGCTAACTGGGACTTGCTTTGTTCTTCCTCTAATAAGATACCTTTGGTGTGTAGTATTTGTAACTTGGAATTCTACATTAGTCATCCTGAACCTCTCAAAGCGGATTTCAGAATTTTAGAGACACAAAGATTTTATTCCCAGTCAGCCTTTGAAGTTATGTTTTCTAATTAAGGCTTTATAAAATTATAGATGGACTAGTAGTCATGTTTTAAATTTTCTTCCAGTTCTCTAACTCAACACCCTTCACGTTAAAGATTATGGATAAAGAAATAAGTTACTATGTAACATTTATTTAGTACAAACGTAGATTGTAGAATTTCAGCCTACACACTATTACCAAAAACTTTTCTGATGATCATTGCCAATTAAAGAGACATTTTTAGTCATAACTACTTTCAGTAATTATGAAGCCAAAAATGCCTTCTGAAATCCAGGAAACTTGGTATACACATCACAATAACATATTGATAACATCCTTATATGCAGAAAAATGGTATCTTCAAAGTGACTAATTTTAAGAGCTCTGCTCCCAAATCATTAATGTATTTAATTCAAAATACATGTAAACCTGGTTCTTATGTTTCCCTAATGAATGTAATAGACTTTATGTACAACAAGTTGTTAAACTTAGGAATAAATCTTAAAATTGAAGCTTAATATACATATTTTTCAATTCTTTTCTGCCTTCTTTTAATATTCTATAAAACAAAATTATGAGTAAAAGTTAAGAAAATAGGACTTAGAAACTGTTTGTGTAGATGGAAAAGGTGCCAGTTCCTTCAGAAACAATCTGTTTATCACTTCATTTCTGTTTATAAACATGTTTCATACTAGGAGGGTTTCCAGAGAACACTTAAATGAGATCTTACCAATGAATCTGATTGAGGATTCTGGGAGGAAGAACTATTTGACTCTATTTATAAAAGATGTGTCAGGATAATTTGATAGTTAAAAGCAGAGGTTGCAATTTAAATTTAGTAAAAGAAATTTAGTTAGAAATTTAGAAAGAATGTAGAATAATGAAATGGAATCAGATATATGGAGAAGTTGGTTATTTTTTTAAGTTGGCTTATATTCATGATAAAAGAGGAATTGAATAAAATAACAAAAATTTTCTTTTTGTAGAGAAATCTTGACACACAAACAAGCTTTCTAATATTTCTGTGTAGTATTTAACTACAGAAACACTGGACTAGATGGTCTCTTTGTGCCCCTTTTACGCTTAATGTTCCATGATTTTATGCTTTAAGACGACATCTCTGTAAGAATACATATTGTAGGAAAGGAAGGAGTAGTTCTTTCTTCCAGAAAACACACATTTTGGTCACTTGATGGACATTAGGCCAGTGTTAAGTAGAGTGAAGCACCTTCTTTCCCCACATTTCTCCTTCCTGTCATTAACCTGGATATGATATCTGGAATGTGGACTAAAACTCTTCAACACTGTATAAAACCTACTAACCTTTGTGCATTTGGTTGCTTACCTTTCTAAAAACATCATTTCTGAACTGAAATAACTGAATACCATTCTGTTTTAGAGATTATTGGACGTGGATTCTTACAGTTCTGTTTTTCTTTTTAAGGTTGAAGAGATGGTGCAGAACCACATGACCTATTCATTGCAGGATGTAGGTGGGGACGCCAACTGGCAGTTGGTTGTAGAAGAAGGGGAGATGAAGGTAATTCCCTGCAGGCTAATTGCAGCCCCTTGCAGTCATACTGTATTATTATTACTGATCTAAGTAAGATAGCACTTACAGTTTTCCTTTAAGTAAACTATTACGTATGATTGAAGAAGCTCTAAATAGAAATAAAATGTCTCTTTGCTTTCTTGATTTAGCTTTTACATAATTTTTTATGATCATAGTATAAATCTGTACACAGATTTTTCTGTTTTACCTTGGCCTTGGAGAAAATGGGTTTTGATATGAACAGGTCACAATTAGCTAATGACTCTCTGGATATTTCTCTCTTTAAATATACTGAATGTTGTGCCCAGGTGTTAACTTTTTTCCCTTTTTGGTCTGTACCTCACTTCTTGTTCTTACTCTCACTGCTTCTTTTTTTTGGACATTGATTAGCTAATCTTGCCCATATCCCTAAGCGTAAGAGAGTAAGAGCAAGGGACAAGAGATTGAGTGTTCAGTTGAAAACCAACAACATTATCATTGAATTTTGGATTACTTTATGCCCAAGGCACAATGCTAAAGATAAAGAGATATTTAATAAGACTCCCTCCAAGCTAAAACTTTGGTTGGAAGGAGGATATTGATATTTAAAAGATGCAATTATTTAGCTCTACCAGATAATATTGAATGAAAAGTACACGTGAATAGTGGAGAAAAATTGAAAGGGATCTCAGATTTGAGACAGATTGTTTTACATCAAGGACTATGATGAGAAATGGAAACAAGGTTATCACAAAGGTGAGGCGAGGGCATTTATATTCAGGAGTTTTGTACAGATTTTTGACCAGAATTATTCTCACAAGTGAGATACGTATTAAATGTTGGAATTTACTGTCCTCCTGAATAGGGAACAAATTAAGAAATCAGAAGAGATAAGCAAATGAGAGACCAGGATGTTAGTTATAATTCTGACAATCTGATTTAGAAATAAAGACCAGCTGTCATGAGGTCTTACTAATATGTTACCCCAGAATGAAACATAATATTTCTGACATAACTAGGTAATCACAGGCCTTCCCCCACAAGAGCATGCCCCAAAAGCAGACCAGCATACATCCTGCCCACAGGAGAAGGGGTTCAGCCAAGCCTGCCTGGCCCTCCTTCTGTGTTCACCATTCAGGTGTCCGTTTCCCCCCTCCAAGGAGGGGGAAGTGAAAGGCTGGAGAAGCCAGGAGTCACTGTCTAGGTGGAGGTCCTTCACCTGAAGTGAGTGGTAGAGAAGAAGTGCTCCTGCAACTTTAGAGAGAGTCATTGGGGCTGGTTTATGGGGTTTATAAAATAACCCACTAAGCAAAATGTGTTACTGTCTGTAGCAGTGAGCTAGCCATTGTATACAGAGTGACATTTTAGAAGGACTAGGCTCGTAGGGATATGCAACTAGAGACCAAGAAAACTACTTAGGAGATTCAGGTACAAGGTGATGAAAACATACCTAAAAAAGATACACAATAGTAGAAAAGCCAAGTTTTGGATGTCTTATAGATTACTAATAGATTAAAAGCTATGTGAAATGTAAGGGAGGAAATCAAAAGTCTAGAGTTTCCAGTTTTGGTTACTGGAAAAATATCAGTCCCAATAACATAAATAAATATGTAAGGAAAGGTACTTTGGAGAGAAATTAGGTGAAATGCCTAACAGTGTCCGGCTCCATAGGCACTCCATAAATTCAGAGCTGGTTTCCTCTGTGATAACTTGTTTGTTTTTCAAAAGAACTTACTAAAGAGCTGTCTAAAGTACCAAATCCTCTGTAATTTTGAAGTAATTAATTTTGTTCAGGAGTTTATGTATATAGTCTCAGTATTTAAAGCAAGATAGATCTTAAGGCATGCAACCTCAGTATTTAAAAACAAGATATCATTGATCTTTATGCGATGTTAGCGTTCCATCATTAGTTCAACAAATAATTGAGTGCCTTCTGTGTTTCAGATACTGTTCTAGATGCTGGGGATACAGCATTATCCCTAAGGAGATAATGTTTAACCAGCTGTATTTGGCCTTTTTAGCCATGATGAATGGTCTTTGAGAATGTTCAATAAATAATGTCTAATTTAAATTGATGTATTCGTAGCTCTCACTCATTACATATGCATACTTTGGAATTGTAGTTTTAAATATTTTTATGTATTGTCTCTGTTAATAATTTGAAATTTTAATTTTTCTTTTGGCAGAATATTTATGTTCCATAAGTGTTTTTCAAACATATTTTAAAATATATCCTCTAGGTATATAGAAGAGAAGTAGAAGAAAATGGGATTGTTCTGGATCCTTTGAAAGCTACCCATGCAGTTAAAGGCGTTACAGGACACGAGGTCTGCAATTACTTCTGGAATGTTGATGTTCGCAATGATTGGGAAAGTAAGCTGCCATTATTATATTTTGATAGTTTTTAATTTTAAATTGAATACCAAATCTAACCTGGTTTTCTTCGTCTGAGCTGTAGTTTACAAAGTCATAAAAACTCCAGATAGTTATAAAAACTATCTGGAGAATCATACAGGGGACTGATAGTACCTGAGCTTTTCATTGTACAAAATGCTTCTCAGTGAATTACAGCATTTAATCCACTACAGTCCTGTGTGATAGGTAGGTAATAAAGTAAAATTCAGATAGCCTAAGTGACACGTTAAAGACCACAGAACTAGTTAGTGGAAAAGCCAAGGCTAAAATAAAAGGTTTCTATTTTATCATCTTCTTTTTTTTCTATACTGCTTTGTTTACGTCATAAATTGTAGATTAAGGGGGGCTGTGGGGGGAGTGGTGTCGGTGGAGGGGGTGTGTTCTCCTCAGGCTTACAAACATAGTCACCTGAACCTTGGTGAACAGCTTATTCAGCTTCAATAAATTAAGGATGATAGGGAGGGAAGGGGTCACGGTGTTAGGGAATAATTTGTGCCCTAGTAATGAAGCCATGATTAGAACTGCGTTCTTGCAGTGGGAGCTGGATACTGGGCCAAAGAAAATGAGGTTTCCTGGTGATTAGATCTCATTGCCACCATCTATAACCCCTAATACTAAATAAATATAAACTCCCTTCCATGTGGATGTAGCCTCAGTAGAACAAGATCCTGTTCATTTTACTATAATGTCCATTCGTAATGTAAGTGAATTAGTCACATACTAGGAAACGGTAATACATTTTTTTGACTACTAACATTTTCTCTTCATTGCAGCAACTATAGAAAACTTTCATGTGGTGGAAACATTAGCTGATAATGCAATCATCATTTATCAAACGCACAAGGTAAATATCTTTTAATCCCAAAAGGATTCCAGCGTAGTTTGAACAGAGACATATAAAATACTCTCTAAAGTAAAATTTGGCAGGAAATTAAGTTGCACAAAAAGATTCAAAGACTTTATTAATCACGAATTTCATGTATTCGAAAAGTAAATCAGATTATTTAAACATTTCTGCTTTAAAGCAGAAATGGGTGCAAATACAAACCTGAAAAATATCCAGAACATGGTTGAAGAAGATATATAGTAAGTCTGGAGAAGAAAGTACTCAAATCTATTTAAATGTTTTTCTAGTATCTAGTCTCTAGAGGAAATAAATGAGTAACCAAATATGAATCGGTTTCCTGCAACAGTAATAGAAAATGGAAAGTATGTTATTAGTCTGTGTTAAGACTTAAAAGTGAACATGATCTAAATGGATTATCTGACATCAGGGAAAAATTTCTGAGCATCAGCTATTGAGAGGTTGTTGGTCATGCCCCAGAACACAAAGAAACATTGTCATTTAAATTGGTTTCCTTTCACTTCATTTCTTCCTCTGTTAATCTAAATATTTAAATTAGAGAATATTTCTCTTAACTTATTCTGCTCTATTTCCATTCTTAACATTGCCAAATATTATGTTGAATAAACAATAATAAATTAAAATTTTGGAGAGATCCACCAAAAGCAGTTTAGTACGTTATATAAGAAACATGATGATTCAGTAAGTACTTCATTTTTCTTTTTAAAATAATTTTTAATTGAGTTGAATATTTGATAATATTTTCAGTTTTGTTATGTATTTCTTGAGTTAGTCTTGTTATCTGAGGCATGTAATGTTTAATGACTCTGACTTAGGCTTCATTTACATGACAGCTACTCAAGAAAGGCATAACAAGATTCTGTTTTAACTTACTGATTTAGGGGGTTTAAAGTAGAGTCTGAAATTTATTAGACTTTAAAATATTAGTCGCTCTGTAATTTGCAGTGAAAATAAATGACCAGTCATTTAGAATCGGAGAAGGCAATGGCACCCCACTCCAGTACTCTTGCCTGGGAAATCCCATGGACGGAGGAGCCTGGTAGCCTGCAGTCCATGGGGTTGCTAAGAGTCGGACACGACTGAGCGACTTCACTTTCACTTTTCACTTTCATGCGTTGGAGAAGGAAATGGCAACCCACTCCAGTGTTCTTGCCTAGAGAATCCCAGGGACGGGGGAGCCTGGTGGGCTGCCGTCTATGGGGTCACACAGAGTCGGACACGACTGAAGTGACTTAGCAGCATTTAGAATCAGAAGGCTCTTATTTTCTAAAGATAATTGATCCTGGAAAATGGGCTGCAGAAATTATTTTACTTGTTAAGTAGTAGATGGAGGGGAGGAATCAGATCAGATCAGTCGCTCAGTCGTGTCTGACTCTTTGCGACCCCATGAATCGCAGCACGCCAGGCCTCCCTGTCCATCACCAACTCCCGGAGTTCACCCAGACTCACGTCCATCGAGTCAGTGATGCCATCCAGCCATCTCATCCTCTGTCCTCCCCTTCTCCTCCTGCCCTCAATCCCTCCCAGCATCAGGGTCTTTTCCAATGAATCAACTCTTCGCATGAGGGGGCCAAAGTACTGGAGTTTCAGCTTTAGCATCATTCCTTCCAAAGAAATCCCAGGACTGATCTCCTTCAGAATGGACTGGTTGGATCTCCTTGCAGTCCAAGGGACTCTCAAGAGTCTTCTACAACACCACAGTTCAAAAGCATCAATTCTTCGGCGCTCAGCCTTCTTCACAGTCCAACTCTCACATCCATACATGACCACTGGAAAAACCATAGCCTTGACTAGACGAACCTTTGTTGGCAAAGTAATGTCTCTGCTTTTGAATATGCTATCTTGGTTGGTCATAACTTTCCTTCCAAGGAGTAAGCGTCTTTTAATTTCATGGCTGCAGTCACCATCTGCAGTGATTTGGGAGCCCAGAAAAATAAAGTCTGACACTGTTTCCACTGTTTCCCCATCTATTTCGCGTGAAGTGATGGGACTGGATGCCATGATCTTCGTTTTCTGAATGTTGAGCTTTAAGCCAACTTTTTCACTCTCCCCTTTCACTTTCATCAAGAGGCTTTTGAGTTCCTCTTCACTTTCTGCCATAAAGGTGGTGTCATGTGTATATCTGAGGTTATTGATATTTCTCCCAGCAATATATAGGTCATATTAGGATTATTTCTGGAAAACTAACTACAATTGTAACTTAAAGTGTGTTATATATAAAATACATTACTTTAATAATCTTTAGTTTTAGTTTTCCAGAAATAAAAAATATTGTACACTTAAAAATTAAAGCATTTTATGTTACGTATATGTTACCAAATTTAAAGAGAACTGTAAATAGCAGAATGTTATTCTTTTGGTGTATTCTGCAAAGTCATTAACTCAGTTTTCATAATCAAATCCTTTGGTGTGGGTGCTTTCCATTTAAAATCTGACAGATATTACCTTCTACTAAAACATTTTACTAGTCTTACATTTGTTTCTTTGTTAGTTCCATATTAAATGTAAATAAAAAGTAGTTCAAAGTTTAGGACTTCCCTTGACAGTCCAGTGGTTAAAACTCCGCTCTTCCACTGAAGGGGGTGCAGGTTCGATCCCTCGTTGATGAACTAAGATGCTGCATGCTGTGTGAAAGGGAAAGGTGCTCAGTCGTGGCCGACTCTCTGCGACCCCATGGACTATACAGTCCATGGGATTCTCCAGGCCAGAATACTGGAGTAGGTAGCCTTTCCCTTCTTCAGGGGGTCTTCCCAACCCAGGGATCCAACCCAGGCCAACTGAGCTATCAGGGAAGCCCAAGAAAACTAGAGTGGGTGGTGCAGCCAAAAAGAAAACGAAAAACGGAGTTCAGACTTTCAAAATATTTGTACTTCTTCCACAGAGAGTGTGGCCAGCCTCTCAGCGGGATGTCTTATATCTGTCTGCCATTCGAAAGATACCAGCTTTGAATGAAAATGACCCGGAGACTTGGATAGTTTGTAATTTTTCTGTAGATCACAGCAGTGCTCCTGTAAGTACAGTGTATAAACATGTTATAATTGTACACTATGAAGTTAAATACACAACACAGCACAGGGCAAAAGTGATCAGCACACACCACACATAAAGATTTGATAATGCTTCTTAAATTTTTATTAAAGTTGACTTCTTAGAAGAGTACAGCTAGTAGTGTTACCTGAGAGCAACAGTCATGCCATGAACATCCCAGCAGGACTGTTTTCCTTTCCTCTTGAGGGTCGATGATGCAGCTGGATGGGTCACTAGGTAGGCTACTTCTCATAGTTACCTCAAGCCATGATCAACTGCAGGCAAAGCCTCTGTGGTTTCTATCTCGTTTTAGCTACTTTTACTACTTAGGAGGAGGGGAAACGTTCCTGATGTCAAATCAGCTTGGCATCTATTCTTTTTTTTTTTTCAAGAGACAGTTTAATGTCTGCACACAGTTTCCTGTGTAATACAGCATCACACCATGCAGGGCATTTACTCTTATTGTGTACATTCAGAAATGTTTGAAACACTTCTTAAGGCTGTAAAACAGAACATAGAAAAATGAACAGGAGTATATTCAGTACTTACGAAAAGTGATATGATAAAGAATATAGAGTACTACTTTCCTTTCCAATACTCCAAAAGATGTATTAATATATATACTTTTTTTCTTTAACAAGTAACATCACAAATGATCACATCTTCACATGCTTGGAGTATTATTTATATTCAATGCAAGACTATTACCATCTTTCATACACAAATTTTTTTTCTAGCTTTGTGACAATGCAACCTTTAATCCATTCAAGTAAATTCAACCCCACACCCCACAGTTGCTGTCCCCCAGCATTCAGACATTGGTATGTGTCCTTTATTGGTGTATATAAGATTTTGTTGGAGATGATGAGTTATAGTTTTGGTGAACTTAATGTAGAATTAGACCAGAAGAGGTTACAAAATACTGGATATCTACTACACTGGTGGTGGTATTTTTTCTTTTGGCAGCTAAACAATCGATGTGTCCGTGCCAAAATAAACGTTGCTATGATTTGTCAGACCTTGGTGAGCCCCCCAGAGGGAAACCAGGAGATTAGCAGGGACAACATTCTATGCAAGATTACATACGTGGCCAATGGTATGTATTTTGTTTTTGGTGTTTGGTCATATGGATGTTTTTATTATGATCTACATGATAACTGACAGTTTGGACAAATACCATTTACCAATGTCATTTTAGTTTTTATCCATTAGATTTAGTAATTTTTAATTTGGAGAGATATATATCAAAATTATTGGGACTCTTTCAAAATATACATGTCTGAATAATTACTGTATCAGAATTTCTGAAGCTGGGGCTGGAAAGGTAAATTTGTAAACTTCATCTTTAGATCACTATTACATGTACAGTTGTAAGAACCATTGTATTAGATACATGTCTTATAGAATATTTGTGTAATTAGGAATATAAGCAACAGTGAGAAAAGAAATAAACACTTCTTTTTTACCCAAATTTTCAAAGACCATTTAGTGACTTAGAAAGATGTTTATAACTTAAAGTTAAGTGGGGTGAGAAAAAGCATATAAAATACCATTTCAGTAAATGTTAAAAGAAGAAAATATGTACATATGAAAAGTTGAAATGCTAATACTGACTTGTTGCTTGATTGTTGGATTACTGGAAATTATTGTTTTCTTCTTTTTTACTTTATAATTTTGGGTTTTTGTAAAATATAGTTGATGTAAAATATTATGCTAGTTTCAGGTGAATAGTTGTTTTTCTTATTGTCAGACTTTTTAGTTTTCTAAATCTTTGTTCCCTTGTCCTTTAGTAGCTGCTAGTCGCAAAAAGTCGGGCATGACTGAAGCAACTTAGCAGCAGCAGTGATATATTTATTTCACACTGGCCTAGGGCTGGACAACCCTGTTCATCACTTTTAATGGTTCCTCATTCCACCCATTTCCTACCTGCAGTAAACTAGAGTCCCTCTAATCAAATGTTCAAACCTTCTTTATACAGAACCATCATTGCTGGTATGTTTACAGAGACAGTTATGCCTGAGCAAGTTACTATTTGATTATAATAGAGTTTAATGAATAAATCTGCCTTTAGTAAGCTGAAGTGCTGCTGTACTAATATTTGCATATAGTTCAGGAAACCAAGAACATTTTAGAACAGTAATAAATGCTTTCTAGTTTGTTATCTGTTCTCATCTGGTGGTTGGTACAGTACTAAGGACTGAGTGGTCAAGACTTTTTAAGAGGCGCTGTTTTATTGTGAGGAATAGTTTTTAAGGCAGAAGAACAAAGTGAGTGCTTTACACATGTGGGGAATTACCTTAACAGTTTGCATTTTCCTCTGTCTCACAGTAAACCCTGGAGGATGGGCCCCAGCCTCAGTGTTACGGGCAGTGGCAAAGCGAGAATATCCAAAGTTTCTAAAGCGTTTTACTTCTTACGTACAAGAAAAAACTGCAGGAAAACCTATTTTGTTCTAGTATTAACAGGTACTGGAAAATGTATTTTATCCTTTTTTTAAACTTTATTTGATTAACATGGCTCTTGCAGACATAATAAGTAAGTACAATTTCCCTTATTTTTCCCTTCCCAGAAAATAGTTTTAGGTTTTTGTATATTCTTCCAGGCTTATATGTATGTACTGACATATATCTTTGATTTTTTTCCCCAAAGTATTGTCTTGCAGCTTGCTTTTTCTATTTAATATATCTTGACTATTAGTACATAGAAAGATATATAAAACTATATCATTCTTTTAACATCTGTTGTATAAATGTTGTAAAATTTATTAAGCACTGGCCCATGTTAATGTCTGGCTGGTTCCATATTTTTATTGTCAAATGATGCTGCACTGAATATCTTTGTGCTAGGCACTGAAATCTTTTTTTTTTTTTTTTTTTTAATAAGTGGTATGTTAACATGGTTCAGAAGTCAAAAGTTTGAAAAGATGCACAGTAAAATTTATCCCCTGTCTCCTAATCACCCAGTTTTGCACCACTGCCGCATACCCCACATACCAAAGTGTATAGCTGCTACTGGTAGTTTTTTGTGTTTTTCCAGAAGTGTTTTATTTTCACTTAAATAAGCCAATACAAGTATATTCCTGCCGTACATACACCTTTATTGTTACTGGTAAAAGGCTGCATACTGTAAGTGGATTCTGCATCTTGCTTTTCTTACGCTTTATCTTGAAGGTCTTTCCACATTGGTGCAGAGCTGCTTTATTCTTTTTTTTATGGCTGTGTAGAATCCCATTGTATGGATGCACATAAATTTATCTAACCAGTTCTCCACTTGCAGATGTTAAAGTTGCTTCTAGCTTTTGCTGGAGCAAACAGTATTGCAGTCATACCCATGTGTCATTTAGTTTGTGAATAAATTACTAGCTGTGGCACTGCTGGCACTTCAGAGGTCTTGTGCATTTGTAATTCAGGTAGTGCCCTCTGTAGAGGTTGTATTAATTTACCATCTCACCAGCACTAACATGTCGGGAGTACTATTTCTCTGACACTCACACAATGTAGGAAATAAACCTTTCTGATTTTTTCCAACTCGATAGGTGAGAAATATTCTCCCAGTGCAATTTAAATTATAGTCCTCTTGGGAGTTCCCTGCTGGCCTAGTGGTTAGGATTCTAGGCTCTCACCGCCCTGGCCCAGGTTCAGCCCCTGGTCCGGGAACTGAGCTTCCACAAGCCACGTGGCAAGGCCAAAAAAAAATTATAGTCCTCTTGTTACACATGAGTTCTAGCATCTTTTCATCCAGTTGAGAACTACTTCTATAATTACGTCTGATTTCTGATTGTTTATATTGTGTTACTTCTGTTTTAAAATAGGCTTAATTTACTTTCAGACACCAACACAGGGATTATTGTATTGAAGTCCCAGATATGTAGCTTTTCCCAGGAAAATAGGTTACATGAAAATGTTAAACAGGTACTGGTCTTCTCTGAATGGTTAGTGTTTGGGACAAAGTCTGACCTTTGAAGGACTCTCTTAAAGCATAAGTGTACTATCTAAAGGCACTATTTTTAGAATATCTTATACAGTGTATGTGTGTGTGTAAAGACAGAACTGGACTCTTTGAGTCCAGATTGAGCTTCTTTCTGACAGAAAATCAGATTTTCATTTACCTACATTAAATCTTCATTTACCTAAAGTAACAGTTTGTTTCATAATAATTTTGGGAGATGTATGTGTGAACTGGATCCTAGCATTGAAACCTTAGGAAAGCTACCATTATTACTTTGATGATGGAGAAATAGTAACTTTCAATAGTGTCCATAAAGAGTTAGTGAGGCCCAGAGATATTTAAAACTTAGAACTCTTAAACTCATTTGACAAGGTATCTCTTAAGATAAGGCAGGCCTCTTTCCCACAGCCTAAGTAAATCCTTGATACTGTCTGGCACAGTTTATATTGAACACTAAGACAAAGGAAGTTCCAGCCTATGAGGTGCAGATCCAGAGACCTCTGCTTGATTCCCTTTTCGCTTCCTGTAGCACATTGTCTGTCTTCATTTTTTCTAGCCTTCACAAGATTTCTTATGCCTTCTTTTCTCATGATATGTTTCAAATATGTAAAGTTAATAATTTTATATTCCTTAAGGTGAAAAATCTGTAAAATGTAAAACTTCAGTAGAGATTCTGTGCATGCCATGGATTCAGAAGGAAGGAGAAGTCTGTTCTGGTAGTCCCACAGGTGCTAGTGGTCATAATAGTACTGAATGTTTTACTTGTTATTTTCTTTTCTACAGTGACTGAAGCAAGGCTGTGTGACATTCCATGTTGGAGGAAAAAAATTAAAAAACAAAATTGAATGCTCTAAGCTGGAACATAGGATCTATAGCCTTGTATGTGGCCCAACACCTTGGCCTTGTGTTCAAAAATGAAGAAATACCGCAATAGCAAAGCTGAACATCTTAACACTAGCTGTCTTCTGCTAGATCTCCTTGCTCAGCATATAACTATAAATACATGTAAAATTACATGTATATGGCTATATTTTTATTTGCTTGCTCCTAAAAGAGAGAAAAAAAAATCAACTTTGAATCACAACTAGGAATTGATGCTTTAATTTTTGGAAACTTTTTCAGAATTTTTAATTTTCTGTGGTTCGGCCTGAGACCCTCAGTTGTTATCAGGCTCCGTGCGCAGAAGAGAAGCACACAAGTTGGACGCACGTGGGCACGCGCTTTCTGTGCGCCAGGTGCCTGGATGGGGTTCTGTTTTTAGGCCCACAGTCAAGTCTGTGTCTGGAATTTTTTGACTTTTTTGCTTTGTATAATCATAGAATTCGTTGCTGCTGATTTCTATAATAATTCATGTTGTTATGTACAGTGTCTCTTAATAACTGAGGGCTGTCAATAACGTGTGATTTCGCCTTTTCTATAGTCTTACTCCCATGAAGAACCTTGGTTCTGATGGAGAAAGAGTGAAAAGCTTTATTTTTTCTCCAGATACCTTTATATTTCTATTGTATTTTTAGTTGTGTACTGTGTGCTACAGATTTTTTTCAGTTTATTACAAACACAATTTGGTAATTCCTAAATTGGTTCTGTCTGCCTCCAAACAGAAACACCTGTACAACCTTACTAGGTATAAACTACTTTCTGGTAAAACAGTCAGAATAAAATGATGTCATGTTTTCCTGACACACGTGAGAGGGCATACGGTATTGTTCCAGCAAATCTCACTGTTTGGCATTTGATCCAGTATTTCTAGTATTCAGTAACGTATGTTTTTTCATTCTAATTTGGGTTGGTTTAAAAGCTATGTTACAAGATAGGCATAGAAAATGTGGGTGTCACTCCTGTTTGCCTCTTGATCAGAAACTTTAGCAGGGCAGAAAAGAAGTCCGAGTGATTCGAACTGAAATTCTTTCTTTAGTTGCTGTAAGAAGTTAAATGTAAAATACCTTTTTTAGTTTTAGGCCTCCCTCTTTGAAAACCTTGACACATGGAGTTGAGGCAGGGAATGGAACTCACTGAAGTGGAAATGACTGCCCACTTCAGAACCTTCATTTTGTTTATACACAAGTGTGCTTACACAAATCAGAGGCATTTTGTAGATGCTTTGCTGACTTGTTCATCTCTATAGAAACACAGAAACCAGACCCATTTTGTAAAGCAGAAAGTCATGTCATGTGGAACATGTCCTGTATATATTTCATACATGGTAATGGAGTCTTAATGATAAATGCAAGGTGATAACTTAATGATGGGATTAGTCTGATCACTTAATATACACAATCCTGGAAGTTAATTACTTGCATCAAATATAGTGGTATTTATTATTCTGTACAGAGAGAAAAATACATATAAAGCATATGCTCACATTACATGCACGCAGATTTCATGCTCCATAAATCTTTTCTATTTTTTAATTTACCTTTCTCTAAATGATGTGCATGGAATATGCCTTATTACAGAAAAATGCCGTTCATAATTTGACTATGTGGAGAAGTGCCTATATGGTGGTAATGCTAGTTAAGGCAAATAAAACAAATTATCTTATCAGTTTACTACATCACCGGTAACATTTTTTATCATGATGTTTAAGAAAGAAAAATTTATACCTCAAATGTGTATTTTATTTTACAATCAGTTCTGCAGTTGGGATGGGAGGGTTGGGGAGGGAAGGGTTATTCACCATAGCCACTGATGGGAATCTTCTAAAATATTCTATATGCCCACTATAAATGTTTCTCTGTTTGCCATTTCTGATAACTATCATGACTAAATTGGATAGCTTTATTTTACAAAGGTATGGACAGTTTACAGAGCAGTGTCTAAATCTTCACTAGTTGCATTTGCACTAAATGTTAATGATATACTTTTGCAATTTATTCTGTAAATAAAATGATTAAACTAAAAATATTTGTATTAAAGAAAAGAAAAAGATACATTTTATCCTCAGATAATTGCACTGGAACTTCACTAGGGTTAATCCTGCCCAACCAGATTTAGAAAATGAGTTAGGGAATACGAAGGATGTTTAAAAGAAATCAAAATTTGGAGCTGTACTAGCCCTTTAGACAACATTCAGACCCTCTAGAATTATTTCCGTATGGCTAATTCCAACATGCTGAATATACATGATACTTTCTTTTCTACAGTTATTTCCTACTTCTCTTCCCCAAGCCAAAAAAAAAAAGAAAAGATTTAACTCTTTCCTACTCAGTTGCTCTTTTGTGCTGTGATAGAAGCATGAACAGGACTGGCGATGAGGGGTTTTGTCCCTGAGTCCCCACTGTACAGTTCAGGAGAGCACACTGTTCCACTTGCAATTCAGGAGTCCTGATTTTGAGGTGGAGGGTATGTCACAGCAGCTCTTGATTTGGGTTCGCCACAGGGGGAGCCAGACCAAGGAGGGCGGTGACTGGGAGGGATGTCAGAATACAAAAGAAGGAAAAGGAGGAATGAGGTTCCCATTTCTTCAGTTTCATCAACTAATTTGTACTCCTCTACAACATCAGTGTCCATTGCTATTGAGAAAATTTTAGTTGGGCTGAGCTGGTTCTCTTGTGAAATTGTGCTTGTTATCTTTAAACTTATTAGTTGTTGTCCAGTTAAACACTTTTCACCAGTATTCATCCAGAAGTTGTACAGACTGTATTTCGATTATTGTCATTGTTCATCTACAAACTCAAAACATAATCATTTTACGTACCTTGGGAGTGTGTAGAGTGTAACTATTCTAAATAGCTTTATGATCCTGATGATGTTTTTAAAAAAATAATAAAGTTGGATCTTCCATGTTACAATCACAAAATTAAAACCAGTATTTAAAAGTGGAAAAGTATTAAAATATTATGACAAATGTGCTTGCTTGGTTGTTTTTTTTAACCCCCAGGTACGGACCTACATAATTCTACATAATTCTCTGTTAGTTAAGAGCTTGAAATACTCCAGTTTAATGGTCTTCAAACTATAGGTTGTAACCCCAGTTGGGCATCAAGGAAACTGCTGAGTTGTTACCTAAAAAAAAAATTTAACAGCATGGAATAGACCCAAATACATAGGAGGTTAAGGTAAATATTTTTTGAATCTTTTCACATATATATGTGTATGTGTGTATATTTATGTACTATATATACACACATATACATGTGTGTATGTATATATGGTCGCTCAGTCATGTCCAACTCTTTGCGACCCCATGGACTTCAGCACGCCAGACCTCCCTGTCCATCTCCAACTCCCAGAGTTTACCCAAACTCATGTCCATTGAGTCAGTGATGCCATCCAACCATCTCATCCTCTCTCCTCCCCTTCTCCGCCTTCAATCTTTCCCAGCATCAGGGTCTTTCAAATGAGTCAGTTCTTCACATCAGGTGGCCAGAGTATTGGAGTTTCAGCTTCAGCATCAGTCCTTCCAATGAATATTCCGGACTGATTTCCTTTAGGATGGACTGGTTGGATCTCCTTGCAGTCCAAGGGACTCTCAAGAGTCTTCTCCAACGCTACAGTTCAAAAGCATCAATTCTTCAGTGCTCAGCCTTCTCTATGGTCCCACCTCTCACATCCATACATGACCACTGGAAAAACCACAGCCTTGACTAGACGGACCTTTGTTGTCAAAATAATCTCTCTGCTTTTTAATATGCTGTCTAGGTTGGTCATAGCTTTTCTTCCAAGAAAAGAAAGTCTCACTGTTTCAATTGTTTCCCCATCTATTTGCCATGAAGTGATGGGACCAGATGCCATGATCTTCATTTTCTGAATGTTGAGTTTTAGGCCAACTTTTTCACTCTCTTTCACTTTCATCAAGAGGCTCTTGAGTTCTTCACTTTCTGCCATAAGGATGGTGTCATCTATGTATCTGAGGTTATTGATATTTCTCCTGGAAATCTTGATTCCAGCTTGTGCTTTATCCAGCTTGGCATTTCACATGATGTACTCTGCGTATAAGTTAAATAAGCAGGGTGACGATATACAGACAAGACATACTCCTTTCCCAATTTGGAACCAGTCTGTTGTTCCATGTCCAGTTCTAAATGTTGCTTCTTGACCTGCCTACAGATATCTCAGGAGGCATATAAGGTGGTCTGGTATTCCCATCTCTTGAAGAATTTTCCACAGCTTGTTATGATCCACACAGTCAAAGGCTTTGGCGTAGTCAGTGAAGCAGAAGTAGATGTTATTCTGGAACTCTCTTTTTCTATGATCCAACAGATGTTGGCAATTTGATCTCTACTTCCTTTGCCTTTTCTAAATTCAGCTTGAACATCTGGAAGTTCACAATTCATGTACTGTTGAAGCCTGGCTTGGAGAATTTTGAGCATTACTTTGCTAGCATGTGAGATAAGTGCAGTTGTGCGATCGTTTGAGCATTCTTTGGCATTGCCCTTCTTTGGGATTGGAATGAAAACTGACCTTTTCCAGTCCTGTGGCCACTGCTGAGTTTTCCAAATATGCTGGTATATTGAGTGCAGCACTTTCACAGCATCATCATTCAGGATTTTAAATAGCTCAACTGGAATTCCATCACCTCCACTAGCTTTGTTCGTAGTGATGCTTCCTAAGGCCCATTTGACTTTACATTCCAGGATGTCTGGCTCTAGGTGAGTTATCACACCATCGTGATTATCTGGGTCATGAAGAACTTTTTTGTACAGTTCTTCTGTGTATTCTTGTCATCTCTTCTTAACCTCTTCTGCTTCTGCTAGGTCCATACCATTTCTGTCCTTTATCGAACCCATCTTTGCATGAAATGTTTCCTTGGTATCTCTACTTTTCTTGAAGAGACCTCTAGTCTTTCCCATTCTATTGTTTCCCTCTGTTTCTTTGCACTGATAACTGAGTGCAAAGTGAAATGCTGAGTGAAAACTTTCTTATCTCTCCTTGCTATTCTTTGGAAGTCTGCATTCAGATGGGTATATCCTTCCTTTTTGCCTTTGCCTTTTGCTTCTCTTCTTTTCTCAGCTATTTGTAAGGCCTCCTCAGACAGCCATTTTGCCTTTTTGCATCTCTGTTGTGTTGCGTTTATTGACAAATAGTATTGTCTTCATGACACGTTTTTCAAGAGCAGTTCTAACTTTGTTGAGTTTTTGCCTTAGGCTTGACTTCGGACTGTAACCTGGAAATGTGGTATAGTTCTAACTGGCTACTTCGAATTGTTTTTATAGGATTGCCCAGATTTTCTTGTTATCGTTTTGATCTACATCACAGGGCTCTCACATTGTTAGCATTTGCATTGTTTTCCCATAAAAATTTTATGAACTTTCTATGTCTGTACACTTTGAATAGCCTTAAACAATATCATAAACTATTTTGTGTGGCCTCCTTGTTCTCCTTCAGAGAATTCTATGAGTTTAGTGCTAGAGCAGATCTTAAAGATGTTTGAAATTACTTAAGATTCCCAACCAAGATTTTATTGCCCAGAGTTTAGGATCATTGAGATGCCAAATGAGGATGTCTAGAACAAATCTTAAAAGACGTTTGAAATTACTCAGGATTCTCATCCCAAGATTTTATCACCCAGATGTATGATAATTGAATTGCCAAATGATGTCTCCATCACGTGTGCCACACACCTTGCCCACGTTTTATCCAACTTCTCCCCTGAGAACCCACTGGGTGGCAGCAGGTGATGGCACCACGCAGTAGGTGGTGGTACCACTCATAAAGACAAGAGAGTGGGCCAGGGTTCCAGGCCCACTGAGTAACTCAAACTCTTAAGTCTTCTCTGCATTAGACTACTTTTTAGTGTCTTATATGTTAATATTTAATATCTATAATACAGTGTTTGACAGAATAGAAGAGCTGATGGGCTTGAAGACTAGAACTTTGGGGTAAAGGTCTTAACACCACACTTCAGTGTCAGCTTCACAAAGCTACAATACCTGTTACAAAACCCCGCTAGATAAATAAATTTGTCTTAAAGTTGAAATTTGACCATCATTTCCTTTTGACCTCAACTTCCTTCCTGTCTTCTAGTTTGGAAGGATGAAACATCATCACAAACAAGCCCAAGGAGAATATTTTAATCTTGAATTTTTCAACCCAACGATGAGATCCAACATAGCTGTCACTTTTGTGGACAGCCTACTGCAAAATGACCAATGAGGTAGTGACTAAAACATGCTTTGGATCCACACCTGGTCAGCTGACTGTAATTCTTTAATGTCTCTACTCCTTGTGATTGGGAGACCCAAGTGGTACTTGGGCCCGGCAGCAGGGAATCCTTGTATGGTAGCTAAATCAAGATGTAGTCAACATCCAACCATTTGAGCAATGTCGATCGACAGCACTGAAAACAAGTTGCAGAGTAAATGTTTATTGAGCACCTGCTACACACCACGCAGTGTTCTAGGACTGGGAATATATACAAACCACATGTAGCCTGCATTTTTGTCATAACCAAGCTTTTTAGAGATGTATCTACACTAAAAGGAAATAGGCTTTGTAATCAAGAGCATTTTAATAAAGTGCATTAATGGTAGACTTAACCACATTTGAGGTGCGTGAAAGTCTTTGATTCTCGGTTTTCAGTTGTGGCCTCAAAAGGTAAATAGGGCCTAGATTGTTGCTGTGTTTTAACAAGTTCAACTCTCCTCTGCCAATTATTTGAATTTAAAACTATAATTAATTTGTGGCTTGTGACTTTATCTCTTAATTCCTAACATCCAGTAGATTTTTCTGTCCCTTCTAAGTGAATTTTCCCCCATGTTTCTGGATACCATGTTTTCAACATACTGAAAAGCAATGAAATTTAGAGGCCAGAAGACCAGAGTTTTTCTTGGTCTCTCGCTTGGAATGACTTGATCTTGCCATCATTTCAATGTTTCCGTCTATTTTTCTCCTCTATAAAATAACATGAAATCACCTACACTGCAGAATCGTTTGGGGAAGAGTAAGATAATGTATTCAAAATGCTTTGAACTCTACAGCACTGTGCAAATGTAAGGAGCAATTTGGTCAACCACAAATACGTGCCTACATGCTGTCTTTTGAGTGCTGAAGGCATGGAGCTGAGCAAGACACAACATGACGAAAGGGACACACACATTTTGGGGCTTTGAGTCAAATGGTAAGTCACTCGGTCTATGTGGGGTTTAGCCTACAGGATATGTCTGGTAAGGGAGAAAACGAGAGGCAGAGGCAGTTCATGGAAAACTTGGCTCTGTGAAGTAGCTTGGTCGTCTTTTTACCAGCAGGGGGAGCACCGAGAGCCTTCTTGAGCATTATTGTTTTACATATCTAAGAAAAATCAGTGGGACTTGGTTCCTGATTTGGATATAGAATAAGTCAACCATTATTGATGTTTTTACTTGTATATATAATTCTCATGCTAATGTCAGAAATAGTGACAATTATGTCAGTAATATGGAAGTGACAGTGCCTCGAGCTGCCCAGCCGTCACTGCTGTGTTTGTAAATGAACGGGGAAGCACTCAGAGCTGGAGAATCAGAGTAGCCTTGAGAGTCTCCTACGTGATCTCTTTTCTGCTGATCAAGTAATCCATTCATACCTAATGCCTTGAATGTGCATGCTAAGTCAGTTCAGTTGTGTCCAACTCTTTGTGACCCCATGGACTGTAGCCACTGGGCTCCTCTGTCCATGGGATTCTCCAGGCAAGAATACCGGAGTGGGTTGCCATGCCCTCCTCCAAGGGATCTTCCCAACCCAGGGTTGAACCCAGGTCTCCTGCGTCTCCTGCATTGTAGGTGGGTTCTCTGCCACCTAGGAAACCTAATGCCTTGAATATCTAAAGCTAAGTGTTTCAGCAGTGCCTTCATCTCCAGGACTGAGTCCACATTCCTGGACTTAAGTCTGGTAGATGGATTATGTAACTACTATGACATTGCTGTTGTATTATTCTAGCAGCTCTACTAATAAGCTAGACCAGCTTATCAGCCCAATGGACTCAAACATATACATGAGGAGAGAGTAAATAAAAGCATTTTCTGGAATATAGGCCTTGAAAAGTGGGGAAAAAAGTGAAAATGTTAGTCGCTCAGTCATGTCCAACTCTTTGTGACTCATGGGCTATAGCCAGCCAGGCTCCTCTGTCCATAGAATTCTCCAGGCCGGAATACTGGAGTGGGTTGCCATTCCCTTCTCCAGGGGATCTTCCTGACCCAGGGATCGAATCAGGTCTTGTGCACTGCAGGCAGATTCTTTACCATCTGACCCACCAGAGAAGCCCAGATAACGCATTGCTGCTGCTGCTGCTAAGTCACTTCAGTCGTGTCCGACTCTGTGCAACCCCGTAGACGGCAGCCCACCAGGCCCCGCCATCCCTGGGATTCTCCAGGCAAGAACACTGGAGTGGGTTGCCATTTCCTCCTCCAATGCATGAAAGTGAAAAGTGAAAGTGAAGTCCCTCAGTCGTGTCCGACTCTTCGAGGCCCCATGGACTGCAGCCTACCAGGCTCCTCCGTCCATGGGATTTTCCAGGCAAGAGTACTGGAGTGGGGTGCCATCGCCTTCTCCCAGACAATGCGTTAGAAGCTAGCAAATCCGAGACTTTCCCCGTAGTCATGTACGGATGTGAGAGTTAGACTGTAAAGAAGGCTGAGTGATGCTTTCAAACTGGTGCTGGAGAAGACTCTTGAGAGTCCCTTGGACTGCAAGGAGATCAAGCCAGTCAACCCTAAAGGAAATCAACCCTGAATATTCATTGGAAGGACTGATGCTAAAGCTCCAGTACTTCAGCAACCTGATCCAAAGAGCTGACTCACTGGGAAAGATCCTGATGCAGGGGAAGATTGAGGGCAGGAGAAGGCGACAACAGAGGATAAGATGGTTGGCATCACTGACTCAGTGGATATGAGTTTGGGTAAACTCCAGCAGATGAAGAACAGGGAAGGTTGGCATGCAGAAGGGACGTCTGTGGGGTCGCAGAGTCGGCAGTGTTGACTTAGTGACTGAACAACAAGTCTGAGGGAAACACAAAGCCAAGGAACCAAGGTTTCACAGCTGGTTAGTGACAGAGCCACGAGTGGAATCCCCAGCTCCCTCAACACTGCTGTCCTCTTTCTATTGTAACATATTTTTCCCTTTGGAATAAGTCCTAATTACAACAGTTTATTGTGTCAGTCATTCACCAACAATAGAGGACCTTTAAACTTAAGGTACTGTACTAAGTTACAAGAAAAGACATGGTCCCTGTCTTCAAGAGGCCTGGATCTGGGGGGAAATGTGGGCAAGATTTACCACTGAAATATGGAAACAAAAAATTTCAACTTTTATTTGTACATGTTTTTATCATTTTAGTTTTGTTTTCTCTAATGGAGTAGAGTGCTCAAGTTTGTTGAAGGTTTGGATTCTACTGGCCTGGGTAGGTACTGTCCTAAAAGCAAGTTAAAGATGGACCTTTCCTCAATAGCTTCCATTTAAAATTGTAATTATCCAGGCTGTACCAGCAAACCAGCTTCAAGCTTTGGCTACTTACCGAGGGTTGTGCAGTATGGGTGAGAGCATCCAGATTCGCTGACGGAGCCATGGGCCAGAGGTGAGCTGGCTGCTCATAAGACCTGGCTTGACCTTCCTACTAAGAGTGATCAAAGTTTCAGAAGAAGACCTGGCTTGACCTTCCTACTAAGAGTGATCAAGGTTTCAGAATGAGGTAGGTTGTTCACAGGTCATACCCTAGAGCCGAAGAGCCTGAGGCTACAGCCCTTGTCCCCACGGTGAAATGGGCAGGGAGGTGGGGCACCAGCACCTGATCTCCTTTGCGACCCCCCCCACCAGGCTAGGAGACAGCTGGGGAGAGAGGTCCTGCCATCGCACATCATTTAGGGCTAACAATACTCCAAGTCTGCTTTACAGGTTCTCACATACAATCCCGGCTGATTTTACAGGGGCGACCGAGACAGACTTGCTCCCTTCCCGGTCCCTCCCACCTCATCCACTAAACCTTGTTTTCCATTTCAAGTGAAGTGACGTGAAAGTCGCTCAGTCGAGTCCGACTCTTTGCAACCCCATGGACTATACAGTCCATGGAATTCTCCAGGCCAGAATACTGGACTGGGTAGCCTTTCCCTTCTCCAGGGTTCTTCCCAACCCAGGGATTGAACCCAGGTCTCCTGCTCTGCAGGCAGATTCTTTACCAGCTGAGCTATCAGGGAAGCCCAGTTGCAGTAACAGGCAAGCAAAGGAGGCAACACAGGCTAGGCGACTGTAGCCTTCTCTCGGATTCCGGTCCTGCTGCTTTCCCGCCACGTTTCCTGACAATACACACAGGCGCCTTCTGTGTGCTTTGTTAGCAGTTGGTACAGGGCCCTCCCACCTTTAGGCTCATGGCCATCTGGCTTCAGAATTAACCAGTCGAATGGTTGGTGCAATGATCAGCTCCTTGCCTCTGGGTAATCTTACTCCAGTGCCACCATCCTGGGAAGTTCAAGTGCAAGGCAGTCAAACTCGGGGGCTCGAGGTGGGGGAGGTGAAGTGGTGAGTGGGGAGTGCTATCCGTGCAAACCTCTTGAGAGGTGGGCCTTTTTTCCCCTTTGGTCCTCTACTGTCTTATTTGGCCCTTTGGGGGAGAGCAGAGACCAAGGGGAAGGAAAGTGAGGGGGATGGGGGGCTAAAAATGCCTTTTTCTGGGACATACCATTCTTTGAAAATGTGGAGAACTCAGGTGATTTGGAGGTGGGCGAGGAGGGATCACAGGTGGCAGACACAAACCCAAATAACATACTAGTTTCTATTTGCTTGTATCTCCAAGATTACTTCTTTAAGATTAATTCTAATTGTCTTTAATATTAAGCAGTACTTGGCCTCTCCGTGGGAGTCTGCTAACTGCACTTCCAGATAGACACAAGTTTCTCATACAGCTTGTTCACAATAATACCATGACCCTCAGACTGAAATCCAGGACTGAGAGCAGCAGCAGCAACAGTAGAAAAATCTGCCAGGGTCCTGGCCCCACGCCAGACCAAGGGTGTCAGGTTGAAGACACCTACAGTGTAACTCCACCTGATTCCACCCCAACCCCAGCTGGAGGCGCCAGGCCTCCCCTGGCCTTAGGGAACTACTGTCTGAAAGGGCCACCACCTGAGAGGGGCCACACCGCACTCAGCAGCTTGCCAACTTGCTCAGGAGGAAAAGAACAAAAAGCATACGTGTGTGTGATGAGGCAGGGGTTCCATGCACATCATAATGAGAAGGGAATCTGCTGAAATATAAACTAAATCACTTGCTATCTTCTTTTGGCTTACAGTATAGAAGTTTTCTATTATTTTTTGCTAACTGGGCAAAGTTCTTAACAAATTCATGTCCGAATAGAAAGAGGACAGCTTGAGAAACTGTGGTGTTAAAAGTTCCTGTAAGTGAATTTACTGCTTTTACTTCAGTCTTCTGTTCCCAGTGGATTTGTATTGAGGTTTTACTGTTCTGTGGCCTCTCGTGAGCTCAGACCCTTCAGTGTGGGAGGTTCTCTTTGGATTTAATTCATCAGCCTCTGAGATGAGGAAATCCTGTGCTGCCACATGCATCTCACTGCTCAGCCAAGCAGTAAGATGAAATCCCTTCCGTCTCCTGCCCAGCCTGATGCTCTCTCAAGGGGGCCACCTGGACAAGACACCTTGGGAGAAAAATTCAAAATGATTTTCAAGTATCTGGGCTTGGTTCTTAGGGATTCATACACAGCTGTTTAACTATGGCAGTAAAGTCAGAAATCACGAGTAAATGGGAATCAGCTTTTGAAGAGGCCTACCTCAGCTATATTAAGCTGAACTCAGCCGGAAAAGCTTTATATGCACTCCTGCAATGGCCATTTGGTTTTGGCTGTCCAATCTTTATGGCTCCTTCCTCTCAACTAACCGCCACACCCCCAATATCCAAAAGTAGTCCAGTTGAGATGATAAATCTGAACAATTCAAAGTATAAGAAAGATAGTCTTAATGCATGTGTTAAACTGGCCTGCCGCTCCTGTGGAGTTGGAGAAGATTATGGAGAATGATAAATGGTCTTAGGACACCAATTCACATTAGAGGTACCACACTGACCAGACTTTAAAAGCTTCTAAATCTCAGACAGGCCTATAGTTAATCCAAACAAAAAAAGAGTTACTGCTTACACTTATTAGTATTAACTTCCTTTTCATAATTTACTGGAACTGGGGGGAAAAAAGTATAACAAAATGTATACAGTTTAGTAATTGTACAAAACATCAGTTTAGCAAGATGATATGTGTTACAGTCACCAAAATGAGGACCCAAAATATTTTTCACTGCCACTTCCATAAAAAATTCAGATAAATAAGAAGTCACTGGATGAAAAGTCACAACAGAAACAATTTAAACTTTTATATAACAACAGAAAATGTCAGTCTTCCCCAGCAATAAAGCAGACACCACCATTCAGGCTCTCCATGCTGCCATGGCATGACTGGAATGGTTCTCAAAGTCCATCTTCTGCATGAGCCTCCAGCCTTCCAGGACCAACACTTGAAGCATTTGATGTAATACAAAATAAGGAGTTCTTTATTATTTATACAAAAGTTACATTAAAAAAAATTAAGATTCAACAACTCTGCTGACCCCCTGAGGAAGCTTTTTTGGGTCCATCAAATAGCCCTGTGTGAACCTTTCAGCCACCAACCTCCTGGCCACAGGACAAGGGACACTCCCTCCAAGGCCATTCATGCGGTGCCTTCACTGGCTCTGAAAGAGGACTCTCCCCTTCATTAGGCTCAACAAGCAAGCCAGGGTTTCCTGGACAACATTAAAGAATACTGTCTGCTCTGGCCCAAGCTGAGAGTATTTTACCAGAATATCAGTTGATTTTATTTATTTCTTGAACACTTTCAATAAACTCCTAGCACAAGAAACTTTATTACAACATATACAGATCTGGTACAGTTCTTTACAAAAACTACCTAGATTTTTCAGCTAAATAAATTTGTCTCTTAAGAAATTTAAGTTGGCTTCAAGAAATGGTAAATTTCTCCCAAACCTGTCCTTTTCCACCCTCTGAGTTCTGAGAGAGGTCACAGACTTGTATTTCATTGATAAATAGTCACCTTTGTCTAAGCAATATTAAGAGCTCTTGTATCTTTAATAAAGAGCACAAAACTCTGCTTCTTAAAGCCTTATATACTGAAAGATCCGTTATAATCAATCTAGACAAACATTTATATTTAGACAAGTCGTCTCTGAACAAATAGCCTGCAAAAATAAATGCAGTGATTTGTTTTCTTGAAAGAAAACTGTTTAGCACTGCTTAGCACATAATTCTGTAATCTGGGAATAAGAGTAATTCTTCCTTTTAAGAAAGCAGGTCCCTTTCTGAAGAATTATGTTGGCTATTCCCCGAAATCAAAATAGACCAGCACCAAATGAAGTATTAGTTTACAAAAAATAAACTTAGCTCCTATTTCTTAAAGGTCTACAACCCAGACTTAATAAATTAACTATGAAATCAGGAGTTTTGTCAGCTACAATATAATTTAAAAATCCATTTTCAACCCAGGGTTGGGGCCGGGTGGGTGTGGACAGGAGGAGGGTTCAATCTCACACTGATCTCCATGAGTTCCATGAAAAGAAAACAGTTTTTTTTCCAGCTGTATTCTCCTTCAGAAGTGTGCTGTAGATTACCATCTGTGATGCTATAAAGGCATAATATCCATGTCGAGATCTTGCAGAGGACACAGCATGTAAAGCATGTAAACTGTTTTCAGATCTGAGAACTCTGCATGGAAAGAAGAACCTCAATCATTCTGAAAGAGCCAGAAACCAAGCAGTCGTCTCACTGATCATGTCTACTCATTCTCAACACGACATTGCATTGAGTTTTTTAATTCACAGATTTTACGTTAGTCCTTTAGAACCCAATGCCCATTTTTTAGTTCTGAATGGTCAGGCTGTTCAAGCTGCCTTCTTAGTGCAAGTTCCTTGGAGGTCTTGCAAATTTATCTTTGACCTATGGCAGAAAAGCAGATATGCAAAATATCAGGAATGCAAAATGTTAAGCTGGGGCTTATCTGACAGGTAGGTTTTTTACACTGCATATTTTAAGCATGGGGAAAATACATCAAACCAATCTGTCAGTCTTACCTGTTGTGAATCATGTGACTTCTGACCAGATGGCCTGCTGCCAGTGCTGCCATCAGAGACAGCTCCCCAGCCATCACCGTGCCGCACACGATTCGGGCCAGCTGCCGCGCATTTTCCCCGGGGTTGTCTCTGCATGCTCCTTGGACGCCTAGCATCTGCAGCCAGAGACAGACACAGCAGGACTCAACCTTCCAGTCATGGCAACAGCTTCCTACTCGATCAACTAAAACGAGGGCAACTAGGTCACCAACTCCATGGACATGAGTTTGAGCAAGCTCCGGGAGATAGAGGACAGGGAAGCCTGGCATGCTGCAGTCCATGGGGCCGCAGAGTCAGACACGCCTGAGCAACGCAGCAACAGCAACACCGTTAGAACAGAACCAGGCCCCACAGGATGTGCTACGTTTTCAAAATCTCCCAGCCAGCATACGGTGGATACACTACAATGAACCTGACACCTGTGACCTGGCTAGCGGTACACTTATTCACACTGGGTTAGACGGGTGGGAAATGAATGGACACACTGGCTAAAATGAGAGGAGAGTGATGCGCGGTATCAGGTAGCAATACGGAGGACCTCAACGAGTCAGAACCAGGCTCGAGGCGACTGCAGGCGGTGCCCCCACGCGTCTCACCTGCAGGCAGGCCTGCTGAGGCAGCAAGTTGGTGCCCCCGCCCACGGTTCCTATTTCTATAGATGGCATGGTGCAGCTGATGTACAGGTCTTCGTTCGTGGGACCGCTTGCTTCCATTAAAGTAATACAGTTCGAACTACCAACATTCTGTGCTGCATCCTGACAAAAAAAATAGAAAGTAAAAATATAAAACTTCTCTTTCTTTAAGCAGCAAAAGACAAGAAAGGTGGCGGCTGGAGCCCTCACCTGTCCACAGGCAATGTAGATGGCAGTTACAATGTTCGCTGCGTGGGCGTTGTAGCCGCCGATGCTCCCAGCCATGGCAGAGCCCACCAGGTTTTTATTAATGTTGACCTCAATCATAGCCTCTGTTGTAGTCTTTAATACCTAGGACACAGAGTTGTGCACATTTTACATCTTCCCCTGAAGATTAGGAATGGGTTACCAGATCTACTCTCAGTGCCTCCAGAACACAAGGGAGTGTGAAGGTTTGGTCTGTGAATGAAGCGGTCATCTTGAACATGAAACATTCACCTGTCTGTTCAAGTTTACTTAGAGTGTAACTATTTCTCTTCCCAATTCTGTAATCCAGTGAAAGATTAACAAAATAAACTAGTCATCCACTCACTTCTCTGACAACCTTGGCTGGAATGACAGCTTCACAGACCACAGACTTTCCTCGTCCCTCTATCCAGTTGATGGCCGCAGGTTTCTTGTCTGTACAATAGTTCCCACTGACGGCCAAAATCTGCATTTCGGGGAAATACTCCTGAAGTTTGGACAGTGCTTTCTCTGTACCCTATTAGCCAAAGAAAGAAAACAACAAGAAAAACTACATTAAAACACACAAAATTATTTATGAATCGGAGGCTTTTTTTGTATCTAATAATACTAACACTTCTAAATACAATAACTGTAATAATAATCTTTTCCTAATATGTTTTTTATATGAAAATGAAGCTCTTCGTAGTCATTGATGAATCGTATGATGAGGATATAATAAGGATATAATACTATATTCGTGTCACTGGGGAGTGAGGACCCCAATCCATGACCAATGTGTCATAAATCCCCTCTTCTAGTTATTAAATTGTTACCTACAAGCCCAAGTTACCAAAGCCAGTAAAGAGAACTCAAACATTCAAGTAAATCTTGTAAATGGAATGTCATTAGGATTTACACAGAATATAACAAGACTTCCAAGGACTTCTAATCAAGTTAGATCAATTAACTCACACTTCAAAAACCCAATTTAAAAAAATTTGGAATTAAAAAAAATGTTTTTTTACCTGTGGTAAAATACACTTTACAGAACTTACCGTCTTGACTATTTTCTAGTGCATAGTTCAGTATTGTTAAGAACTTTCGCATTGCTGTGTCAGCAATCTCCACAAATCATGCCCGTTAAACACCTCCTCATTCCCCACACCCCCTGGCAACCACCCTTCTTTCTGCTCCTATGGATTTAACTAACCGAGCTAACTCTTCAGGGGGAATCATGTAGTACTTCTTTTTATGTGACCAGACTCTTTCACTTAGTACATGAACCTCAAGGCTCATGCACATTTAGCATGTGGCATGCTTTCTTTTGGGGGCTTCCCTGGTGGCTCAGATGGTAAAGCGTCTGCCTGCAATGCAGGAGACCCGGGTCTGACCCCTGGGTCGGGAAGATCCCCTGGAGAAGGCAATGGCACCCCACTCCAGTACTCTCGCCTGGAGAATGCCATGGATGGAGGAGCCGGGCAGGCTATAGTCCGTGGGGTTCCAAAGAGTCGGACACGACTGAGCGACTTCACTTTCTTTTCTTTCTTTCTTTCTGCTTTCTTTTTAGGACTGAACACCATTCCACTGTATGTACATCCCACACTTTATCTGTGGGTGGACACGTGGGCTTCTTTTAGCGACTGTGAACGCTGCTATGAACGTGGCTCTACCAACATCTTTTTGAGACTGTTTTCGGTTCTTTTGGGTGTCTACCCAAAAGTGGAATTGCTGGGTCAAAGTAATCCTATTTGTAATTTTTTCTTCAGGAACTGCTATTTACTGGAAATTTTTAAAGCATATGTATTTAGTCACTATACTCTCTTTCTGAATAGTCCTTATAACTGGGAAAGCATAATTAGCCTGACTAGTTGACTTTAAAATTTTACATTTCTATCTGATAAATAACAAATATTAGTAGAAAAAAGATGAACTATACACAGTCTTCTTATAAAGAGATAATTAAAGGAACTACACAGACATGAACCTGGCTTCTTAACTGTGTGTTTTGAAGTCTCTAGAAGAAGTCAGCTTTCAGGATTACAGGACAAAGTTCTGAAGCACTAATCCCCAGATTCCTCCCAGCCCTTCAGTGTAGACCCGGAGCATGCCAAATGCTAACTCTAGATTAAATATCCCAAATATGAACAATACCAACCAACAAATGCCTGATTTATATAACATGACCTACATGTATCAATATTGACCTTCCAATAAAAATCTTTCAATCAATTAACTCCTTGAGTAGTATGTACACGGTGTAAAATTCAAAAATATAGGAGGGCATACAGAGTGAGTCTGCTCTCCTCTTCAGGGATAATCACTCCAGCAAATTCTGTTACAGTCCATCCATGCTCACCTTTGAAATCATGTTCATCCCCATGGCATCACCTGACCTGGACTGAAAACGGATGTAAAGGTTGCGTCCGGCCACACTCATATGCAGTTTCTGTAGACGTGCAAACCTTTAAACAAAAGAAGCAAAGACTTTTTTTTTTAAGAAAATGGACATTATCCTAAAGTCTAGCTTATTTGGTTCATTTTATACTTAAGAGAAAACTCATGGAGACTACATATTAAAAGTATTTTTTCTTTAATTAAATATTCTATTAGAATACTGCTTCAGCTGTATCTCATTCTTACATGTTGCAAGAAGGAAGGGATACAGAAAGTCATTTGATGACAAACTTTAAAAGGTCATATAAAAACAAGCATAAAAACTTGAACTATACTGGCGTTATCATTTGTATTGACTATCCTTATCAATTTAATTTTCTGTAGTCAAAGTACATCTACTATACTAATTTATTTACCTCTATCCTGCTTGGAAAATCTTTTTCTCAGGCAATCCTGCCCTAGGGCAATTTTAGATCAAAACTGTTCTAGGGCAAAGTAATAGCCTAATCAAAATGAGCCTTCTAAATCCAACATACAAACTTACTAGCTCGCACTATTTTTTCTTTTTTTAATTTTATTTTATTTTTAAACTTTACATAATTGTATTAGTTTTGAACTACCTCTATGTAGCTATTCACTGAAATCAATATTCTGCTCTGCCCACCCCATCCCACCCCACCCACTCCATCCCAACCAAGAATTAACATCACTATTCTGAAAGCATGGATTTAAAATTGATGTTTTGTTACATCATCTTAAGAAGGCAATATGTTTAGTTATATTTCGTCATCCTAGGTATGGCGCTGGTTCTGAAATAAATGTGAATGCACATATAAGCCCCCACGCCCACCCCCACACACACCTGCTGGTGCTGTCGAAGGCTTCCTTTATCACTGTGAACCCTTCAGGCGTCTCAAGCCAGGCCTTCACTTCTGCAGAGTCACAAGCACGGGGAAAACGCACCACTGGGCCACGAGTCATCCCGTCTGCAAGGACTCGGCTGCTGGCACCTCCACCAAGCTATCCAGAGGGTGTGACAAGAGCAGACATTAATCCTGAAAAAAATTCTGCTTGTCCCAAAAGGTCTCCTTGACTGTTCCCAAATCTCATCTCACCGCCTAGAGTATCTTGACAGGCAGACACATAAATGCCCACTTACGCCTATTGCTCTGCAGCCTCTATTAGTGCTGGCCACAAGACAGCCTTCTGTTGTTGCCATTGGAACCTGAAATTCTTTTCCATCCAAGCACAGAGGTCCTGCCACTCCAACAGGGATGGGCATATATCCAATAACGTTCTCACAGCAAGCTCCCATCACCTAAAAGGTAAAGTCAGGCACCAAGTAAAAATCTATATACCAAATACCCAGCCCCTGTCATTCCTTCAAACTTAATCCTTTAGTGTATTATTTTCAACCAGTTTTTTTATTTACTCTTTAAAAAGTCTTGAAAACACTAAACTCTTGAGTAATGACTGTAAATAACAGGGAAAGTATTTTTGAATTTTGATGACCTATACCATAAGTAGAATACAAAATTACAGTAAAATGAATTCAAAAGGAAAATGTTTTATAAAAGTATGAAAGTTTAAAAGACGAATCAAGAAGAAGACTGAAAGACTAAAGCTATAAAGAAAACCTGCTTGAATACAGAAAATAACGTACCAAGGAGTAATTATAGTCCCTGTAAGGTAGATACTGGAGAGAAGAAGGCTCTGGAAGTTTTTTGGAAAGTAGCTGTCGGCGAATAGATACACCTCGCTCATGGGTTTCCATCAGAGTTTCCAATTTGTAAGCTGGGATATGCTTTGCATTGACCAACTGGATGATCTCAGCATCACTAAGGAATTTTGCACCTTTCTAAAGAAATGGAAAAAAAAAAAATGGAAGGGGGTTGATAGAGGGAAATAAAAATAGACTTGAAGAATCATACTTCATACTATTAATAAATAGACCATGTTATACAAACAGTGCTCTCTGCAGAACTAAAATACAAGTACTTTGAGAACCCAAAGGAATTTGAAGTTCTAAAGAAGGAGATGATTTGAGTAGAAATGAGAACATCAAAATAAAAATTCTTTATAAAAATGCAAAGCTAAACAAAATGTTAAGCCAAAACACTAAATTTTGCAAGTGACATACATAGGGGGAAAAAATTTCATAATTAAGATTCTGACACCCACCCTGTAAGTTTTGTATGTAGCATGGCAGTTGAGACACTGGTACACGTATTAATAAGAATGAGGGAAAGTGATAAAACCTACTCTCACTCATATGCACATACATTTGGAATGAATCAGCGTAAGCAGACAGGAATGGAACATAACAGTCATGCTAAACCCCTAAGTCAAACAGGGATTGTCAGCAGGACATCCTGTTCAAACATCAGAAAGAAAACAAGCCTCCTCAGGAGCATCAAGCTTACTTTAAAAACTCAAAAAGCCCCTCAAACCTCTCTTCTTTCTCTGAAATTCATTTCTGTGTAGAAGTGCTCCTAGGCCTTAACACACATACAATACAGTAGCTGCTCCTCTCTCTATCAAACGGCAGTAGAAAGCGCACCGAGTCTTCAGTTGGTAAGGCCTGGACTCCTGAGCCCAGCTTTAGCGTTTTCTGTTTTACTTTGGGACATACTTAATTAACCCTCCTAGAGCCAACATTTTCTCATCTGAAAAATGGAGAAAATTATACCTATCTTACAAGGTTGCAGGGAATAAATAATAAGACCAGGACCTGTAAACCATGAAACACTGTGCTGAGAACTTACAGGTACTCAGAAGCTGTAACTTCCTTCCTACCTTTAATAAAAAACTCCTTTTCTTAAGAAAGATACCAACTTGAGTCTGCTTTCTCACCTCTGCATTCTCAAGAATCTGCAGACACTCTTCATTAGGCCGAGGCTCCACAGGGAGTTCCATTTCAGGCTCCTGTGTCTCTAGTTCCAGCGAAGTACCGAGTAAGGAGGAGTTCCCCACCACGAATGTGGCTCTGTGTGAGGTGTCATTTTCTGCCAGTAAGGGTTTTATAACCTCAACTGTTCAAGAGATCAAAAGAAATCTCAGACACTGAATTTGTGCTTTAAAAAAGACTCAACTTCTTGACAAATCAACATTGGAAGAACGGAAAATGAAGAGAATAAGAAATCACCTTTTCTTTCTCTGTTTTTCCTGGTCTCCTCCTCCATTGCATGGAATTTCTGGTCATTTCTGACCAGTACAGGGTCACGTCTACAACAATCGTCTGTGATTTTCTTTTGGGTCACTACAGGAGATGTGATAGGATTTTTTAACGAGAGTGTAGATTCTGTCTCTGCTTGTTCAAAGAAGATGTACTTGACAGCCAGAAGGAGAGCTAAACTTAGGGTAATAACTTGTTCAATATCCATGCTGATCATTCTAAATAGAAGAAAGCAAATGAAAATGTTATTACTCAGAAATAAAAAAGGCATAACCTAAACTCAGAAGCACAGAGTGCCATGATTCAAAGTAGGGCTCAGGGAACTTACTTAGAGAGATAAAATTGCCAGAGGGAAACACTCGGTTCAATTCTCTTGGACACATTTTCATCCAGTCCTAAAGAGACCTTAGAATTGTCTGCTGTGCTGTTTTGAGGAGAAGGATCAGCTATCCAGCGACTGTGAGCGTGAACAAGAACCAAGCCTAGAGACTGAAATAAAAGTTTAAAAATCATGTACCCTCTACATATCAATGGAGCCTAAACTCACATTTTCCAAGTGGATAACCGAACACTGTCTTCCTCCCATGCCCTCCCTCACCAGGTAAAGAAAGCCCCAGGCTCGCTACGTGACTGAGCAAAGGGACAACCCCCATGAAAGGCTGAGAACACCGCCCCAAAAGAACAGAGCTGCAAAGAAAGAGAAAGTGGAAGGATTTGAAAAATCTATTTAGGGCAGAGAGAAGACCAGAGATCTCATAAGGAATGAGGAAAAAGATAAGAGGGGGGGGAAAAAGGAAGAGGAATATCCATGCAAGAGCCAAAAGTTGTAGAAAGACAAGAAGGGGAAAAAAAAAAACTGAAAAGCAGAATATGATATTGGAACCAAAGATAATGAAAAGAAATCATGTAATTACCATAATCATCTTAACCCTCTGAGTAACAGGATTTGGCTTATTTTCTTCTTCTTCTAAGACTCGGGCAAAATGGCTGAGCTGCCAGATTGGACGGCCCTCGCGGCTTTCCCGAGAAAGCTACAAAGGAAGTCAGTGTTACGTTAGAAGGTGCTGATTGTCTTTAGGTGAACTAACGTAATGAGAAATCTTCTTCTTCTACTAGTGCCATAAATAAGAACAGCTCTTACCTCCAGAACCAAGGACACACAAGCTGGGAAGAAAGTCATGAACACAAAGTAGTTGGCGAGAACCGACATGCAGCCAAAGCAGCACATGATTTCGAGCTGACGCACCCCTGGTTAGAGAAAAATGAAAAACGTGAACCAGGGAGTAAGTAGCATGTATATTTCTGCGGCTGCCTGCATCACAAGGCTCTTCCTATAGGTAGACAAATACGTGACAGTATTAGCATACTAAGCCCTTTGCCATCTACTGGAAAAGGAAGCCAGGAGCTCAGAAGTGCTGTGAAGCCCGAGTGCAAGAGGGACAGCTCCCTTGAGGGCAGAGACCCTGCCTCCTCCCATGTCCCCAGAGTCACAGTGCCAGGCACGGCAGTGCTTAATGCCATCCGATCACCCCCTTGTATCAAATGGCAGTACTCTGTTTTGAGATAGGATAGATATCAGGGACAGAACTCTAATGGGGCAAATGCCTTCCACCAGGTTATCCCACTAGTCCAATCCCATTCATCACCACAGAAGCAATTCACCTGCGGACCAAGGACTTTTTGTAAAACACACTGCCTGTTATATCATTCTTGATATAGTATCATAATAAATATTTTATGTGCACTACTCAACTGTCATTTCAATATAACCTCTGTGGTATCTATTGACAGTCTTAAAATTTCAGTTCATTTCATTGATCTCTTTGAAAAATGATGTAACACAGAAAGGCAACCCAACATCCAAAATTAACAAATGTTTCAGGTGTCATTTGGTAATCTCAAATAGAAGGGAACAGAGCTAGGAAGAGATTAGATTATCAAATCCTACTCCCTCGCTATACAAATAAATTTGAATATAAAACATATTTGACATTATTCATATTAAAATAAAAATGTTTTGAAAACATATAAAAATTGATTACCTTCTCCCATAAAAACTGCTAACTAGAGTAATACAAAACTTAAAAAAATTCAACATTGGATTTTATTTTCTGAATTGTATTAGATCATTGGACTAAATGAAAGAAAAAAGCATATTCTGTATTTCCTAAAAATTCTATAGCTATTACTCTCTGAGACAGAAATTCAAGAGAATGCAAAATTACAATGCCAAAAGCATTATGAACAACTACATTTAAATAGTAGCCAAACAGGATCTTTTCAAACTGAAGACTATCAAAACCGTGCTTGCCCAATGCTCTAAGCCCCGCTACCCGCGCTTCCGCTCTGTGCAGCCATCAGCTGCCCGCGCTTCAGCTCTGTGTAGCCACTGCTGCCACACGCCCTTCGGCCATTCTTCCTCACTCTGGCCCAGGGCACAGTTTCTTTGTGCCACTTTGTTGCTACATGGGGACAGCACTATATACTTCCAAGAAGTACAGAGTTTTTTCTTTTTTACTGGCTTTCCCAAGTGTTTGTTCCTTGTTGCTGCTGCTGCTGCTAAGTCGCTTCAGTCGTGTCAGACTCTGTGCGACCTCATAGACGGCAGCCCACCAGGCTCCCCCGGTCCCTGGGATTCTCCAGGCAAGAACACTGGAGCGGGTTGCCATTTCCTTAAGTATTAAATCTGTCCTTTTATTCTACTCTAAGCCAAATCACTGATTTTCCCATTTCTGTATGGCTGTAAATGCCTCCTTGCTGGCTTTTCCAACATCAAATTGAATCACTTCCTTTATCCATGTGCCTTATCCTGACCAAAGTCATCGCCCTATTTCCCATATCAGTTTCCATTGCTTTCCACATTCCCAGATAATCCTCTCATCTTCTTATATACTGTTCTTCTTGACTAAAATCACATAGTTATATTTTCACCTGGTCAAAAATGCTTTCTTGACTGTGGTGGCAGTTATATGACTACATCTTTGTCAAAACTTAAAACTGTACCCCAAAAAAGTAAATTTTAAGAAATACACATTTTAAAACTTAAAAAATATTCTTTGCTGAATAAGTTTTGAGTAAGTTCTGATAGATTAAATAACTGAATAAATAGAAGTTAGAAGAAACATTATATATACTTATACACAATCTAGTGAACAGATCTCAACTAATAATGACAACTAACTCTTAAAAGTTGATGTACTTCTGAAAGAATCAAATCCCTTACTGAGGACACCAAGGCACCAGGAAATACACTAGAAGAGCAGTTAGCCAAGTGTGGCCCTCATGAGAGGGCCATGAAGTCTAGTCTCAATAATTAGGAAACCTTGACAACAGCATGATATATTCTTTCTGGCAAATTTCCACGAGGCCACAAGTTCTGTCCTATATAATGGAGTCCTATGTTTGATATTTAACATCTAGTTCTCTACTATCCAGTTAACGATGAATAAACATATATTTTAGGGTCAATGCTGGCTCAGTGCTAAGACATACTGCATACTGATTAAATCTTCCTAACCACTCTGTTAGGTGGACCCAACTCAGATCTGTCCAACTCCCAACTTTTGCACTGTCTCCTACATGATAGTTAACAGAAGGAACTGACTCATTCAGTCAGTCCAGATGATATCAGGGGCTGGAAGATGGCTTTCTAAATGAGCCTAGAGTCCAATCTTGGTTAAAAACCAGACAAAAACATCTTGAAGTCATCAAAAAAGTGGAGCACCAGAGAAGATGATGAGATAGTAAGAGTGAAAATAAATCAGTAACCTGCTCAGTTTTCACTAAAGCAGACAGACAAAAGGTCAGATCAGATATACCTACATATTCATACAATTAAAATTTTTAAAATTTTTGTAATGTCAGACTTTTAAAAGTCAGACTTTAACTAACATAATGTGTTCCTCTCTCCTACAAATTAATTTTAAAGTATATTAAAAATTGTTTGCAAACCTGACATGGTACCAACTCCAATCACAAGACATTCTACAAGAGCATCCAGGGTGAAGGTGGGACCTAAAATCGCCATCCCACGAGCAATGTTCTCCCTCACTTCATCCTGAAACAGACAAACAGAGCAAATGAGGAGAAGGCAGGAAATCATTTTAAGAACTTTTGGAGCATCCCAGGGCTTTTACTAAATCAAATATACTATATGAAGAATAAAATACACAATATGGTAAGACTAACAGGCATTCCAGATATAAAGGACACTAACAATATAAAGGTCTAAAAAAAGAGTATGCACACTTCCCTGCGTTCCCCACCCACTGACTGAGTTATTTCTTAGGAAGATTCCTTTGAGGTGGTATATGAGTCCTGCCATGTAAATCCCACATAAACCCCTACATCATTTTATATTTTGGCTACCACTCACTGACACAAGTTCTTAGTTTCAAATTTTTTGAGATTATGTTAGTATTATGAAACTTAAATATCCTTGTCAAAATGCTCAAATGATCATAAATATACATCAAATACATGCTCAGGGCAGAAGTACATGATATTTTATACTCAGTATTACTAAAAATGTTACATTCTTTAAAGTGACTAATGAACACCAAGATGAAACGTTTGATGAAATAATGCTAGTGTTAATTCAAGGGGTTTAGAAATCAATCTACCCTGAGATTCTTCCCTTAGATCCTGTCTGTGCGCTAATGCGTTTCAATAGGTAGAAACTGTAATTTATGCAAAAGACATAATACCTTACGTTCTGAAACCTTCAAAAAAGAAAATGGAGAAAATTCCAAATTTTAGAAGCTGTGGAATTACAATTGAGTTGGCAGAAAAATGGGACAGTTCCTAGGGTACCTAAGAAGACCAGTCTTAAGACTGGACAAAATTATATGCAATTCCTGAATCATGGACTAAGAAGAAGCTCTATTAATCTTTCCTATTAATGTAAACAACCTGAGAGAAAAGAATACCACGTACATTCATGTCTCATCAATAATACCTGTGAGTTAGAACTGAGGGCGAACTTGGCTAGCGCACTTGCTCTAGAAAGGTCGACCAGCAGCAGGAAAAAGGGCAAAGCTTCACTGGGGGGAAAAAACAACATGATCAGGTATATTTAACAAAAGAGAAATATCAGTAAAAATCCCTTCCTAAAACAAAACTTTGCCCTGGTGTACCTTTTACAGACCAAGACGTATACCCTATACCCCTCTGACAACCTCAAAGCTAAATTTATTAGCCAAACTATTTAAGAAGATTTTCAGTGTTTAAAAATGTAAATACACAGAAACACCTTTGGATAATTTTAGAGCAAAACAGCATCATTAGTAAAAGAAAAAAATGCATTCTTGTGTATTAGTATGGGGGCAAACAGTGGAATACAGGTATCCCCCACTTTTCAAAAGCTCACTTTATGCCACTTCACTTTTAAGAAAGACTTACATAGTACTCATTTTTGCTTAACCAAAAGAAATCCAAAGAGGGTTTTCACTCTTACAAAAAAAGGTGAAAAGTGAAAATAGCACGCAGTGCTTGTTTTGAGGGAGCTGATGCAGAGGCCGTGGGCACCTGGAGCAGAGTGGCACTGCCCAGGGGCTGTGGTCAGCATCTCGGCACCAAGCTGCCACGGCTCTGAAGCACACCTGCGCTGCATCTCGGCTTACTGCGTGCCTCCAGAGCTTCCCCATGGCTCAATGGCAAAGAATGCACCCGCTATGCAGGAGACCTGGGTTCAATCCTGGGTGGGGAAGATCCCCTGGAGGGAGAAATGGAAACCCACTCCAGTATTCCTGCCTGGGAATTCCCATGGTCAGGGGAGCCTGGAGGGCTACAGTCCACAGGGTCACAAAGATTCGAACATGACTGAGTTCAAAGATAGACACTGTGTGAGTGTCTGTGTGCATCCATTAGGAAGATGTGTTCTAAGGTGACTGCTTCTTCACTTACAAAAGGTTTCATAGGAGAGCTGTATTTTCAGGTAGTAGAGAAAACCAGTGTACTGTATATAATTCTTTTCTGATTAATTAAAATACTATCTATGGAAGGATAACTTTTCTGGAGAGTTAAGTTGGCAATAATGACCCTTAAAAGCCCTAAAGACCTACAGTGGCTACTGTTTCACTCCTACAGATGTATCCTAAGAAAATAAGAACAAAAATTTGCTAGGACGACACTTATCACAGTATTGTTATTAATGGAAGAAATTAAATGACCTAAAAAATCCAACTCAGAGGATTAAGTACATAAACTACAATATATTCATATAGGAAAATACTACACAGCTAGCTGTTAAGGACATGCAAAGATGTTTATAACTTCCCATAAGCATAAAAGTTATAAAGCAGTATACAGAGTATCATCTCAGAGGTTTTCTTTAAGCATAAAAAAAGTGGGGAACAAAACACAGCAAAACATTAACAGGTATCAGCTAACTGATTTCGTGAAAAATTTCCCCCTATTTTCCATAAATTTTTGCTAATTTAAATATTACAACGCTTTATAACATGGAGTAGAAAAGTTCTTAACAATATATTTTGGAAGAAAGTATATTTATGCTTTAAATACTTACTTCAAACCTGTCAATTCTTTATCTAAGAAATGAATGACAACTGTACTGAATACGAAACTGGAGAAAATTGTGAAGAGTCCAGCAATACCTATAAATGACAAAATTCAACAAACTGAAAAAATTTCATCCTTATACACACATAATAATATACAGTCCTACAGTATTCTGAAGGAAGTATTATTTTCTCCAGGTTATTAAGGTCTCAAAGAGCAGAACGTCTAACTTAAATGAAAAGAAACTACTGAATAGACGCAGCACACGCTAAGCAACGCACACGCTCCCGCCCATGTGACTTAAACAGGCAAATTCCCACAGGAAATAAAAAAAGCTGATAGCACACAAAAAGGTTCATACATAAAATTATTACCCAAAATATATTTTGATCCAAGTTGGCGTAAATTCTGGAACTGGAAGTAAATATACAATATTGCTATGCATCGTGTTATTGTCAGAATTATGATGTCGCTGCTCAAAACATCCTATCGGGAGAGATAGGAAAGTCCAAATCAAAAATAAGAATTTTTATTTTGTATTGGCATCAGTAGTTTATGTATCATCATGATAATGCAGGCACAAGTAAAATATTAAAATGCAAATAAAATATTAACTCCCAAGTTTTAAACATCCAATGTTTAAGCCAATCATTTTTTACTGTTAAGTCACTTAGGAAAGCTAGATTTCTCAGGTCAAGTCAATTACACTCATTTGTATACCAAAAGCAAAAGGAAAGTATCTGTATAAGTAAATACAAGTAAATATAAGTAAATGAAAATTTGAGGTAAGTTATGAATACTGAAATAAAAATTTTACTCATAAGTTTTTTTGATTACATGGTCTCTAAAAGGAGAAATTTAAAATGTAATTGAGTCAACAATCAGATTAGTCTCACAAACCTCTTCCAACTTCGGACATTCATAATTCCAACCGCAGATCTTATTGTTGCCAGTAAACATGTTCATGGACATCATGCAGATGGTCAGCGTCACTGTCCCCACTATGACTTCCCAGGGATGGGAGGCCACGAAGAGGCCATGCATTCGGAAAAGTCTTGACAGCATTGCAGCTGCAGAGTCCTCGGATCCTGGGAGGAGCACCAAGTATGAACGCTTAATATACAGCTCACTGGATTTTTAGGAAAACACTTTAACCCTGCTTTGAAAACCCTGCTTTTGTATGCAGTGTCTTGTACCTTAAGGATAATACTATTTGGGAGTGTTCCTTGCAATTCTGGGAAATAATTACAAAATTCAAATGACAGGATTCATTACTCTTTTACTTACAATATTTAAATCCTCTATTATTCACTAGCAAACAGCTTAAAAGCAGCTATTTCTTACCACTTGTATGAATTTGAGCATTTAAGATCAAACCAAATAAATATCTCAGCTCCTGATTATTATCTAAGCCAAGGAGGAGAGCAGTAAAGTAGAAAACGCAAGTGAGAAACAACCACTCAGGTTCATTTTCTGATTACCCTGACACAAAATGGGTAGAAGCACCGTCCTCACTCTACATTCTAGTTGCGCAAAAGGTAAGCACCAAACCATCTTCTCCGTCAGTGTCCTATAAACCACTATCTTAGTTTATAAAGCTCCTCAAGGGCACGAGTCCATTAGACCTTTCCATCCCATACAACACATGGCATAATGTCACTAGCAAAATGATGTTTATTAACCTTCCTAATGTTGCTGTCACTAGAGGTCTTTCCCCAGACCTTAAGAGTGAATAAAAATGCTGGACCAGTATAAGAATAAGGGGCTGGCTGGCCAAAGCAGACATATGTGGCATTCAAAAATTTCCAACAGAACTTGGGTTATTTTGGTCTAGTGAGTATCATAACTAAGCTTCTCCATGTTTGTTGACTAAGTAATAATAATTTTGATATTCTGATTTTTTAAAAATCTAATATAGTTATTGATCTCTAATATAGGAACTTATAAGCCTTCTTACACTAAAATTAATGCTTTTGATAAACCATATTAACCACCCATTAAAATCAATTAAAAATTAAGATTAAATTTTAGGCCCACTGACTGACAATCAAGATTTCAAATGAATCTTTCATTTAGGCTAATTAAGCAAGTGATTTGTGTATGGAAGAAGAAAATAAAAAAGCATCAAATTAAGGAAAATAAAGGATTAATCTATTTAAAGGATTCGGGAAAAGAAAATTAGAGACACTTAGGAAGCAGAGCAGTTACTAAGCATCACCCCTCACTGCATCACTCAGAGTGCTCTACTCTTTACGCTTTGGCCACAGCAGACCACCAGAGAGAGACGTGGTTTCCAAACTGCAGGTCATAATCCCTTCACTGGATCAATGGGACCATGAACACAAGTTTATGAGTCAGAACAAACATTTTACAATACAAGAAGAAAACAGCAATGGGTTAGACATGTGGTATGGGTAGGTATTATTTCCTGAAACACTATGTTTCATGAAATGATAGATATGAGTGTATGTCCTGGCTTCTGACATAACATGTATTTCTTAATGTGGGTCTCAATTTCAAAGGCTGGCAGGCACTGAGATATGTGGCATGCATCTGCCTGTGTCTCTTCAGGTTTTCAACCTTCCTCCCTGAGTTCTAGTCCTCATTTCATCCTCCAGTGCCTTGCACTCATGTATCTTAATAGCACTTGCTTGAGAAATACCTGCTACTTAAAAATAAATTCTTAAGCTACAACAGCATGCATGTTATTGACACATCTTGAACCTGATCTAAAGATGACTTTTTTAAAGGCCTCCTTAGCAGCAGCAGCAGGGTATGGATAGAATTCCCCCCTCTTCAAGGGCCCCAGTTCTCTGCATTCAGAGAACATATTAAGGAGGAGGAGGGGGTGGGGGGAAAAGTTATATTTTCTATACTATCCTGGAAAATGAACAGTAACAAAAATATCTTTTGTTAAATTAGCAAGGACTTGAAGTACTGGAGAATATTAATCGTATCTTAGACTTGAACTCTACTTCATTTCAACTAAAAACCTCATAAGAGCCTAGATTTTCATGCTGGCCTTCTATCACATAACTTCCTTATATTTAAAAACAAAAACAAAAACCCTGTAAACTAGTCTAATAGCATCAATGTTCCAGAAGATGAATTAACTGAAAATACATTTCAAAATTAGGTCAAAATTTTTAATACTCCTTTCTCCCCAAGCCTTCTCAACTTAGAGTACTCCCTTATTGAGTCAATATATTTTTCACCATCAAAAAGTGAATTCAGCAGAATTAAAATCTGAGCTGCTAGCAAGAAGGCACCCCGATTTGATCACAAATAGGTTGAGCATTATTAATCCATAATTATATATTAGGAACATTATGTTTTTCCTCAAAAGCTTCATGGTAACATTGTCAATTCTGGGACATTTCTTTCCTAGGTGTAAAGTCATCTTTGCAACATTCAGGTAAAGACTGACACAGAAGCCCATGAACCATTCCCAAACACAGAGAACCTCACCTATTTGGAAACAAAATGAGTAACCAAATGTATAAAGGTGTGTCAAAAGTCACCATAATTGCACACACATCTCATTTCCCACTAGCAACCTCCCTATATCCCTGTGATTATGCAAAGCATGTACACGTCATGGAATTCAATCCTCCAACTTCATCAGCAGTTGCAAATGGCACCAGCAGGCAATAGGGATGGCTCCTGCAAATTCAAAGTGTTTAGGCCATGCTGCAATAAAAATAAATTTTAGTTTAAAAAAATCAAGTTAGGCAATGTGTGCCTTGCCCAGACAGACAGAAGTATGCTGCAAACATTTCATATATTACTCAAAAGAATGGATAATTTAAATTAAACTGAATCCCCAAACTCTAACCCAATGTGCTACAAAAACCACCTACGGTGGCAAACTGCAGAAAAGGATGCTTTGGCATCCTACTCTAATCCTTTCTCCCTCTCAGTGCTCTTTGTATGCTGTATATTCCAGTACTTGATTATATACTATCTTACACTGTTCTTATATTAATTGCTGTGTATGTTTGTCTCTTTGAGGGCAGGAACCATGTCTTGTACTGAGTCATTTTTAATTCCAACAGGATTAACATTCTGCTGCTCAACCCAGTATCTTAGGGGCGAGAAAATTCTTGCACTGGAATCAGGAAACCTGGATTCTACACTCAATTCTATGGCATTATGCCTCTTTGTAAATCACATATCTTTTTATTCACTTATAAAGCTAGAGCTCCAAAGTTCCTTAACAAAGGCAAGTATTAAGTGAACCATATGAAACTGCTATTTTTTGTATGGGGAATAATGGTCAAGTTTCAAATATCAACAATTTCATATGGTCAACCTGAACAGCTACTGATACAGATGTGTTTACCTATTCATAGTCTAGATCATACAAGAATAAAAAGAGAACATGAAACATGAGCGCACACACTTCATCTTGAAATGTTCATGCCACACACACGAAGTTTTCACATGTTAATGATTTGATCTTTGCATATTTTTTAGCCTTCATATTACTGTCAGTGTCTTTACTCCCAAGTTTTATCACAAACTGGAAAGACACTACCACCAAGAAGGCCCTCAAAATCCAGTCCGTCCCCAAAGCACACTCTGAGTCTTCGCTAGATTACCTCTAAATCATAAAGTGTTTCTCGCTGCATGAAGAGAAAAATCAATCCACAAGCAAACAACAACAACAACAAATACACTGTGTGATGCTGAGAAGGCAAGTCTTCAAGCCCTGAACAATTTCAAACGACCACTTAAGATGGAGTACATCAACTTCCTCCCACCGTAAAAACTGACTTCTATTTGTGAATCTCCAAGGTACGTTTCTCCTAGCCAAAATACCAAAACCAAATAATTCAACCTACAGGATTTAGATTAAAGGACATCAGTAATCAACACCAAGGAGAAGACGCCTCTCGCAAAAAGAAGAATCGTTTCAGTCTTTGGGCAAGTCTCTACCTTGGGCTCTCGCATCCTCTCAACTCGCTTCTCCAAGAAATAACCGGATGCATCTATGCAGATCCACAGCTCTGAGCTAGTCAGCAGCATTTATGGAGATCTCATCCGTCACTTTACGGAAAGGTGCTGACGAACAGCAGCGCCAGGGCGTGAACCCAGTAAGAACAGCAAGCATGGGCGTGAACCACGGCACCGTATAGACTTTTCGCGTCCTTTCCTCGAGCTGCGGGCCGGTCTGCCCCACAACCCCCCAGCATTTATCGAATCAAGGGGACCCCGAGGTCACCCCGCCTGGCACCGTTGTCGCCCCAACGATCACGACTGCGCGGCCAGCACCGCCGGCTTCGGACAGGACCAGCGAACGCGGCGACGCCCCGCCGGTCCATCGACAGCGACCGCAGCCCCGAAGAGGCTGGCCCCCTGTCCGCCCCTTAGGCCTAGCCTGTCCCGCGGCTCCCCGGCATAGATGCGGGCCGCCGCTCGGCCAGCTGCGCCTCAAGGACGTCTCCTCGCAGTCCCCGCCGGACCGAGGCGCCACCCTGGGCAAAGCCTCCCGCTCAGCTCCCCTCCGGATCAGCCGACGGTGCCAGGTGCCCCTTCCCGGCAGGGTCGGACGGAGCTCGAGAACCTCCACCTACACGACCCCAACTATCTCCCACTCACCGCCCTCCTCACCTCCGGATCTCACTAGAGGCCACAGTTCCCGGGAGCCGGCGCTCCACCCGTCTCCAGTCAACGGAGACGCGGAGCGGAAGGAACCTTCGCTCTACGCACGCTCGGCACCGGAGGACACCACGACCAATAAGGAAGGATCGTCCGATCGTCTAGCCAATCATCTGGGGCTGGCTCGGCCTGACGGGCCTACGTCACGAACGGTCGCCTTAACAACCGCCCACAGCTCTCGCTGGTGCTGAGAACCTGCACCGCACCATCTCTCACCATGGCTCCGCCAACCAATAGCGAGTCGAATCCCAGCACTGGGGCCTGCCTATTGGTCATAGAGCCGTGGAGGCGCACTCATGGAAGCTGCCTAGGCGAAGACGATAGGGGATCTGGCGGGTGGAGTGTCCTCCAGTCCAGGATCTGACCTGGGGTCATTTTGGCTGGGAGAGTACTATAGGGAACAGAATAAATGGGGCCTGAAGATAAGCGCAGGGTTGAGAATGAGAATAGAAGGCACAATGTCTTAGTGGATAGAGGAGGAGGGAAGTGGAGGTGGCCCTGAAAACCTAGATATTAAAAAGGGAAGGTGGCAGAAAGGAGAAACTCAGACCTCAAGCTGACCCATTTCCGAAACCTAACCCCACACTTCCCTGTGACATACCCCTTTCTGTAAATAGTGTCAATGGCTTCAGTCACCGGGTCTCTCTCCCCAAACCACTTGCCCCCTCTCCTCCCCCACTCCCCTTCTCTCCCTCCAGCGCCTGGCACCAGTCACAGACCCTCCATTCTCTGAAATGTGCCTGCTTTGTTATGTCTACGCTGCCTCTGACCACTCCCTGCTGCAGGCCTTTATTATCTCTTCGCTGAAATAATGCAATAACCTCTCCTAACCTGTCTCTCCACTTTGGTGTTTCCACCTTCAAATCCTATAATTCCGTTGGTCTGCACCCAAACCATCAAGAGTTGCTCCTTGCCTACTGGATTAAAGAAACTGGCAACCTCAGTATGGCCCTACTCCACATTTCTTGCTTGTGTCTCACTTCTTACCTCAGCCCTGCTGCTGCTGCTGCTAAGTCGCGTCAGTCGTGTCCGACTCTGTGCGACCCCATAGATGGCAGCCCAACAGGCTCCTCTGTCCCTGGAATTCTCTAGGCAAGAATACTGGAGTGGGTTGCCATTTCCTTCACCAGTGCATAAAAGTGAAAAGTCAAAGTGAAGTCGCTCAGTCGTGTCCGACTCTTGGCGACCCCATGGACTGTAGCCTACCAGACTTCTCCGTCCATGGGATTCTCCAGGCAAGAGTACTGGAGTGGGGTGCCATTGCCTTCTCCGACCTCAGCCCTACGTTCAGCCAAAAGAATAACTGACATCTCAGTACTTTTTTACCTTCCCATTTATGAGCTCTGTGTTCCATCTGGATATGCCTGCTCATTTTAACTGGTGAAATCCTAGCTCTCCTTCAAGGACCATTTCATATATCACCTTGTTTCCTAATTCCCTTAAATATACGTCATCTCTTCCTACTTTGAACACCCAAACAGGTCCATATTATATGACCTGTGTTATTATTTTATTATGTGGAAATGTCTTAAGAACACAAATTGCAATCCAATTTCTAAAGCCGTGTATTTTGAAATGCAGTCCGTGATACGTACTATACACTCAGGAGAAGTTTTATTAAACTGTTCTCTTGCTAAATTCTCATGACCCTTATGAAATAGATATTATTTACATTTACAAGGAAAATGAGTTTGTTAAACAACTTACTTTAGATCAAATAGGTAATAATTAGGAAAACTGGGATTTGAACCCAGAGCTAAAACTTAGACTGCGTCTTCGGTGTAGGATCTTTATTTGTATTTCTTTACCAAATACTTGTGAACACCTATTATATGCAGTGCACCTTGGTTGGCACTGGAGCTACAGTGGCAACATGACAGACATGGAAACTGCCTTTTCTGAATCTTATACCTCTTCGTAGGATTAGATGATTCTTAATTATTTGTTGAATTAATTATAATGGAAGGAAAGAGTTTTCACAGTGAAGAAGACCAAAGGGAACTAACCAAAAATTGAAGTATCCTATTATGAGTTTTATCAAAAGGAAGAAGAAAGATTTGTATAAGAGGTAGAAACTTTGTCATACTTTTAATGTCCCCATAAGTCAAAAGGACCAGATATCTCAGAATTATTAGTTACAGTTTATACAAATGCTTACTAATGTAAATTCAAATAAGGATTATGAAGGTTTTTCAAAAAAAGGCTTTAGACCAAGATTTGGAAACTGTACTCCCAAATTCTGCTTAATTATGAACTCCAATAAAATTATGAGTTCAAAAGCAAGTAATAAAGAACATGTATGGGTGTGAGAGTTGGACTGTGAAGAAGGCTGAGTGCCGAAAAATTGATGCTTTTGAACTGTGGTGTTGGAGAAGACTCCTCAGAGTCCCTTGGACTTCAAGGAGATCCAACCAGTCCATTCTAAAGATCAGCCCTGGGATTTCTTTGGAAGGAATGATGCTAAAGCTGAAACTCCAGTACTTTGGCCACCTCATGGGAAGAGTTGACTCATTGGAAAAGACTCTGACGCTGGGAGGGATTGGGGGCAGGAGGAGAAGGAGACGACAGAGGATGAGATGGCTGGATGGCATCACTGACTCGATGGACGTGAGTCTGAGTGAACTCTGGGAGTTGGTGATGGACAGGGAGGCCTGGCGTGCTGCGATTCATGGGGTCGCAAAGAGTCGGACACGACTGAGAGACTGATTTGATCTGATATTCTTAAAACAACTTATATATGATTCCCAAAATTTATGTGAAAGAATCTTTACCACTCTTAAAAATTTGTACTTAATGAGAGATCACAAAATTTGGCAAAGACACAACGTAGAAGGGGAAAGTGGGATGTCGGGTGGTCAAGGAAATCTGTGCGTCTTCTTGTGTGGCTTCGACCTCACAGCAAAGTACACTTGCAAAAGTACAGTTTTTGGTTTTGTTTTTTATATTTATTTGGTTTTGGCTGTGCTGGGACTTCACTGCCATGTGCGGGCTTTCTCTACTTGCGGGGAGCGGGGTCTCCTCCTCATTGCAGTGCACGGGCTTCTCAGTGCCGAGCACAGAGCTATAGGGTGCAGGGGCTTCAGCAGTTTCTGCGCGTGCGCTCCGTCCCTGTGGCACGCGGGCTCCAAAGCACAGGCTCAGGGACGTAGTTGCCCCACAGCATGGGATCCTCCCTGACCAGGGACCAAACCGGTGTCCTATGCACTGCAAGATGGACTCCCAATCACTGGACCACCAGGGAACCCTATAAAAGCACAGTTTTAAGAGACACTTTTAAAGTAGCAAGTGGCCCACATTGCCATCTTGAACATAGCTCTTAGTATTAATGTTTATTTACATAAGTATGTTAGCCCTCCAACCACCACTTTTCCTTCTTGTTGTCATGGGCCATGTTTAGAATGAGGAATTATAACAGGAACATTAATAATAATAGTAAAATCTTATATAGTTCTTTCTATGCACTAGCCACTTTTCTAAGTGTTTTATTTATATTAACGCCTTCAATTCTCATAACATTAGGAAAGCATTAGTAGAATATGCATTTGACAAATGATGAATCTACAGAAACAAAGAAGTTAAGTAATCGGCTTAGGTTTACACATTTGGAATATGAACTTTGAAATCCATTTGCTAAGCACATGCTCTAAATCCCTCCACTGCCTTGATCTTTGGTATTAGCACATATCATGATTGTTGAAGTTTCTGATGATCCATTGTGAAAGACCTTTCATAACATCGAATTTTACTTATCTATTAATTTCTTATTCACAGTTTCCAGATGCATCCAAATTTACATCTTCTCATGTTGGGTAATTTTCTCTCTCTCTTTTTCTTGCGTACACACACACTTTTTTTTAATTTCAAGGATTTTTTTTTTTTTTAACTAGTTCATTGCAAGTAATAACTGGCCACTTAGCTTTTGGCAGATACTGTGATTATCACTCCTGCTCAAGGTCAAGAAATAGTCAATGAGGAGCTACTCTGCTAAGCCAGGGGCTAACACTCAAGTTTCAGTTTGCTTTTTAATATATTAGCCACACTTTGCTGCATGTGGGATCTTAGCTCTCCAACCAGGAATAGAACCTGCGTCGCCTGCCATGGAAGTGCAGAGTCTTAACCACCAGACCACCAGGGAAAGTCCCTCAAGGTCAAATTTAAGTAAGAAAACATACACAAACAGGTCCTTCCAGATAACATGGTAAGGGTTTAGCATGAGGTATACAACGCGGAGAAGGCAATGGCAACCCACTCCAGTACTCTTGCCTGGCAAATCCCATGGACAGAGGAGCCTGGTAGGCTGCAGTCCATGGGGTTGCTAGGAGTCAGACAGGACTGAGCGACTTCACTTTCATGCATTGGAGAAGGAACTGGCAAGCCACTCCAGTGTTCTTGCCTGGAGGATCCCAGGGACGGAGGAGCCTGGTGGGCTGCCGTCTCTGGGGTCGCACAGAGTCGGACACAACTGAAGTGACTTAGCAGCAGCATACAAAGGGTTCACTGAGGAAACAGGTAGGGCACAGAGTTGGGGTTCAGGGTGTTTTGAGTAAAGGGAGGAAGTGGTTTGAAGGAAGGCTGTTCAAGGCGCTAGACTCAAGATCCTGAGCATGAGAATGGAGGTGGCATAAATGCAGGAGCAGAACATTTAATTGAGCAAAAATCTTGAAGCACTGCAGGATATGAGATATGTCAGAGGTGAGGAAGTCATAAACAGATTGGTAGATCTCAGATTTCTACGGGGGCATCTCACGTAAGCTAAAGTTTTGGATGTTCCTCTTTTTTTTTTTTTTTTTTTTGCTATTTTACTTCAGTAGCAAAACTTAGAATTCTGCTTCTTGATTCTAAAACTTTGTAGACAGAAATCAACAGCTGGAGCCTTTCTTGAAGTTGGGAGCAAAGGTCTCTTCAGGAGAGGGTGCCCACAATTAAAGACTTCTACGCACCAAAACTGCTTGCACTGTTTAATGGAGATTTTGTTTGTTTTATTCATGGTTTCCCCACTCTTCTCTTTAGGCCTTTCCCCAGCTTTGTAGAATCAATTGAGGAGTAAGTATGCATGCGTACATGCTAACTTGCTTCAGTCGTGGCCAACTTTTTGCGACCCTATGGCATGCAACCTGCCAGGCTCCTCTGTCCATGGGATTCTCCAGGCAAGAATACTGGAGTGGGTTGCCATGCCCTTCTCCAGGGGATCTTCCCAACCCGGGAATCGAGCCTGGGTCTTCTGCTTGGCAGGCGGATTCTTTACCACTAGTGCCACCTGGGAAGCTCAGGTAAGTGTGAGATATATTCAAATACATATTTTTTCTTTTAAATGAATTTACTTATCTCAGGGGAAAAAAAATTGCCCAGATAACAGAGAAACAGCTTATCTATAAAGAGGAGTAAGCATACGTTCCTGAGACTCTTAGGGTTTCTTGGCTTGGGTGATTGGTTCCCAAAAAGTCAATGAAAGACCAAAAAAGAAAATAAATAAATAAATAAAACAAGGAGGAAAGAAAAAAAAAAAAACACACATTTTGACCCAAGTACAAGCACTACTTTTCTCCTTCAATAACAAAACTAGTCTTGGTCTTAGGTGATAAGAGCACAGGGAGCCGTTTACTATGAAAGCTGTATCCAGCTGAGTTTCAAGTCTCCAGTATCTTCCTTCTTTTCAACTTCACTCTCCCACTTCTGGCCTATTCCTTCAGCTTCGTATTTTCTTCCAGTTGAGGGAGGAAATAGTAGTGGTGGGGGGAAAAAACAAGGCAAATGCAAAAGAAAATGAAGAAGGAGAGGAACCCAAAAGAGCTCTACTCAGCTTTCCTGAGCAACTCCACTGGAAGAGAAGCCAAAGGACAATTGCCCAGACCTGCAAATATAGGCAACCTTTTAATATGAAATTACTGTCACTTGTAGATAAAGTGGCCCCCAAAATGGCCCCCTTACTATAGCTGCTACAAATTGCAATGAATCTGTTACAAGTAACAAAGCCTAAACTAGAAGTGGCTTCAATAAGATGAACATTTCTTTTTTTTAAGCCCTTGGGTAAAGGAAACTGGAAATAGATTGTCCAGAATTAACATGGAAGCACAAGATACCCTCAGGGACCCTTCTGTCTCTCTGCTTCACTATCCTCAGCGTGTGTTTTCCATCCTCAGGGTCACCTTACGGGCCAAGCTGGCAACTGGAGCTCCACTCTTCAAATCTGTATTTCAGTCCTCCTGGGAGAAGCAGAATAACAACAAAAGGGCAAAAAAAGGACCCATCCCAGCTTAGTCAACTCCTTTTCACTGTTTATATCTCAACGGCCAGAAGTGCAAGGCCATATCTAGCAGCAAGTGAGTTGGGGAATGTAATCTTTATTTGCAGAATCAACGTGCCCAACTCAAGATGGAAGAAAGGCCCCTGCCTCTAAATCTTCCGTATTGTCCCCATACTGGGTGAGTACCCAATCCAGTTGCTGATCACTTAACTCAAAAACAGGAGACAGTTTTACTATCAAGATTTTAAGGGCATAAGAAAAGACACAAACCTAAGATCAAAGATCTGTTGTTTTTAAACATTAGCTTGAAACGTCCATAGAATTCTCATTAACACCTAGACAAATCCACCAAAAATGTATATTATGAAAGGTTGAACATAAAAAAGCAATCTGGGAAACTAGCAAAGAGGACTCTCTCTTCAGAATAAAGGATCTCAAGAATTCCCTGGTGGTCCAGTGGTTAGGAATCTGTGCATTCACTGGCCAGAGTGCAGGTTCGGTCCCTGATTGGGGAACTGAGATCCCGCAAGCCAAGCAGCGTGGCAAAACGTAAGTGAAAAAAAAAAAAAAAGAATAAAGGGCCTCACTATTTTCATTGCTCTGTTCCAACACCTGTAACAATGACTGAATAGTTCACAGAAGCTTTCAGTCAGTCTTTTGTCTTGATTTCCCCGCTTTTTCTTCTGCATTGTTTAATACCTAACAATCCTAACAGTGATCTCCACGCTTTTTTACCACAATGGCTGCATCTTACTCTGAAATTTCTTAGGCCTGTGAGTCCTGCCTCCCTTAGAAAATTTCCAGTTCTTTCCACATTTGTTTCAGCTGGACTGAACTGAAACCACAGCTGCTGATGCTTGGTGCAGGGGCAGGGGGCAGGGATCAATGAGCACCAATAGGTCCTCTAACCTTGTCTCATTCCCCAAATCTTACTTCTTTCCTTCAAACTTACATTTTTCTAGGCTTTGAATAATTTGTGCTTCTTGAATGACACTATGTTATGAGATGTTCTTGATAAAACCTCCCCAGGTGGGTCCAAACATCCCTAAAGCTAATTTTTTCCTTCTCCTGGAGAATGAGTGGAGTTAGCAAATTAACCTCTGTTTTCAAGAAAGGTATTGCCAAGTTCTCTCTGTTTCTTCTAGAAAGATGGGTAGTTCATCTTCTCCAAGGGAGAACATAAACACCTGCAAAGACTCTGCTCAACGACTCTCTGCTCACAACCCCCACTTGCTTGTCCTTTGACACACATGTTTAGGAAGAAATCTGACCTGTGTACACCAAGGAAGCAGCTTCCTTGATGGTTCAGAGGGTAAAGCATGCCCCTGCAATGAGGGAGACCCGGGTTCAATCCCTGGGTTGGGAAGGTCTCCTGGAGGAGGAAGTGGCACCCTACTCTGGTACTCTTTCCTGGAAAATCCCATGGATGGAGAAGCCTGGTAGGCTACAGTCCACGTGGTCGCAAAGAGTCAGACACGACTGAGCTACTTCACTTTCACTTTGACACCAAGAAAAATCAAGATCGTTATAGTCGATGTCACCAATAGGCTAATAATTTCTGCCCTTGAGAAGGTAATGAAAGCAGTTGGAATGGACCCTTGCCCAATCCTTGATTGAAATAGAAACAGTTACCCGGGAAGTTCTTCAGGAGCTTGGTTACAGGTTGTGGAGAAAGCCTTATGTCTCTGTTTTATTCCTCACTCAGGGAGACATCTTTATTTTGTAATCTAGGACTGGATGGACCTCCAGATAATCTCAATTTTGGTAAGAAGCTCAAAGCTCAACTTGTAATTATCTGGCCATTGCATGATATTGGATTTAACAGAGAATCAAGTGAGAGTGAAACTGTTTGATCTCTGTCTTTAGGTACCCTTCTCATTTCATTTCAGTAAAAACAAAAAGTATAGTCAGGTACAGAGAAGGGAGACCTTAAATATAATAGAAACATGTCTTTCCACTCTCCCCTGCATCAGCATGATAGAGCCACTGCTCTCTGGTACCCTATTCTTTTCAAGCAGGTCTGACTGAGTCTAAAAACTTCAACCTGCTTTTTCAGTTGATCCTATTCTTCCTTCACATAGAGTAGGACCACCTTGATTTGGGTTCCCCAAAGGCAAAGACTGGGTCAAAAACTTTAGAGCAATACCTTATTAGGGGGTGACTCTAGGAGGTCAGAATAAGTATGCAAAGAATAACAGGGAAGAGGAAAAGGCCAGTCTCCAGCTAGCCACCACTGTGGGCAGTGGGACTCAGCTCTGTGGGGCACCACCTGGAGAAGGCACCTCCAAAGGGTGGTGGATCAGGAGAGGTGGGGAGGTGGGATCACTTACCCCTCCCTGTTTGGTTGCAAAGTGCCCTCTGGGGCACCAACTGCACATATGCAGGGCACATCCTGAGGCTTTGGACAAAACCTTGAGGCAAATAAGTTGAAAGACTTGATAGTACATGTTTGAAGGGGACACCTTCTGTCTGCCAGGAACTGCCGCTGATGATGACACAGGAGCAGGAGATGTGGCAAGAGGTGTGTGTGCTGTGAGCTCAGTCTTGTCCAACTCTTTGCGACCCCATGGTCTGTATGTAGCCCACCAGGCTCCTCTGTCCATGGGATTCTCCAGGCAAGAATACGGGAGTGGGTTGTAAGAGGTACCTTCGTCTGCTGCGAGGATGGAATCATGGGTGGCCATATCAGCCTTTTCACTCCTTTTATATTCCTACTAAGCCTCTTTTGAAACTGTTATAATTCCTTCCCAATGCCTGGGCCATGGTATTCCATTCACACACCACATTCTGAAGGCCTCTTATTGCCTCTCTTGGCTTGTTCTTGGCCTCTGAGTAGACCTGCTCCCTGCAACTGGTGGATGTCCACATTTTGAAACTCGCAAGTACTCTAGTGGAAAAGTGATCAATATGTACTTATTGACAATTCTAAAATATAGTGAAACTCTGACTGTGGTTATAAGTACTGCTAAGCAGGAACTTACCCTGTCAAGTGAAGTCAGCAAACATTTCCTGCCCTTGGTATTTCATAGAAAGGACAAGCGGGCTGATGGACAGTTAAGGAGGAATTCAAGAAGCTTCTACATCCCACTGGAGTTACTATGATTCCAATATGTAAAATCTTGTCTTTGCTAGAGAGAAGAAGCATATTATTTGTGGGAGTTATTTTCTAAAATCAGTGCAAAACCATAACTCCAGCAGAATCTCAAGGCTTTTTCATTTTTAAAAAACCATGTGAGGTGGGGTGGGGGGGAGGGAAATGTCAGTGTCAAAAATATCTTTGAAATCTCCTTGTATTTCTTAAAACATAGGGTGCATATTTTGTTTTTACAGATTTGACGGAAATTCTTCTGCACACTAGATTTGAAATAGTCTGTTGAAATAGCCTGTCTGTAAACAGGTAAGCATTTCAAACTTTCTGCCAGTAAAATTTAACTATAAAGTCCTAAAATGCATGGGAACTAGTGAGTGAATGGTAATCTATTCCTGTTTGTTTAGAGATGTTCTAATCTGTGTCTGTGTTCCCCTTCTGTTTGCTGTTAGATTTGAGATGTGCAGCTTATAATGAGAGTTAGATCATCATTTGTGATATATTTTGCAAATGTTTTCTTCCAGCTTGTCTTTTGACTTTGCTTATAGTCATTTTTGCCATGCAGAAGTTTTGGGTTTTATTTTTGTTCATGTTAATGTAGTCTTGTATTGTATCTAGATTTTAAATTATAATTCAAAAGCCTTCACCTACACCCAGGTCATAAGGAATCCATCTGTGTTTTCTCTTACTACTTGTTGGGTTTTGCTCTTTAAGATCTCTGATCTCTTTGGAATCTATTCTTGCATGTGGTGTGAGGTGTATTGGTTTTCTTATCACAGAACACTGTTTTCTCTGCAGTCACATCTATAGCTCCATTTTAGAGTGAGTCACTTCTGCCTTCATTGAATCACGCTGGGGTTTTTTGTTTGGTTCCAAAGGGTACTGTTTTCTGAAACCGTTTGCAGATTCTGGAGTGCGCCTTATCTGGAAGGCTAGTGCTTCATGAAAAGAATACTGTGTTTAAAAAGCACTTTTCTTTTGCATTTATTTCTGCCCTATTTTTAAGATTTCTTTCCTTCTACTAACCCTGGGGTTCCTCATTTCTTCCTTTTCTAGTTGCTTTAGGTGTAGAGTTAGGTTATTTATTTGACTTTTTTCTTGTTTCTTGAGGTGTGCCTGTATTGCTATGAACTTTCCCCTTAGGACTGCTTTTACCATGTCCCACAGGTTTTGGGTTGTTGTGCTTTCATTTTCATTTGTTTCTATGCAAATTTTGATTTCTTTTTTGATTTCTTCTGTGATTTGTTGGTTATTCAGCAGCATGTTGTTCAGCCTCCATATGCTGGAATTTTTAATAGTTTTTATTCTGTAATTGAGATCTAATCTTACTGCATTGTGGTCAGAAAAGATGCTTGGAATGATTTCTATTTTTTTGAATTTACCAAGGCTAGATTGATGGCCCAGGATGTGATCTATCCTGGAGAAGGTTCCATGTGCACTTGAGAAAAAGGTGAAATTCATTATTTTGGGATGAAATGTCCTATAGATATCAATTAGGTCTAACTGGTCTATTGTATCTTTAAAGTTTGTGTTTCCTTGTTAATTTTCTGTTTAGTTGATCTATCCATAGGTGTGAGTGGGGTATTAAAGTCTCCCACTATTATTGTGTTATTGTTAATTTCTCCTTTCATACTTGTTAGCATTTGTCTTACGTACTGTGGTGCTCCTGTGTTGGGTGCATATATATTTATAATTGTTATATCTTCTTCTTGGATTGATCCTTTGATCATTATGTAGTGACCGTCTTTGTCTCTTTTCACAGCCTTTGTTTTAAAGTCTAGTTTATCTGATATGAGTATTGCTACTCCTGCTTTCTTTTGGTCCCTATTTGCATGGAAAATCTTTTTCCAGCCCTTCACTTTCAGTCTGTATGTGTCCCCTGTTTTGAGGTGGGTCTCTTGTAGACAACATATGTAGGGGTCTTGTTTTTGTATCCATTCAGCCAGTCTTTGTCTTTTGGTTGGGGCATTCAACCCATTTATGTTTAAGGTAATTACTGATAAGTATGATCCCATTGCCATTTACTTTATTGTTTTGGGTTCGAATTTGTACACCGTTTTTGTGTTTCCTGTCTAGAGAATATCCTTTAGTATTTGTTGGAGAGCTGGTTTGGTGGTGCTGAATTCTCTCAGCTTTTGCTTGTCTGTAAAGCTTTTGATTTCTCCTTCATATTTGAATGAGATCCTTGCTGGGTACAATAATCTGGGCTGTAGGTTATTTTCTTTCATCACTTTAAGTATGTCTTGCCATCCCCTCCTGGCTTGAAGAGTTTCCATTGAAAGATCAGCTGTTATCCTTATGGGAATTCCCTTGTGTGTTATTTGTTGTTTTTCCCTTGCTGCTTTTAATATTTGTTCTTTGTGTTTGATCTTTGTTAATTTGATTAATATATGTCTTGGGGTGTTTCGCCTTGGGTTTATCCTGTTTGGGACTCTCTGAGACCCATAGCAAAAATCAACAAAGCCAAAAGCTGGTTCTTTGAGAGGATAAATAAAATTGACAAACCATTAGCCAGACTCATCAAGAAACAAAGGGAGAAAAATCAAATCAATAAAATTAGAAATGAAAATGGAGAGATCACAACAGACAACACAGAAATACAAAGGATCATAAGAGACTACTATCAACAATTATATGCCAATAAAATGGACAATGTGGAAGAAATGGACAAATTCTTAGAAAAGTACAACTTTCCAAAACTGGACCAGGAAGAAATAGAAAATCTTAACAGACCCATCACAAGCACGGAAATTGAAACTGTAATCAAAAATCTTCCAGCAAAGAAAAAAAATTTCTTCAGCATTTTTTGCCCCTGTGTTGCATTATTCTGTTCCTGTATAATATTTGTGGTCCCCTGTTTGGTGCCATGTGTTTCTGAATTCAGGTAATATAAAGTGTTTCTGTGCTTACTGGATACTGTAGGTAAACCAAATTTTGATATTATTTAATTTTAAAAGAATGAGAGTCTTTATAACTATATGTATAATTATTTAGCCACAGAGCATAGCTTATTAAATGGCCATTACAGATGTGTTTCCTCTTCCCATCTCACCGTCCCCAGTTCCAGCTAAACTTTAGGAAGTGAAAAATACAAAGCAGCTGGGGAAATGATTGTAAGAATTTAACAGCTGTATTTGAATGACTTAAATATTTTAGAGTCAAGTACAAAATAAAAATTATCTGATTATAGTTTAATAAAATTTTTTAAAGATATTTAAATGAATTAGGTCTTTGAATTTGGCTCATTTTGGAAATTATAGAGGGGCTTCACTAAATAAACATATTTACTTTCAAAAAAAAATAAAATAAAATAAAAAGCACTTTTCTGATAGTCCAGCCCTGCTCAGGGATTGTGGAAATTTTAAATAAGGTAGATGACATGGTTCCCATGATTAATGGGGTTCATGTGGAGTGATTAGAAAACAATTAAAGGTTTCCCAGAACAAGCAAAATTACATTTTGGCTTACTGCCTCAATACTAAGAAGTACTTTCTCTGCACCAAGGTGAGTTTAAAAAAACGTTGAGATGTAGCTGATTTATAACCTTCTATTAGTTTCAACATAGTGAGTCACAGTTTTCAAAGATGATACTTCATTTATAGTTATTATGAAATATTGGGTATATTCCCTTTTATATATATATATATATAAATATATATATTTCCCAGAACATTCTTGTGCCTTATTTACTTTTTACATAGTAGTTTTTCCCTCTTAATCCCCTACCCCTATCTTGTCCCTCCCAACTTCCCTCTCCCCACCAGTAACCACCAGTAACCACTAGTTTGTTTTCTATATTTGTGAGTCTGTTTCTTTTTTGTTATATTCATTAGTTTTATTTTTCTAGACTCCACACATAAGTGATAACATACAGAATTTGTCTTTTTCTGACTTATTTCACTAAGCATGATACACTCCTTGCTGTTGCTGCAGCTCCATCCATGTTGTTACAAGTGGCAAAATTTCATTCTTCTTCTGGCTGAGTAATGTTCCATCGTATATATATCTATGTCACATCTTTATTCATTCATCTGTTGATGGACACTTAGGTTGCTTTCATGGCATGGCTATTGTAAATAATACTGCTTTGAACTTCAGGGTGCATGTATCTTTTCAAATTAGTGTTTTTATTTTCTTTGGATATATATGTGTGTGTATGTATCAGTTCAGTTCAGTCACTCAGTCGTGTCCAACTCTTTGCGACCCCATGAATCGCAGCACGCCAGGCCTCCCTGTCCATCACCAACTCCCAGAGTTCACTCAGACTCATGTCCATCGAGTCAGTGATGCCATCCAGCCATCTCATCCTCTGTCGTCCCCTTCTCCTCCTGCCCTCAATCCCTCCCAGCATCAGGGTCTTTTCCAATGAATCAACTCTTCGCATGAGGTGGCCAAAGTACTGGAGTTTCAGCTTTAGCATCATTCCTTCCAAAGAAATCCCAGGGTTGATGTTCAGAATGGACTGGTTGGATCTCCTTGCAGTCCAAGGGACTCTCAAGAGTCTTCTCCAACACCACAGTTCAAAAGCATCAATTCTTCGGCGCTCAGCCTTCTTCACAGTCCAACTCTCACATCCATACATGACCACAGAAAAAACCATAGCCCTGACTAGACAGACCTTTGTTGGCAAAGTAATGTCTCTGCTTTTTAATATGCTATCTAGGTAGGTCATAACTTTCCTTCCATATATATGTATATATATAGGGTAATTAGTCTTCATGGATGAGTTGCTTTTGAATTATTCATTTCAGCTGCAGGTAATGGGGACCCTAACTCACAGAGGTTTAAACATTTCCCCCCACCCTCACATCAAGAAATATGGAGGTAGGCGGTTACTAGCATTGTCAGGGACAGCACCTCTACAATTCTGTTGGTCTTTGAAGATGACAGCTGAAGCTCCAGGTATTACATCTGGGTTCTGAAGAGTAGTAGAAAGTGCCATCCCCGAACATGCCACTTTGGCATAAGGATAATTTTGAGCTAGAGGTACTTGAAAATAGCAGATGAAGGAAAGGTGCTGTGACCTCCCTTTTTCTTCCTGAAAGCACTTTTTCTTTCATGTGGAAGATGGCCTCTCTACACCAGGAAGAAAACATTCTTATCACCAGAGATCAGGAGCTGAGTCTAAGGGAAACCTGTACAAACAGATCTTATTAAGTTAACTCTTATTTTCCTTTAGCCTCCCTGTATATTTCAGTTACTTTTCCACAATTAGTACTCTGTTCAACCTGGTATATAAGCACTTGGGTGTAACTGCTTTTGGGGTCTTCATTTTTATGTGAAGTCTCCCACGTAGGGATAAAAAATAAAATTTGTACATTTTTCTCATGTTAACCTATCTTATGTCAACTTAATTCTCAGGTCCAGCCAAAGACTCTTAACAGAGTCGAGGAAAAGTTTTGTCTCCCAGAGTTTAAAGGAGAAATAAGGTGAAGGGGCATACTGAAGCTGTCTTTTTCATCAGAAAAACAATTTCCCCAAAGTTTTTCAGAACACTTCTGCTTGTATCTCTTTGTCCAGAATTCTATCACATGGCCACCCTTAAATCCAAGAGAAGTAGGGAAATAGAACATTGGAGTCTTGTAATCTCTTTGATGGGGGCGGGGGGCGGGGAACAGCACAGGAAAGGGGACTGGGACTGACTACTCAACCAACCAGTGGATCGACCACAGTGAAATAGCTCATTTCTGCTGGCTGAAATAGTGCCTGGTGTGATATAGATCTGATGCTGAACTTGCAATATCAGATCTTATGCAATCTAAGAAAAATTTAAACAAGCAGATGGTAGGAAACTCAAGAGCATGAACTGAGGGATCTTCTGCTCAGAGCTCTGCCCTTGATGCCGAGCAGCTCCCAGCTCCGGGTCTCTATGTCCCACAGTTCAAGTTCAGATGGAAGAGGCTGGCTGTATCAGGTTGGGTTGTGCCGGGGTCCAGCCCCGGCTGATCCAGGGTATTCGAAGGAGAGACGGCGTTGGCGACTATTTATTTATTTATTCATCAAAGATATAAAGAATAATAGAACGAGGATAGCTCAGTAGGAAAATTCAGTGGAGAAAAGAAGCTAAGTAGCTTGGTTTACACGGAAAATCAATATAACCTGTGACACCAGGTTAGCTCTGACCACGGAGGCCTTAGGTGCCCTCTCGAATAGCGGAAGGTGCCCTACCTTAGACACCTTCTCGAGTGGGTCTTAGAAGCCCAGGCAAATAAATGGTCGCAGAGGATATCCGCGCTCCAGATGGAGACTCAGCTGGAAATTGAGGGGAAGAATGACATGGGGGGACCAAGCGTTGGTGAGCAAGGCCCATAGCTTTATTTTCAACAGGGGCTTATATACCCTAAGTTACACATAGAGGATAATAGGGGATGCAAAGTCAGCAGTCTTTGATCCTTATCAAAAACCAGGGTTTCTTTCCTGCAAATTTATCATATACAAATGGTTTAGGTTTTTACATATACATATACAAATGTAAGAAGATTTACATCATCTTCTGGCCAGAAGGTTTATTAACATTTTATGACTCTTGACAAAGACTTATCGACAAAGACTTATTTTCTCTAAGAGTAATTATTTTAAGGTTTGGCACCATCTTCCGAACATAAAATTGCATTCCTATAGGGCGGATGTGTAATGGGTTTACAACAAAGGAAAGAATTTATTATCTTAAGGGTCTAAAGTTACTAACACCAAGGCCACTACTTATTTTTTCTACATACCAACTATTAATTAATACACATTCAAGGATACAACACGGGATGTGGAGACTTGGCAGCAAGCATTGGTTCATCAATGAAATCTTTTACTAGTTTTATTCTGATAGTTTCTACTCTCTGAGAGGCTCTAAGCTATTTGAATATCTTAAGCTTCCCGTGCCTCTCGAGGCTGGGAGACTGTGGACAATCGTATGCATAGCTGTAGGAGTCCGGGTAAACTTGTCAGGCAAGTTAGAGAGCGATCTGAGGGGTTTGGATTTAAACACTCCTAATTGCCCAGGAACTTTTATTAATTGGAGCTGTAAGTTAACTCTTTGTGACAGAGAGTGAGATGGTGGTAGGGGACAGCCCCCAGTAAAGTCAGAGGTGAGAGCACAAAGCAATAAAGTAGGCAGACTCTGGTTTTTTGGGGGATAGATGCTCGAGAATATCCAAGGGGATTCCTGAGGCTCTATCCCGCCTTTGCGTATGCCAAGCCCCCTTCCTCATGACCTTTGTCACGAGTGGAATGTCTCTCTCCGGCTCCCGGCTCCCGGCAGGGTTGGCAGCTCACTTCTACTGAGACCACAGCAGGTCACCTTTGGAATGTACAGAATAATAAGAGTGTCCTTTGTATGCTGATTAGATGACTGGTGGTTGGGGTCCCTGGATAGGGTCAAGGTGAGGGCTGGTTCACCAGAAAGACCCCGGCAAGATGAGAGGGTTGAAATTTTCACCTCAACACCTTTCCCCAGGCCCCGTCCTCCCACCTCAGGAAAAGAAGAGGGGCTAGACATTGAGTTAATGACCAAGGACCAGTGATTTAATTAAGCATATCTATGTAATGAATGGAGAAGGCAATGGCACCCCACTCCAGTGTTCTTGCCTGGAGAATCCCAGGGATGGGGGAGCCTGGTGGGCTTCCGTCTATGGGGTCACACAGAGTTGGACACGACTGAAGCGACTTAGCAGCAGCAGCAGCAGCATGTAATGAAACCTCCATTAAAAAAAAAAATCCCTCAATGATGGGGCTCAGAGAGCTTCTGGGCTGCTGAACACATCAAGGTGCTGGGAGGGCGGTACACCCAGAGAGGGCCTTCACCCACCCCCAAACCCTGCCCTATGCATCTCTTTCATTTGGCTGTTTCCTGAGTTGAATCCTTTATAATAAACCAACAAATTTGTTTTCCTGCATTCTGTGAGCCTTTCTAGCAAATTATCAAAACTGAGGGAGAGTCTATGGGACCCCCTACCCCGAATTTATAACTAGTTGATCAGAAGCATCTGTGACAACCTGGGGCTTAAGACTAGCATTTGAAGTGGGGCAGTTGTGTGGAATTGAGTCGTTAACTCGTGGGCTCTGATTCTAATTCCAGGTGGTGGTGGTTGTTCAGCTGCCAAGTCATGTCCAACTCTTTGCGACCCCATGGACTGCAGCACGCCAGGCCTCCCTGTCCCTCACTATCTTCCGGAGTTTACCCAAGTTCATGTCCACTGAATTGGTTATGCCATCCAACCATCTCATCCTCTGTTGCCCTCTTCTCCTTCTGCCTTCAATCTTGCCCAGCATCAGGATCTTTTCCAATAAGTTAGATATTCACATCAAGTGGCCAAATTATTGGAGCTTCAGCTTCAATTCCAGGTAGGTAGTGTCAGAATTCAATTCGATTGCAGGGCAGCCAGCTGATGTAGCAGAGTTAAAGAAGGGGTGTTGGAAAACACCCGACACCTTTGTTGCCAGAAGTGTTGGGAGTAAAAGTAGCTCAGAGATACCAATAGAGCAAAAAATGGAGAGGATGAGTTAGAATGACTCTGGAGGCGTTCCACTGTGACCAAGGAGGGCCAGCTTACTCCACCAGAGGGTAGCAGCCTTGACCTGGAAGGGTAATCCGCAGGACTTACAGTTTAAAACAACAAAGAACTTTGAGAAAGACAGAGACAACGATTCTGAGAGATCAAGGATGAGTAGTTTAGAAGGCTTAAGGTAAGTCAAGCCAGTTGATTAATGGCCCTGCAATGGCTGGTTTTGGCCAGGTGTGAGCTGAGGTCAGAGACCTGGGAAGCAGACTAGGCTCAGGAACAGGTTGTCAATGCCAGAGCCTGGAATGGGCAACTTGCTAAGGGCCAGAGTGGGTAGTAAGGGACCAGTGTTTGGGAGGGAAGTGGGCTCTAGGTCATGTCCCTGAAAACGATTTCATCAAAAGCCAGTTTGCCAATTAACAATTTGCTGACAGCTGCCAAACAGCCTAGGGTTCCCAGGTGGTTCATTGATAAAGAATCCACCTGTCAACGCAGGAGACACAAGAGACACGGATTTGATCCCTGGGTCAGAAAAACTTCCTAGAGCAGGACATGGCAACATACTCCAGTTTTTTTGTCTGGAGAATCCCATAGACAGAGGAGCCTTGCAGGTTACGGTCCACAGAGTTGCAAAGAGTCAGATACGACTGAGCATGCATGCAAGCCAAACAGTTGACATGAGTCTGCAACAGAGTCAGGTTTCAAACTTTCAGAAACCAAAGGAAACTCTAGGGATGATGAGGGTCTGCTGTCTGATTTGGTCACATCTCCTCAGCCTATCCTGAGTGGGTTAGCCACTGGTTGAATTCCAAGAAACAAATAATTGAAAAATTATTTTCCTACCAGTTTTATGGTGGCTAATATAGCTACCATACCATTTTATGGTGGCGGCTGCGACCGGCGCACTAAGCGAAGCGCGGCCGTGAGGAGCTACCCCACGTCCGAGGTCAGGGGCAGAAGCCAGGAGGACCCCATGCCCAAAGGGCAGCAGCCAAGAGGAGTTATCCCACGTCCGAGGTCAGGGGCAGCGGCCGAGAGTGCCAGGCTGCGATGGCACAGGAACGGCGGAGAGGAGCTACCCCGTGTCTGAGGCCAGGGGCGGCGGCCAGGAGGAGCAACCCCACGTCCAAAGAGCCATGGCTGCGCGGGCGCAGGAGGGCCTAGAGGAGCTATCCCATGTTGAAGGTCAGGAAGGGCGGCGGTGAGGAGATACCCCTTGTCCAAGGTAAGGAGCAGCAGCTGCGCTTTGCTGGAGCAGCTCTGAAGAGATACCCCACGACCAAGGTAAGAGAAACCCAATTAAGACGGTAGGTGTTGCAAGAGGGCATGGGAGTGCAGACACACTGAAACCATACTCACAGAAAACTAGTCATTCTAATCACACTAGGACCACAGCCTTGTCTAACTCAATGAAACTAAGCCATGCCCGTGGGGCAACCCAAGATGGGTGGGTCATGGTGGAGAGATCTGACAGAATGTGGTCCACTGGAGAAGGGAATGGCAAACCACTTCAGTATTATTGCCTTGAGAACCCCATGAACAGTATGAAAAGGCAAAATGATAGAATACTGAAAGAGGAACTCCCCAGGTCAGTAGGTGCCCAATATGCTACTGGAGATCAGTGGAGAAATAACTCCTGAAAGAATGAAGGGATGGAGCCAAAGCAAAAATAACACCCAGCTGTGGATGTGACTGGTGATAGAAGCAAGGTCCGATGCTGTAAAGAGCAATATTGCATAGGAACCTGGATTGTCAGGTCCACGAATCAAGGCAAATTGGAAGTGGTCAAACAAGAGATGGCAAGAGTGAATATCGACATTCTAGGAATTAGTGAACAAAATGGACTGGAATGGGTGAATTTAACTCAGATGACCATTATATCTACTACTGCGGGCAGGAATCCCTCAGAAGAAATGGAGTAGCCATCATGGTCAACAAAAGAGTCCAAAATGCAGTACTTGGATGCAATCTCAAAAACGACAGAATGATCTCTGTTCGTTTCCAAGGCAAACCATTCAATATCACAGTAATCCAAGTCTATGCCCCAACCAGGAACGCTGAAGAAGCTGAAGTTGAACGGTTCTATGAAGACCTATAAGACCTTTTAGAACTAACACCCAAAAAAGATGTCCTTTTCATTATAGGAGACTGGAATGCAAAAGTAGGAAGTCAAGAAACACCTGGAGTAACAGGCAAATTTGGCCTTGGAATACAGAATGAAGCAGTGCAAAGACTAGTAGAGTTTTGCCAAGAAAATGCACAGGTCATAGCAAACACCCTCTTCCAACACCACAAGAGAAGACTCTACACATGGACATCACCAGATGGTCAACACCGAAATCAGATTGATTATAGTCTTTGCAGCCAAAGATGGAGAAGCTCTATACAGTCAGCAAAAACAAGACCAGGAACTGACTGTGGCTCAGATCATGAACTCCTTATTGCCAAATTCAGACTTAAATTGAAGAAAGTAGGGAAAACCACTAGACCATTCAGGTATGACCTAAATCCATTCCCTTATGATTATACAGTGGAAGTGAGAAATAGATTTAAGGGCCTAGATCTGATAGATAGAGTGCCTGATGAACTATGGAATGAGGTTCATGACATTGTACAGGAGACAGGGATCAAGACCATCCCCATGGAAAAGAAATGCAAAAAAGCAAAATGGCTGTCTGGGGAGGCCTTACAAATAGCTGTGAAAAGAAGAGAAGCAAAAAGCAAAGGAGAAAAGGAAAGATTTAAGCATCTGAATGCAGAATTCCAAAGAATAGCAAGAAGAGATAAGAAAGCCTTCCTCAGTGATCAATGCAAAGAAATAGAGGAAAACAACAGAATGGGAAAGACTAGAGATCTCTTCAAGAAAATTAGAGATACCAAGGGAACATTTCATGCAAAGATGGGCTTGATAAAGGACAGAAATGGCATGGACCTAACAGAAGCAGAAGATATTAAGAGGTGGCGAGAATACACAGAAGAACTATACAAAAAAGAGCTTCACGACCCAGATAATCACGATGGTGTGGTCACTGGCCTAGAGCCAGACATCCTGGAATGTGAAATCAAGTGGCCTTAGAAAGCATCACTATGAACAAAGCTAGTGGAGGTGATGGCATTCCAGTTGAGCTCTTTCAAATCCTGAAAGATGATGCTGTGAAAGTGCTGTACTCAATATGCCAGCAAATTTGGAAAACTCAGCAGTGGCCACAGGACTGGAAAAGGTCAGTTTTCATTCCGATCCCAAAGAAAGGCAATGCCAAAGAAAGCTCAAACTACTGCACAATTGCACTCATCTCAGATGCTGGTAAAGTAATGCTCAAAATTCTCCAAGCCAGGCTTCAGCAATATGTGAACCGTGAACTTCCAGATGTTCAAACTGATTTTAGAAAAGGCAGAGGAACCAGAGACCAAATTGCCAACATCCGCTGGATCATCAAAAAAGCACGAGAGTTCCAGAAAAACATCTATTTCTGCTTTATTGACTATGCCAAAGCCTTTGACTGTGTGGATCACAAGAAACTGTGGAAAATTCTGAAAGAGATGGGAATACCAGACCACCTGATCTGCCTCTTGAGAAATTTGTATGCAGGTCAGGAAGCAATGGTTAGAACTGGACATGGAACAACACACTGGTTCCAAATAGGAAAAGGAGTACGTCAAGGCTGTATCTTGTCACCCTGTTTATTTAACTTATATGCAGAATACATCATGAGAAACGCTGGACTGGAAGAAGCACAAGCTGGAATCAAGATTGCTGGGAGAAATATCAATAACCTCAGATATGCAGATGACACCACCCTTATGGCAGAAAGTGAAGAGGAACTAAAAAGCCTCTTGATGAAGGTGAAAGAGGAGAGTGAAAAAGTTGGCTTAAAGCTCAACATTCAGAAAACGAAGATCATGGCATCTGGTCCCATTACTTCATGGGAAATAGATGAGGAAACAGTGGAAACAGTATCAGACTTTATTTTTCTGGGCTCCCAAATCACTACAGATGGTGACTGCAGCCATGAAATTAAAAGACGCTTACTCCTTGGAAGGAAAGCTATCACCAACCTAGATAGCATATTGAAAAGCAGAGACATTACTTTGCCAACAAAGGTCCGTCTAGTCAAGGCTATGGTTTTTCCAGTGGTCATGTATGGATGTGAGAGTTGGACTGTGAAGAAAGCTGAGTGCCAGAGAATTGATGCTTTTGAACTGTGGTGTTAGAGAAGACTCTTGAGAGTCCCTTGGACCGCAAGGAGATCCAACCAGACCATTCTGAAGGAGATCAGCCCTGGGATTTCTTTGGAAGGAATGATGCTAAAGCTGAAACTCCAGTACTTTGGCCACCTCATGCAAAGAGTTGACTCATTGGAAAAGACTCTGATGCTGGGAGGGATTGGGGACAGGAGGAGAAGGGGAGGACAGAGGATGAGATGGCTGGATGGCATCACTGACTCTATGGATGTGAGTCTGAGTGAATTCTGGGAGTTGGTGATGGACAGGGAGGCCTGGCGTGCTGTGATTCATGGGGTCGCAAAGTGTAGGACACAACTGAGCGACTGAACTGAACTTAACTAAACTGAATATAACTATGGAATTAATCAGTTGAAAGATTTCACAGAATTTCTTTAAGTTTTCAGAGTCTTCCTGGAACTTCAGTGGTTGGGAGGCTGGCCACTTGGGGAGAAAAAGGGCTGATCATTTCCTGCCTCTCTATCTGCTGCTTTCTTGGCCTACAGCCAGAAATAGCTCCCACCTGCTTTCGGCCAGCTTTATGATCTCTCATGAACTGTAGCTGTGGAAGAGAAACCAGCAAGCCAAAGCCAGATAGAGACAGCCCTTGTGGAGTTGACCCTCTCCTGGCTATGAAAAATGAGTATTTATGTCCAGCTGCTAGGTCCTCATTGACTAGAGTCTAGCAAATTTGGAGGCATTCCAAACGCAGTACATACAGGGAGTGCAATGGTTTTGTGGCCAGAAATCCTGCCAGGGTGTTGGCTGGGCTGTCTGTGGAGCCGCCTCTTTGCTCAGCTTTCCCCCTGAGCATTGCAGATGGGAGGACTGCGTCTGTTGGCAGATGGTGCCCTGCATGCTCCCTTTCTCAGGGAGTAGCTGTTAGTGAAGGTGAATGTTGAAAGCTACAGAGCTCTCGCCAGTGATCAGAACAGTCAGCACATCTGTGTGCCAGGCCTGTCCGAGGCAGAAAGACTGGACTCTGAGGTTCAGAGGTTTGTGGATTCTCCCATCCGAGTACTAATCAGGCCCAACCTTGCTTAGCTTCCAAGATCAGATGAGATTGGGCCTGTTCTGGGTGGTATGGCCATAGACTGTCAATTCTCCCATGTGTTTTGAAAACTATATTTGACAAGTGAGTATATTGATTTGTGGCTTCCTGGGTGGCCTGGTTTCATAGTCATCCAAGATTGATAATAAAGTAATATTGGCATAATAAAATATTGAGTCAGGGCAATATTGAGCAATAATTATTGAGCAATAATACCTATTGCTATAGTAGGAACATTGGAGGGAAAGAAAACAGACTGAACACAAAGATCTCCTGTTCTTATCACCTGATAAAATCTTCATAAGACAGAAAGAGAGAGAGATTGAGAGAGAGAGATAGAGAGGTTTCACCAATAGCAATAAAGCAAGGAAAGGAGTACAACTTTAGGTCAAAACTTCGAAAAGTAAGTAGTAGCCAAGCAATAAAGAGATTCTTACCGTTGACCCTCTCTTCATCTTATCCCAGCCCAACTGAGCAAGGCAAAAGAATTAGGTTGTTTGATCCAATCTCAACAACTTCCAGTGGTTTCCCAGATGGCACTGGTGGTAAAGAACCCACCTGACAATGAGGGAGACCTAAGAGACGCAGATTTGATCCCTGGGCTTGGAAGATCCCCTGGAGAAGGAAATGGCAACCCACTCCAATATACTTGCGTAGAAAATTCCATAGACAGAGGAGCCTGGTGGGCTGCAGTCCATGGGGTCGCAAAAAGTGAGGCACGACTGAGCTCACCCAAACACACACAGGCGAGAAATGGACTGAGGTGGTCAGCAGATAGACCAGGGAAAAGTCACAGATCCCTAAAGAGAAGCCACCATCACCACAGGATGGCCACAGAGGCAGGAAAGGGACTTCCCTGGGGCCAGTGGGGCCCAGTGGTTAAGAATCTGCCCTTCCACTGCAGCGGGCACAGGTCTGATCATTGCTCAGGATCCTACATGCCATGCAGTGCGGCCAAAAGAAGCCCCACAAAAAACAGGCGTCAGAAGAACTGCACGATCTCACCATTTTCTTGGTTTCATGCTGAGTTAGGAATATGATTGGAAGCCATAGAAATAGATACTCCTCCACCCAGGGAGAGGCTTCCTGGTTATAAGAAATCTCAGAAAACAGAGCAAAGCCCGGGTACCGTAATAACAGGTACACACAGTCCCCGAAGGACTCTTCCCTTCTCCCCTCCAGTTATACAGAGAAACGAGGAAAGCCCAGTAATCAGCTTGAAAGTTCTTCTTTTTAAAGGAAGAGAAATATGGAAGAATAACAAGGACAGTGGCTTCATGTCATAGATCAGACATCAGATGAACAGAAGCCCCTAGAGCAGGGTTTCTCAACTTGATCACTTAACATTTTCAGCCAGATAATTCTCGGTTGTGGGGGAGTGGAATACCGTGTGCATTAAAGAATGTTTAGCAGTATCCCTGACCTCTACCTGTTAAAGGTCAGTAGCAACCCCCCCCCCACCAACTCCTACCCGAGTTGTGACAACCAAAAATATCCCCATGTTTTCTGGGGTACAAAATCACCCTGAGTTGAAAAACACTGCCCTAGAGTCTAGACATGGCAGCCCACTTCAGACATGAGCAAGAAGAAAAGAAATGGTATGGTAACTAGAGAAACATACCATAATTCATTTGAACCATAAGTGAATTAGATTAAAGAAGTGAGCAAGTGAAGAGATAGACAATGAATCTACTCTAGAAGAAAATATAACTCAAGGAAAAGAAGAAATGTCTCTCACTCTTTCTCATTTCAGAACAACGGATGATTTAGAGCAATTAATAATAGTATTGACAATATAAATTCACTAAAGTGAAAGTTCAAAGACTAGGTGGTAAAATAACAGATTTCCTTTGGAAATCCTCTAGCCTGCCTGAATAGGTTTTTCTGGCCACATGTGATTGTTCAGAGCCTCCCAACTGTGAGAGGCAGGAGATGTTCTAAACTGTCTAAACACAGATTCTTTTGAGTAGTTAAAAGATTGATTAGAAATTGTATTGGTGAAGGGATTTTCACTTGTTGGGCCAACGTTTGCTGCTAAGTTTCCATATCCCTTACCTGCTGTGTCCCTGGCAGTGTATTGATTAATATAATTGGTGTAAGTAGTAGCTTTAATGTTTCTAACCTGGGACCCTTGAGTTAATTCTTTTTCTTGTTATAGCCCACCACACCTTTGCTCTGTAGGAATGCAACTTTATCTAATGCTTTTGGAGGGTGGCTCCTGACCAATCACCTTTAGAGAAAAATAAGTTTTCTGAAGAAAGGGTCTTAAAATGTTAACAGGCCTCTGGGCCAGAAGATGATGCAAATCACCTAAGCTTTTGCATATGATAAGTTTGCAGGAAGAAAGCCTGGCTTGCTGCCTGACTCTACCCCTTCCCCCATTATCCTCTATGCATAACTTAAGGTATAAAAACTACTTTGGAAAATAAAGTGCGGGCCTTGTTCACCCAAAACTTGGTCTCACCATGTCGTTCTTTCTCTTACCTTCTGGCTGAATTATTCAGCCTCTTTTCTCCACTGAATTTCCTCACTGAGCTATCCTTATTTCAGCCGCTTTTCTCCACTAAATTTCCTCACTGAGCTATCCTCATTCTATTACTCTTTATATCCTTAATTAACGTTTAATTAAGCAGTTGTTTCCTGATCCTCACCGACGCCGTCCCCGCTTCGAATTCCCTGGATTAGCCGGGGCTGGTCCCCGGCAGGGAATGAATTCAAAGGATGGTCTTAAAATAGGGTTTGACTTCAAAAGGTAAAGCTCATTTTAAAAGAAAAAGGAAAAGGGACTGCTCTAAACTAAAAGAGACTAAGTGAAGCAAAGCGAAATTGCTCAGTTGTGTCCAACTCTTTGCGACCCCATGGACTGTAGCTTACCAGGCTCCTCAATCCATGGAATTCTCCAAGCAAGAATACTGGAGTGGGTTGCCACTTCCTTCTCCAGGGGATCTTCCCAACCCAGGGATCGAACCTGGGTCTCCTGCATTACAGGCAGACACTTTACCGTCTGAGCCACCAGGGAAGCCCATAAAGAGACTAAAGAGACAGTTAACTGCCACCTGTAATTCTTTGATTGAATCCTTGTTCAAAAGAAAAAAGCAACACAAAGTGTATTCTTGGGACAACTAGAAACATCTCAATATAGATTGGATACTAAATGGTGGTGTGAAATTACTGTTACTAGTTTAAGTAATGATATGCAGTTATCTAGGAGAATGTCTTCTTCAGAGGAGATGCATGCTGAAGTCTTTGGGGGTAAAGTGCCTCGATGTCTGCTTCTTACTTTCAAATGGTTCAAAAGAAAAAATGTATATATAGATGATTGATGGAAATAAAGCAAAATTTTAGGATGTTAACGATTATTCAGTCTAGGTAGTAGGCATTCAGGTTTTCATTTCATTACTCTTTCAACTTTTTCATGTTTTTGAAAGTGTTCATAATATTTTAGAAAGATTTATTCATTTATTTTTGTCTGTGCCAGGCCTTCGTTTCTGCATGTGGGCTTTCTCTAGCTGTGGTTACGGGGGGGCTACTCTTTGTTGCTGCTCACGGGCTTATTGCAGTGGCTTCTCTTGCAGAGCACAGGCTCTAGGTCCGTGGGCTTCAGGAGTTGTAGCTCAAGGCTCTACACCACGCAGGCTCAGTAGCTGAAGCAAAGAGGCCTAGTTGCTTCGTGGCATGTGGGGATCTTTCCAGAACAGAGTTCAAACTTGTGTCCCCTGTATTGGCAGGTGGATTCTTAAACACTAGACCTCGAGGGAAGCCGTCATAATTTTTTTTTCCTAAGTTGAGGAGAAAACATGGTCTGAAAAAGAGGAAATTGCTTTTCCTATTCTAGAACTTAATTTCCTTTTCAAGTTCTAAAAGTTTTCATCCTTCAGTCTGGTTGTTTGGGCAGATTGAGAGTTCTCAGACCCTGAAGGTATACAGGAAGGATGAGTGGGAGGAAAAAGTGAAAAGTCACTACAGAGACTCAAACGAGTCCAAGAGGAAACTGCCCAACTGTGGTCAGTGGCTGCCTTGGGGTAGTTTGTTTATCACTGTTTCTTCTTCTTTTTTTTAAAAAAATCTGCTTCCTTACAGTTTCCCATAATTTCCAAATTTGTATAGTGATTGGTGATTATTTTTTGATGAGACAAAAGAAAAGAAATTTAATTAAATGGGACAGAGGTAAAAGAGTGAAACTGACTTTGCTTACACAAAATATTTTAAATTGATTGGAGTTTGGACAAACCTACACTTTGGGACAGAGATGCTAGCTGACACTTGCTTCCTTTCTTAGAAGTAGAGAAAGCATTTAGAGTGAAAAGTGTTTTGTCTAGAAGAGGGAACGATTACAGTCTCAGAAAAACTGAAGAGTGTAGAACTTTAGACATGAATAGGGTAGAAGGGAATTTAGAGGCTAGATGAGAAAGGAGGGTTTTCTTTTTAAGATGTCTCTTTGACTTTGAAGAGTTTAGAGTCTCAGAGGGCTGGTTCTAGGTGCAAGGGAAATGGTGAAGGGGATTTTCAGGTTTCCTTCCAAACTGCCTGATCCAAGTTAGAAAGAAGACAGGAGTCTAGAATACCCTTTGAAAGTAAACATGAATGTCGAGGGGTATCTAAACTGTGAGCGGTGAAGGGCAGTTTGGAAGTGAGACTTGTTCTTAGACATTTTCTACCTTAATTCTCCTATGAGGACTTCCTGAGACATTAAGTGACTCACCCAAAGTCAGCCATTTAATGACAGAAGCCAGTTTGAAAAAAAAAAAAATCTCATGTAAGGATCCAGCTGCGAAATGATTAGTATGTATACACTACATGGGGCGTCCCTATACCTCAGACGGTAAAGAATCCGCCTGCAGTGCAGGAGACCTGGGTTGGATTCCTGGGTGGGGAAGACCCCCTGGAGGAGGGCATGGCAACCCACTCCAGTATTCTTGTCTGAAGAATCCCCATGGACAAAGGAGCCTGGTGGCCTACAGTCTATGGGGCAGCAAAGAGTCAGACACGACTAAGCGACTAAGCACAGCGCAGCATAGCACATGTGCTACATAGGAGGAGGGCATGGCTACCCACTCCAGTATTCTTGCCTGGAGAATCGCACGGACAGAGGAGCCTGGCAGGCTACGGTCCGTAGGGTCGCAAAGAGTTGGATGCATCTGAGGCAACTGAGCATGATGCACACACTCTATAGAAAATGAATATTTTAGGCCTCCAAAAATGTACAGTAAAGTAACATGTGAATCTGTAAGTTCATATATGTAGTGTAACCGATTGGTAGCAATCTAGATTGATTAGTAACTATAATTGAAGTCAAACATAATTATATAACTTTAACCTGTTCTAGTTTAATGTCACTCAAATTAGATCACTAAATTGAGATTATGAAGATTAGTAGACTTGAAAATAAAGCTAAACACGAATAAAGCCTCCAAATGACTCAGGTTGTCATATGCCAACCTTGAACTTTCCTGACACAACTTTTAAGCAATGAAAACTTTATCTAGCCTTCAAGATCACCACATAGACCATTATTAGAAAAACTTGAATGTCCTTGGAAAAATAAAGATGTGTGTTTGTACAGTTCTAGGCTACAAGATCCTGTGGTTTGGCCTCAGCTCTGCCATAACAAGTTGTGTGTTTCTTGAACAAATCACTTAAACATCAAAGACCTCAGGTTCTTGTCACTTACTTTTGACAGGGAATATTTCAAGCTGTCTACTGAGAACTGACATAAGCCAATTCGTTCAACAGTTGTTAGTTCAGTTCAGTTCAGTCACTCAGTCGTGTCCAACTCTTTACGACCCCATGAATTGCAGCATGCCAGGCCTCCCTGTCCATTACCAACTTCCGGAGTTCACTCAGACTCACATCCATCAACCTAGTGATGCCATCCAGCCATCTCATCCTCTGTCATCCCCTTCTCCTCCTGCCCCCAATCCCTCCCAGCATCAGAGTCTTTTCCAATGAGTCAACTCTTCGCATGAGGTGGCCAAACTATTGGAGTTTCAGCTTTAGCATCATTCCTTTCAAAGAAATCCCAGAGCTGATCTCCTTCAGAATGGACTGGTTGGATCTCCTTGCAGTCCAAGGGACTCTCAAGAGTCTTCTCCAACACCACAGTTCAAAAGCATCAATTCTTCAGAACTCAGCTTTCTTCATAGTCCAACTCTCACATCCATACATGACCACAGGAAAACCATAGCCTTGACTAGATGGACCTTTGTTGGCAAAGTAACGTCTCTGCTTTTCAATATGCTATCTAGGTTGGTGATAGCTTTCCTTCCAAGGAGTAAGCGTCTTTTAATTTCATGGCTACAGTCACCATCTGCAGTGATTTTTGGAGCCCAGAAAAATAAAGTCTGGCACTGTTTCCCCATCTATTTGCCATGAAGTGATGGGACCAGATGCCATGATCTTCGTTTTCTGAATGTTGAGTTTTAAGCCAACTTTTTCACTCTCCTCTTTCATTTTCATCAAGAGGCTTTTGAGTTCCTCTTCACTTTCTGCCATAAGGGTGGTGTCATCTGCATATCTGAGGTTATTGATATTTCTCCCGGCAACTTTGATTCCAGCTTGTGCTTCTTCCAGCCCAGCGTTTCTCATGATGTACTCTGCATAGAAGTTAAATAAGCAGGGTAACAATATACAGCCTTGACGTACTCCTTTTCCTATTTGGAACCAGTCTGTTGTTCCATGTCCAGTTCTAACCATTGCTTCCTGCCTGCATACAAATTTCTCAAGAGGCAGGTCAGGTGGTCTGGTATTCCCATGTCTTTCAGAATTTTCCACAGTTGATTGTGATCCACACAGTCAAAGGCTTTGGCATAGTCAATAAAGCAGAAATAGATGTTTTTCTGGAACTCTCTTGCTTTTTTGATGATCCAGCGGATGTTGGCAATTTGGTCTCTGGTTCCTCTGCCTTTTCTAAAACCAGTTTGAACGTCTGGAAGTTCACGGTTCACATATTGCTGAAGCCTGGCTTGGAGAATTTTGAGCATTACTTTACAAGCATGTGAGATGAGTGCAATTGTGTGGTAGTTTGAGCATTCTTTGGCATTGCCTTTCTTTGGGATCGGAATGAAAACTGACCTTTTCCAGTCCTGTGGCCACTGCTAAGTTTTCCAAATTTGCTGGCATATTGAGTACAGCACTTTCACAGCATCATCTTTCAGGATTTGAAAGAGCTCAACTGGAATGCCATCACCTCTACTAGCTTTGTTCATAGTGATGCTTTCTAAGGCCCACTTGACTTCACATTCCAGGATGTCTGGCTCTAGGTCAGTGACCACACCATCGTGATTATTTGGGTTGTGAAGCTCTTTTTTGTACAGTTCTTCTGTGTATTCTCGCCACCTCTTCTCAATATCTTCTGCTTCTGTTAGGTCCATACCATTTCTGTCCTTTATCGAGCCCATCTTTGCATGAAATGTTCCCTTGGTATCTCTAATTTTCTTGAAGAGATCTCTAGTCTTTCTCATTTGATTGTTTTCCTCTATTTCTTTGCATTGATCGTTCAGCAGCTGTCAGGTACAAATAAATACTCTGGTGATTAAATAGGTGGAGGGTGTCTCTGTTCCACAAACTTGCTTCCAAGTTATAAGCTACAGTGAAAGCAAATCTTCAAACAAATTCTGCCTAATCATTTGTAAGCAAACAAACACAAAGTTATCTTGTAACCAACACTAAGAGCAGATCTCAGTCTCTGGCTTCAGGCACTCTGACTTGTATCTGAAGTTGGTGGTTCACTCTTAGTGGACTGGGCAGAAATTCACCTTGTAGTTATCAGGAATCTTTTCTGAAGTGACAGCTGCTGGATAAAGCAAAGCTCTAGACCTCAGATGCTCCACCAAGAGTAATAACTTGTTGGGCTTCTTGGATTCTGACACCCTATTCATGAATTGAACACCACTCATCTCATCAATAAAGTGCAGTGAAAGTGTTAGTCGCTAAGTTGTATCCTACTCTTGGCGACCCCATGGACTGTATCCTGCCAGGCTCCTCTGTCCATGGAATTCTCCAGGCAAGAATACTGGAGTGGGGTTCATTTTCTTCTCCAGGGGATCTTCCTGACCCAGGGATTGAACACAGATATCCCACATGGCAGGTGAATTCTTTACCATCTGAGCCACCAAGGAAGCCCAGTCTTTGAATCTTGACCACCACTCATTTCACCAACAAAAGTTATACATTATGTCCCTCAGCTAATTAGCAAACCGTTGGGTAGATTTCAATAAGTTATTTGGAATGCTTGTGTATCTATCTCATGAGTACAGATTCTTGGTTGGAGTATTTTAAATATAAACTAAATACCTCTATGGTGAGGTGAAAATTAACTTATACATGTACACAAGTCTTTATTCTGTTGGACACCATAACATCTCTCAACATCCAATAATTGAGACATGGTTAAGTAGACAATTATTTAAGACCATGGAAGTTCATAAAAATATCTACTATGTGGCTACATCAATATTTGGAAATCTGTGTACAAAAGAATGTTAAATGGAAAAAAGCAAAATATGTAAAGAAATGTATATTAAGGCATTTTTTAAAAATTCAGATTATGTACATTATCAATATGTATTGAAGGATCTCAAAAGATGTAATGTCTTTCCTGCTAATATTTTTCAAGTACAAAATAGGAAAAAAATGCCATGATACTATGATCTTTCAAGTTATTCAGAAACATTCTTAATATTCAGATTCCAAGCCACAACCATTCATTCAAATCAATAGTTATTAAGCATTTACTCTGTGTCAGGCAGGGCTTCCCAGGTGGCTCAGTGGTAAAGAATCCACCTACCAACACAGGAGCTGCAGGAGACTAGGGTTTGATCCTTGGGTCAGGAAGATCCCCTGGAGGAGGAAATGGTAACCCACTCCAGTATTCTCACCAAGATGATCCATGGACAGAGAAGCCTGGCAGGCTATAGTCCAAGGGGCCGCCAAGAGTTGGACTTAACTCATCATCCGTGTTGCTCATCATCCATGTCAGGCACTAAGGGCACAAAGATAAATAAGACCAATACTGGGCTTCATGGAGTGAGCAATCTGGTGTTTGGAAACAAGTACATTGGTCATTATCAAGGCTGTATATTGTCACCCTGCTTATTTAACTTCTATTCAGAGTACATCATGAGAAACGCTGGGCTGGAAAAAGCACAAGCTGAAATCGAGGTTGCCGGGAGAAATATCAATAACCCCATATATGCAGATGACACCACCCTTATGGCGGAAAGTGAAGAGGAACTAAAAAGCCTCTTGATGAAGGTGAAAGAGGAGAGTGAAAAAGTTGGCTTAAAACTCAACATTCAGAAAACGAAGATCATGGCATCTGGTCCCATCACTTCATGGGAAATAGATGGGGAAACAGTGGAAACAGTATCAGACTTTATTTTTCTGGGCTCCCAAATCACTGCAGATGGTGACTGCAGCCATGAAATTAAAAGACACTTACTCCTTGGAAGAAAATTTATGACCAATCTACATAGCATATTGAGAGGCAGAGACATTACTTTGCCTACAAAGGTCCGTCTAGTCAAGGCTATGGTTTTTCCTGTAGTCATGTATGGATGTGAGAGTTGGACTGTGAAGAAAGCTGAGCGCTGAAGAATTGATGCTTTTGAACTGTGGTGTTGGAGAAGACTCCTGAGAGTCCCTTGGACTGCAAGGAGATCCAACCAGTCCATTCTAAAGGAGATCAGCCCTGGGATTTCCTTGTAAGGAATGATCTAAAGCTGAAACTCCAGTACTTTGGCCACCTCATGCGAAGAGTTGACTCATTGGAAAAGACTCTGACGCTGGGAGGGATTGGGGGCAGGAGGAGAAGGGGACGACAGAGGATGAGATGGCTGGATGGCATCACTGACTCAATGGACGTGAGTCTGAGTGAACTCTGGGAGTTGGTGATGGATAGGGAGGCCTGGTGTGCTGCGATTCATGGGGTCACAGAGAGTTGGACACGACTGAACGACTGAACTGAACTGAACTGACGTACTGTAAGAGACATGAAAAATGCTGCCCAAATTTCCAAAACTCTAGAACCCAAAACTTCCCTTAGCCTGTAGGACATATGGATGGGACTAGACTACAGACAACCAATGAAACAAAACCCGTGTTGTGACTCCCCATCCATCCCACTTTCTCAAGTTCTTTCTTTTGTGTCTTAGTACCAGACAAGCCTATGTGGCTATGTCCGCAGGCTCCTTCCATGTCTGGTATTGAACTTTTCTCCCCCAAAGATCTTGCTGACTGTAGAAGTCCTAGATATTTCCGTAATCCATAGACTTAGCCCTGTGATTATTAAATCTCCTGATAGGAAAACTCTATTTTAATGGGGACAATGTTTGGTGAAGCCGATTCTCTTCCTAGGAAATTTGAACTGTAGGTCTGAAGAAGGAACCAAAGAGTTGGTGGTAGTAACAGAATCCAAAAGACTCAGAGTATGGCACATGGAAGCTATGAGTAAGCAGAAACTATGAGTAAGTAGGAGATATGAGATGGAGGGTCAGGCGGTTGGTTGGTAGTAAGAAGGCAGTGACAGAGAGAAGCTGTCAGCATAAACACAAGGGCCCATCAAACTGCTGCAAGAACAAAGATGGTGTTTGGGTTTTAGAGTATTAGGCAACCTGCTGCCCTCATTAGACTTCTCCCTAATCCTTTTCTTCCCAACTGCCACCAGCTCTCCTCCTTCAGCTTCTCTCTCTAGGCTGCCTATGTCATCTGCTCATGAACACTGCCTTCAGTTTGAAAAGGGCCACCATATTGAGAAGAATAGCCAGCCAAAGATCATCCAGCGTCCTTCAGTTATGGATTATACATGGAAAAGAAAAGCAAGTTTGGCAGCATGGATTTTCTTTCTGAATTTCCTTTGGGAGCCTGATCATTAACACAGAAGACATTTCCTTCTATGTAACAGTAAAGCCATCAAATGGTCCACTTGTCACCTTGCAAAAAAAAAAAAAAGATCTTGCCAAAACAGATAAATATTAAAACAAAACAAAATAAACCCCCCTACCACAGTATCAATTGCTACTGGGTATTCCCAGTGGTTCAGAGGTAAAGAATCTGCCAGTCAATGCAAGAGACGGGGGTTTGATCCCTGGGTTGGGAAGATCCCCTGGAAAAGGAAATGGCAACCCATTCCAGTATTCTTGCCTGGGAAATGCTATGGACAGGGGAGCCTGGTGGGCTGCAGTCCATGGGGTCGCAGAGTCGGAAGCAGCTGAGTGACTAAACGACAGCCACCACGACCACTCTCATACCTACAAACCTCACTGTTGCTGCTGTTAAGCTGTTTGGAAATCTAGTAGAACGTAGTCTCCCCTCCCGTCTACTCTGTACACCTAGACATGGTTGCTCCATTGTACCATTGTGAGGATACATAGTTTTTTGCAATGCTGTGTAGCTGTTCCCTCCAACATAGCAGGAAAAATAATTACCTTGATGAATGTTTATAAAATGCTCAATAACAACAACTTTACACTGTTAACCCACAGAAAACAGCAAAATTCTGAAAAGCCATTATGCTTCAATAAAAATTAATTAATTAAAAAAAGTAAAAAAGGATAAAAAAATATGCCATACCAAAGAATCTTGTATTTTCCTTTAAATGTTGGCAGATGAGGAAATACACCTGGGAGGAATTAGAGTTATGTAAGAAGATACGGTATTCCTATGCAGGAGACCCTGGGTTGATTCCTGGGTGGGAAAGGTCTCCTGGAGAAGGACCAGGTACCCACTCCAGTATTCTTGGGCTTCCCTGGTGGCTCAGATGGTAAACAATCAGCCTGAAATGCAAGAGACCTGAGTTTGATCTCTGGGTTGGGAAGATCCCCTGGAGGAGGGCGTGACAACCCACTCCAGTATTCTTGCCTGGAGAATCCCCATGGACAGAGGAGCCTGGTGGGCTAAAATCCAGGGGGTCGCAAAGAGTCGGACACAACTGAGCGACTAGGCACACAGCACACAAGAAGATATGGTATTATTCCATGTAGAATAAAAGATAGATGTAGCTGAAAGTTCTCTGTTCTTTGGGGGGTATTGTTTATCTTCATTTTACTACTGTATCTTTTTAAATCCCCATTAATCTGCATTTAATTAACATCTTGATTTTGAAATTGCTGTTGTTTAAACTTGTACAGCTAAAAGGAAATCTTGAGTTACCCAACCATCAATTACTAGTTGAGTAATAAAAGCTATTGAAGGGAGTCTTGCTTACCAGCCTGCACACACAGTGTTCCCTCCCTTCTGTTATGAACTCTATACATACTGATATTTAATATAAAATAAACAGCTTCCTCAGTTGCTCAACAGTAAAGAATCTGCCTGCCAATGCAGGAGATGAAAGAGATGCAAGTTCGACCCCTGGGTCTGGAAGATCCACTGGAGGAGGAAATGGCAACCCACATGTAGCAGTACTGACAGGAAAGCCCCATGGACAGAGGAGCCTCATTGGCTGCAGTCCATGGGGTTGCGAAGAGTCAAACGCAACTATCTGAGCACTCACTCAAACAAAGATGGGACACACCGCAGTTCTCCTCTTGGTCTGAGTTCCCAGTTCTTTGTCCCTGTCTGAGTTGGGCAACAGACGAGTAAAACAATTATTGCAATGCAGTGTGTTCAGTGGGAGGCATTTGACTCACACTGGTGTCTGGGGCATGAGGTAGCAACTATTAAGAAATACTTTTGTATTTATGGTTCGGAATAGATTAGATAAATAAATGACATCAAAGTCTTAAACAACTAATATTTTTTCTCAATATCTAACCCTTGTCCCCAATTGTTCCTTGAATAATCCATTTCTTCCCAATTAAATTATAATATATAAAATAGCTATTATATTATGATGTTTATACAAATATATGGGAATTTCCTTTTCTGTTTCATTCATTTTTGTATTCTTTTGCTGTATCTTAACCTTTACTTATCGTGGCTTTAGAATGTTTTGGTAGCTAGGGAGCCTAGTCCCCCTAAATGTTCTTCTCTGTAAAATTTTCCTTGCCATTTTACAAGTTCTTTCACATGAATTTTAGGATTATTTCATCAAGCACTCTTCTCCCTCAATAGTTCCTGGTGGCAATTCGATAAATCCACGTATTAATGTGGGCTGAACTGACGTGTTTATACTCTTCAGTCCTCTCTACCAAGGACATCAATAGGATATGTCTACAAGGAACAAAAATTTATACATATTTTCTTACAAAAATTAGGAGTTTATCATGAGAAAAAGAGGAGAAGGGGACGACAGAGGATGAGATGGCTGGATGGCATCACTGACTTGATGGACATGAGTCTGGGTGAACTCCGGGAGTTGGTGATGGACAGGGAGGCCTGGTGTGCTGCGATTCATGGGGTCGCAAAGAGTCGGACACGACTGAGCGACTGATCTGATCTGATGAGAAAAAGTGACAAAGACATTTCTTTGTATTTATATATTTCTGAGGTTTGCTATTTTTCTCTTCATGGCACATTTCTTTTTTTTTTTTTTTAACTTGCCTATGATGGTTTAGGTATTTTGTTTGCCATCATAAACAGATTACTTTTCCCTTCTATTTCCTTATAAAGGAAAGATATTTTTAAAAAATGTTTTATTATATTCAACCACTTTACCAAGTTCTGCTATTTTTAACAGTTTTTCTGTGGGTTTTCTTAGGGCTTCTATGTAAACAAATCATTTTCACGCAATGAATATTTAGGCTCCTTTTATAAACTTGCTTATTAAACCACTTGGAGGTGGAATGAAAAATGAGAAAGTGGGACTTGAAGGTCTGGAAATTGGATGAGAAATTATGGTGTTTAAGAACCAAAGCAGAGTAATAAGGGTTGAATGAAAAGGATGTATTAAGAGAAATTCAAAAGGTAGAAGAATGTGAAGGACTCAGTGATTTGGGAAAAGGGATTAGGGGAAATAAAGGATGATTTATTTTTAATTAATTAATTTTTATTGAGGTATACTTGACTTACAATGTTGTGTTAGGTTAGATTCTGGTGTATAGCAAAGTATATTTATATATTAATATACATATATATTCTTTTTCACATTCTTTTTCCATTATAGTTTATTACAAGATGCTGAATATCTTGTGCTATACAGTAGGACCTTGTTTTTTATCTCTTTTATATGCAGTAGTTTGTGTCTGTTAATCTTAATCTCCTAGTTTATCCGCTCTGCCACCGCCTTTTCCCTTTGGTAACTGTAAGTTGGTTTTCTGTGTCTGTGAGTCTGTTTCTGTTTTGTAAATGAGTTCATTTGTATAGGATGACATTTAAAACTAATTTTGCTTATTTGCTTTTGGCTGTGCTGGGTCTTCACGCTACGGGCTTTCCTCTAGCTGCGGTGAGCAGGCCTCCTCTCTAGTGGCCTCTCTCGTTGCAGAGCGCAGGCTCTAGAGCAGGCGGGTTTCAGTAGCTGTGGCATGTGGGTTCAGCAGCTGCAGCTCCCTGGCTCTAGAGCGCAAGCTCAATACTTGTGGCTCAGGGTCTTAGCTGTTCCCCAGCATGTGGGACCTTTCCAGATCTCTTGCACTGGCAGGCAGATTCTTTACCACTGAGCCACCAGGGAAGTGCAGGATGACTTTTAGGCTTTAGTTTTGGGTGACTTTGTAGAAAGAGAATTCAGTAAACAATATTTCTGATAAAGAATAGAGTTATTCAGTTTACCGTTAGGAGATATACAGTTCGTGTGTTCATAAGTAAAAATAAGGATTTTTTTGTTTGTTTGTTTGTTTTTAACTGATTCTTTGGGATTTTCTAGTATAAGATCATATTATCAGCAAGCAATGACAGTTTTATTTCTTCCTTTCTGTTTTGGATGCCTTTTATTTCTTTATCTTGCCTAATTGTTCCAGCTAGGACTTCCAGGACTACAGTGAATAGGAGTGGTGAGGGTGGGTATCCTATCCTTGTTTCTGATCTTAGAACAAACATTTAAAATTTCTCTCCATTGAGTGTCATGTTGGCTATGAGTTTCTCCTACACACCTTTTATTACATTGAGGTATATTCCTGCTATACCCAGTCTATTAAGTGTTTCTACCATGAAAAGATGTTGTATTTTGTCAAATACTTTTTCTGTATCTACTGAAATGATCATGTGATTTTTATTGTTCCTTTTATTGGTATGATGGTGGTGGTGGTGGTGGTGGTTTAGTTGCTTCAGTCATGTCCAACTTTTTGCAACACTATGGACTGTAGCCCGCCAGGCTCCTCCATGGAATTCTCCAGGCAAGAATACTGGTGTAGGTTGCCATGCCCTCCTCCAAGGGATCTTCCCAATCCAGGGATTGAACCCGAGTCTCTTATATCTCCTGCATTAGCAGGCGAATTCTTTACCACTAGTGCTATCTGGAAAGCACATTGTTGTGATATGTTACATTTATTGATTTGCATATATTGAATCATCCTTACATCATCCAAGGGATAAATTATACTTGGTCATGGTATATAATCCTCAGTTCAGTTCAGTCGCTCAGTCGTGTCCAACTCTTTGCGACCCCATGAATCACAGCACGCCAGGCCTCCCTGTCCATCACTAACTCCTGGAGTTCACTCAGACTCATGTCCATCAAGTCAGTGATGCCATCCAGCCATCTCATCCTCTGTCGTCCCCTTCTCCTCCTGCCCCCAATCCCTTTCAGCATCAGGGTCTTTTCCAATGAGTCAACTCTTAGCATGAGGTGGCCACAGTATTGGAGTTTCAGCTTCAGCATCAGACCTTCCAATGAACACCCAGGACTGATCTCCTTTAGGATGGACTGGTTGGATCTCCTTGCAGCCCAAGGGACTCTCAAGAGTCTTCACAAACACCACAGTTCAAAAGCATCAATTCTGCACTCAACTTTCTTCACAGTCCAACTCTCACATCCATACATGACCACTGGAAAAACCATAACCTTGACTAGATGGACCTTTGTTGGCAAAGTAATGTCTCTGCTTTTCAATATGCTATCTAGGTTGCTCATAACTTTCCTTCCCAGGAGTAAGTGTCTTTTAATTTCATGGCTACAATCACCATCTGCAGTGATTTTGGAACTCAAAAAAATAAAGTCTGACAATGTTTCCATTGTTTCCCCATCTATTTGCCATGAAGTGATGGGACCAGATGTCATGATCTTAGTTTTCTGAATGTTGAGCTTTAAGCCAACTGTTTCACTCTCCTCTTTAATTTTCATCAGTAGGCTTTTTAGTTCCTCTTCACTTTCTGCCATAAGGGTGGTATCATCTGCATATCAGAGGTTATTGATATTTCTCCCGGCAATCTTGATTCCAGCTTGTTCTTCTTCCAGCCCAGCGTTTCTCATGATGTACTCTGCATATAAGTTAAATAAGCAGGGTGACAATATACAGCCTTGACGTATTCCTTTTCCTATTTGGAACCAGTCTGTTGTTCCATGTCCAGTTCTAACTGTTGCTTCCTAAGAGGCAGGTCAGGTAGTCTGGTATTCCCGTCTCTTTCAGAATTTTCCTCAGTTTATTGTGATCCACACAGTCAAAGGCTTTGCATAGTCAATAAAGCAGAAATAGATGTTTTTCTGGAACTCTCTTGCTTTCTCTATGATCGATCAGATGTTGGCAATTTGATCTCTGGTTCCTCTGCCTTTTCTAAAACCAGCTTGAACATCTGGAAGTTCACGGTTCACGTACTGCTGAAGCCTGGCTTGGAGAATTTTGAGCATTACTTTACGAGCATGTGAGATGAGTGCAATTGTGCAGTAGTCTGAGCTTTCTTTGGCATTGCCTTTCTTTGGAATGAAAACTGACCTTTTCCAGTCCTGTGGCCACTGCTGAGTTTTCCAAATTTGCTGATATCTTGAGTGCAGCACTTTCACAGCATCATCTTCCAGGATTTGAAATAAATCAACTGGAATGCCATCACCTCCACTAGCTTTGTTCATAGTGATGCTTCCTAAGGCCCACTTGACTTCACATTCCAGGACGTCTGGCTCTAGGTGAATGATCACACCATCATGATTATCTGGGTCGTGAAGATCTTTTTGTACAGTTCTTCTGTGTACTCTTGCCACCTCTTCTTAATATCTTCTGCTTCTGTTAAGTCCATACCATTTCTGTCCTTTATCAAGCCCATCTTTGCATGAAATGTTCCCTGGGTATCTCTAATTTTCTTGAAGAGATGTCTAGTCTTTCCCATTCAGTTGTTTTCCTCTATTTCCTTGCATTGATCTCTGAGGAAGGCTTTCTTATCTCTCCTTGCTATTCTTTGAAACTCTGCATTCAGATGCTTATATCTTTCCTTTTCTCCTTTGCTTTTCACTTCTCTTCTTTTCACAGCTATTTGTAAGGCCTCCTCAGACAGTCATTTTGCTTTTTTTGCATTTCTTTTCCATGGGGCTGGTCTTGATCCCTGTCTCCTGTACAATGTCACGAACCTCCGTCCATAGTTCATCAGGCACTCTGTCTATCAGATCTAGGCCCTTAAATCTATTTCTCACTTCTACTGTATAATCATAAGGGATTTGATTTAGGTCATACCTGAACTGAACTGAATTGAACTGAATGGTCTAGTGGTTTTCCCCACTTTCTTCATTTTAAGTCTGAATTTATAACCCTCATGTGTTCTTAAATTCAGGTTGCTAATATTTTGTTGAGAATTTTGGCATCTATATTAATCAAGGATATTGGTCTATAGTTTTCTTGTTATACCCTTATCTGATTTGGGTATCAAAGTAATGCTAATTTTGTACAGGATGAATTTCTAAGAGTTCCCTCCTGCTCAATATTTTGGAAGAGTTTGAGGAAGATTGGTGTTAATCCTTTAAATGTTTGATAGGATTCTCTGGTGAAGTCATACTAGCTTTGGAGATTTCTGTGTTGAGGGTGTTTTGATTGCTGATTCAATATCTGCTTTTATTATTATGTTCAGATTTTCTGTTTTTTCCTTATTCTGTCTTCGTGGATTATGTGTTTCTACAAATGTATCCATTCCTTCTATATAGTTTGTTGCCATATGACTGTTCATAATAGTCTCTTATGATTCTACGTATTGCTGTAATATCATTTCTATTTTTATTTAGTTGAATCTTCTCTCCTTTTGTCTTAGTTTAGCTGAAAGTTTGTCAATTTTTTTTATCTTTTTGAAGAACCAGCTTTTTGTTTTATTGACCTTTTCTATTGTCCTTCTGGTCTCCATTTCAATTATTTCTGTTCTGGTTCTTATTATTTCCTTTCTTTTGCTAACTTGAGGCTGAGTGTGTTCTTTAGTTCCTTGTGTAAAGTAAGGTTGTTTATTTGAGACCTTTCTGATTTCTTAACGTGAGCATTTATTATTAGGTTGATGCAAAAGTAATTATGGTTTCAGACCCTGAATTTTAAATCATAACTAGGCTCAGGCACATCTTCATTAATCAAAATAGGAACCATTACAATCAACACACTTTTGCCAATGAAAAATAAATTTGTTTATTCCTGTAGCATAAATATTCATGCTTTGGGATTGGATGAAGTCTTGGAAAGCATTTTCTGCCTCCTGCTGGCTGTGGAAGCATTTTCCCTGCAAAAAGTTGTCAAAATGCTTGAAGAAGTGGCTGTCAGTCGGCGAGAGGTCAGGTGAATATGGCAGATGAGGTAAAACTTTGTAGCCCAATTCGTTCAACTTTTGAAGCTTTGGTTGGGCGATGTGCAGTCAGGCATCGCCTGGGAGAAGAACGGGGCCCTTTCTGTTGACCAGTGTTGGCCGCGGGTGTTGCAGTTTTCAGTGCATCTCATCGATTTCCTGAGCATACTTCTCGATGTGGTGGTTTCGGCTGGGATTCAGAAAGCTGTGGTGGATCAGACAGCCAGCAGACCATCAAATAGTGACCATGACCCTTTATAGGTGCAAGTTTGGCTTTGGGAAGTGCTTTGGAACTTCTTCTCGGTCCAGCCACTGAGTTGGTCTTTGCTGGTTGTCTTATATATCCATTTTTTGTCTCACATCACAATCCAATTGAGCAATGGTTCATTGTTGCTGTGTAGAATAAGAGAAGACAACACTTCAAAAGAATGATTTTTTTTGATCTGCGATCAGCTCATGAGGCAGCCACTTATTGAGCTTTTTCACCCTTCCAATTTGCTTCAAATGCCAAGTGACTGTAGAATGGTTGACTTTGAGTTCTTGGGCAGCTTCTTGTAAGAGGATCAGCTTTCATGGTGCTCCCAATTGGTCATTGTCAACTTCCAGTGGCTGGCCACTGTACTCCTCATCTTCAAGGTTCTAGTACTGAAGTTTCATACAATTATTGTATTGTTGTCTATTTGTCCCTTAATATCTGTTATTAATTGCTGAATATATTGCACTGCTTTACATAACAATTGTTATATCTGCTGAGAAATCTGCTGATAGCCGAATGGGGGTAACTTTATAGGCTACTGTCTTTCTCCCTGGCTGCCTTTAAAATCCTTTCTTTATGGTTGTCTCTTGACAGTTTTGATACAATATGTCTTGGAGAAGGTCTTTTTGGTTGAGATAATAAGGTGTTCTTTTAGCATTGTGGACTCAAATTTCTAGTTCCTTCTCCAGGTTTGAGAAGTTCTCAACTATTATTTCTTTAAATACACTCTGCTCCCTTCTCACTCTCTGCAGCTGCTGGGATAGTCATTACACTCATTATTCTTATGTTGACTTTTTTTTTTTTTGGCCATACCACTTGGCTTGTAGGATCTTAGTTCCCTGACCAGGGATCGAACCTTAGCCCCAGGAGTAAAAGCATGGAGTCCTAACCACTGGACCACCAGGGAGTTTCTTTCTGTTGGCTCTTCTAATGGAGTCAGGTTTTCTTCACTTTCTAAAAATCTTAATACTCTCTCCTTTTCCACCCCAATCATTTCTATATTCCTACCTGCCGGGGTCCAGCCCTGGCTGATCCAGGGTATTCGAAGGAGAGATGGCTTCGGTGACTATTTATTTATTTATTCATCAAAGATATAAAGAATAATAAAATGAGGATAGCTCAGTAGGAAAATTCAGTGGAGAAAAGAAGCTGAGTAGCTTGGTTTACACGGAGAATCAATATAACCCGTGACACCAGGTAAGCTCTGACCACGGAGGCCGCAGGCACCCTCTCGAATAGCGGAAGGTGCCCCACCTTAGACACCTTCTCGAGTGGGTCTTAGAAGCCCAGGCAAATAAATGGTCGCAGAGGATATCCGCGCTCCAGATGGAGACTCAGCTGGAAGTTAAGGGGAAGAATGACATGGGGAGACCAAGCTTTGGTGAGCAAGGCCCATAGCTTTATTTTCAACAGAGCCTTATATACCCTAAGTTACACATAGAGGATAATAGGGGATGCAAAGTCAGCAGTCTTTGATCCTTATCAAAAACCAGGGTTTCTTTCCTGCAAATTTATCATATACAAATGGTTTAGCTGATTTACATCATCTTCTGGCCAGAAGGCTTATTAACATTTTATGACTCTTGACAAAGACTTATCAACAAAGACTTATTTTCTCTAAGAGTAATTATTTTAAGGTTTGGCACCATCTTCCGAAGATAAAATTGCATTCCTATAGGGCGGATGTGTAATGGGTTTACAACAAAGGAAAGAATTTATTACCTTAAGGATCTAAAGTTACTAACACCAAGGCCACTACTTATTTTTTCTACATACCAACTATTAATTAATACACATTCAAGGATACAACACAGGGGATGTGGAAACTTGGCAGCAAGCATTGGTTCATCAGTGAAATCTTTTACTAGTTTTATTCTGATAGTTTCTAACTCTCTGAGAGGCTCTAAGCTATTTGAATATCTTAAGCTTCCCGTGCCTCTCGAGGCTGGGAGACTGTGGACAATCGTATGCATAGCTGTAGGAGTCGGGGTAAACTTGTCAGGCAAGTTAGAGAGCGATCTGAGGGGTTTGGATTTAAACACTCCTAATTGCCCAGGAACTTTATTAATTGGAGCTGTAAGTTAACTCTTTGACAGAGAGAGTGAGATGGTGGTGGGGGACAGCCCCCAGTAAAGTCAGAGGTGAGAGCACAAAGCAATAAAGTAGGCAGACTCTGGTTTTTTGGGGGTAGATGCTCGAGAATATCTGGGGGGACTCCTGAGGCTTGATCCCGCCTTTGCGTATGCCGAGCCTCCTTCCTCATGACCTTTGTCACAAGTGGAATGTCTCTCGCAGGCTCCCGGCACCTACCTTCAAGTTCATTCACTCTCTCTTCCACATGACCTGTTCTATTTCCATTGCATTCTCATTCACTCTTCATCTTATCTATTGGGTTCTTCACCTGCAGAATTTTTATTTGCTTATTTTTTTAGAATTTCCATCTCTTTGGTAAAGTACTCCTTCTGTCCATTAATTTTATTTTGGGATTCATTGAATTGCCTTTCTGAGCTTTCTTGTAGCTCATGGATTTTCTTCGTAACAGCTATTTACATTCTTTATGATTTACATCTCAATATTCCATGTTTTTGGCTTTGGCTGTTGAAGAACTGTCATTTTACTTTTGTGATACCATATCACTGTGACTTTTTATGATGTTTGATGAAAACTGCCTCTGCTGCTGCATTTGAAATAATGCACACCCTTTTTTTCAGGCAAGGCTTTGTTTATCTAACGGGTTGGTAGTTAGGAACTTTTCTTATGTTTCCAGAAGGTGGTGATACAGCACAGGTTTTAGGCTTCTTGCTCTGGAACTGACCCATGGTGCGTTAAAAGAAAAAAGCGAATGTGGTGGCAGCATAAGTGCCTATTTCAGGGTGCAGGAAGTGGGGAATGTGCGTACTTAGCACTTGAATATGCCTATGGCCAGTAGAGGGGCTTCCCTAGTGGCTCAAAGAATCTGCCTGCAATGGAAGAGACCTGGGTTCAATCCCTGGGTTGGGAAGATCCCCTGGAGAACGGAATGGCTACCCACTCCAGCATTCTTGCCTGGAGAATTTCATGGACAGAGGAGCCTGGTGGGCTACAGTCCATGCGGTCGCAAAGAGTCAGATACAACTGAGCGACTAACACATAGCCCAGTAGGGGAATCCTCAAGCCTGGGGTGATGTCAGAGGTCTATGAGCCGTCTCCTTGCCTCCCAAGGCAGGCAGCAAGAGATATGAAAGCGTCTCTTTTGTTCTCGCTAGTCACTGTGGTCTCTCCTTAGAGAGAGCAACTGGTCCCTGCAGCTGCAGCTTGCATGGCCAGGCACACTCCCATTTAGCGCCCTCACCCTCCACCACTTCGTGCTGGCTTGCTTCTGGACCAGCCACGGCCTTTGCTGCCATTGGCTCTGCCACCACGTCTCTTGCTCTGCCATCTTCTCTGTGGTCCAGTCAACCCAGTTTCCGATGCATAGATGGATAGATCTTTCAGGTGTCCTGGTGTGCTCTGCAGAGGCATTTTTTTTTAAAATTATGAATGTTCACTTAACTGAAATCAAAGGGGAGAGAAAAGTAATAACTCACACCACCATAATGCAGACATCCAGCATCCTGTCTGTAGATTTACCCTTATTAGATTGTTCCTTTAAGATGGATGCTTTTCACTATATTTACATTTTGTCTCAATAACAAAAATTTTGTTTTTGAAAAAGTGTTTTGCTTTCAAAAGTTTGGTAAAGCTGAGTTCTTTTTAATGAAAATGAAGACATATTAAATCCTTCCTCAAGGGGTTGAAAAAATATAGACTGAATACTAAGGAAAGTAGCATATAAGACGGAAGAAAATGCAGTCTAAAAAAGGAAGCTAGAAGACAGTTATAACAATAAAAGGAAAGCTTAGAATTTCTGCCTTTGTATCAATTTTGGGGTAATGTATCAATTTTTATCAGAGAATCCTTTTAAGAATGAGTGTGTATATATATATGGTGAGAAAGACTAAAATGTATTAAACTATAAAAATAAAACATGATCTCTTCCCTCAAGGCACTTACATAATAATAAATGTACCTGTCTTGGAAGTTCCTGCTTCAAAACATATTTACATGTGTGTTCTCATATATTGGCTTCCCTGGTAGCTCAGACAGTAAAGAATCTGCCTGCATTGCAGGAGACCTGGGTTAGTTAGGTCCCTGACTTGGGAAAATCCCCTGGAGAAGGGAATGGCTACCCACTCTTGCTTGGAGAACCCCATGGACAGAGGAGCCTGGTGGGATCCTAAAGGAGTCATAAAGAGTTGGACATGACTGAGTGACTAACACTTCTCACGTATTGAGACCATTATTTTAGCTGAGAAAGTATTTTCATTTTCACATTTTACTCAAGAAATACTAAGGCAAAATCTAAAATATGATGCTGCTTCATAAATGAAACACTATGACATGAGATGCACGATAAAGTCACCTTAGCCTCTGGCTTGATGTGACCTTCAACTGATAATGTGACCCTGTGAAATAATGGACCTTGACATATGTCAAAAAGAAAAGTACCAACAACCCAGAAAAAATGGGCAAAAGATGTGAATAAAGAGATCATGGGAAAGGAAATGCAAATGGTTCTTAACTATCCTAAAAGAGTCTCAATATCACTCACAGCAAGATAATGCATATTAAAACTATCATTGGACACCATTTTACCCATCAATCTGGCAAAGGTAAACACATTTTGATAATATTCTGTCTTGTGGCTGGCACATGAAGACACGGGCCTCACATGTTGCTGCCAGTTGGAGTAAAGATTGGTACCACTGGTGTGAAAATAATTCTGGGAGTATTTATCGAAATTAGAAATGCATATACAGGGACTTCCTTGGTGTCCCAGTGGTTAAGAATTCACCTTGCAATGCAGAGAACGTGGGTTCAATCCTGGTTGGAAAACTAAGGTCCCACATGCCACGCAACTAAGCCCTTGAGCCACAACTAGAGAGTTCATGCACCGCAAGGAAAGATCTCACCTGATGCAAGAAAGATCCAAACCAGCCCAATAATAATTTTTTTTCATGAGTATACAGAGATTCCCATTTTTGGCCGAAAAGGAGTAACTGATGTCAAATTTACCTTCATATTAATATTTAACAACTGTAAATTCAGACCAAGTATATGAAATCATGACTTTCAAAATATTGGCCACCAGGCAGCCAAGAAGAGTGATCTGAGAGACTGGGAATACAAGCAAGGTGAATGCTTTCAGTGTCCAAGATCACTGCCTGCAGAGAGGTTCCAATTTGACAAGGCAAGGGAGGCTCAGGGGGTCTCCGGTGTGGGGAATAGGGTTTAGACCATGGGGAGGCCAGGGCTCATGATGGAAGTAAAGTCTGATGCTGTAAAGAGCAATACTGCATAGGAACCTGGAATGTCAGATCCAGAATCAAGGTAAATGGAAGTGGTCAAACAGAAGATGGCAAGAGTGAACATCGACATTCTAGGAATCAGTGAACTAAAATGGACTGGAATGGGTGAATTTAACTCAGATGACCATTATATCTACTACTGTGGGCAAGAATCCCTTAGAAGAAATGGAGTAGCCATCATGGTCAGCAAAAGAGGCCAAAATGCAGTTCTTGGGTGCAATCTCAAAAATGACAGAATGATCTCTGTTCATTTCCAAGGAAAACCATTCAATACCACAGTAATCCAAGCCTATGCCCCAGCCAGTAACACCGAAGAAGCTGAAGTTGAACAGTTCTATGAAGAACAACAAGATCTTCTAGAGCTAACACCTCCAAAAGTTGTCCTTTTTATGATAGGGAACTGGAATGCAAAAGTAGAAGTCAAGAGATACCTGAAGTAACAGGCAAATTTGGCCTTGGAGTACAAAATGAAGCAGGGCAAAGGCTAACAGAGTTTGCCAAGAGAATGCACTGGTCATAGCAAACACCCTCTTCCAACAACACAAGAGAAGACTCTACACATGGACATCACCAGATGGTCAATACAGAAATAAGACTGATTATATTCTTTGCAGCCAAAGATGGAGAAGCTCTATACAGTCAGGAAAAACAAGACCAGGAGCTGACTGTGGCTCAGATCATGAACTCCTTATAGCCAAATTCAGACTTAAATTGAAGAAAGTAGGGAAAACCACTAGACCATTCAGGTATGACCTAAATCAAAGCCCTTACAATTATATAGTGGAAGTGACAAATAGATTCAAGAGATTAGATTTGATAGAGTGCCTGAAGAACTATGGACAGAGGTTCGTGACTTTGTACAGGAGGCAGGGATCAAGACCATCTTCAAGAAAAGAAATGCAAAAAGGCACAATGGTTGTCTGAGGAGGCCTTACAAATAGCTGAGAAAAGAAGACAAGTGAAAGGCAAAGGAGAAAAGGAAGGATATACTCATCTGGATGCCAAGTGCCAAAGAATAGCAAGGAGAGATAAGAAAGCCTTCCTCAGAGATCAATGCAAAGAAATAGAGGAAAACAATCAAATGAGAAAGACTAGAGATCTCTTCAAGAAAATTAGAGATACCCAGGGAACATTTCATGCAAAGATGGGCACAATAAAGGACAGAAATGGTATGGACCTAACAGAAGCAGAAGATATTAAGAAGAGGTGGCAAGAGTACACAGAAGAACTGTACAAAAAGATCTTCACGACCCAGATAATCATGATGGTGTGATCACTCACCTAGAGCCAGACATCCTGGAATGCAAAGTCAAGTAGGCCTTAGGAAGCATCACTACGAACAAAGCTAGGTGATGGAATTCCAGTTGAGCTATTTCAAATCCTAAAATATGATGTTGTGAAAGTGCTGCACTCAAGATATCAGCAAATTTGGAAAACTCAGCAGTGGCCACAGGACTAGAAAAGGTCAGTTTTCATTCCAATCCCAAAGAAGGGCAATGCCAAAGAATGTTCAAACTATTGCACAATTGCGCTCATCTCACATGCTAGCAAAGTAATGCTGAAAGTTCTCCAAACCAGGCTTCAACAGTACATGAATTGTGAACTTCCAAATGTTCAAGCTGAATTTAGAAAAGGCAGAGGAACAAGAAATCAAATTGCCAATATCTGTTGGATCAGAGAAAAAGAAAGAGAGTTCCAGAATAACATCTACTTCTGCTTCATTGACTATGCCAAAGCCTTGACTGTGTGGATCATAACAAGCTATGGAAAATTCTTCAAGAGATGGGAATACCAGACCACCTGAAGTGCCTCCTGAGGTATGCAGATCAAGAAGCAACAGTTAGAACTGGACATGGAACAACAGACTGGTTCCAAATTGGGAAAGGAGTACGTCATGTCTGTATATTGTCACCCTGCTTATTTAACTTATATGCAGAGTACATCATGTGAAATGCCAGGCTGGATAAAGCACAAGCTGGAATCAAGATTGCTGAATGAAATATCAATAACCTCAGATACGTAGATGACACCACCCTTATGGCAGAAAGTGAAGAAGAACTAAGGAGCCTCTTGATGAAAGTGAAAGAGGAGAGTGAAAAAGTTGGCTTAAAACTCAACATTCAGAAAACTAAGATCATGGTATCTGGTCCCATCACTTCATGGGAAATAGATGGGGGAACAATGGAAACAGTGACAGACTTTCTTTAGTTGGGCTCCAAAATCACAGTGAAATTAAAAGATGCTTGCTCTTTGGAAGAAAAGCTATGACCAACCTAGACAGCATATTAAAAAGCAGAGACATTACTTTGCCAACAAAGGTCCATCTAGTCAAGGCTATGGTTTTTCCAGTAGTCATGTATGGATGTGAGAGTTGGACTATAAAGAAAGCTGAGCACTGAAGAATTGATGCTTTTGAACTGTGGTGTTGGAGAAGTATCTTGAGAGTCCCTTGGATAGCAAGGAGATCCAACTGTCTATCCTAAAGGAAATCAGTCCTGTATATTCATTGGAAGGACTGATGCTAAAGCTGAAACTCCAATACTTTGGCCATCTGATGCGAAGAACTGGTTCATTGGAAAAGACCCTGATGCTGGGAAAGATTGAAGGTGGGAGGAGAAGGGGATGACAGAGGGTGAGATAGTTGGATGACATCACTGACTTGATGGACATTGGCCGGCTCCAGGAGTTGGTGATGGACAGGGAAGCCTGGTGTGCCGCAGTCCATGGGGTTGCAAAGAGTTGGACATGAGTGAGAGACTGAACCGAACTGAGGCCAGGGTGGATGGCATTTATGAATAGAGTTCCAGAGAGGAGCATGCACAGGGAGAGTGCCCAGAGATCTGCAGACACATAAGGAATCCATGGAGCTGGGGATAGAACCTCTGGATACTTCTGGGCCATTTTGAGAAAACGACTCTCCTGATAGAGACATACCGGGACGTGCTATATGGTTGTACAAGTTGATCACTGCTTGAATACCTTTGGCCAAGGGGCTGAAATTCAGTCTATTTTTTTTTCTAGTTGTGCACGCTGGCCCTGGAGCAGGGTGATAAAAGCCTAGAGAAAGAAGTCTTTTTCAAATTAACACAGAGATGCTATCTACTCACCAAGCAAGGAGAATGCAGGATTGGCTCTGCTTAGATAGAGCGCCTTTTTTTCTGAATTTCACAAAGGCAAATATGACTGATGTTTCTATAATCCCACCACATACCTCAGCCAGCTTGCTGTGGACAGTTTTTTGGTTTCTCAGACTCATCTCAGTGGACAGTAACCTTTAGTGAGCTTCTTGTAGGGGAAATTCAGCTTGGCCCTGAGGGGGAACTAATGCAAGCTTTGTCTAGGGGGGGCATGGGAGGTGGCGGATAAGTGCTCCAGCCTTGTCTCCATGTAAACAATTCTGCGGGTGCTCTGTACATATCTCGGGGGTCCTGGCAACTTCTCAGACACACTTTCATATTGGCATTTCCTCCCCCTCACCTCCCTCTCCCTACTCCCTTTCTGCTGTTTCCTGGAATTACATTTCAATAGACTAACTGCACCCGAGCCCTTTTCTCAGCCTCTGTGGAGTGGAGAGTAAGGTGAGGATTAACTGAGAAAGCAGTCATGGACAACGGGGGCTGTGCTCTCATGGGCAAAGTGATACGCTGTAGCATCATACATGGTAGTGAAAGATTACCTATCACCTTCTAAGTAAATACATTTGGTGCATCTGTACAATGGAATGCCATGCAACTTGAAACAAAATGCGTAAGCAGAGTCGGACACGACTGAAGCAACTTAGCAGCAGCAGCAGCAGCAGCAGCTAGCTATCTAGAATCCACAGGCATGTGGCACCCTTCGGCAGCACTGGATCCCGTTGACTGTCTCCATCTTCAGCCTCATCTTCCACCACTTGACCAATGTCAACATTGTGGCCCAGTCCCACTATTTTCTTCCTTCTTCCACTCTTCTTTATCTTCAAATATTCTATTATTTCCACCTAAAAGAGTGTTCCCACACCTCCTAGCCCCACCATCTCTTTATCATATGGCAAAGTCTAACATCCTTCAGTTCAGATCAGTTCAGACGCTCAGTCATGTCCGACTTTTTGCAGCCCCATGAACTGCAGCACACCAGGCCTCCCTGTCCATCACCAGCTCCCGGAGTCCACCTAAACTCATGTCCAGTGAGTCGGTGGTGCTATCCAACCATCTCATCCTCTGTCGTCCCCTTCCCCTCCTGCCCTCAGTCTTTCCCAGCATCAGGGTTTTTTCAAATAAGTCAGTTCTTCGCATGAGGTGGCCAAAGTATTGGAGTTTCAGCTTCAACATCAGTCCTTCCAATGAATACCCAGGACTGATCTCCTTTAGGATGGACTGGTGGGATCTCCTTGCAGTCCAAGGGACTCTCAAGAGTCTTCTGCAACACCACAGTTCAAAAGCATCAATTCTTCAGTGCTCAGCTTTCTTTATAGTCCAACTCTCACATCCATACATGACCACTGGAAAAACCATAGCCTTGACTAGACGGACCTTTGTTGGCAAAGGAATGTCCCTGCTTTTTAATATGCTGTCTAGGTTGGTCATAACTTTCCTTCCAAGGAGTAAGCATCTTTTAATTTCATGGCTGCAACCACCATCTGCAGTGATTTTGGAGCCCCCCAAAATAAAGTCAGCCACTGTTTCCACTGTTCCCCATCTATTTCTCATGAAGTGATGGGACCGGATGCCATGATCTTCATTTTCTGAATGTTGAGCTTTAAGCCAACTTTTTCACTCTCCTCTTTCACCTTCATCAAGAGGTTCTTTAGTTCTTCTTCACTTTCTGCCATAGGGTGGTTTCATCTGCATATCTGAGGTTATTGATATTTCTCCCAGCAATCTTGATTCCAGCTTGTGCTTCTTCCAGCCCAGTGTTTCTCATGATGTACTCTGCATAGAAGTTAAATAAGCAGGGTGACAATATACAGCCTTGACGTACTCCTTTTCCTATTTGGAGCCAGTCTGTTGTTCCATGTCCGGTTCTAACTGTTGCTTCCTGACCTGCAAACATCCTTCAGATGTCTATTTTTTTAATAGACATTTTTTTTAACTAACCATTTTATTTGCTTATTTATTTATTTTTGACTGCACCACATGGCTTCTGGGATCTTAGTTCCCTCACCAGGGATTGAACCTAGACCTTTGGCAACGAGAGTGTGGAGTCCTCACCACTGAACCACCAGGGAATTCCCCAGGTGTCCACTTAGATGTCACCTCTGCTGGGTTTCCTTCCCTTCCCCTGAGTTAACTACTGTATCCTTGAACCTCCTTTATTATAGCTTTTCACACAGTGGTTGCAATTGCTTGTCTGATTTCCTGCCTCTGCTACTAAAGTCCACATTCCTTGAGGAAAGAGACCTCATCTGCTTTGTCTCCCATTCACATTCCTCTTCACTCCAGAAGACTTAGTAGTTTTCCCCAGAGTCTAAGATTTCCAAAACTGTGTGTTGGCTGAATGAATGGGCCAAATATCTCTCACTGTAGAATTTCCCAAAGATTTTGGTAAAGTCCGATAGGCGATGCCGAGTACTGAACAGCTCATAGAGTGGTCCCCACACAGAGGCCCAGAGACAATCTTCTGGTCTTGAGACATGTCCTCTCATTCTTATGATTTCTCATTTAAGAAGACTTTCACTAGACATAATCCCATGGTGTAGACAAATGTGGTGGAAGACCCCATGATGTCTAAGATCTCCTGATGTCAGTTTGTCCTTTTACTGTCTCCTGAGGAGCAAATGGATCAACATTGTCTGTTGTTCTTTAGCAAAACATGTCAAAGCCTATGTTGATTTTCACAAGTAATAATGCCCACAAATCCCCTGCTGTAACCCCCTTTGTTGAAAAATCATACCTTGCGCTTTCTTTCTTGCTACAGAGATTAGGGAGGAGGTTGACTCTCAGTGTCCTGAATAACGTAAAAGACGATGACATTTGGGTGTCACCTGGGCCCACAGTTTAGGCCCGGAGTGAAACTTTGTAATTGGCTATTTGTTACTCTTGCGTGGGGTTACCTGATTACGCTCACAAGGTGGCGTCACCACTAGCTTTGAGGCCGAAGGTCAAAAGTAAAGGAATTATGCCTTCAGTCAAACGCAAGAACAATTTAATATCTGGATATTGCTTAGCACTGTACCTGGTTTTTACAGATGTCTGGTTACAGATGTCTGGTTTTTGGATGTATAATTTCTGTTTTGTTGTGATCAAAGGTCTCAGAATATGACTTTGCCCACAGAGGAGAGTCATGCTCCGTTTGGGTGGGTTATAAAGCAGATGTCATGAGGAAAGCACTTTGCAAGAGAGGATCACAGGCATGGGCACATGGATGCTCTGATTCTAATGTAACTTAGGAGACTCCTTGGCATTGGGTTTGGCAGGGGAAAGACTACTATGATACTTGTGCACGTGCTCAGTCGCTCAGTCATGTCCAGCTGTTTGTGACCCCACAGACTGTAGCCTGCCAGGCTCCTCTGTCTCTGGGTTTATCCAGGCAAGAATACTGGAACGGGGGTACTGTTTCCTTCTTCAGAGGATCTTCCTGACCCAGGGATTGAACTCATATCTCTGGCATTCTTACATTGGCAGGTAGATTTTTACCACGGAGTCACCCAGGAAGCCCTGCTATGGTGCTCATTGATTGCCAAGTCAGCACATCGTAGGTAAGTGTTATACCTCAAGGGTGGAGATGTAGCTATCAAATCCTACAGACATTCAATGCAGAATCCGTTCTGTGAGAGGCATTCTGCAGGGTAGTGTGGGATATCAAGAAATAGTGACTTCGTGTTAGTTAATTTACCATTTAGTGGGAAGACTAGGCATAGATTAGATCAAGATAAGTCCCGTAATTGAAGTTATTGTTGTTTAGTCGATCAGTTGTGTCTGACTCTTTTGCAACCCCATGGACTGTAGCCTCCCAGGCCCCTCTGTCCATGGGATTTTCCAGACAAGATTACTGTACTGGGTTGCCATTTCCTCCTCCAGGGGACCTTCCTGACCCAGGAATCAAGCTCATGTCTCTGCATCTCCTGCATTGCAGGAGGATTCTTTATTGCTGACCCACTGGGGGAGCCCACAATAACAACAACAACCAGTGCTATAATTGAAGCCCTGAGTGTTTATTACGGAAGCCAATAGAGTGTGCTGGCTAATTCAAATGACATGGGTTCGTGTTGGCTCTACCACCTCCCACCTGTCTGTCTTTAGACAAGTTATTTAACTTCAGATTAATATTGTTTGAAAAAGAGATGATAATAAATTGCTTCCAAATCTTTAAGGTATATGCTCTGAATTGCCTATTGGTGCTAACAGAAGTCTCTAGATAGACATGCACCAGACCTGCGGTTCCCAACCTTTTTGCCACCAGGGACCTATTTTGTGAAAGACAAATTTTCCATGGAAGGGGAGAGGGGATGTTTCAGGCGGTAATGCAAGTGATGGGGAGACTCAGAGGAAGCTCACCTCCTGCCATCCAGCTGGGTTCCTACTGCTCCTGCCATGGAGCAGTACTGGTCCATGGCCTGGGGGTTGGGAACCCCTGCCCTAGACCCTTTGAGTATTATTGGTCATTGGTATTTTGGTCATAGGGCTTAAGAGCAGCTTGTACTGCAGCCTGAACTTTCTATCCACTCAGATCTGTCAGCCAAAGTGAAAAAAAAAAGAAAGAAAAACTAGATGAGCTTGGGAACACAAGAGTAGAAGCTACACATGCCTTGCTTTTCATCGCTGTTTCTACAAGACATCTCATGCAGATGAAACTAAGAAAGCTTGAGTTAGGAAGATTTATGTTTTCTACTTTCGGTGGAAATGGGGGCTTGAGAGTGAAGTCAATCTAAGTTCCAGAGAAATAAAGTTTAAAAAAAAAAAATGTCTGGAAATCTGTCCAGTTACTCAGTAACTAGCTCTGTATAATGACTCCAGTGTGGTGCACGTTCCCACCAAGCATTCTGCCCCTAGATGGCCTACCTTTAAAAAAGGCAGAATGCTTGGTGGGAATGTGCACCACACTGGAGTCATAGCATAGGAGAAGGAATCTAAAAACTTGCAAATTTCTTGCTCATTAGGCCAATAGGCATAATTAGTAATAGACCAGTGTGATGCTTGATAGAATCGAAGACAGTCAAGATCTCTGCTAATTTTGGCAGACAGCAGGTAAATTGACACATCCTTCAGGCAAGACTGTGACGGTGGGCTGCAGGCCCTGTCGGATAAAAACAAAGGTGCACCACTGCTAACTCATTAAATCCAGAATCACTGGCAAATACACCCACAACAATAACATTTGATCCATCAAGAGTTACATTTCATCCTCCTTGATCAAACCAGTGCATTCACATATTCACCAGCTTTCTGCCAATAGAAAGTAGCAAAATTTTGCCATTATTTTAGAGAGTAAGCTATTTCCTTCCATGTCAGACTTCGTACTTATCTCCTCGAAGCAATGTGCAATCTCACCCTAGTTATGGATCTTGTGACCGGATAGAGTGTAGGGGCAAATCTCAAGGAGCATGAAACTGAAAGTGAAAGTTTCTCAGTCATGTTCACCTCTTGGTAACCCCATGGACTATACAGTCCATGGAATTCTCCAGGCCAGAATACTGGAGTGGGTAGACTTTCCCTTCTCCAGGGGATCTTCCCAACCCAGGGATTGAACCCAGGTCTCCCACATTCTTTACCAACTGAGCCACAAAGTCATCCCCTTATGGGCACCTGCTTCATGTAGAATCATTACAGGTTTTTCAGGCAAGTTAAGGCTTGCCAACTCAAACAAAAAGAGTGTAAGCTCCCCACACTGCAAGGGGTGTCTCGAGAATCAAGAATCTCAGCTTCATCTTAATCCAAACAAAGGTAATCATTCTAAGTTTCAGCCTCCCACTTCTTCCCAGTCAATGCCCTAAGTTTCATAGGAGAAATTTAATGGCCACAAAACATTGAAAACCTTAGGGCTGCCATAGAAACTCTCTGGTTCTATGATGATGACTTAAGCTGAGAGTTTAAAAGCCTCAGCTCCTTTTCTTCTGTAACTGCTACTATGCACTCAGAAAAATCTGTTCATCACCACATCCTTACAGTCATCATTATTGCTGTAACAGTACCAACCATAGGTGATAATGTGATGAACTGCAGTACCACTGCATACCACGTGTGGTAGACACACTGCAAGGTGGTCCCTGCTTCCCATGGGTTACAGCATTGTATGATCTCTTGGCCCGTGTAAGAGCGACACCTGCTGTTTGCTTTTAACCAGTAGAATGTGCCAAAAATGAGGCGATGTTACCCCTATGATTATGCTACATTAAACCGTTGTAGCAGACTAGAGAAAGGGACTCTCTCACTAGCCTTTTTGTGTGTGGTTTCCTCATTTTCTCTTTTCTAAAATGATTTTTATGGGAGTATAGTTGATTTACAGCATTGTTAGTTTCAGGAAAGTGATTCAATTCTTTTCCATTTGATTCATCACAGGACACTGAAAATAGTTCCCTGTGCTATAGAGTAGAACCTTGCTGTTTATCCATTATATGTATACTAGTTTGCATCTAGTAATCCCAAACTCCCAGTTCACCCCTACCCACCCCGCACCCCCTTGGAAACCAATCAGCTCTCTATGTTTGTGAAGCTGTTTCTGTTTTGAATGTAAGTTCAGTTGTGTCATATTTTCGATTCCGCACATAAGTGGTATCATATGGCGTTTGTCTTTCTCTTTCTGACTTACTTCACTTAGTATGATAATCTCCAGGTCCATCCATGGTGCTGCAAATGGCAATATTTCATGCTTTTTATGGCTGAGTAATACTCCATTGTATATATGTATCACATCTTCTTTATCCATTCGTCGGTCAGTGAACATTTACATCGTTTCCATGTCTTGGCTATTGTGGATAATGCCGCTGTGAACATAAGGGTGCACATATCTTTTTAAATTATAGTTTTGTCTGGATTTATGCCCAGAAATGGGATTGCTAGATCATATGGCAACTTTCCTTTTAGTTTTTAAAGGAAACTTCATACTTTTTTCCACAGTGGTTGCATCAACTTCTATTTCCTACCAACAGTGTAGGAGGGTTCCCTTTCCCCCAGCATTTGCTATAGATATGAAGTACTACATTTAAAGTGCAGCTTTTGAATACAAGTATAAAACGTGTTCGTGGTGTGATAAGATCGGTTTCTTGGGAAGGTGAAGGCCGTGTTTTCTTTTTTTTTCCCACATTTCTGAAGTGCGCGTCCATATGGAGATGACTTTACTTGTATGACGTTCCTGATTCTTTCTGTCCTTTTTTCTCTTTTTGCATTTCCCCAGAAAAGAAGAGATGACCTAATAGATTGGTAGGGTTGGAAGTGTAAACTAGCCATGTTCAGCTCAATTACACTGTCTTCCTCTTGGAAGCAAGCTACCCGGCAGAATCATAAATTCTCCCCTTTCCCTACATTCCAGGTGTTTACTGGGAAGGGAGGAGGTGATGAGGGGCACTTGAGTATTCCAGTGCTGGGTGGGTAAGTCCTTTTAATTCTTCAGTTCTATATTTGGAATTCTATGTGCTTGCAGATATAATTCATTTTTCACATTAGCTTTATCACTAATAAAAGTGGTATTATAGTTCTCCATCTGAGATATCCTTTTGTCTTACTCCTCAGTTATTCAGAACGTGACTATTGAAAACAAGAATGTCTTTAATTGGACCTTCTCAATCCCTGGTGGCTCAGAGGTTAAAGCTTGGAATGCGGGAGACCCGGGTTCAATCCCTGGGTTGGGAAGACCCCCTGGAGAAGGAAATGGCAACCCACTCCAGTACTCTTGCCTGGAGAATCCCCTGGAGGGAGGAGCCTGGTAGGCTACAGTCCACGGGTCGCAAAGAGTCGGACACGACTTCACTTTCACTTTCAATGCCAACATTGAGTTTATCTCTTTTGAAGTCTCACAATCATTGTGTGAGGTGGTCAGAGATGCATTTAATGCCCAATTTATAGATGAAGAAACTGAGACCCAAAGATGTAAAGCCTGTGGTCTAGTGGAATCCTTTTCCCTTTAGAACCAGTGGGAGCAGGTAGTCAGGGAGGCAAGTATAGGCCTAAATAGCAAAGACCCTCACTCTGGAGACCTAGGACAGGAAGTGCCCTGTTTGACAGCACAACGAGTTCTGCTACACTTTTCTCTGTTCATCTTGCGTATTGCTTACTTTCCTGATTAAAACAGTGTAAAGAAGGCAACAGAAAGACACCAGGATTGAATAGACTCCTGAAGTGACTTTCGGTCCTACCACATCAGTCCCTCTTGCAGGCTTCGATGCCATGCTAAACCACTCAGCGTCTCTCAGGTCTAAAAACAAGGTCGTATTTGGGGAAAATTGAGAGGAGGCTCGGGAAGGAAGTACCAGAGCTTTATTTACCTCAAAAACAGTCTTACCAATGGGAGCTTTCAAAATAGTAGGTGGGCTGAGCAGAAGTAAACAGTAACTTGTGCCCTCACCTGCTGCCGGATGCCATTTCCAGCAGAGACAAAGGGTCAGGCGGTCCTACATTATTCTAAGCATTTGCCTCTGGATCTTCTCAGGGTCCCCTCTTGTTTCAGGTGAGAGATAATTGACCTCAAAAACTCTGTTAGCTCTTTGTGTCTCGTAATTGTGTTGATCTGAGTTTGGGGCAAAGGAGTGGCTACTTGACCTTTAGCAATTTCAACTGTGCGCTTATTTGGGTTATGACTTTCTTTTGCTTCTTGTTCTTTTTCTTTGATTAGAACAAAAAGATTCAAGCCCAGGTCTTGACATATTCTCCTCTTTTCTGAGACATTTCAGCTAAATGCATGATTTTTGCTCCCAAGACAGTGCTGTTGCTGAGATTTCCTGCCTCCTTGCTAATCCTGTTGCCCTGTGTTGGTCAGTCTGGCGGAAATAGCATGGTCTAGATCTTTTGCCTCCTTCCCTTGAGTGTACTGTCAGCCGCAAGCACCCAGACCCCTGCATGCTCTCCATTGACCTTTATCCTAATCATTTAAACTCCATTAGCCATATTATTTTAATTGTGAGCAACCCTATCACGTATTTTCTTATTGTTAATTTCTTATTGTTACATGTAAGAAAATGTTACAACATTTTCTTATTGTTAATTAAACATGATATGTGAGATATTTTTTCCCAACATAATACAAAGGCAGTCAAGAATCCGCCTGCCAATGTAGGAGATGCAAGAGACACAGATTCCATCCCTGGGTTGGGAAGATCCCTGGAGAAGGGCTTGGCAAACCACTGCAGTATTCTTGCCTGGAAAATCCCATGGATGAAGAGCCTGGTGAACTACAGTCCATGGAGCTGCAAAGAGTTGGACACAGATGACATGACTTAGCACACAGCACAGCACATATACATATATATATATATATATATATTTCACATATTCCTTTTCATTCATCTAGCAGTGGATCCTTAGGTTGCTTCCATGTCTTGCCTATTGTAAATAATGCTGCAGTGAATATAGGAGAGCATATTTATTTTTGAATTAGTATTTGTGTTTTCTTTGAAAAAATACCCAGGAGTGGAATTGCTGGATTTTACGGTAGTTCTATTTTAAATTTTTTTGAGGAACCTCCATACTGTTTTCCAATGCTAATGTTAAATATTATTACTAATATTGCCTGAGCCTGAATGTTTTAAAATCTTTCAGTTCATTCTTCTCTGACAAGTACAGGTGTATATATAAGAAATTCCTACCCAACTGGGTTTCTAGCTCCCCTCCCCTCACCTTTCTTTGAACTTCTTTATGTCCTGAGGCACATTTGTTTATTTTTGACACCACAGCATTTGGGAGCTTAGATCCCTGACCAGGGTCGAACTCACTCCCCCGCATTGGAAGCACGGAATCTTCATTACTGGACGGCCAGGGAAGTCCCATGGACTGCTGTTCTTAAGCAAGGCATGTCAGGACTGCCCTTGGAAATGAGGTCATATATATATATATATACGCACGTTCGACCTCACTTTGCTGCTTTTCCTTTTTAGACTTTGGGAAATCCTCCTTGTTATCTTCTAAAACCAAGAACAGTGATCATTAGTAACAAAAAAATAAATTTCCCTTTCCCTGAGAACTGGTTAAGTGTGACTGATAGCCTAATTTTTAAATCTTTACAGGAGGTGAACTATAAATATTTGAATTCGATTTTTCTTGTGCACAAAGGGGAAAAACAGACAAAAAATTACGTTTTATGTTGAAAACAGTTTGAATATTCATGTTGTAGGGAAGGGAAAACCTTTCCCTCCATCCTCCTAGATTCTCTGAGGCCCTTGTACATTAGACTGACCAAAGACAGATTATCAAGGGAAAAGCAAACAAAAGTTTATTGACATGTGCATTGTACACCAGGAACCCAGTGAAAGGACTCCTGAAAAATACCATCGCACACCTTCACCTTCTGCTCAAAGACTCAAAATTGTATTTAGTCATGTTTTGTGTACACATGGAAGGAGAGGGAAGGAAAGAATATCTTTTATCTCTTTTTGTCCCAGGATGGGATTGTTCACTGTTGTCTACATCTTTTCTTGGCCAACATATTGAAAAAGTAGTTGGCATTTCTGCATTGGTCCCATAAACCTCTATTTTTATTCCAGATTTGGGGCTCTTGATCGCCATAGGTGTTGGTGATGTTGTTTAGTCGCTCAGTCGTGTCCAACTCTTTTGCCACCTCATGGACTGTAGCCCACCAGGCTCCTCTGTCCTTGGGATTTCCAGGTACGAATACTGGAGTGGGTTGCCATCTCCCCCTCCAAGGGATCTTCCTGACTGGAGAAGCAACCCCACGCCCGAGGCCAGGGGTGGTGGCTGGGAGGACCAACCCCACGCCGTGGCTGCGTGGGCACAGGAAGGCCTAGAGGAGCTATCCCATGTTGAAGGTCAGGAAGGGCTGCAGTGAGGAGATACCCCTCGTCCAAGGTAAGGAGCACTGGCTGCGCTTTGCTGGAGCAGCTGTGAAGAGGTACCCCATGCCCAAGGTAAGAGAAACCAAAGTAAGATGGTTGGTGTTGCAAGAGGGCATCAGAGGGCAGATACACTGAAACCATACTCACAGAAAACTAGTCAATCTAATCTAATCACACTAGGACCACACTAGGAGTTAGCCTTGTCTAACTCAATGAAACTAAGCCATGCCCGTGGGGCAACCCAAGATGGGCAGGTCATGGTGTAGAGATCTGACAGAATGTGGTCCACTGGAGAAGGGAATGGCAAACCACTTCAGTATTCTTGCCTTGAGAACCCCATGAACAGTATGAAAAGGCAAAATGATAGGACACTGAAAGAGAAACTCCCCAGGTCGGTAGGTGCCCAATATGCTACTGGAGATCAGTGGAGAAATAACTCCAGAAAGAATGAAAGGATGGAGCCAAAGCAAAAAGAATACCCAGCTGTGGTTGTGACTGGTGATAGAAGCAAGGTCCGATGCTGTAAAGAGCAATATTGCATAGGAACCTGGAATGTCAGGTCCACGAATCAAGGCAAATTGGAAGTGGTCAAACAAGAGATGGCAAGAGTGAATGTCGACATTCTAGGAATCAGCAAACTGAAATGGACTGGAATGGGTGAATTTAACTCAGATGACCATTATATCTACTACTGCGGGCAGGAATCCCTCAGAAGAAATGGAGTAGCCATCATGGTCAACAAAAGAGTCCGAAATGCAGTACTTGGATGCAATCTCAAAAATGACAGAATGATCTCTGTTCATTTCCAAGGCAAACCATTCAGTATCACAGTAATCCAACTCTAGGCCCCAACCAGTAATGCTGAAGAAGCTGAAGTTGAACAGTTCTATGAAGACCTACAAGACCTTTTAGAACTAACACCCCAAAAAGATGTCCTTTTCATTATAGGAGACTGGAATGCAAAAGTAGGAAGTCAAGAAACACCTGGAGTGACAGGCAAATTTGGCCTTGGAATACGGAATGAAGCAGGGCAAAGACTAATAGAGTTTTGCCAAGAAAATGTACTGGTCATAACAAACACCCTCTTCCAACAACACAAGAGAAGACTCTACATGGACATCACCTGATGGTCAACACCGAAATCAGATTGATTATAGTCTTTGCAGCCAAAGATGAAGAAGCTCTACACAGTCAGCAAAAACAAGACCAGGAGCTGACTGTGGCTCAGACCATGAACTCCTTATTGCCAAATTCAGACTTAAATTGAAGAAAGTAGGGAAAACCACTAGACCATTCAGGTATGACCTAAATCAAATCCCTTATGATTATACAGTGGAAGTGAGAAATAGATTTAAGGGCCTAGATCTGGTAGATAGAGTGCCTGATGAGCTATGGAATGAGGTTCGTGACATTGTACAGGAGACAGGGATCAAGACCATCCCCGTGGAAAAGAAATGCAAAAAAGCAAAATGGCTGTCTGGGGAAGCCTTACAAATAGCTGTGAAAAGAACAGAAGTGAAAAGCAAAGGAGAAAAGGAAAGATATAAGCATCTGAATGCAGAGTTCCAAAGAATAGCAAGGAGAGATATGAAAGCCTTCAGCGATCAATGCAAAGAAATAGAGGAAAACAACAGAATGGGAAAGACTAGAGATCTCTTCAAGAAAATGAGAGATACCAAAGGAACATTTCATGCAAAGATGGGCTCAATAAAGGACAGAAATGGTATGGACCTAATAGAAGCAGAAGATATTAAGAAGAGATGGCAAGAATACACAGAAGAACTGTACAAAAAAGATCTTCACGACCCAGATAATTACGATGGTGTGATCACTGACCTAGAGCCAAACATCCTGGAATGTGAAGTCAAGTGGGCCTTAGAAAGCATCACTATGAACAAAGCTAGTGGAGGTGATGGAATTCCAGTTGAGCTATTCCAAATCCTGAAAGATGATGCTGTGAAAGCGCTGCACTCAATATGCCAGCAAATTTGGAAAACTCAGCAGTGGCCACAGAACTGGAAAAGGTCCGTTTTCATTCCAATCCCAAAGAAAGGCAATGCCAAAGAATGCTCAAACTACCACACAATTGCACTCATCTCACATGCTAGTAAAGTAATGCTCAAAATTCTCCAAGCCAGGCTTCAGCAATATGTGAACCGTGAACTTCCTGATGTTCAAGCTGGTTTTAGAAAAGGCAGAGGAACCAGAGATCAAATTGCCAACATCCGCTGGATCATCAAAAAAGCAAGAGAGTTCCAGAAAAACATCTATTTCTGCTTTATTGACTATGCCAAAGCCTTTGACTGTGTGGATCACAAGAAACTGTGGAAAATTCTGTAAGAGATGGGAATACCAGACCACCTGATCTGCCTCTTGAGAAATTTGTATGCAGGTCAGGAAGCAACAGTTAGAATTGGACATGGAACAACAGACTGGTTCCAAATAGGAAAAGGAGTACATCAAGGCTGTATATTGTCACCCTGCTTATTTAACTTCTATGCAGAGTACGTCATGAGAAACGCTGGACTGGAAGAAACACAAACTAGAATCAAGATTGCTGGGAGAAATATCAATAACCTCAGATATGCAGATGACACCACCCTTATGGCAGAAAGTGAAGAGGAACTCAAAAGCCTCTTGATGAAGGTGTAAGTGGAGAGTGAAAAAGTTGGCTTAAAGCTCAACATTCAGAAAACTAAGATCATGGCATCCGGTCCCATCACTTCATGGGAAATAGATGGGGAAACAGTGGAAACAGTGTCAGACTTTATTTTTCTGGTTACAAAATCACTGTGGATGGTGACTGCAGCCATGAAATTAAAAGACGCTTACTCCTTGGAAGGAAAATTATGAGCAACCTAGATAGCATATTGAAAAGCAGAGACATTACTTTGCCAACAAAGGTTCATCTAGTCAAGACTATGGTTTTTCCTGTGGTCATGTATGGATGTGAGAGTTGGACTGTGAAGAAGGCTGAGCGCCGAAGAATTGATGCTTTTGAACTGTGGTGTTGGAGAAGACTCTTGAGAGTCCCTTGGACTGCAAGGAGATCCAACCAGTCCATTCTAAAGGAGATCAGCCCTGGGATTTCTTTGGAAGGAATGATGCTAAAGCTGAAACTCCAGGACTTTGGCCACCTCATGCGAAGAGTTGACTCATTGGAAAAGACTGATGCTGGGAGGGACTGGGGGCAAGAGGAGAAGGGGACAACAGAGGATGAGATGGCTGGATGGCATCACTGACTCGATGGACGTGAGTCTGAGTGAACTCCGGGAGTTGGTGATGGACAGGGAGGCCTGGTGTGCTGTGATTCATGGGGTTGCTAAGAATCGGATATGACTGAGCGACTCATATGAGCTGATCTGATCTGATGCATACATATAAAAATGGAAACAATACACTTTTCAAAACAGTGTTTTTTCATTAGGAGACACAAATTCCATCTCTACTCTTTTCAAACCTATTTTCAGCACTTGCTCCTCAGTATGGGATTTTTATCTTGAAAGACAGCTTTGCCTGGCTGTCTTTACATTCATGCATTCCAGTCTGCCTGTGGCCTTTCAGACTTTACTCTGAAAGTAAAGGACCCTGTACTAACCCTCTGTTGCACTGGAGAATACCCTTGTCAATATCAGCGGCTGTTCTGAAACGAGTGAATCGTGCTTTCCAGAGACTGTCTCCTGGCTATTTGGGCTTTCTCTGTTCTCAGTCTGTCAGACATGCCCCGGTTCCCCTCTGTTTCTCCCTGCACAGCCCCCAGTACCACAGAGCTCTTGGGGTCATGGGTGTTTATGTCCATCCGTTTGTATTTTCAGGTTCATGGAGAGACTTTGGCAAATGGTTGTGTTAAAAATGTTGTCCACAAATTTTGTTCTAGTTTCTCTGTTTATATCTGGGAATTTGAGGAGATTCAAAAACTGTGCTATAGAAAACCACAAAATTCTGTAAAGCAACCATCCTTCAATTAAAAAAAATAAGTTAATAGCTAAACTGGAAAACAAACAAACAAAAAAAAACCTGTGCTACTGCCGCTGCTACTTTCAGCTTGATTTTCTTTATAATGTTACACAATCTGTGTATCTTTAAGCAGTATATTTTAAATAGTTTTGCTTTTTCCTTTGAAAATTATGTGAATATGTATTTTTTTTATACCTTCCTTTTGGCCAAACGATATGTTTTTGAGTCATTCATGTTGATGCTTATAACTATATTCATTCAGATTTGCTGCTGTATTTATCATATTACATGAACATATGTCTGACTCTTTTATGACCCCACAAACTGTAGGCTGCCAGGCTCCTTCTGTCCATGGGATTTCTCTAGAATACTAGAGTAGATTGACATTTCCTTCTCCAGGGGATCTTCCCAACCCAGGGATTGAACCTGTGTCTCCTGCATTGGCAGGCAGACTCTTTACTGCTGAGCCACCAGGGAAGCCCATGAATATATATCACAGTTTATTAATCCATTTGCCTTAATATTTTTTCCAGATTTTGCTAATAATTAACAAGGCGTTAGTGAATATTCTGTACTCATCTTCTCATGCACATTTGTAAGACCTTCCAAGAAAGTATATCTAGGTAAATGTGAAATGGTACTACTTTTAATTTCAGTTTGCATTTTCCTAATTTAACAAATGAAGTTGAGCATCTTATCATGTGTCCAAGTTTCCTCTTGAATGAAATGCTTGTTCATGACCTTTGCACATTTTTCTGTGGGATTGTTTGATTTTTTTTTTTTTGATTTAGAAAAGTTTTTTTTTTAAATATACTCTGGATACTAATAATTTCCTGGTTATATGTTCTCCAAATATTTTCCCATGGTATCTGTTTTGCAACCCCATGGACTGAAGCACACCAGACTTCCCTGTCCATCACCAGCTCCTGGAGCTTGCTCAAACTCATGTCCATTGAGTCGGTGATGCCATCCAACCATCTCATCCTCCATCACCCCTTCTCCTCCTGCCTTCAGTCTTTCCCAGCATCAGGGTCTTTTCCAATGAATCAGTTCTTCTTATCGGGTGGCCAAAGTATTGGAGCTTTAGCTTCAGCATCAGTCCTTCCAATGAATATTCAGGACCGATATCCTTTTCATTCATAGAGCTTTTAAAATACATTTTACTATCTGATAGAGCAAGGCTTCCATTTCCCCAACATCGTACTTTTTGCCTCCCCACCATACTGCCTCAATAATTCCTCGTAATGCTTCTATTTCCCTTTCCAGTAAGCCAAATTAGGGGAAAAAAAGGTCCCACTTTGCAGAGATTTCCTAACTCATGTGGTACTCGGCCCAACCCCACATGTTGACAGCCAGGAGTAGGTATTTGCTTCTTAGTTGTGTACAGGAATGCTAACATTACCATATAAACTTTATGGATTTTTCCTAAGAGTAAAAGCATTTTCAGAAATAATAGTTGATTATCATGGAGAAATGTCTATGAAAAGAAACAGGGACCAAATTAATCCCTAATTTGCAGCTAGAGAAGTTAAGGCACAGAGAGATTAAAGAGTTTCTAAGGTAACTTTTTCCCCTTGACTATCAGCTACACGCTATCAACTACCTAGGTCCTCAACTTTTAGTGAAAGGGTGATGGGAGAGGTAATGCATCAAGTCAAAGGGAAACATGGCAAAGATCTTCAGGGGACTGGGTACCTCACACAGGCACAGGGCTAAGAGACACCGACCTTTTGGTTGACAACAGTGACTGGAGTGCAGTTATGTTAGGATAAACGTGAATTCTGTAAACTTGCCAGTTCCCGTGATTCTGCTTCACTTTGCTCTTCTTCCTTGGCTTCCTCCCTGTGCCTTCCCTCCTGCTTTCTTCTCTCTTACCCTGTGCTTATATTCCTCGGCACTTCTATTCCTTATACATGCATTCTATACAAGCTCTTCCTTTTCGCTTTTGAAGGATTTTACGTTGCTCTGGTACTCTTGCTTAGGGATCTCTAATATGGTTCTACAAGATAATGCCCATTATATAATATAGTAACAAATGTTGTTTAAATTCCAGCAGGTTGGATGAGGAAATGTCAGCTACATTTTATCTTAAATGTTTACCTACACACCCATATATGTAAAGTTATTTAATCACAGGAGAGATTCCATTTGTCTTGAGGATTTAAGACTTTTTTTTTTTGCTAAGTCACATTTGCTATCAAAACAGTTGCTCTTTAAATTACGTAGGAAACTGCTTTGTTCTGTTTTTAAGTACCCACTAGATGTTGCTAAAGGGCTGTGGGAAAAGCAGTCTTCAGGTTTATCCAAAGCTTCTGAAGTACTGAACTTGAGCTTGAAGGAAACTTGGAGCTATGAGAAATAGGAAGGATAAAAGCCTAAACACAGAACCAGGAAGCATATCTTCAAAAGACAGGAAGAAAGTAAAACTAAGGGCTGAATATTTAAAGACAGTGTTGGTGTAGTTGAAACGTGTTCATTAGCATTTTGACATCTGTCAGCTAAACACAATGTTAAATCTTTAGAGATTATCCCTCCTAGGGCATGTGAAAAGAAATTTGACTGACGTTTCTAATCCGGTTTCAAAAAACAGTACAAATGTTCTGGACATTCTAAAAATTACTTTATATTGTAAAAATTGCCATTTTCTGATTATAAAAGTATTACCCTACCATTTAAACAATTGGGAAAATAATAGAAAATTATAGTGGAGAAAATAATTACCCAGAACTCAGAGATAATCACTCAGGGTGATAATCACTTTAGCGCATTTCTTCCCTTCCAGTTTTTTTCCTGTACTTTTTAAACTATAAAATATTGTATAGATATTGTATATGTGTACACGTATGTTTTTTGTTTAATTATATATATTGTATATGTAGACATACATATAAACTTTTTTGTTTGATAATAAAGTATTGCACATATATGGTACATGATGTGTGTATACATACATACGATATATACACATACATGCATCCTGTGGAAGCTATGAAACATAATGACAAAATAGATACTGTGATGAAATGCACATGTCAAGACATAAGATGTTGCCAGTTGTTTTCAGTTATGAACTCTTTCCCATCCTGCCCATCTCCCTCTCCCAGAGAGGTGGTCACTACCCTGAATTTTTTTTGGAACATCCCTTTATTTTGAGTTTCACCACATATGAATGGACCCTAATATACTGTTCAGTTTTGTTTGTTTCTTAACTTTGTAAGAACGGTTTCTAAAAGTCATCCATGCTGCTAAGTTCATTCCTTTTCTCAGCCATAAGATAGCCCATCTTATAGTATACCGTGATCTGTCCATTCTCCTCCTCAAGAACATTTAGTTCTGTTCTCCTGAGAAGGATAAGTGGGCCGGTTATATTTTGAGGTTGTTATGAGTAACGTTGTATGTGTGTCCTGGTACCGGTGGGTGAAGATTTCTCCAGGAATAGGATTACTGGATTATAGGATGCTTGTCCCGTGATTTACTTCAAATTATTTTGTGTATATGTATTGAGATAAAGGACAAGGTTTATTTTTTTCCCATATGGTTGTCCAATTGTGCCCGCAGCACCTTGTGTTAACATTTCTTCATTTTATGACTTGGCACCTCCGCTTACTTTTATCACAATCATGATATGTTCCCTGATATGTGATGACTGCCAGAGTTAAATATTGATAAAGTATGCATGCTTAGTCACTCAGTCGTGTCCAATTCTTTGTGACCTCATGGACTATGCCCTGCCAGGGTCTTCTGTCCATGGAATTTTCCAGGCAAGAATACTGGAGTGGGTTGCCATTTCCTACTCCAGGGGATTTTGCTGACCCAAGAATCAAACCCATGTCTCCTGTGTCTCTTGCATTGCAGGCTGATTCTTTACCCACTGAGCCATCAGGAAAGCCTGATAAAGTATAATGAGACTATAAGGTAGGTGTTGGTCTCTTCTGCCATCATATATAGTATGAAAAAAAGTAAATATGTTTGCTTTAATTTAAAATATCACATTGGGAACTTCCTTAGAAGACCAATGGTTGACTCCATGGCTCCAATGCAGGGAGTGCGGGTTCGATCCCCTGTTGGGGAAATGAAATCCTGCATGTTACATGGTGCAGCCAAAAATAATAAAATAAAACAAAACATCACACTGTGGACAATGATTATGAAAGAGGCAGCTCAGCAGAGGGAAGCATTTAATGAGATCAGGAAGGGTTGAAAGAAGACCAGTTCTCCAGAGAAAGACTGGTATCTGATTCACACCTGAGGAAACTGATGAGTAGGAGACTCTTTGGCTCTGATGGTAGAGCAAAGGGGGTAATCAATGTGCACAACCAGAATTTGTTTCTCTGAGCTAGATAGGGGACATGCTCGTTATATCCTGCCCAAAGGGTAGTCTAGAAGGAGAACAGTTCTCCACAGAAAAGCTGGAGATGGACTTCTGTATTCCATATCCAAGGCTGGAATAAGGGATCATTAAAACAGGGAAATACTCCCAGATCAAGATAACTGAAGTGGCGGGTCAGGTCTCCAAAAATATTACAAAGTCCTATAGGAGAGAGTTGTGCTTTACTAAGTCGCACGACTTTGCTTCAGTCGTGTCTGACTCTTGGGACTCTGTGCACCCTGCTAGACTCCTCTATCCTTGGGATTCTCTAGGCAAGAATACTAGAGTGGATTGCCATGCCCTCCTCCAGGGGATCTTCCTGATGCAGCCATCAAACTCATGTCTTGCATTGGCAGGTGGGTTCTTTACCACTAGAGCTATCTGGAAGCCCAAGAGTTGGCCTGATACAAATCTCAGACCCAGAGAGTACAAAACTGCCTTAGAAAAATATCACTAGCACTGTGCTGGCAAATGTTTAATAGCTAGCCCTATGATATGTGGGAGCAGGGCAGGTAGAGGGGAGAAGGGGACTCGGTAGAATTTGTAGATTTTGGTGGTGTAAATACTGCAAAACTTATTCTATACATTATTAGTTCTTCTTTCTTGGTTCTCTTCCTCTGCTCAGTAAAACACAAAATTTGGCCCCATAGTAAAATATAACAAAAGATTTGGGAAGTGATGAGTTTTGGGGATTTATTGCCTTTATTTTTAATATAATTTGTTCAATTATGCTCATATACTTTAATTTTTAATAGTGACTATATTTCCCATGTTTCCTGTGTAGCTCAGTCAGGAAAGCATCTGCCGACAATGCAGAAGACCTGGGTTCAATTCCTGGGTTGGGAAGTTCCCTGGAAAGGGAAATGGCAACCCACTGCAGTATTCTTGCCTGGAGAATCCCATGGACAGAGGAGCCTGGCAGGCTACAGTTCATGGGATTGCAAGAGTCAGACACGACTTAGTGCTATCTTTCCTTTTCCTTAGTGACCGTATTTAATAACTGACTTGCAAATTCCTGAAGATTTAACAATCAGATCTTACAAACTAGTTGAAGCTGGATCCAACTCTCCTTTGACACTACTCTAGAAAGGACTTCCCTGACTCCCTCCCTCATCTCTCTGTCTTCCCCATAGTCCAGTCCTGAAAGGATCAGCCTGAGTTTAATTAAGGGGAAGAAGAGAAACAAAAAAGAAAAAGCAATAATAATGTAGAATAAGTTTTGGAAGTCTCAATTTCTGAGTCCTACTTGGGGGGGAAAGTGAGTTAATTCTTCAACGTATAGACATAGTAGGAAAACCAAATACGAGGTGGAAGACTAGAGGCGGACAGTAAAGAGAGAAAAATCAGTGAACCAGGGAAGTTGCTCAGTCGTGTCCGACTCTGTGATCCCATGGACTGTAGCCTACCAGTCTCCTCCATCCATGGAATTTTCCAGGCAAGAGTACTGGAGTGGGTTGCCATTTCCTTCCCCCGGGAATCTTCCCGACTCTTTGCGACCCTGTGGACTACACAGTCCATGGAATTCTCCAGGACACAATACTGGAGTGGGTAGCCTTTCCCTTTTCCAAGGGATCTTTCCAACCCAGGGATAAACCCAGGTCTCCCACATTGCAGGCTGAGCTTTACCAGCTGAGCCACCAGGGAAGCCCAAAGAAAGAAAAGCAAAAGGTAAAATGATTGTTGAAGGAGAACGGTGACAGAAAGAAGTAACGACCACTCGCCTGGGGCTGGGTAGCTGTGGTCCCTTTGCCTGTGTATAATCTTCCTCAACTGAGGCTCACCAACAGTGACTATTTCTTTCAGCATGTAACTGGCTTGTAAAATGATTAACTAGAACTCAACTTTGAACTGCCACAAAGAAATCATGTTATAAAGAGCCAGTTCTAGATGCAGGGCCTTCTGCCCCTGAGTCATGAGGTTCGGTCTTTCTACCTGGAATGTCCTTTCTTCCTTCTGTGTCTGGAAAACAGTTCAACCTCCCCTCATCTCATTTATCACTTTCCTCTACTGAACCTCTCCTTTCATTATTATTGCCCACAGTGTGAAAATTTAAGCTAAAGGACACACAATCGTATTTTTTTTTCACTATACAGATGATGCAAGAAGAAACCAACGTTCACCTATGGTCTAATTACGCTTTATCAATATTTAATTCTGGTAGTTATCATATAGGAAAGATGTCACACCTGTAATAAAAATAAGTGGAAGTGCCAAGCCATAAAATGAAGAAAGGCTAACCTTATAACACAAGGAGCTGGAACAACAGGACATGCATATGGAAAAAAGAAAAGAATCTTGTCCCCAACCTCAATACATACACAAAAAATAATCTGAGATAAAACATAGAATGAAATGTAGGGTTAGAACCATCATGTTTCCAGAAGAAAACAAGGGAAAGTATCCTCATGACTTTGGCTTAAGCAAAGATTTTTAGCGTAAGACCAAAGAGCACTGCATTGGGGTGTGTAGTGTCCTCTCCCACAAACTCATAGCCTTCCAGGAACCTCAGAATGTGACCTTATTAGGAAATGGGGTTGTTTTGTTGTCATTATATAACTTAAGCTGAGGTCAAGTGGAATAGGGTAGGCTCTACTCTAATCTGACTAGTGTTCTTACAAGAAGAGGAGAAGAAACACAGAGAAAGAGATGTACAGGGAGAACACCACTGGATAATGGAGTGGAGATTGGAATCAAGGCAACGAATGACCAGGACTGTCAGGAACAGCAGAAGCTAAGAGAAAGGGATGGAATAGATTCTCACCTGGAAGCTTTGGAGAGAACCTGTCCTGGCCAACACCTTGATTTTAGACTTCTGGCTTCAGAATTGTGAGATAATGAATTTCTATTATTTTAAGCCATCCTGTATGTGGTAATTTATTATGACAGCCTTAGGAAACTAATGTAAGCACTAACCATACAGAAAAAAATCTATACACCAGACATCATCCAAATTAAAACCTCTTGGCTGATAAAAAGGCATTAGTAATAAAATGAATAGGCAAGCCAGAGACACATTAAAAAGTATTTATTATAGATATATCTGACAAAAGCTTCACATTCAGAATGTGTAAAGGACTCCTACAAACAAACAATTAAAATACAAGTAGCCAAATTGGCAAGTGGGAAAAAGTTTGAACAGACACTTCAAAAAAAGTACAGCCAAAAAGCATACAGAAGGTGCTTAGTATCCTTAGCCATGAGGGAAATGCTAATTAAAACCACAGTGAGGACTTCCCTCGTGGCACAGTAGGTTAAGTATTCGCCTGCCAATACAGGGGACACACGAGTTCGATCCCTGGTCTGGGAATATCCCACATGCTGCAGAGCAGCTAAGCCTGTGCACCACAGCTACTGAGCCATTCTCTGGAGCCCATGGCTGCAACTGCCAAGTCCATGAAGTAGTCCACGAGCAATCACTTCAGCCTGTGCACCTGCAGCCCGTGCTCTGCAACAAGGAAAACCATACCATGAGAAGACTGCATATTGCAACGAAGAGTAGCCACCACCCTCCATAACAAAGAAAGCCTGCACAAAGCACTGAAGACCCAGCATGGCCAAAAATAAATACATAAATACAATTGTTTTTAAAAAGCACAATAAAATACTGTTTCACGCCCACCAGAATGGGTAATACATAGAAGACTGACAGTATCAACTGTTGGTGAAGATACAGAACAAACGGAGCTTTCATATGTGGCTGGTAGGAGTACAGAAAGGTAATTTCTTATAAACATATACCTACCATAAGCCTCAGCAGTTGTACTCTAGGTATTTTCATAAGAGAAATGAAAACATACATCCACAAAAAAGACTTCAATGAGAATATGAATAGCAATCTCTTTATAATAGCCTCCAAAGTGGAAATAAATATTTGTCCACAATGAATGGACTAAATAAATTTGGTGTATTCATACATGTAATAGTACTCAGCAAAAAAAGGAATTAATATAAATCACATAAGTGAATCTTAAAAGCATCAAACTTACTAAAAGAAGCCAATTTTAAAAAGATACATATTATATGATTCCATTTGTATGAAACAGCACTCTGTGGTGTAGAGAAACTACTCTACATGATGGAAATCAGAAAATCTTTGTCTGGGGGTAGGTATCAAGGAAAGGACAGAAGCAATGGAAATATTCTTTATCCTGTTTTAAGCAGTGATTTCCTGAGTGTAAATATATTGTTAAAATTATTGAATTGCATCATTAACTACATCAAAATTCTGGTTAACCTTTTGTGGCTAGGATTTTTGTGTCCTTCAAAAGAGCTGGCTTAAAACTCAACTTTCAAAAAACTAAGATCATGGCAAATAGATGGGGAAACAAAACTTTATTTTCTTGGTTTCCAAAATCACTGCAGATGGTGACTGCAACCATGAAATTAAAAGACACTTGCTCCTTGGAAGAAAAGCTATGACAAACCTAGACAGCATGTTAAAAAGCAGAGACATTACTTTGCCAACAAAAGTTTGTCTAGTCAAAGCTATGGTTTTTCCAGTGGTCATATATAGATGTGAGAGTTGGACTATAAAGAAAGTTGAGTGCTGAAGAATTGATGCTTTTGAACTGTGGTGTTGGAGAAGACTCTTGAGAGTCCCTTGGTCTGCAAGGAGATCAAATCAGTCAATCCTAGAGGAAATTAGTCCTGAATATTCATTGGAAGGACTGACGCTGAAGCTGAAGCTCCAATACTTTGGCCACCTGATGTGAAGAACTGACTCATTGGAAAAGACTCTGATGCTGGGAGGGATTGGGGGCAGGAGGAGAAGGGGACAACAGAGGATGAGATGGCTGGATGGCATCACTGACTCAATGGACATGAGTTTGAGCAAGCTCCGGGAGTTGGTGATGGACAGAGAAGCCTGGTGTGCTGCAGTCCATGGGGTCGCAAAGAGGCAGACACAACTGAGCAACTGAACTGAAATTTGTTTATGTGACTGTTTCAATTATACACAAAAAAGACCCCTACCATGTGTAAATTTGCAATTTTATGAGTCCAAAAATCAATTAAAATCTATATTTTTATTATATATCAACTATGTAAATTATACTTTTAGGATTTGAGTTATTACCATTTTTATACCTACCACTCCCATTTTCCTCCTATAGGTTGTGTATGCTTTTTTAAGAAATATAGAAATTTACAATAGTTAAAAAGATCCACTACATACTGAGCCGAACTCTAAGTTATATAATATCATTATATGTAAATTATCCCTTAATGAAGGAAAGATATTAAACAATTATACAGTTCTTCAGTAGCAAGGTCAGGTGGTGGCTTGATATGATTGATACCCTCTTATTTCCTCAATCCCCCTCAGTTCAGTTCAGTAGCTCAGTCATGTCTGACTCCTTACGCCCCCATGAACCACAGCACACCAGGCTTCCCTGTCTATCACCAACTCCTGGAACTTGCTCAAATTCATGTCCATTGAGTCAGTGATCCCATCCAACCATCTCATCCTCTGTCATTCCCTTCTCCTCCTGTCCTCAATCTTTCCCAGCATGAGGGTCTTTTCCAATGAGTCAGTTCTTCACATCAGGTAGCCAAAGTATTGGAGCTTCAGCTTCAGCATCAGTCCTTCCGTTGAATAATGAGGACTGATTTCCTTTAGGATTGACTGGTTTGATCTCCTTGCAGGGCAAGGGACTCTAAAGAGTCTTCAACAACACAGTTCAAAAGCATCAAATCTTTGGCGCTCAACTTTCTTTACAGTCCAACTTTTAGATCCGTACATGATTACTGGAAAACCATAGCTTTGACTAGACAAACCTTTGTTGGCAAAGTAATGTCTCTGCTTTTTAATATGCTGTCTAAGTTTGTCTAGGTTTGTAAGCTAGGGCTGCCCAGGTAACACTAGTGGTAAAGAACCTTCCTGCAAATGCAGGAGATGTAAGAGATGTGGGTTTGATATCTGGGTTGGGAAGATCCCCTGGAGGAGGAAATGGCAACCCACTCCAGTATTCTTGCCTGGAAAATCCTATGGACAGAGGAACCATGGGGTCGAAAAGAGTCGAACATGACTGAGTGACTAACACTATTACTATGAGGAGGTTTGTTATAGCTTTTCTTCCAAAGAGCAAGCATCTTTTAATTTCATGGCTGCAATCACCATCTGCAGTGATTTTAGAGCCTAAGAAAATAAAGTCTGTCACTGTTTCTGTTGTTCCCCCATCTATTTGCCGTGAAGTGGTTGGACCACATGCCGTGATCTTTGTTTTTTGAAAGCTGAGTTTTAAGCCAGGTTTTCACTCTCCTCTTTCATTTTCATCAAGAGGCTCTTTAGTTCCTCTTTGCTTTCTGTCATAAGGGTGGTGTCATCTGCATATCGGAGGTTATTGATATTTCTCCTGGCAGTCTTGACTCCAGCTTGTGCTTATTCCAGCCCAGCGTTTCTCATGATGTACTCTGCATAGAAGTTAAATAAACACAGGGTGACAGTACACGGCCTTGACGTACTCCTTTTCCTATTTGGAACCAGTCTGTTGCTCCATGTCCAGTTCTAACTATTGCTTCTTGACCTGTATACAGATTTCTCAGGAGGAAGGTAAGGTGGTCTGGTATTCCCATCTCTGAAGAATTTTCCACAGTTTGTTGTGATCCTCATAGTCAAAGGCTTTGGTGTAGTCAATGAAGCAGAAGTAGATGTTTTTCTGGAACTCTCTTGCTTTTTCAATGATCCAATGGATGTTGGCAATTTGACCTATGGCTCCTCTGCCTTTTCTAAATCCAGCTTGAACATCTGGAAGTTCTTGTTTCACGTACTCTTGAAGCCTGGCTTGGAGAATTTTGAGCATTACTTTGCTAGTGTGTGTGATGACTGCAATTGTGCGGTAGTTTGAACATTCTTTGGCATTGTCTTTCTTTGAGATTGGAATGAAAACTGACCTTTTCCAGTCCTTTAGAAAAGGAATTTTCCAAATTTCCTGGCATACCCTGAGTGCGGCACTTCCACAGCATCATCTTTTAGGATTTGAAATAGCTTAACTGGAATTCCATCACCTCCACTAGCTTTGTTTGTAGTGATGTTTCCTAAGGCCCACTTGACTTCACACTTCAGAATGTCTGGCTCTAGGTGAGTGACCACACCATTGTGATTATTTGGGTCATGAAGCTCTTTTTTGTACAGGTCTTCTGTGTATTCTTGCCACCTCTTCTTAATATCTTCTGCTTCTGTTAGGTCCATACCATTTCTGTCCTTCTAGTCTTTCCCATTCTGTTGTTTTCCTCTCTTTCTTTGCATTGATCACTGAGGAAGGCTTTCTTATCTCTTCTTGCTATTCTTTGGAACTCTGCATTCAGATGCTTATATCTTTCCTTTCCTCCTTTGCTTTTCATGTCTCTTCTTTTCACAACTATTTGTAAGGCCTCCCCAGACAGCCATTTTGCTTTTTTGCATTTCTTTTCCATGGGGATGGTCTTGAACCCTGTCTCCTCTACAATGTCATGAACCTCATTCCATAGTTCATCAGGCACTCTATCTATCAGATCTAGTCCCTTAAATCTATTTCTCACTTCCACTGTATAATCATAAGGGATTTGATTTAGGTCATACCTGAATGGTCTAGTGGATTTCCATACTTTCTTCAATTTAAGTCTGAATTTGGCAATAAGGAGTTTATGATCTGAGCCACAGTCAGCTCCCGGTCTTGCTTTTGCTGACTGTATAGAGCTTCTCCATCTTTGGCTGCAAAGACTATAATCAATCTGATTTTGGTATTGACCATATGGTGATTATATTATAGGGGGAAAATAATCTTAAGAATCCTTACAAAACCCTCATAATCATGTTACAATATTGTTGCTTTTTCATGTCATCATAAATGATAAAATGTTGTAGTTCTCTTTCTTAGACAGATGATCAGTGTATAACTGTTTCCCCTAACTGGGACATTTTGCATTTTCCCTTCTAAAAAAAAATGTATTATTCATGGTCCAGTAGAGCTAAGCAATGAATAACTATAATAGTAAAGATCACACACAATAGCAACACCTTGCAGGCATCCTGGGGCAGTGGGTCAGGGAGGGTTGTTATGATTTATTACTAGGCATGTCTGATCCTCTGTTTCTCATTTTTGAAATGCTGAATGTTTTTGCAGTCATCTTTTGCTGATTTTATGGACTTCATTATATTTTTTTGTCTGTTATCAGAATAACAGATGCTATTAGTTATTTTTCAGATTTTTAAAAAATGAAGTATTAATTGCATATTAGGCTACTATCTTAACGACTTCCCAGGTGGCACTAGCAGTAAAGAGCCTGCCTGCCAATGCAGGAGACGTAAGAAATGCAGGTTTGATCCCTGCGTTGGGAAGATCTCCTGGGGAAGGAATGGCAACTCACTCCAGTATTCTTGCCTAGAACATCCCATGGACAGAGGAGCATGGCAGGCTACAGTCCGTATGGTGGCAAAGAGTTGGAAAGGATTGATTTACTTAGTGTGCACACGTGCAGGCTACTATCTTAAATTTCAGAGTACTTTTAACTTTTTGAAGTACTTTCATATCTATTCTATGTATGCTATTTTAAAGTAAAATTGAACTTCTCTATTAAATTCTGTACTAAGAAGGGCATAGCCTGTAGGAGTTGTGCTTGGCAAATTTCTGCAGTGAATCAACTATAATGTGACTGCAGAATAAATTTAGGTACTGAACCAACATCTAATCCTGGGCAAACTTGTCTATTTGTTTTCCCACATTTTGCAGTTTTTGAGAAAGGGTCTCACGTATCCCAATTTTTCTGATTGCATAATATTCTCATTCAATTTTCAATTCACAAAACAGTTCTGATTTGTGCTAAACACCATATAAACTGTTTGGGTTGATGAACATCAACATTTTTTCTTTTTAAATACAAATCATTGAGAAAATGAATGTTCTTTTAGGAAAATGTATTTTAAAATACTTACCATGAAATAGTCAGTGAAATATTTTATCTATCTTTATTGTGGGAGGTGGTAAATAAAATAATAAAGTGAAATGTGGGTTTACTCTCTTAGATATTCAAGTTGTATTGTATTTATGATTAGTCAAACCTTCCATAAAAGTCTCAAATCGTATAGTTCTGGGATCCAGAGTAACCAGAATAGTTAGGGAGTTTGGGATGGACATGTACACCCTGCCATATTTAAAATGGATGACTGATGAGACCTACTGTATAACTTACGGAACTCTGCTCAACATTATGTGGCAGCCTGGATCGGGGAGGAGTTTGGGGGAGAATGGATACATGTAAATATATGGTTGGGTCTCTTCACTGTTCACCTGAAACTATCACAACTTTGTTAATCAGCTATGCTGCTGCTACTGCTGTTAAGTCGCTTCAGTCGTGTCCAACTCTGTGCGACCCCATAGATGGCAGCCCACCAGGCTCTCCCGTCCCTGGGATTCTCCAGGCAAGAACACTGGAGTGGGTTGCCATTTCCTTCTCCAATGCATGACAGTGAAAAGGGAAAGTGAAGTCGCTCAGTCATGTCCTACTCCTAGGGACCCCATGGACTGCAGCCCACCAGGCCCCTCCGTCCATGGGATTTTCCAGGCAAGAGTGCTGGAGTGGGTTGCCATTGCCTTCTCCATAATCAGCTATAGCTCAATACAAAATAAAAGGTTAAAAAAAATAAAGTATCCTGGGTAGAATGGAGATGATATGAAACTATAGGCAGGAAAAAATTTTCATTATAAAAGCCACATATATTGTGTAGCTATAAAATCCTGAGACTTCTTTTTCAAAATCCACACTTCCAAGCAATTCTCGTTACATTACAGATTGTACATACTCCACTTCCTGCTTAGTGCCTGAGCCTTATTCCATGCTGCTCTCCCCTGACTCCCCAGCTCCAGGCGCAGAAGCCTCCTGGGATGTCTCAGCCTTTGCACTTGTGTTCATGTTGTAGGTCTTAGGTCAAAGGTCACCTATTCAGCGAGGTGGTCTCTGACCATGGTGTCTAATCAGCACCCTCTTTCTTTCAGGCACAGATCACTCTCTGAGTTATCTCATTTATTCATGTACTTGTTTATCATCTGCCTCATCCATTAAGACGAGAGGGCAGTAAAGGAAGGGCCCTAATTCCCAACCCTCCTCCAGGGCATTGATCCTCATGAACATTTGTGACATAGCATATATGCTATTAGTCAGCTGCTGGTGGCTCAGACAGTAAAGCATCTGCTTGCAATGCAGGAGACTGGGTTCTATCCTTCAGTCAGGAAGATCCCCTGGAGAAGGAAATCGAGACTCACTCCAATACTCTTGCCTGGAAAATTCCACGGATGGAGGAGCCTGGTGGGCTACAGTCCATGGGGTTGCAAAGAGTCGGATACGACTGAGCGACTTCACTTTCACTTTCATATATGCTATTGGATATTCAAAACAAATTTAGGTCCTGAAATTTGAAATTTTCAGTGCCTAATGGAAATCTGAGGTGGTCAAGCTGACACTCTACTTTTAATTCACCTTAGAGATCAGGGGCGGCGGCCGAGAGGAGCTACTCTGTCCAAAGTCAGGGGCAGTGGCCGAGACAAGCTACTGCATGCCCGAGGTTAGGGCGGCGGCCGAGAGGAGCTACCCCACGTCCAAGGAGCGGTGGCTGCTCAGGTGCAGGAGGGCTGAGAGGGGCTACTCCACATTCAAGGTCAGGAGGGGTGGCAGTGAGGAGATACCCCTTGTCCAAGGTAAGGAGGAGCAGCTGGGCTTTGTTGGAGCAGCCGTGAAGAGATACCCACGACCAAGGTAAGAGAAACCCAAGTAAGACAGTGGGTGTTGCAAGAGGGCGTCAGAGGGCAGACAAACTGAAACCATGATCACAGAAAACTAGCCAATCTGATCACATGGACCACAGCCTTGTCTAACTCAATGAAACTAAGCCATGCCGTGTGGGGCCACCCAAGATGGACAGGTCATGGTGGAGAGGTCTGATAGAATGGTCCACGGGAGAAGGGAATGGCAAACCACTTCAGCATTCTTGCCTTGAGAACCCCATGAACAGTATGAAAAGGCAAAATGATAGGATACTGAAAGAGGAACTCCTCGGGTCGGTAGGTACCCAATATGCTACTGGAGATCAGTGGAGAAATAACTCCAGAAAGAATGAAGGGATGGAGCCAAAGCAAAAAAAAAAAAAAATACCCAGTTGTGGACGTGACTGGTGATAGAAGCAAGGTCTGATGCTGTAAAGAGCAATATTGCATAAGAACCTGGAATGTCAGGTCCATGAATCAAGGCAAATTGGAAGTGGTCAAACAGGAGATGGCAAGAGTGAGTGTCGACATTCTAGGAATCAGCGAACTGAAATGGACTGGAATGGGTGAATTTAAGTCAGATGACCATTATATCTACTACTGCGGGCAGGAATCCCTCAGAAGAAATGGAGTGGCCATCATGGTCAACAAAAGAGTCCAAAATGCAGTACTTGGATGCAATCTCAAAAACGACAGAATGATCTCTGTTCATTTCCAAGGCAAACCATTCAATATCACAGTAATCCAAGTCTATGCCCCAACCAGTAACGTTGAAGAAGCTGAAGTTGAACAGTTCTATGAAGACCTACAAGACCTTTTAGAACTAACACCCCAAAAAGATGTCCTTTCATTATAGGGGACTGGAATGCAAAAGTAGGAAGTCAAGAAACACATGGAGTAACAGGAAAATTTGGCCTTGGAATATGGAATGAAGCAGGGCAAAGGCTAATAGAGTTTTGCCAAGAGAACACACTGGTCATAGCAAACACCCTCTTCCAACACCACAAGAAAAGACTCTACACATGGATATCACCAGATGGTCAATACCGAAATCAGACTGATTATAGTCTTTGCAGCCAAAGATGGAGAAGCTCTATACAGTCAGCAAAAGCAAAACCAGGAGCTGACTGTGGCTCAGATCATGAACTCCTTATTGCCAAATTCAGACTTAAATTGAAGAAAGTAGGGAAAACCACTAGACCATTCAGGTATGACCTAAATCAAATCCCTTATGATTATACAGTGGAAGTGAGAAATAGATTTAAGGGACTAGATCTGATAGACAGAGTGCCTGATGAACTATGGACTGAGGTTCATGACATTGTACAGGAGACAGGGATCAAGACCATTCCCATGGAAAAGAAATGCAAAAAAAGCAAAATGGCTGCCTGGGGAGGCCTTACAAATAGCTGTGAAAAGAAGAGAAGCGAAAAGCAAAGGAGAAAAGGAAAGATATAAGCATCTGAATGCAGAGTTACAAAGAATAGCAAGGAGAGATATGAAAGCCTTCTTCAGTGATCAATGCAAAGAAATAGAGGAAAACAACAAAATGGGAAAGACTACAGATCTCTTCAAGAAAATGAGAGATATCAAGGGAACATTTCATGCAAAGATGGGCTCAATAAAGGACAGAAATGGTATGGACCTAACAGAAGCAGAAGATATTAAGAAGAGGTGGCAAGAATACACAGAAGAACTGTACAAAAAAGATCCTCACGACCCAGATAATCACGATGGTGTTATGACTCACCTAGAGCCAGACATCCTGGAATGTGAAGTCAAGTGGGCCTTAGAAAGCATCACTACAAACAAAGCTAGTGAAGGTGATGGAATTCCAGTTGAGCTATTCCAAATCCTGAAAGATGATGCTGTCAAAGTGCTGCACTCAACATGCCAGTAAATTTGGAAAACTCAGCAGTGGCCATAGGACTGGAAAAGGTCAGTTTTCATTCCAATCCCAAAGAAAGGCAATGCCAAAGAATGCTCAAACTACCACACAATTGCACTCATCTCACATGCTAGGAAAGTGATGCTCAAAATTCTCCAAGCCAGGCTTCAGCAATATGTGAACCGTGAACTTCCAGATGTTTAAGCTGGATTTAGAAAAGGCAGAGGAACCAGAGATCAAATTGCCAACATCTGCTGGATCATCAAAAAAGCAAGAGAGTTCCAGAAAAACATCTATTTCTGCTTTATTGACTATGCCAAAGCCTTTGACTGTGTGGATCACAGTAAACTGTGGAAAATTCTGAAAGAGATGGGAATACCAGACCAACTGACCTGCCTCTTAGGAAGCAACAGTTAGAATTGGACATGGAACAACAGACTGGAAAAGGAGTACGTCAAGGCTGTATATTGTCACCCTGCTTATTTAACTTATATGCAGAGTACATCATGAGAAACACTGGGCTGGAATAAGCACAAGCTGGAATCAAGATTGCCAGGAGAAATATCAATAACCTCCAATATGCAGATGACACCACCCTTATGGCAGAAAGTGAAGAGGAACTAAAAAGCCTCTTGACGAAACTCAAAGAGGAGAGTGAAAAAGTTGGCTTAAAGCTCAACATTCAGAAAACGAAGATCATGGCATCTGGTCCCATCACTTCTTGGGAAATAGATGGTAAAACAGTGGAAACAGTGTCCGACTTTCTTTTTTTGGGCTCCAAAATCACTGCAGATGGTGACTACAGCCGTGAAATTAAAAGACGCTTACTCCTTAGAAGGAAAGTTATGGCCAACCTAGATAGCATACTGAAAAGCAGAGATATTACTTCACCAACAAAGGTCCGTCTAGTCAAGACTATGGTTTTTCCAGTGGTCATGTATGGATGTGAGAGTTGGACTGTGAAGAAAGCTGAGCACCGAAGAATTGATGGTTTTGAACTGTGGTGTTGGAGAAGACTCTTGAGAGTCCCTTGGAATGCAAGGAGATCCAACCAGTTCATCCTAAAGATCAGTCCTGGGTGTTCATTGGAAGGACTGAAGCTGAGTCTGAAACTCCAATACTTTGGCCACCTCACGTGAAGTGTTGACTCATCGGAAAAGACCCTGATGCTGGGAGGGATTGGGGGCAGGAGGAGAAGGCGATGACAGAGGATGAGATGGCTGGATGGCATCACTGACTTGATGGACGTGAGTCTCAGTGAACTCCGGAGTTGGTGATGGACAGGGAGGCCTGGCGTGCTGGGATTCATGAGGTCACAGAGTCAGACACGACTGAAGCACTCAACTAAACTGAAGTGAATAATGCAGGATGTAGGTGGAGATGTATTAAAAACACAAAGATGTCTAGTTCTTTGCATATTTATTACTATTCGGCCTGGCTTATGGGGTTGAGGTGAGGAATATTCAAGTAAGTTTTTTTTGTATATTTACTGTAGGTAATTTTATTTTATTTTTATTGAAGTACAGTTGATTTACAATATTGTGTTTCAGGTGTACAGCAAAGTAATTCAGATCTTTTCTTAGATTCTTTTCCATTATAGGTTTTTGTAAGATATTGAATATAGTTCCTTGTGCTATACAATAAATCTCTGTTGTTTTTTATATATCATAATATCTGTTAATATCATACTCTTAACTTATCCCTCCCCATCTCCCACTTTCCCTTCTGGTAGCCATAAGTTTGTTTGTATGTCTGTGAGTCTGTTTCTGCTTTGTAAATAAATTAATTTGTATTATTTTCCCCACTTATAAGTGATATCATACAATATTTATCTTTCTCTGCTTTACTTCACTTAGTGTTTTTTTATGCCCATCCATGTTGCTGCAAATATTTCATTCTTTATGACTGAGTAATGTTCCAGTGTGTGTGTGTGTGTTTGTGTGTCTATGTCTTTCTTATCCATTCATCTATCCATGCACATCTGGGTTGCTTCCATGTCTTGGCTACTGTAAATAGTGCTGCTTTTAACATTGGGTCAATGTATCTTTTTGAATTAGAGTTTTTGTCTTTTCCAGGTATATGCCTACAAGCATAATTACTAGCTTTAGTTTTTTAAGGAATCTCTATACTGTGTAGGAGGATTCCCCTTTCTCCACACCTTCACCAGTATCAAATAAGTTTAAAAGACAACCACTGTTTTAGATAGCAATGGCTTAAATTAGATCTAAACAGTAAAATAATAGCATGACAAAGCCATTCCATCTACTGAAAAATGAAGTAAATTGAGTCAGAAAATCCTATTTCCTAACATTTACATGATAAACCTTCCAAGACCCAATATGGGTACTAAACACTTGCTATGCAGAAGCAGCCTGTCATATTGGAGTCTTCCTCTCACTTGGCAGGTGGGGCCCACTTGGCTTTGTTTTAAGAGTTTCAATTTAAAACATTTTAACAGGCTGAAATGATATATATAAAAATCTAGTCACTTCATTTAAAAATAATTGGTAATTTTTGGATGTTGCTAGGCACCCATATTTGGAGAAGGAAATGGCAACCCACTCTAGTATTCTTGCCTGGAGAATTCCATGGACAGAGGAGTCTGGTGGGCTTGTCAGTCCATGGGGTCGCAGAGCCGGACACGGCTGAGCGACTATCACTGACTCACTCACTCAGGCACCCATATTATTATAAAAATTAATAAAGGGAAAAAATAAAGCATTTGTATTCCAGGGTAACCAAAGAGTTGATGAGGGGGAAAAAAAGAAATGCAAGATACATCAGTTATTAATAAATCAGCTGGTGATTTAAAAACTCCTGATTAATATTTTTGTTTTTGCCTACTTAAGGCGACTTTGGGGGGAAGGGGATGTGGAAAAGGCAGCAGTTGGAGGACTCAAAAGCACTCTTCGGGGCTAAGATTACATTCTGGCTTCAGAGAAGTCAGTCGGAGGCGACAGTTCCTTCCGGGGTCTGCGTCTCACAAGCCTGGAGATGGCGCTGCAGGGGGACCTGACCCAGCTCTCCCTCTCTGCCGGAAGCGTTAGGCGGGCTCGGCCTGCGGTCTGTCTGCGGCAACGCTTCCTGTCTGATCCCCGCGGCCGCACCTCCGGTCCCTTTGAGGACCGCTGGGCCTCAAAGCAGAAGTGCGGAAAGTGGGTGCGGTAGCAAGCCACGCCCTGGATCGCCGAGAATCCCTGGGCCCTCTGGAAGTCGCTCGGCTCCTTCCGGCCACGACCCGGGCGAAGCGGGGCCGGGGCGGGGCGGGGCGAGGCGGGGCGGGGGCGTCGTGCGGCGTGCTGACGTGCGGCGCCCGGCTCCCCCTGCAGGCGGCGCGCGGCTGCGCCTGTCGGCCACGTGAGGCTCCCCCTGCCGGCCGCGTGCGATCATACCGCGGCGCTGGCCCGCTTCCCTCACGACGCACTCGCGGCCTGAGGCGCTGCACTCGCGGAACAGGCCGGTCTCCCGCCAAGAAGGTGCTTATTAATTCATAATTTCTCCTGGCCCTCAGAGCACTTTTTGTTTTGTGATTTTTACTTTTTTTAATTAAAAAACATTTTTTTTGTTTTGCGGAAATGGAGGAGTTGGAGAAGGAGGATAAGAAAGACTCCGAGTGCGACGTGGAGATGGAAGAAGGCTCCCAGGCCGCAGACTGGGACAGCGATGAAACGGTGGTAGAGGGGTCCGTGACGGAGAGCGACCCCGAGGAAGAGGCGCTGCCCTGGAGAAGGTGACCGCCCTTGGGCCGGGGCCTTGGCGGCGGGTAGCCCTCCGAGATTTGAGGGGGAGGTGTTCCCAGCCAGACTGCGTGCAGGCGGGAGTAGGGCCTGTGGGCGCCCAGGCCTGAGCTAAGAACTTTGTAGATAAAGACCCCCAAACCCTCCCCATACCCCCTCACCTAGGACCGAATGAGCTTTATAGTTAAGTGGCATTGGAAGGAAAGAAAGTAAAGTCGCTCAGTCGTGTCCGACTCTTTGCGACCCCGTGGACTGTAGCCTACCAGGCACCTCTGTCCATGGGATTCTCCAGGCAAGAATACTGGAGTGGGTTACCATTTCCTTCTCCAGGGGATCTTCCCCACCCAGGGATCGAACCCGGATCTCCTGCATTGGAGGCAGACTCTTGAACCTCTGAGCCAACATTACGGCATTTTAAAAAAGTCCGCTTTCTTAGCCTGGGGCTTTTTTGCACAGGTACAAAAGTATTGGGTCTAAACCCTTCATGCGTTACGCTTCAAGCGACTCCTAACTAACGTGTAAGGGGCAGTTCCTATACTTTCCAGAAACGATCGTGTGATGGGGGAACTGGTTACTGCCAAACTGGAGACGGATAGCTTTATAAGAATCAAGAGAAGATGGTAGTTCTTTCATCAAAACATAGCTAGTTCTCTGTGCTGGACACGGGGAGAAGATAAAAGAGAAGAGGCCACTGCCTTTGAGAAACCTGCAGGCCAGGAAAGCCATAAACAGATCGTTTCAATATTGTGTGGGAAGTTCAGGGTTGGAGGTAGGTGCAGGCTGGTTTAGGAGCTCAGAGGGGGGTTGTCTTCTGTAATTTATTTATTTATGTTTGGTTCCTTTGAGTTGCTGCGCATATGCTTTCTCCAGTTGCAGTCATTGGGGAGCTACTCTTTGTTGGGGTGCACGGGCTTCCTCATCGTGGTGGCTTCTCTTGTTGAGCGTAGGGTGTCGGCACACCGGTGCCGGCTCAGTAGTTGTGGCAGGGGGCTAGCTGCCCCTCGGCATGTGAAATCTTCTCAGACCAGGGATCAAACCCATGTCCCCTGCACTGACAGGTGGATTCCCATCTGCTATACAGAGTTGGCTTCTGAGTAGAGGCGTGAAGATGGATAGGAGTTAAGTCAGGTGAAGAGGTTTTTAGGCCAAGGGAACTGCCTGGGTAAGGGTGTCGTGGTGGGACATAGCAATGTGTTATGTGTGCTGGAACGTGCAAACAGTTAAGTATTACTGATGTGTTAAATGTTGTGATAGGTGTGGTGAAAGATGAGCCTGGAGAGAAAGGTAGGATAAGGTCATGTAAGGCTTCTTAGAGCTTGTATGAGTCTCTAAGATCTTAAGTGGAGGAGTAGCATAATCAGATTTTCATTCACTCATGCATGCCCTGGATCGGGGCTTTGTAAATTCCAATGAAAAGTTTTTTATTTCTTTAAATCACTTCAGAATCCTGTTAAAAGGTGGATTCCAATTCAGGAGTTCTAATGGCACCCCACTCCAGTACTCTTGTCTGGAAAATCCCATGGACGGAGGGCCTGGTGGGCTGTAGTCCATGAGGTCGCTAAGAGTTGGACATGACTGAGCGACTTCACTTTCACTTTTCACTTTCATGCATTGGAGAAGGAAATGGCCACCCAGTCCAGTGTTCTTGCCTGGAGAACCCCAGGGACGGGGGAGCCTGGTGGGCTGCCGTCTATGGGGTCGCACAGAGTCGGACATGACTGAAGCGACTTAGCAGCAACAGCAAGTATATGTTCAGGTCAAATCATATTCTGTGAACATTATAAGTGAATATAAAGGCTAATTGAATAAAATACCCTATAAAATGAGTGTTCATTCTGTCCTTTAAGACAGACTAGCACTGTCCTCATGAATTGTCTAGATGAAAAATACCTGTTATAAAGGATACAGTTGCAGAAGGGAAAAATATAAAGCAAGATACAATGAGACAATGAATAATTGGACTAAAATAGCTAAAGTAAGAAACATTTTGGGTCAGGATCTATGTCAAAATAATTACTCCTCCAGTGATTAAAACAGAATGGTGCCAAGTACTATTCTTAAAGCTGTAAACTCTGAGAGAAGAGATAGAGCAAGATTAGCTTCAGTAGTGGGCATCAGTCCCCCATGGCCAGCAGCCACTCTCTGCAGCTGATGCAGGGTCATTGGCCTGCACACCCCTCTCTGGTGCCACCGGACGAAGGACTTCATCCTCTCCCCACAGAGGACACACAGAGTAGTGGGGTTGGCACACACTTTTCAACAGAACAGAGGAGTACACCCTGAGGCTAGACAGGGAAGTGTATTCCCATACAAGGTGGTAAGTCCAGTACAGGCTGGGAGGACTCTGTCTTTTAGGAGGAAAATGTTCCAGACCCAAGGCCTAGCAGGGGTGAAAGGTGATATGCGCACGACTGCCTTTCTCAACACATTCTTTGTTATCTCCTGTAGAAAGTACACATATTGCCTCCTCAGTTGAATCAGATCAAACCTCTCGATCTAATAACTGGTTTACAGGAAATATACAGGACAGACGAACACATGACATGTAGTCTTCAAATCCCAAATGTGGGAAACTCTATGGGAAAACCAACCCAGTTTCTTCAACAAATAAATTGTAAGGGGCAGGGAAAGGTATAACTTGCAGATTTTAAAAGAGACTTAAGAGACATACAACCAAATGCAATGTGTGTATCTTGTTTGGATCCCGATATGAACAAAACCATTGAAAAAAGAGACAGGGAAATCTGACTGCAATCTGTCTGTTAGTTTACATTGCTGTATAGCAGCTTACTCCAAAACGTATTAACTTCTTAAAGCAATAAACATACTGTGTAGTTTCTGTGGTTCAGGAGTTGAGGAGTTGCTTGACTAATCATCAGGCTCAAGGACTCAGAAGGCTGCATTCATCTCACGGTTTCATGAGAAGGAGCCACTACCCGAACGGTGGTTGTGAGATTCAGCTCCTTCTTTGGCTGTTGACTTTAGTCCTTGGCTCCTCTCTGTTGACGGGGGCCTCCCTTAGTTTCCTGGTATGTAGGCTTCTGCAAAGGACATCCGCAACCTGGCAGGCTGGCTTCCACAAGAGGGAAGCAGCGAGAGAATGAGAGGAGAAGATGGAAGCCAGTGAGGCCACATCCCAACCTGTTTGCTGTGTTTTGTTTATGAGAAGAGTTGCTGGATCCAGTCCATACTCAAGGATAAATACCATATACAAGGGTATAAATACTGAGAGCCATTAAAGAGGTTGCTTACTATAGGCTATAAAACGTTTAATAACATTAAGTAATTATTAGCTTTTTTAAATATGTAGTTTTGGCTGTTTTTACAGGTGTGATTATTATGGTTATGTTAAAAGAGTCCTTATCTTTTAGAATTGAATACTGAAATATTTCCAGATGAAATGGAATAAGATGTTCAGGATTTGCTTTAAAAATAATCTAGTAAGAGACTCACACTGGGTGGAGAGGATGGCAAGGGTTATAGAGGAAGCAATAATGGCTGGGTACTGATAATTATTGCACTCAGATGGTGAGTGTACTATTGTCTTTTATTTGTGATTATTTGTAATTTTCCATAAAAAAGTAAAATGGGTAAAAAAAAACCACCTGGGTTCCAAATCATATATTTATGCCTTAGTACATTGTTACATTCTTGGATTCTGGGAAGATTTTAAAACATTTTTTTTTAATTGTGGTGAGATATATATAATGTAGAATAGCATTTTAGCCATTTTCAAGTGTGTAATTCAGTGACATTAAATACATTCACATTCTTGTGCAGCCATCACTACTAGTTATCTCTAGAATTTTTTCATCTCCCCAAATTGACACTCTGTGTATAACTCCCCATTCTTCCCTGCCATCAGCCCTTGGCAGCCACCATTCTGCTTTCTGTTTCTATGAATCTGATTACTTTCTGTACCTCATGTAAGTGGAATGATACCATTTTTGTTCCTTTATGTCTGACTTTTTTCACTTAATATGATGTCTTTAAGGTCTGTCCATGATGTAGCATTTATTAGTATTTCTTTCCTTTTTAAGGCTGAAAAATATTCCACTATATGTAGGTTCCACATTGTTTATCTACTCATCTGTCAGTGGACACTTGTCAATCTCCACCTTTTAGCTGTTGTGAATAGTGTTTCTGTGAACATAAGTGTACAAATTCAGGTCTCTGCTTTCAGTTGTTTTGTGTACATACACAGAAATGGAATTATTAGATCAAACTGTAAATCTGTGTCTAATTTTTTGAGGACGCACCATACTGTTTTCCACAGTGGCTGTACCAATTTACATTCCCACTAGCAATGAACAAGAGTTCCAGTTTCTCCATATACTTGCTACATTTGTTATTTTTGTTTTTTGTTTGTTTATTTGTTTTTGGTTGGTGTGAAGTAGTATCTCATTATGGTTTTCCTAATGCTTAGTATTGTTGAGCATTTTTCATGTTGCCAAGAGAAATATCAGTAACCTCAGATATGCAGATGACACCACACTTGTGGCAGAAAGTGAAGAGGAACTAAAAAGCCTCTTGATGAAAGTGAAAGAGGAGAGTGAAACAGTTGGCTTAAAGCTCAACATTCAGAAAACTAAGATCATGGCATCCAGTCCCATCACTTCATGGCAAATACATGGGGAAACAATGGAAACAGTGATAGACTTTCTTTTCTTGGGCTCCAGAATCACTGCAGATGGTGACTGCAGCCATGAAATTAAAAAACACTTGCTCCTTGGAAGAAAAACTATGACAGACCTAGAGAGCATATTAAAAAGCAGACACATTGTCAACAAAGTGCTGTCTAGTCAAAGTTATGGTTTTTCCAGTAGTCATGTGTGGATGTGAGAGTTGGACCGTAAAGAAAGACCATAAAGAAAGCTGAGTGCCGAAGAATTAATACTTTTAAACTGTGTTTTTGGAGAAGACTCTCGAGTCCCCTGGACTGCCAGGAGATCAAACAAGTCAATCTTAAAGGAAATCAGTCCTGAACGCTTGTTGGAAGGACTAATACTGAAGCTGCAGCTCCAATACTCTGGCCACCTGTTGCAAAGGGCTGACTCATTGGAAAAGACCCTAATGCTGGGAAAGACTGAAGGCAGGAGGAGAAGGGGACGACAGAGGATGAGATGGTTGGATGGTATCACTGACCCGATGGACATGAGTTTGAGCAAGCTCCGGGAGTTGGCGATGGACAGGGAAGCCTAGTGTGCTGCAGTCCGTGGGGTTGCAAAGAATCACACGTGACTGAGTGACTGAACTGAACTGATTTGTATATCTTCTTTGGAGAAGTGTCTATTCAAATCCTTTGCCCATTTTTTTTTTCATTCTTTAAAGATTTTTTAAACAGAAGAAATTCTTAGTAGCATACTTAGAATGATATATAGTAGCATACTTAGAATGCTCTGCTTAGTAGCATACTCGCCATGATATATCTGCTGTTTTTATCACTCACCAGATCTGAAGCTTCTTGAGAACAAGGACTATCTTTTCTCTTTACCTTGGTGCTGCCTAGAACATAGTAAGATGTGAATCCAAAACTTAAATTTCTGTTATTTATGTTCTGAAAATATACACTTGAATTTAACCCTGGGATCTTAAATTCTCTGTGATGTAGAGAAAGGTGAATGAAAAAACCCACCAGCACTGGTTCCTTCACATCATCTCCTCATTTCATTTCTGTTCAAAAACTATATTGATGTTTGCCCCTTACTCCAAAATACCCAAAAATAGCAGAGTATTTATTTAAAAAGAACATGAGCACATGAATAAGTCTTAATTTTCATCTTGGAAAAGTTTTTTAATTTATTTTTTAATTGCTTTCCAAAATTTTGTTGTTTTCTGTCAAACATCAACAAGAATCAGCCATAGGTACACCCATGTCCCCTCCCTCACAAAGCTTCCTCCCATCTCCCTCCCCATCCCACCTGTCTAGACTGTCACAGAGCCCCTGTTTGAGTTCCCTGAGTCAAACAGCAAATTCTGGTTGGGTGTCTATTTTACATATGGTAACGTAAGTTTCCATGTTACTCTCTCCATACATCTCACTCTCTCCCTCCTCACATCCCCCATGTCCATCTGTTCTCTATGTCTATTTCTCCATTGCTGCCCTGCAAATAAATTCATCAGTACCATCTTTCTAGATTCCATATATATGCATTAGTATATGATATTTATATTTCTCTTTCTTATTTATTTCACTGTGTATAATAGCCTCATTAGAAGCTGACTCAAATGCACTCCTTTTTATGGCTCAGTAATATTCCATTGTAGATATGTACCACAGCTGCTTTATCCACTCATCTGTTGATGGGCATCTAGGTTGCTTCCATGTTCTAGCTATTGTAAATAGTGCTTCAATGAACAATGGGATACATGTGTCTTTTTCAGTTTTGGTTTCCTCAGGGTATATGCCTAGGAGTGGGATTGCTGGGTCATATAGTGGTTTTATTACTAGTTTTTTTTTTTTAAGGAATCTCCATACTGTCTTCCATAGTGGCTGTATCAATTTACATTCCGACTGGCAAGATGGTTCCCTTTTTTCCACACCCTCTCCAGCATTTATTGTTTGTAGAATTTTGATGGTGGCCATTCTGACTGGTGTGAAATGGTATCTTGTTTTGATTTACATTTCTCTAATAATGAGCAATGTTGAGCCTCTTTTCATGTGTTTTGTTAGTCATCTGTATGTCTTCTTTGGAGAAATGTCTGTTTAGGTCTTTTTCCCAGTTTTTGATTGGGCTTTTAGTTTTTCTGGTATTGAGTTGTATGAGCTGCTTGTGTATTTTGGAAATTAATTCTTTGTCAGTTGTTTCCTTTGCTATTATTTTCTCCCATTCTGAGGGTTGTCTTTTCACCTTGTTTGTAGTTTCCTTTGCTGTGCAAAAGTTTTTAAGTTTCATTAGGTCCCACTTATTTATTTTTGCTTTTATTTCCATTACTCTAGGAGGTGGGTCATAGAGAATCTTGCTTTGATTTATGTCATCAAGTGTTCTGCCTATATTTTCCTCTAAGAGTTTTATAGTTTCTGGTCTTACATTTAGGTCTTTAATTCATTTTGAGTTTATCTTTGTGTGGCATTAGGAGGGCATGCATGGTGGCTCAGATGGTAAAGAATCCGCCTACAGTGTGGAAGACCTGGGTTCAATCCCTGGGTTGGGAAGATCCCCTGGAGGAAGAAATGGCAACCCACTGCAGTATTCTTGCCTGGAGAATCCCATGGACAGAGGAGCCTGGCGGGCTGCAGACCAGGGGCTCACAGAGTCAGACACGACTGAGCGACCGAGCACGTGGCGTTAGGAAGTGCTTGACTTCACTCCTTCACACATAGCTGCCAGTTTTCCCGGCACCACTTAGTGAAGAGGCTGTCGGCCCCAATGTATGCTCCTGCCTCCTTTGTCAAAAATAAGGTACCCGTAGGTGTGTGAGTCATCGTGGATAAGTTTTAAAGACTATATTTCTGAAAAAATGCATTGATATAGAATATTAACAGCGGTATAACTAGGAATTTTAGCAAATTTAGTTATAATTTTATGAGTAGTTTATATTGAACTATGTTAAAAGTTTATTCACTTAATCATTTTGCAATGCATGCTGTGTATCATCACACTGTATAACTTAAACTTATACAATATTATATGTCAGTTACATCTCAGTAAAACTGGAAAAAAACTTAAATGACAGTTGAATTGTTAGTCTTTAAGAAACATCATAACATCTATACCTTCTTTTTTGTTTCTGAAAGGTTGCTTTTTAATCAAGACACGTCTCTGAGATCTGAGTTCAGTCTCCATCCCAGTAAAGGTGAGAAATAATTCTTTTCACTAAGTAGTCCCTTTACGGAGAAGGCAATGGCACCCCACTCCAGTACTCTTGCCTGGAAAATCCCATGGACGGAGGAGCCTGGTAGGCTGCAGTCCATGGGATCGCCAAGAGTCAGACTCGACTGAGTGACTTCACTTTCTCTTTTCACTTTCATTCATTGGAGAAGGAAATGGCAACCCACTCCAGTGTTCTTGCCTGGAGAATCCCAGGGACGGGGGAGCCTGGTGGGCTGCCGTCTATGGGGTCACACAGAGTCAGACACGACTGAAGTGACTTAGCAGCAGCAGCAGTCCCTTTAATTTTCCAAGTATTATTATTCTATTAACTTCTTTTATATTTAGTCTTATTCTTTAACTTTACACAGAATAAATTTCTTACAGGCATCCGTAACAGATCTTAAGATCTGTTGTTTTAAGGATAGCAATGGGGTTTGTAACTTCTAGAAGATGTTTATGACTCCTAAAGAGGGCTACTGATAATGTGGAAGTAGCACTGGGATAGCAGTTCTCCCCCCAGAGATCTCCCACTTAACTCTCGAACTTTCCTATTTGCAAAGTGAATAATACTTTTTAATAATCAGTCTGATTCTGTCAGACTAAAATTGAGTACAAGTATCCTTGGTATGTATTTTTTAAAAAGAGCCTTTCACTTACAAATTCTCCAAACCTCCTTGAGTCCACTTCTAGATCAATATTTACACTTCCAGAAAAATCTATCACTGATTGTTGCAGTTCAGAAAGATTAATTTTGCAGAAAGCCATTCAAGTAGTGGGTTATTTCCTTTTATGATTCTTCCTGTGAGCCATTTTTTATTGGAGAATATCTGGAAATAGGTGTAGGACAGAAGGAAAATATCCTAACCATCATGGAACTCTTGTGTGTATGCACTTGTGCCTAGGTATCCGTGGGGGACTGTTTGCAGGAGCCTCTGTATACACCCAAATCCCCAAGTCCCGTAGTTGGCCCTCCACATCTGTGTACTGCACATTCATAGACTCCACCAGCTGTGAATTGTAAACACAGTACACGATTTCATGTGTGGTTGGTGGAATCTGTGCATGTCAAACTCACGGTTGTGGAGGGCCGAATGTATATCCATTAAAAAACATCCTTGTTTAAGTGGACCCCCTGTTATTCAAGGGTCAACTGTAGTTCACAAAGTCCTTGCTGTACATCATCGCACCTGATACCCCAATGGCAAATTACAGTTTGATCTTGGAACAGTTTTTCCTACATGTAATTGGAAGGGATATTGTGTAACATTGGTCTCCAGAGTGTATTCTTATGATGTATAAAATGCCACTAGGAAGAAGTTGGATTTCTGTTTCAATATTCCAACAAAGTTTTTTCCCTTTGCTTCCCTTCCCTTTTCCAAATGGTGGATAGACCTTAATTATTTTGCTAATTATTAAAAGTATAACATTTTTAAAGTGTAATATTATATAATGTAAAAAGTGAAAGATCCCATCGCCTACTTTTCTCTGTTAATTTAGCACCTAACAATTGCCAGTGTTTAGTATTTGTGTTGTTTTCTAGACATTTGTGTACCAATATAAATATGTTTTTTAATCATTAGCATTGTCCTACATATATTTTTTCTTTGTTATATTGACCTACCCCAGCCTGTTAAATTGCTGCCTTTATTCCATTATATGAATATACCTTTACATAATAACTTGATAATGTTTGATGCTTCTCAGTATGTTTGCCTACTTTTCTGATTATTTCCTTAGAATAAGCAGCTAAAATTAATTTGATTTTAAAGGATGAACACATGTCAGATTTTGACATATATTGCCTCCTATAAAAGATGGCTTTTTCTCTCTAGATCCAACACAAGACATACGCAACCTTTGCCAAACTGGTAAGTAAAATGTATCTGTTTATTTTAATTTGCATTTTTGAAGAGTGCCAAGGTTAGACATACTTTAATATTAACCATTTACAGTTGTGTGTGTGTGTGTGTGTGTGTGTGTGTGAGTGAGTGAGTGAAGCCTTGGGTCATTGTTAAAGCAGAGCAATAACACTATTGCAAATGACCTGTGATTGTATTTCATTTAGGTGCATCTTCTCCAGAGATTCAGGTTAGATTCAGATTCAGAGAGGATCCACAGGAGCAAATGAGAATAAATCAAACGATGCTTATTCTTATTGAGGATACAGTATTACAGGTGTGTAGCATACTGATTAAATGCATGCTTTTTAAAAATTAGTAATGCTATTTGAAATAAGGGAAAATTACTCATGATTAATTCTTTTTGCTATTGTTTTGCTTTTCTTTCTTTTTTTCTTTTTTTTCCCATTTCTTAGCCAGTCACTCTGTTTCTTATGTAAAAGTCAAATGTTTTAGGCTCTTTTTCTTTTATTTATTTCTCTTTCTCATAGAAATGTGGGATTGAGACAGTTAAAATAGGCTAAAATAAGATATAATAATTAACAGTTTTCATCTCCGTTGTATGTTAGAGGTCACCTTAAATTTGTGAATAAGATACTAATCTGTGTGGTGTAATTTGAGATACAGGCCACTGAAAGACCCCCTCTATTGTCCTGTGTGTGTGTGTGTGTGTGTGCGCGCGCGTGTGTGTGTGTGAGAGAGAGAGAGAGTACATGTGTGCAGGCATACATTATATACACAAATTTTCACTTGTTTCTTTTTAATGCAGTCACCATGGGGAAAATTAAGGGATGATTCATTTAGCACCTTGCCATAAATAAGTTAACTAACCAGAGATAACTACAGAATTTAAGGAATGGAAGACAGAATACATGTATTTTAATAGCAGAAATTGACAGAAGTTTCAAAGAGTGACTGTGAGGGTTTCTTTGATATTGTATCTGCTGCTGCTGCTGCTAAGTCTCTTCAGTCTTGTCCAACTCTGTGTGACCCCATAGACAGCAGCCCACCAGGCTCCCTCGTCCCTGGGATTCTCCAGGCAAGAACACTGGAGTGGGTTGCCATGTCCTTCTCCAATGCATGAAAGTGAAAAGAGAAAGTGAAGTCGCTCAGTCGAGTCTGACTCCTGGCGACCCCATGGACTGCAGCCTACCAGGCTCCTCCGTCCATGGGATTTTCCAGGCAAGAGTATTGGAGTGGGGTGCCATTGCCTTCTCCGGATATTGTATCTAGGAAGGTGTATAACTTGTGTAACTAGTCAAAAGAGAAAAATACAACACCAAATATTTTTTTAAAAGCTGGAGATGCCTGTATTTAGTTTCTAACAGTTCGTTTAAATATAAGTTTTATAACTTCTGAATTAAGAAGAAAAAAATTTTCCCCTTTAGCTTTAGTAACTGTGAAATGGGAAATAAAAATTAAATTTTTTCTCTTTATCTCAGAAATGTTTATTATGTGAATATTGTACTTGGCTCTAGATTGTACCTCAGAATGGTAATTTTGAAAGCTTGATTACCAAACCTTTTTGGTAGTCAAATCTAATTAAAAATATAGACTCTCAGACTCATATTTGAGTAGAACCTAGGACTCTCCATTTTTCAAAAGCCTCCCAAGAAATTTCTAATGATCAGCTAGATTGAAACAATTGCCTTAGAGGCCTGACTATCTTTCAAAGATTCTTTCATCAGATTGTAAATCAGCTATCTGCTGACCATGGGCTTCTTAAGATAAGAAGGGTTAAATGAAGTATTTGGTATTTGTCCTTCTTTTTTTGCCTTCATAGAATTTCATTGGTAGTAAAATAGATACCTCCTTTAACTTTCCCCTGCTTCTCCCCCATTTTTCTTTTAACAGTAAGTTAGGCCATGTTATCAAAGTGTTAAACATCTGTAGCAAATTTTAATTAGTGTTTTTTTTAATTGATAAGATACTGCTACTTTCACAGTTTTTAATTGTATTCTTTGAAAATAAACCTTTAGAAATTTAACTATGTGAGAGATAATGATTTTATCAAATAAATAGACCAGGAAAGGCACTGGTCTCTTTAAATAACTTCCCAAAGTTAATTTAAAGAAAAAAATAATGTATTGTTTTGAAACTTGAATATGTATTGCTTCAAAATCAGATGTTGAGTAAATTCTAAAAAGTTCAGTTACTAAACAGATTTCTAAACAAAATTTTCATTAAAACTCAGATATAATACTGACATTTCAACTTCAAAACACTTTTAGAAATGATGAGATTGGGAATGACATATATACACCACTATGTATAAAATAGGTAACTAATGAGAACCTACTGTCTAGCACAGGGAATTCTACTCAGTGATCTGTGGTGACCTAAAAGGAAAGCAAATCTAAAAAAGAGGGGATATATATATACATATAAGTGATTCACTTTACTTTACACCAGAGACTAACACAGCATTAAAGTTATAGTAAACATATAGTAAAGAAACTATACTCCAATAAAGATTTTTTTTTAAAAAATGGTGGAACATTTTAAGTAAGGGCAAACTATGAAGATGATAATGAGAATCTTTGGTTTGACAAGTACCATGCTAATTTTTAAAAACATAAGAAGTGTTTTAAAATATCATTTTTGTTGGGTCTTGCAGGTGCTATAGGCAAGCAGTTCTTTATAGGTGCTATATGGCAAGCAGTTTTGTTCTTTATAGGTGATACGGCAAGCAGTTTTTAAATTTTACATAGAAATTTTTAAAATTTTGTTTAGCTTAGTAGTATATCTGGAGAGATAATTGGAGACATTACTATCAAAATTAGAAGATATAATAGTTAATTTTACATGTTGACTGGGCCATTGGGTACCCAAATAGTTAGTGAGACATTCTGGGAGTTTCTTTGAGGATGTTTTTGAATGAGATTAACATTTAAGTCAGTGGATTTGGGTAAATCAGATTGCTCTCCGTAATCAAATGGGCCAATTATGGATGAGGGTGTGCTTTATCCATCCAGTTGAAGGCCTGTATAGAAGAAAAAGACCAGCCTCCCTGAGCAAGAGAGAATTCTCCAGCAGAGAGCCTTTGGGTCTTTGGGTCTACTGTCAGCTTTCTTGGGTCTTGAGCCTGACAGCCCACATTGCAGATCTGGACTTGCCAGTTTCCATAATTACATGAGCCATTTAGGACACATCTCTTACTCTGTATATACATATCCTGTTAGTTCTGTTTCTCTGGAGAACCCTGACTAATACAGTAGGCACCATTGATCTTAGTATTAATATAATTAGCTTTTAATCATCTAATGCTAAGTCACTTCAGTCGTGTTCGACTCTGTGCGACCCCATAGACGGCAGCCCACCAGGCTCCCCCATCCCTGGGATTCTCCAGGCAAGAACACTGGAGTGGGTTGCCATTTCCTTCTCCAATGCATGAAAGTGAAAAGTGAAAGAGAAGTCGCTCAGTCGTATCCAACTCTTAGCGACCCCATGGACTGCAGCCCACCAGGCTCCTCCGTCCATGGGATTTTCCAGGCAAGAGTACTGGAGTGGGGTGCCATTGCCTTCTCTGTTTAATCATCTGGAAGATGCTTATTTGACAGGGAATAATGATTAGTCCTGTGATTATTACTGTCAGGTTGCCTCTTCCATCTTCTGCTCTCTGAAATGCTGTCTAAGAGTTCTGAATCAGGTTGAATTTCACTTTTCCTTTCCATTATGCAGTTTCCACTTTCCAGCCTTATCCATATGTAAAGGTGAAATCAGTTAAAACGAACGTTAGAGAGAACCTTTAAAGAGAAATGAACAACCACAGGCTTGTTTGACAGGCTTGTTGTGTAATGGAAGAAGGATCATTGTTGGTAAAGCCAGAGGTTACAGAGATTATGTGTATATTAATATGTACTGTAAGGGCTTTTAAAAATTGTTATTGAAGTGTAGTGATTTACAATGTTGTTAATTTCTTCTGTACAACAAAGTGATTCAGTTATACATATATACACGTATATTTTTTCTCTTTCATATTCATGGTTTATCACAGGATATTGAATATAGTTCCCTGTGCTGTATGGTAAGACTTTGTTGTTTATCTATTCTGTATATAGTAGGTTGCATCCTGCAGGGTCTTTTTAAGCCCCAGGAGAAGGTAGCATTCTCTCTTACTAGCTACCTCTCTTGAGGCATGAATAGCTGGACCAGTCAAATTCAGTGTGAGTGAGCAAAACTTAGGGAATTCCTTGACTCTACTATGCTGATTATTAATGTCTTTGGTATCTTTTTCCTGACTCTAACCCATCCTGACCTTCTTTAATTCTTAGGGTCCTAGAATTGCTGTCTCTGCCCAGAGTTGCCATTGCTTAGGATTATTTTGGAAAGAAATAGGATGAAACCAGGGCCTTGGCTCCTAACTCAGCCAGAGTAAAGACAATTCTCATTCAGTGTTTAAATTACTTTGTGTTTAAGTTGTATTTAGATACTACTCAGACGGAGGGGCCTGGTAGGCTACAGTCCATGGGGTCTCGAAGAGTCGGACACGACTGAGCGACTTCACTTTCACTTTTCACTTTCACTTTTCACTTTCATGAATTGGAGCAGGAAATGGCAACCCACTCCAGTGTTCTTGCCTGGAGAATCCCAGGGACAGAGGAGCCTGGAGGGCTGCCATCTATGGGGTCGCACAGAGTCGGACACGACTGAAGTGACTTACCAGCAGCAGCAGCAGCAGTGGAGTTTAGGGCTTCTCAGGTGGCGCTAGTGGTAAAGAACCTGCCTGTGCAGGAGATATTAGAGATGTGGGTCTGATCCCTGGGTTGCGAAGATCCCTTGGAGGAGGGCATGGCAACCCACTCCAGTATTCTTGCCTGGAGAATCCCATGGACAGGGGAGCCTGGAGGGCTATAATCCATAGGGTCGCAAAGAGTCTGATACAACTGAAGTGACTTAGCATGCACACTTAGTGCAGTTTAAAATGACCGTTTTATCATTTTATAACTCAGAAGCAATGTAAAGATGGTACTATATATCCAGATTAAACAGTCTAAAAGACAATCATGCAGGTATTTTAAAATAATAAAAAAAATCTGTATAGATAACCAAATCTCACTACCTCAGTGTGAGAGAAAGGTATTTTAAGTACACGTTATCAATAATTCATCAAGATCACTGAAGCACTGCAGGAATGTGTATTCCGTTCTGTGGAATGTGAGGATAGTTTGAGGATAGACATCTCATGCCTTATGGAGAGCCAGGGTTGATCTGGCTGACCTGGTCGGCCAGGCTCCCATTTCTCTCCCAGCAATCCATTATTCAGTTGAAGAAGATCTCAGATAGTAGAATATTGTGTTTTGGTTAAGGATTTATAAGCAGACTTGTTCCTTTTTCAAGTACTCTTAGTTAATACAAATTAAACCTTCTTTCACCTCTCACACCCTACCCCCAATAGGTTTTTTTTTTTTTAATGTCTGCACTTGAATTACCTGGAAGGGGCAGGGGGAAGATGTCACATGTATCAACAGCACAGATAGCAATTTGTACTGCTTAAGAAAGAATGCATTGAGTGTATCCTTGTATTTTGATAATCAACAAATGAACAGCTCCAGCACCCATTATATTCTGAGGCATTATCTCTTGAGGAGTATTTCTGCCTGTGGAAGAGGGAAAAAATCAGCAGTCAGGAGCAAACTTCCTTCTTACTTGCTCTCTTATCTTTTGCATTTTCCTTATGTGGGTAGGAGCAAAGGAATAATTAGCCCTCAACAGGAAAATTCACTGGTCCTCTAGTAAGATAAGTGGGTGTTATAGATGCTTGAATGAATTGCTTTGTGAAGACTCAAAAATTACCTAGTGAATATATAAATAATGTGTGTGTGTGTGTGTGTGTGCACATGTGCCTGCTCAGTCTTGTCCAACTCTTTGTGACCCCATAGACTGTAGCCCACCAGGCTCCTCTGTGCATGGGATTCTTTAGTCAAGAATACTGAAATGAGTTGCCATTTAAGGAATGGCAGGGAATCTTCCCAAACCAGGGATCAAACCTGCGTCTCCTGCATTGGTAGGTGGTTTCTTTACCAGTGAGCCACTTAGGAAGCCAAGTATATAAGTATACCCTGTTTAATTAGACCCTGGTGCTAGGAAAGATTGAAGGCAGAAGGAGAAGGGGGCCGACAGAGGATGAGATGGTTTGATGGTATCACCAACTCAATGGACATGAGTTTGAGTAAACTCTGGGATTTTGTGATGGACAAGGAAGCCTGGCGTGCTGCAGTCCACGGGGTCACAAAGAGCTGGACATGACTGAGCGACTGAAGTGAATTGTTTAATTAATCCTTGGGACTTTCTAAGTTTACTTCTTAAAATTCCTTCTTCGCTGTGTGTCTCTGAGCTTTTTGTAAAGTCTTAGGAAGTATATATGTGTGGAACCAATGTAGTAACCTTGAGCAGTGTAAAGATGCACTATCAATAAATAACAGTGAACAGTGAATTAGAGAGGGTTTCCCTGGTAGCTCAGCTGGTAAAGAATCTGCCTGCAATGCAGGAGACCCCGGTTTGATTCCTAGGTTGGGAAGATCTCCTGGAGCAGGGAAAGGCCACCTACGCCAGTATTCTGGCCTGGAGAATTCCATGGACTGTATGGTCTATGGGGTCGCAAAGAGTCGGACACGACTGAGCGACTTTCACTTTGACTAATTGGAGAACATTGAAGTTCTCACATTACTTTGTGTTTTCTTGTTATTATGACTGTCAGTGATCAAAAATAGTTTGGAAGTTCAGACTAATAGTTTTATTTTCAGAAAGCTTTATTATTGATCATAGAAACAAATGTAGAAGGCCCCCAAAGAGAGATCTTTTTCTAAAGATTTTCTTTGATTCTAATAAGATATTTAAGGTAAGGATTTCTTTTAAAGTGATGAAAGCCAGTGTGTTGTGAAATCTTAAAATGTAAGCATTTTATCAGAGCATTTTAGCTTTTTTGAAAGGGACACAACAACTTCAGCTTTTTGGGCATGACCTGAGGATTGAGTAGAATCCATTAAGCATTTAACACTGTGACACAGAGATTGTATGATTTTTGGCCCTCAGGAGAAATATAGAACTCAGAACCTGACAAGAATGTCTCATCAGAATCATTATGGATTAATGAACTAAGAAAAGGAGAAAACTAGGAATTAAAAAGAAGGAACACTCCCTTTCTCTTTACCTAAGTTCCACAAATTCTTTTGTGAAAAGAAATTAAGACAAAAACTAAACATAAGGGCCAAACCCCTAAAACTCTTAGAAGAAAATACAGGGAGAAAGTATCATGACATTCTCTTTGGCAGTGATTTCATGCACATGAAAGCATAAGCAAACAAATAAAAAATAGGTAAGCTAGACTTCATGAAAATTTAAAACCTATCTGCATCAAATGGCACTGTGAACAGAGTGAAAAAGTAACTTAAAGAAAGGGAGAACGTGTGAAAGTGAAAGTGAAGTCGCTCAGTCATGTCTGACTCTTTGCAACCCCATGGACTGTAGCCCACCAGGCTCCTCCCTCCAAGGGATTCTCCAGGCAAGACTACTGGAGTGGGTTGCCATTTCCTTCTTCAGGGGATCTTCCCGACCTAGGGATCGAACCCGGGTCTCCCGCATTCCAGGCAGATGCTTTAACCTCTGAGCCACCAGGGAAACCCAAATGGCACTGTGAACCGAGTGAAAAAGTAACTTGAAGAAAGGGAGAACATGTTGATATATGTAAATCATAAATCTGATTAGAGATTGATGCACAAAATATATGGAAACTCATAGCAGCAACTGACTACCTGACTAAAAAATGGGCAATGGACATAAATAGACATTTCAGTAAAGAAGATATAGAGAATTTCCTGGTGGTCCAGTGGTTACAACTTGGGGCTTTCATCGCTGGGCTTGGATTCTACCCTTGGTCCGGGAACTAAGGTTCCACAAGCTGTGTAGTGCAGCTTAAAAAGAGAAAGAGAGAGAGAAAGAGATGTACAAATGGCTTATAAACACATGAGAAGATATTAAATATCTTTAACCATTAGGGAAATGTACATCAAAACCATGACGAGATTCCATCTCTCATGTATTAGGATGGCTATTAGCAAAATAAAATAACAAATACTGATGAGAATGTGGAAAAATTGAAATTCTTGCCCACTGCTGGTGGGAAATGTAGAATGGTGCAGCAGCTGTGAAATATGGTATGGTCATTCCTCAAAAAATTAAACATGGAATTACCATATGACTTAAAAACTCCTCTTCTGGGTATATACCCAAAATAAGTGAAAGCAGGGACATGAAAATATGTTTGTCCACCTACACTCATAGAAGCACTGTTCACAGTAGCCAAAACATGGAAGCAACCCAAGTGTCCATTGATAGATGAGTAGATAAATAAAATGTGGTACATACGAACAATGGAATATTCAGCCTGAGAAAGGAACAAAATACTGATAGTTGCTGATACATAGATAAACCTTGAGTACTAATAATATTACTTATTATGAGCCAGTCACAAGAGGACAAGTATTACATGATTCCTTTCATATGAGGCACTTAGTCACATTCATAGAGACAGAAAGTAGAAGCATGGATGCCAGGGATTGGGAGAAGGGTAAATGGAAAATTATTTAGATATGGAGTTTCAGTTAGGGAAGATCAAAAAGTTCTTGAAATGGAGGTGATGATTATGCATCAGTGGGGCTGTACATAATGTCAAAGGACTGTACCTTTTTAAATGGTCAAAATGGTAAATCTTATGTATATTTTGCCACAATAAAAAAGAATCTAACAAATAATGACATAAGAATTATATTAAATGTTAAGTTTTTTAGTTGTTGCATTAGCTTCGCATTCCTCAGTTGAAAATAAACGTTTTTTCTTTCTAGCAACCTCAGGATGAAATGGAACAAAATGGAGCTTTGTTACAGTAAGTATAATGATTTTTGGATTATTGTAGATTTTTAAAAATCATTTTAAAATAAGTCTTTTTCTTAAGAATTTTAGGGTTATTGTATGTTCTTGAGTAATTGTCCCTGTAGCAGCATAAATATGTTATTTTACGAACATTCTAGGTAAGTTTTATTTCATGAGCAAAATTGAATAGGGTTGATTCTCTCTGACTTAAGATTATTTAAAAAGCAGATTTGTAGCATAGCATGAAGGAAGAATTTGTAGAGCTTATTGAAATTAGACTTCATAGAACTGTTATATTTAAAGAGACCTTGTCCTTTAAATTTTTTTGAAAAAACCAAGCATGGCCTGTGGACCCCCGGGAGTCCCTGAGGCTTTCCAGAGGGTCTGTGAGGTCAAAACTATTTTCATAATAATGCCAACACATTATTTGCTTATGTCATGGTATTGACATTTGCACTTATAGTGCTAAAGCAAATGGTGGATAAAATGATGGAGCCTTAGTAGGAATCAGGGCAGGGGCACCAAATAGTACTAATAGTCCTGTTTTTCCCGGCCGTGTACTTACAGTTTAAAAAAAAAAAAAAGGTCAGTTTTACTTAGTGCATTTGATGAAGCAGAAAAGTTGTTAGTTTTATTAAATTTCTACCTTGAATATATATCTTTTTATACTTCTGTTTAAAGTGTGATAGTTAAGAGCACTTGATTGAGTTACAAGATTTGTAAAAAAAAAACCAAAAAACATGGTTTACTTTTTTTAACTTGAAAGAATGACAAACTGGTTATTTATGCAAGTAAATGGCAGATATTTTCTTGAACTTTCTGGGAAGATTGGTGGAAATATTTATGAAGGTGACCTTTTTGAAATTTTTGTAATAAAATGTATCAATATAGGGAAGATCTGCATAACTTAACACATGAGTATTTTCTTAAAGACCAATGCATGGTATCACAACAGCATCCACAGACAAGTGAAAGATCCGGTCAAAGGGCAAGACAGACCAATACAAAAGTTGACTGGTTTTGTTTCAGTTTTCACATTTCCAGTAACCTTTAAGGAGATGATTGCTTCTGGAGTCTTGGTATGTCATCTAAAAAGAATACGCACAATTATCCAAAAAGGCTACTAAAGTGCTAACTCCATGTCTGTGTGAGGCCAGACTTTTGTAATATACTTCAAATAAAAAAATACATGGCAAAAGATTGAATGTGTTGTAGCAGTTCAGATGGCAGCTGTCTTCCATTAAGCTGAATATTAAAGAGATTTTTAAAAATGTGAAACTTTCACACTATTTTTCATTTTGGAAAATACAATAATTTTAATAAAATATATTAATTTATTAGATTATTAGTTATTTTTAAGTTAACGATTAACATTTTTTTCTCCATCTTAGTTTTTAACATGTAAATACAAGTAAATATAAGCCACATAAATAAAAACTCCTTGAGTTCATCACTAATTTTTAAGATTATAAAGGCGTCCAAGGGCCGAAAGTTTGAGAATTACCCTTTTACTGAATATATCAGCAATATAAGTTCATCTTCAGAATTGGAAAAAGAAAAGACTAATACAACATTTATAATCTCACTGCCTGGAGAGAACCATTGTTAACATTTTGGAACATTTTATTTCAGGCTTTCTGTATATTTTTGTTTTGTTTGTATTTTCAACCAAGTTGAGATTCGTCTGCGGATAGTTTTGTTTCCTGTTTGTTTTTTTTTCTTTCTTTCTTTGGCCTCACCATGTAGCTTGCGGAGTCTCAGTTCTCAGACCAGATACCGAGCCCCTGCCCCCTGTAGTGGAAGCCTGGATTCCTGACCACTGGGCAACCAGGGAATTCCTCTTGTTTTTAAATTTTTAAGTAGTAGTTTACCATAATTACTATTTCACATCTTTAATATTTTTTAAAAAATGCATTAATGACCTCATTTTTTCATTGTATAACTTATTATACTATAATTCATATAATCATTTTTCTCTTATTGGATGTGTATGTTGTTTGCTGCTGCTGCTGCTAAGTCGCTTCAGTCGTGTCCGACGCTGTGCGACCTCATGGACTGCAGCCTACCAGGTTCCCCCGTCCATGGGATTTTCCAGGCAAGAGTACTGGAGTGGGTTGCCATTGCCTTCTCCTGTAACTGCATAGTGATACACCAATTCAACTTACTGCTATGGGGGAAAAACACCATTTAATGAGACATGAAGACAAAGCACAAACCCGACTAAGGGGACACACGCTGTGGACCACAGCACTGCTATGACCAGAGCAAGTGGGGGGACGGGGGAGGGGAAGATGGATGGGTAAACTGCAGCCTCGGGGGCTGGGGGGGGTGTCTGGATTGTCTACGACTAAGCAGACTACAGGATGAGACAGGAAATCAAAACCAATGATGAAAGCAGACACACTGTCAGAGAACTCCAACAGCAAGGAAAACATACAGAACTGTTCTTTTACAAATATTCAGAAAGAAATCAAGCATGAAACCACAGAGAAATCGTCAGAGAATTTTAAATATCATCTAATTAGCCAATGATGCAATAAAAACAGTGTGTCAAAAGGCCACAGAGTGGACTATTTACCATTGTTACACTAGTCACTGTTGTTTGCAGTCTTATCTAAATAACTATGCCTAATATAAATAAGTTTTTTAATAACTTAGGTGAAAGTTTGCTCTAATTTCAAAATTCTCTTTTATAATTAAGGGAAAAAAAATCCTGTTGCTGATTCAGACTATGATTTTGTTTTATTTTAGATCAGCTTGTACTCATAATCATATTTTAGGAAAAAAATTGGCATTTTTTCTGTTTGCCTCATGGAAATTATTCTGTATGAGCAGTTTCATTTTCAAGATAGCTTATATTGATTGCTTCTATTTTTTAGGCAGGAGAGAATGTTCAATTTATTATTCTTGCTTAGGATTCAAGTAGCTATGCCTGGTGCATGAAAACTTAAAACAACTGGAACGAGCAGGGTTGTTTTTTTTTTTTTTTTAAGGAAGATATCTTGATTGCATTTGTATAGTAAATTAGATTGAGAAAAAAATAGTTTACTGATTGCTTTTCTTCAATCAGCTTTTAATTATCCCAGGGTAGGTGATCAAAATTGTAGATTAAGCATGACCTTTATTTTGCTTGTAATCTCTTCCCTTCAGCATTTCCTACTCTTTTCCCCTTGCTGTGAAATACTACTAAGGTGAATAATGTCTGAGAATTTTCTCATTACTGACTTTCACTTACATCTTAAACTATAATGACAAACTTTAAGTGTATTTGAGGATTTAAATAGCCATGCTACATGAATTAGGACAAATTTTTCTCTCTCACCCCACCCCTGTATTTGGTAGACAGTTATCTCCAAAGTTACTTTCAGGTCTAAGTGTACTTTAGCTTGTTTACACTCCTGAAGTTCATTCCTTAATATTCTGGCTCTCTCCAGTTTTGAAGCCATTTGAAATTTACATGTTAATAAATTGGTAGTAATTGTAAAAGTAACTAGAATGATGGAGCAAAGACAAAGCCTATTTGAAATTCCTTTAAATTAAAAAGAAATTTAAATTTATCTGAATGAGAAATAGTAGTTTTTTTCTACTTAAAATTTTGTATTTATTTATTAATTGATTGACTTTTTTTTTTTTTCCTGAGGTTTAGAAAAAGTCATCCAGTGTTCACAGTATCATTTCCCCAGGCTGAACTTTCACTGAACCACCGAAGTAGTCTAGGTATGCTTTTATGGGTAGAGTCATATAAAATGAAGTTGTCTTTGCCTAAAAATAGAAGCCTTAGTTAGGTATGGATTTATTTACAAATAGGCTGGTCTATTGTAATTGCTGCCATACACTTTTACATATGAAATCAGTGTTGCTGTTGACCTTGGATCCTGCTGCTTGAAGCTGCTCATGTGAGAAGCAGCTCAGGTGCAGTCAATACTTGCTCCTCCATATGTCTGCTCTTTTACTTGCAACTCAGGGGCTCAAATTTAAAAACAGTGTTTGTTTTCTCTGTTCATAGCAGACCATTGGCTTGATTTCAGCTGTATTAGAGGATGGCTGTCTTTCTCTTTGAAGTGTCTCCTAAGTATGTTGTATGACAGTGTAGAAAATATTCTTAGTGGTCATTAAAACCTTGTATTATAAGAAAAGGTACAAGGACATGATAGTTGAAATTGAAAAGTTAAGCTTTAAAAGTTCTGCCCTCTCCTGTTTTGTTGCCACTATAACAATAGAATTACCACTTAAGCCCAGCACCAACTCTCAACTAGGTATTCCTAGTGCCTGGAGTTTGGTCTGTAATATTATTTATTCATTATTTTAACAAATATGTATTGAGCCTGCTGAGTGACAGGCGTATGGATGCTATGGGTGTACAAATGCCAAGTAAACCAGGGATCCTAAAAGGATAGCTGATCTGGAGCTTGAAGATAGGATGGATCTGAACCGTCTTACCATTGGTGGAAAACAAAAATGTTTTCAAGGGTGTCTGGGGGCAATGCTAAAGGATAAAGATCAGTTGTGCTCCCACTGTCCAACCTGTGGCAAATTAGTTGAGGAAAAAAACGAACAATGCTTTTGGTTTATAGAAATAAGTTTGTGAAAAAAACCATGAGTTCATGTACTCAAAAAATGTTAGCAATGTAGTCTCTCTCTCTATACATATATATAAACTATAGCAAAATGTGTAAAAAATTTTTATGACTTTAAGAAGTAAAGATTTTTAATACATGTACATTTAGAACATTTCCTGATTCCTTTTGGCCCTTACATGAATGTTCCTTTTATGCTTAACCACATTCATTCATTTAAATTCTATTACATATAATGGAGAAGATGATGACACTGAGAAAGCAGATACAATTTTTCCTCATATAGTTGCAGATACTTAGAAGGACTCAGCCAGAGTAGAGAGGTTTTTGTTTTTTTGTTGTTTTTATAATTTTACGTATTTCTGTTTCTGGCTGCCCTAGGTCTTTGGTGCTGTACGTGGGCTTTTTGTGGTTGCTTGGGGGCTATCTGTTGTGGTACTTGGGCTTCTCATTGCAGTGGCTTCTCTTTTATTGAGGAACGTGTTCTCCAGGGCTTGCAGGCTTCAGTAGCTGTGGCATACGGGCTCAGTAGTTGTGGCACAGGGGCTTAGTTGCTCCACTGCACATGGGCTCTTCCCGAACCAGGGATCAAACCCGTCTCTCCTGCTTGGGCAGGCAGAGTCTTTATCACTGAGCCACCAGGGAAGCCTGAGGGGTCCGTTTTTAATTCGACTAATCCCAAATAATTATCATTTTACCTTGCTTCATGTGAAATATTTCTTAAGGAATGGAAGAATTTCACAACTTTATTGCTAACATGATACTTTTAATAAATTTGTATAACATTTATAAAGTGTTTGATATATCTCATGCATGTCTGAGGAAATCATTTCAAGTTATGTGATTAAGAAATGCTGAGTAAGACAATATGTTTTATTGTTTTAATAAAACTGGAATGAAAACATATAATTTTATCTTCTAGGACCTGAGGCTGAAAATCCTGAAGTGTTAACACACCCAGAAAAGGTTTGTCTGTATAATGGAAATTAGCTATTCAGATCTTGGGTTTAGATTTTTTAAAATTATATTAATAAGTATCAAGCCCATTTAAGTTTTCCCCTAAGCAGAAATGTGACTAGACCATTTCAATAGAATTGTGTAACAACCCATTTCAGTGTTGTTGTTGTTTTTTAAGGGGAATCATTTTCCAATATTTTTCATGAAAACTCATATAAATCTTTCTTTGGAATAAAGCAGTGTTTTACCGTTCACAAGGTTTTTTGTGAATTGCAAAAGTTTTTATCCCCTACATTCCCCCATTCAATCTGGGCTGCCTCAGACAGAAAGCATGAGGACACTTTTCTTACATCTGTAGTGGAAACCCATTGCAGTATTTATTCTGGTCTCCAATGAAATAGAATTTTATTGATCTGTGCTTCTTTTCTGTCAGTCTTATTCATTATCTAGAGGAGGAGAATATAATATCAGATTAATTGCTGAGGTAATATAGCAAAAATGCGTTCTGTTGCCTTGTTTATTACCTGGAAAACAATGTGTCTATAAACCCATTTCAGTGTTTTTTTTTAAAAGGGGAATAATTTTCCAATACTTTCCTTATAAACTCTTATAAATCCTTCTTTGGAATAACGCAGGCTTTTACTGTTCACAAGGCTTTTTGTGAATTGGAAATACTTTTTCCCCCTGTCTTCCCCCATTCAATCTGGGCTGCCAAAGACAGACAGAAAGCATGAGGACACTTTTCTTACATCTATTACCCTCTTTCTTTTGATATTTCCTATTGGATAGTGCTTTCTCATCTTCCAGTTGCTACTTGATAAACATGTCCTGAGTGCTTGTTTTCGCTTTGCTTTCTGCTTGGTGCTATGGGAAATCAGAGGACGATAAGACTGGCTCCGTGCATAACAGACTCCAACAGTCAAGGACCTCCCAAGGCCAACCCTGTCATAGCTGTACCTTACTTCATCTCAGATATACCTTAGCATTCCCACCTCTATGCCTTTGTTCAAGTCAGGAGCCAGAAAGCAAGAGAAAGCATAACATTTGGAACTATATAGGTTGCATTCTAAGGGAAGTATGTCATTTACATGTGTGATATATGGAAAATGATATGTCATAGACTTACAATGAGGGCTGTGAGCAATGATAGCTCATGGTGTTTGGTACTAGTTGGTGCTTAAGAAATGTGTGTTTTTCTCTTTTATTCCTTCACAAATCATTAATTTCTGGCTTAAGTACCATCTCGTTGGATCTGTTTCAGATAACTTTAGTGATCTTGACCAAAGTAACTGCTCCCTCTCTATCTAGCATTCATTATTTACTATGTCAGTATTTACCTATCACTTGCCTCCTATGACATTAATATATTTGAGAGAAAGGATTTTTTGAGCAAAGAAGTTTAGAGAGCACTGTATGCCAGAGTCTCCTCAGAGATTGATAACACACGTTCTGAAAAGTCCTGAGGTAAAGAAACCTATTTAACCAATTTTAGGCTATGTTGAAAACTCTTTACTGCCTCCTCTTTTTCTGCTCCAGAAAACTTATTCTTGTAACACTAGGGCTATGGTTTACGCTATTAATTTGAGTTAGTGCAGTGTTTTTGATGTTGTCTACAGTTTATTTAATGTCATGTGTTAGTTAATGCTTTCAGTTTTAATTTAGGAGTTAAGTTCCTTTAGGGCAGAGTTCAATTCAATATATATGTAAGTTTTATTTGATTGAGGACCTTGAGTTTAGTAGATATAAGGATTTCAGATAGGAAGGAAAGCTTGACCATGTTTAAAGAATGGGTAGGGTCCAGTTCTTCAGTTCCTTCTAAATTTCTTTTATCTTTTGGAGCAACTTATAGGTTGTGTTGCTAACAAGTAAATATATCTTCTTAAGCTCTGCATGCTATGTACAGAGAATATAAATGGTAGCAGGTGGAAAAGGAGGAGAGGGAGAATAAAATGTTCTTCACTTCTCTTATTCAAATCAGAATATTAGAGGGCTTACAAATTACAGTGCAGTGGTGTGTCAGTGAAGGTGGACTTGATTTTTAGAAACAGGCAAAAGTCACTGAAACCCATTCTGTTATTTAAGGTTATGCAAATTAACAATCTGAAATGTTGAAAAATAGCTTAGTGCCTTTAAGCTATTGAAACTGATTTTCTTGAATGGCTTATAAATGATTTTAAAAGCACTTTCAAAAGAAGAAGTCTAATAATATTTGATCACTGGAAATATTTTGAGAGCTTGGGGCTGGTGCACTGGGACGACCCAGAGGGAGGGTATGGGGAGGGAGGAGGGAAGAGGTTTCAGGATGGGGAACACAGGTATACCTGTGGCGGATTCATTTCAATATTTGGCAAAACTAATACAATATTGTAAAGTTTAAAAATAAAATTAAAAAAAAAAAAGAACAAAAAAAATAGTTTTGTAGTTTTGTGCTTTTTGTTTAAAATAACCACAGGTCAGAACCATTGATTTATAGCAGAGCTGATAATATTTACATAGATCTGTGTTTTCATTTCTCCTTTTATCCCCACTGACCTCCTGTCCTTTGGCCTTTTTACTTCACATTTACATATTCATACAGAGGTGGGGAACAAAAAGAAGGTGAAACTACACCAATTTTGTTCCTGGTTAATGGTTTTAATAAAATTCAATAGGGATTTTTAGCAAGGGAGAATTTTCCAACCATTAAGTGCAGTGAAGTTTTTAGGTTATCTGTTAGTTTAACTATCCATGTTATGTTATCTCTGCCTCTTTCCTTAGCCCGGATAATTTAAACTTAAATGAATAGATAATTTGTCATCTGTAATTATGGTCCAGCCAGTTTTACCTTTGATTCACTATTAAATGTTTAACCATGGGTTCACTGTCATTAGTAATTTGGTATCAGTTCAGTTTAGTTCAGTTCAGTCGCTCAGTTGTGTCCGAGTCTGCAACCCCACGAATGGCAGCATGCCAGGCTTCCCTGTCCATCACCAACTCCTGGAGTTCACGCAAACTCAAGTTCATCGAGTCAGTGATGCCATCCAACCATCTCATCCTCTGTCGTCCCCTTCTCCTCCTGCCCCCAAATCCCCCCAGCATCAGGGTCTTTTCCAGTGAGTCAACTCTTCGCATGGGATGGCCAAAGTATTGGAGTTTCAGCTTCAGCATCAGTCCTTCTAATGAACACCCAGGACTGATCTCCTTTAGAATGGACTGGTTGGATCTCCTTGTAGTCCAAGGGACTCTCAAGAGTCTTCTCCAACACCACAGTTCAAAACCATCAATTCTTCAGAACTCAGCTTTCTTCACAGTCCAATTCTCACATCCATACATGACCACTGGAAAAACCGTAGCCTTGTCTAGACGGACCTTTGTTGGCAAAGTAATATCTCTGCTTTTCAATATACTATCTAGGTTGGTCATAACTTTCCTTCTAAGGAGTAAGCTTTAATTTCATGGCTGCAGTGACCATCTGTATTGATTTTGGAGCACAAAAAAATAAAGTCTGATACTGTTTCCACTGTTTCCCCATCTATTTCCCATGAAGTGATGGGACCGGATGCCATGATCTTCGTTTTCTGAATGTTGAGCTTTAAGCCAACTTTTTCACTCTCCTCTTTCACTTTCATCAAGAGGCTTTTGAGTTCCTCTTCACTTTCTGCCATAAGGGTGGTGTCATCTGCATATTTGAGGTTATTGATATTTCTCTCGGCAATCTTGATTCCAGCTTGTGCTTCTTCCAGCCCAGCGTTTCTCATGATGTTCTCTGCATATAAGTTAAATAAACAGGGTGATAATATACAGCCTTGATGTACTCCTTTTCCTATTTGGAGGAAGTAATAAAGAATATTTATATTTATGGAAAGGAGGAAAGTTGATAAAGCTTTTTAGTGGAATTTAGCAACATGGTGAACTAGAAAACTATAACATTTTCATTTTAAACACTTTTTGGTATATGTACTAATAATGTAACTTCTATTTGGAATATATAGGAACTTAGTAGAAACAGAGACTCTCCTGAAATAAGCCTTCTCTCAAATACTTCTATTAAAGAATCTGATACATTTGTTGTAAAGGAGAAGTCATTATTAGAGCCAGAGAAGGAGCCTAGTGAGGAAGGTGCATTAACCATGACTTCGGAAGAAAACAAAGATGAAGAAAGCTCTCTTGAAACTTTTGTATCTGCCTTAGAAAGGGTACTCACATCACCAGAAATCAGCCAGGAGGAAAGACTGTTTAGAAAAATGAATGATTTTGAACCTAGAGAGCTGGCGAACCCATTGAGCAACTCTTCGAGCTCCATATCTATACCTTTGACATGTCACAGAGATTTTCTAGAAGACCCAAAGGATGATGCATTGCCAGTGGAGGTATCAACAGCCTTAAACACATTGTCAGATGCCAAGGTGGAACCCATCTGTCACAGGAAAGAGGGAGGCATCAGTCTCGGTGCTGGAAATGAATGTTCAGGAGTGGAGCCCGGTATGTCTCAGACTGATGAAGACTGTACACAGATAACAGAGGTGGATTTTGAGACTCTTTGTTCTACTCCACCATTTGAACAAGATTCCAAGTTAGCTGAGCTTCAGGACAAGCATCTTCCAGTGCAGCAAGTAAGTGTTAAGTATAAACCGACAATTTTACCTTTTATAGTGACCTTTAACGAGTCTTCATTGCCCATACACTTTATTTTAAATTCAAACCTACCTAAACAGCAACTTTTTGACTTTGAAGCATATAGTGATCTTTTGAAAAGTTCCCAGGATAGAGTTTTCAAGGAATTGAAAGTTAAAATAGTCAAGTTTATCCTCTGAAAACCTGAGAAGATATATCTTTATCACATTGCTTATATAGTTGAAAGAAAAAATTCTTTCTCAGACTTTTTCCCTGTTAGCTCAGAAAATCACTGTGTCTACCTGAGTGCAAAGTAGAGGTAAGATACCCCATGTTAATTTCTACTTGGACATAAATGCAGTTGCTCTTCCAGGAGAGGGAAATATAGTTGGTCTGCCTGGCTTCAGTACGGCTTTGCTTTTCGTGGCTGAGGATACTGTCCGGTGACACAGTTTGGTTTAGAGTTCCTGGACTTGTGTGCTGGGAGACCCTCCAGTACCTATCACTTAACCAACTTACCAACTTTTCATGTTGGCAACTTTTTCTTGGTTACAATAGTAATACATCCTCATTATATATAAAAATAATCAAACATTACAGTAAGAGGAAGTATCTGACAATTCCACTTACCAGAGATAATTGTTAACCATTTACTGTATGTCTCCATTTTTGCTATGTACAGTCTCTGTAAGTAAATGGGATTATATTATACATAATGCTTTGTAACTTATTTTTAAATTTTAATGATACATCTTGGTTATCTTTCTACGTCCATGAATGTAGCACTACTTGTCGTTGTTGTTTAGTCACTAAGTCGTGTCTGACTCTTTGTGACCCCATGGACTGTAGCCCGCCAGGCTCCTCTGTCCAAGGGGGGTTTTCCAAGCAAGAATACTGGAGTGGGTTGCCATTTCCTTCTCCAGGTAGCACTACTTAAGTCTTATTATTTGTTGAGTGCTATTCCACTGTGTGGGCATATATATATTGTGTGTATAAAATAATACATATAATTTATTTAACCAATTCACTAGGTCATTTGGATTTTTTTCTTTTTTCCTCTGGCTCTTACCAAAATGCTCTTTTGAACATTTCTTGAAAGGTTTAAATAACATGATACTGCTACTGCTACTGCTAAGTTGCTTCAGTCGTGTCTGACTCTGTGCGACCCCATAGACGGCAGCCCACCAGGCTCCCCCGTCCCTGGGATTCTCCAGGCAAGAACACTGGAGTGGGTTGCCATTTCCTCCTCCAATGCATGAAAGTGAAAAGTGAAAGTGAAGTTGCTCAGTCTTGTCCGACTCTAGCGACCCCATGGACTGCAGCCTACCAGGCTCCTCTGTCCGTGGGATTTTCTAGGCAAGAGTACTGGAGTGGTGTGCCATTGCCTTCTCCGAACATGATACTAAGCTCATGTTATTCACATAACATACATACCTAGAATAATACTGCATGCAATTCTGATAAAAAAATTTCAATATAGACATTTTTTAATGATATTTTTAAAAATCCAGAAAAAGAGAAACTAATCATGGGGATAGGACATGAGGATTAAATTAAACATTCCAATATTCTCATCTAAAAAGAGGTGGTATTAGTAAAGTGTAGGAAATTATGACTGGTATTGACAGAGTAAGCTTTGACTTAGGCAGGCTTAAAAAAAAGTCTACATAAAAGTAGAAAGGAGATTGATTTAGAACAGATCAAATTAAATACTCTTTTACTTAGCTGTAATGAAAATATGAAATTTGTTACCTTGTGAAGCTTCAGATGCTGAATATATAAATAAGCTCAAGAAAGGTTTATATGATATGTGTAAAAACATGTATCCTCGTGAAAGTTAAATCCATAATGGATTATTAAGGGGATATTTGAGCCATTCATGATATACTGGCTAACCTTTTAAATCAGTGTAATGGAAGTTATATACTAATACTATCTTGTCCCACAAATACCACTTACTGTTGCTGTCAAATAGCAAAATTCTAGACTGAATAGAACATTGATCTGGCCTGGCATGATATTTCTGTATTTATGTGCCAGTCATCATTTTGTACTACTCATTTCCTATAAAATGAAAGCACCCAGAGTGACCTTAGGTTTGACCTTGAGCTTTTTTTTTTTTTTTGGAGATTTTTATTTTTTTGATGTGGATCATTTTTTAAAAGTCTTTATTGAATTTGCTACAATATTGTTTCTGTTTTATGTTTTGTTTTTTTTGACCTTAAGACATGTGAAATCTTAGCTCCCTGACCAGGGATCAAATACACACCCCCTGAACTGGAAGGCAGTTTTAACTGCTGGACTGCCAGGGAATTCCCTACCTTTGAGTTTTAAGGATGAATATTACTTATGTAATACAAGTAGTATATTTTTGTATTAAGCTTTTAAATCCATATTGTCATTTATTATATTAATATGAAATTTTCATTCTGTTCACATATGTCATGGATTTTTATGTTTTCATCTTATGAGGCATTTTTGTGTAATCAAAGGACAAGATAAAACTTAATTTCCTCTAATTTTATTTTTTTGAATTGTTGTAATCATTTGTATATGTATTTACATCTTATTACAGAGTCTAGAAGACCCAAATCCATTTGAATTGCAAATGTTGGTTCATCAAAATGTCACCTCTTGTGATCCAATAAATAATAAGAGAAACTCATATCTGGAAAATAACTCTGACCAGGACCCTCCACATGTGTTAAGAAGATCGTCCAGACTAAAAGTAGTCAGAGAGGTAAAGCCCACAGATGACATGTATAAGATGCCAGAGAAAATTTTACCCAAAATACTTGGCCGTGAGGATCAAACAAATAATAGCTCTTCAACTGAGAATTTCAGGTATGCTATAGACTTATGCTTGGGACATTAGAGTAAGTTTACAGTTCAGTTCAGTTCAGTCGCTCAGTCATGTCTGACTCTTTGTGACCCCACGGACTGCAGCATGCCAGGCCTCCCTGTCCATCACCAACTCCCGGAGTTTACTCAAATTCATGTCTATTGAGTCGGTGATGCCGTCCAACCATCTCATCCTCTGTCGTCCCCTTCTTCTCTTGCCTTCAGTCTTTCCCAGCATCAGGGTCTTTTCCACTGAGTCAGTTCTTCGTATCAGGTGGCCAAAGAATTGGAGTTTCAGCTTCAACATCAGTCCTTCCAATGAATACCCAGGACTGATCTCCTTTAGGATGGACTGGTTGGATGTCCTTGCAGTTCAAGAGACTCTCAAGAGTCTTCTCCAACACCACAGTTTAAAAGCATCAATTCTTAGGTGCTCAGCTTTCTTTATAGTCCAACTCTCACATCCATACATGACTACTGGTAAAACCATAGCTAGTTTTGACTAGACGGACCTTTGTTGGCAAAGTAATGTCTCTGCTTTTTCACAGTTATGTTTAAGTAAAGAACTTTATTTTTCAGTGTTGTTACATTTATTTTTCAATTAAAAAAAACCCCAGAAAACACCTTTACTTTCTTTTTTTAAGATAAAGTAATGGGAAATTGTATTTTAGCTTAATGCTAATTTTCTTTCTTTGTTTAAAATCCATCACCACACATAGTTACAAATTCTTTTTTTGGGGGGGTTGAGAACTTTTAAGGTTTGCTCTCTGAGCAACTTTTCAAACATGTAATATGGTATTATTCACTATAGCCACCATGCTATACATTATTACCTTTTGACCACCTTTAGTCATTTCACTTAACCCACCCTGTCTCTAACCTACAGAACCAGTCTATTCTCTGTATCTATTAGTTTGTTTGTCTTTTTAGATTTCACATATAAGTGAGGTCATACATTGTTTGTCTTTCTCTGTCTGGCTTACTTCTTTTAGCGTAATGCTCTCAAGGCCCATTTGTGTTGTCACAGATGGCAGGATTTTCTTCTTTTCTATGGTTAAATACTTTTCCATTGTGTGTGTGTGTGTGTGTGACATTTTCTTTATCCATTCATCCATCAATGGATACTTAGGTTACTTCCATGTCTAGACTGTTAAAAATAAAGCTGTAGTGAAAATGGGACTGCAGATATTATTTTGAGATAGTGATTTTGTTTCCTTTGAATAGATACCCAGGAGTGGAATTGCTGGATCATATGGTAGTCCTATTTTTAATTTTTTGAGGAATCGCCATACTGTTTTCTATGGTGGTTGCACTAATTTACATTCCCAGCAATAGTGCATGAAGGCTCCCTTTTCTCTGCACCCTCTCCAGCATTTATTATTTGTAGACTGTTTGATAATGACCATTCTGACTGGTATGGGGTAATATCTTATTGTGGTTTTAATCTACATTTCCCTGATGACTAGTGATGCTCAGCACCTTTTCATGTACCATTTGGATGGTGGGCCATTTGGATGCTTTCTTTGGAAATGTCTCTTTAGCTCCTCTCACATTTTTTAATTGGATTTATTTTCTGTTTTGTTGTTGAGTTGTATGAGTTCTTTATATGTTTTGGATATTAACTCCTTTTCAGATATATGATTTGCAAATATTTCTCCCTTTGGTAGGTTTTTTTTTTTCATTTTGTTGATAGTTTCATTGTCTATACAGAAACTTTGATGTAGTTTCACTTGTTTATTTTTGCTTTTGGTGTGAAATCCAAAAAATCATTTCCATGACTGATGTCAAGGTGCTTACTTACATTTCTTCCTAGGAGTTTTATGGTTTCATGTCTTGTGTTTTAAGTCCTTACTCCATTTTGAGTTGATTTTTGTATGTGGTTTAAGATTGTTGTCCAGTCTTTTTCTTTTACATATGACTGTCCAGTTTTCGTAACACCATTTATTGAAGAGACTATCCTTTCCCCATGGTATATTCTTGGCTCCTTTGTCGTAGATTAATTGACCATATATGAGTAGGTTTATTTTGGAGTTCTTTATTCTGTTTCATTGATCTATATGTCTGTTCTTATCTCAGTTTTTTACAGTTTTTGATCAGTGCCATACTACATGGCAAGTCCTTTCTTTCTTGCAGAGAGCCTGCCTCTTTTTCCCTAGAAGTTGGAAATAGAGTAGATAGTGGCATGCCTAGGTGGGGAGTGAAGGACAAGAGACTCAAAATACTCACGCTTGTGACTGACTTTCCCTAAAGGAGAGATACCATAGATGACAAAAAAATAAGCCTAGAAACCATAATAACAGGCATATATGTCACTGAATTATCTGCAGCTTACTCAGGAGCAATCTTCATGTTTAAAACTGCCATCATGCATGACAACAGCCTAGTAAAATGCCTTTGAGTTTTAAAAAATATTAGTCAAAAGCTTGGTATGATTCTCTGTGAATATTTGTGGAGAACATGATAGTAATTTTAAAAACACGTTTGATTTTCAAGAATGCAGAACCCTGCTTTAAAGATTGAAGGTAAAGGGAAGACTATTCCTTCATCCAGGCTCAAGAATGGAGAACAGATCAAGAAAAACAGAAAACTTGGAGGTGAGGCCTGTTTTCTTTATTTCTTTAATAAGTAACTTACAGAAACAGAATTCTGGTACTAAAAAGGATTTAGAGATTATTATGTCTCAACTTTCTCATTTTACTGATGAGGAAGTTCAGAAAGGATTTTCCCCAGCGCTGTGCAGCTCATCAGCAGTGTAACTAGGACTTGATCCTTAACTTCTACCTTATAAGCTTCCCTGGTGGCTCAGTCAGTATCCTTAACTTCTACCTCACAGGGTCATGTATTTTCTAAACTGGTACTTTTAAGACAGTAATTTCAGAATCCTTTTTGGATTCAGATGTCTGACCTTTTGTGGTGTAACTAGCCAACATAGGCTTTGGGAAATTAAACCCAGAAGAATAAATAGAGGAAAGAAGGCAAACGTATTATGTTTGTAGATGTTATTTCTTTGTTCCTATATGTAAAACCTGAAAGAATGAACTTAAAACTGTCAGAAATAATAAGAACCTAGAAAGCGACTTAGCAGCAGCAACAGAAAGACTGGTTACAAAAAATAGTGAGACAGTTGGTAGAATTGAGATATGGATAGTAGATTAAAGATTAATATTTTATCAGTGTTGAATTTTCTTAATTTGATCACTATGTAAGGTAGTATCCTTGTTTTTAGAGAATATATCCTTAAGTATTACTGAGTAAAGGAGCATGGTATATACAAATTATTATTTCTGTGTGTATATATGTCTGTGTGCATGTATATATAAAGAGAGAGAGAGAATGATTTAAGTGGTGGCAAAATGTTAACAATGGGTGGATCCTTTGTTTTATTTTTACAACTGTTTTATAAATCTGAAATTATTTCCAGCTAAAATGCTTTAAAAAATGTAATAAAACAAAAGATGACAAATAAATATCTTTCATATATATATTGCTGCTAAGTCACTTCAGTCGTGTCCGACTCTGTGCACCCCCATAGAAGGCAGGCCACCAGGCTCCTCCATCCCTGGGACTCTCCAGGCAAGAATACTGGAGTGGGTACCCATTTCCTTCTCCAATGCATGAAAGTGAAAAGTCAAAGTGAAGTTGCTCAGTCGTGTCCGACTCTTAGTGACCCCATGGACTGCAGCCTACCAGGCTCCTCCGTCCGTGGGATTTTCCAGGCAAGAGTACTGGAGTGGAGTGCCATTGCCTTCTCCACATATATATATTACACATTTTCAAAATATAAAGAAGATCCCATTTACAATAGTTACAAAAGCGAGAAAATACCTACTTATATGCTGCTGCTGCTAAGTCGCTTCAGTCGTGTCCGACTCTGTGCGACCGCATAGATGGCCGCCTACCAGGCTCCCCCGTCCCTGGGATTCTCCAGGCAAGAACACTGGAGTGGGTTGCTGCCGGGGTCCAGCCCCAGCTGATCCAGGGTATTCGAAGGGGAGACGGCTTCGGTGACTATTTAAGTATTCATCAAAGATATAAAGAATAAGAGAATGAGGATAGCTCAGTAGGAAAATTCAGTGGAGAAAAGAGGCTGAGTAGCTTGGTTTACGCGGGAGACCAATAAAACTTCAAGACAAGAAGCTTGCACCACTTACGTAGGCCGCAGGCATCCTTCCGTTCTCCTGAAGGAGAGGAGACACTGAAGCCTCCCCAGTCGGATCTTAGAAGCCCAGGCATAATTAGTAAGCATGGCGGGTTCCGTGCTCCAGATGGAGACTCAGCCAGAGTGAGAGAGAGAGCGACATGGGGAGACCAGTATTTCGAGGAACTGATCCCCATTCTTTATTTTCCAGAGTCTGTTTTTATACACTGAGATGTTATACAAAAGTCACGTGGAGACAGCAGTCCTGACTTGTATTAAAGTCAGGTGCTTCATACAAATGTATACAAGAGGTCTTAGGGGTGTTACATCATCTTCTGGCCAGGGGGGCCTGCTGACAATTTATGACCCTCTCCTTGTGACAGTGGTCAGTCAACCAGAACACTTTTTTCTCCAGGGGTGATTATTCTTAAAACAGACGCCACCCAAATAAAGTTACATTCCTATAGGGTGAGGGTGTAGTGGGTTTTAGTTAGGGAAAGAATTTACTTAGCCTAAGGTCTAATGTGATTTATATCAAAGGTTAATACTTATTTCTTCTATATATTCATTAACGTGTGTAAGGGCAGGGGATGTGGAGACTTAGCAACAAACATTGGCTCGACAAATGAAAAACCCTTCACCAATACAATTTCTAATCAGCCCACTATACTTATACTAATGGTTTTCTAACTTTTCTAAGGAACCTGTTTTTAAAAGGTTTAAAGCATCTCATGCCTCTCATGGTTGGGAGGCTGTGAGCAATCACATGTGGCCGGACGAGCCTATCAGGCAGGCCAGAGAACCTTCAGAGGAGTTTGTAGGTTAAAACACTCTTGTCACGCCCAGGAGTTTTTATTAACTGGAGCTCTAGGTTAACTCCTTTTCCGAAAGAGGTGGTGGGAGACAGCCCCCCATAAAGTCAGAGGTGTAGGTGAGAGCATAAAGTAGTAAAGTAGGCAAGCTGTGGTTATGGGGGTAGATGCTTGAGGATTTCCAGGGGGACTCCTGAGGCTCGATCCCGCCTTTGTGTATGTCGAGCCTCCTTCCTCATGACCTTTGTCATGGGCGGAGTGCCTCACGCCGGCCCCCAACAGGTTGCCATTTCCTTCTCCAGTGTATGAAAGTGGAAAGTGAAAGTGAAGTTGCTCAGTCATGTCCGACCCTCAGCGCCCCATGGACTGCAACCCACCAGGCTCCTCTGTCCAGGGGATTTTCCAGGCAAGAGTACTGGAGTGGGTTGCCATTGTGCCGTGCCTGCATAAAGAGAGTGTAAAAATTATGCAGAAGAATATAAAAAAGATGAATAAATGGAAAGGAGAACCGTATTCTTGACAATAAAGATCCAGTATTGTAAGAAACTTCTCCCTAAATTATTCTGTAAATGCATGGCAGTGCAGTCAGAAACAGATTTCGTATATTTGTTAATTGTTTTCTTTTTTTTTTTTTTTTTTGCTTTATAGGTCTGGAGGCTAGCTTGAGAATAATATAAAATTTCAATTGGAAAAGTAAATATAAAAACTAGCCAAGAAAATTCTGAAAAAAAAAAAAGCCAAGGGAGAATAGAGAGGAACAAACCAGCTCTACATAATATGAAAGCAATTAGAAAAGCAATAAAAATTAAAATGATTTGATACTGACACAAGAATCAACAGATAAATCAGTGAAGCAGAATAAAGTGTTTAGATGTAGAAGCCAGATACAATGGGAACATGGGGTCAGGTATGTGATAGACACGGCATCTAAAATTGGTGGCAGAGAGAACTAAGCAATAAGTAGTGAAAAACACAAAACTGGATCATCCCTGTATCATTCCTTATACCAAACTTAATTCCTGTTTGGCCAAAATGTTTAAAACAAATGCCCTAGAAGAAAAGACAAGTGAATCTTTTGCAACCTTGGAAAAACCTTTGTGTAGAACAACTCAAACCCAGAAGCCAAGAGGGAAAAGAATGATAAAATTGACCACATTCATTTTAAAAAAATTGTATGGAAAAATATCCTAAAGAAAATCAGTCATCAAACACAGAAGAAATATTAATAACAATGACAAGGAGTTAATTATTATTGTATGCAAAAACGTCTTACAAAACAGTTAACTATAAAGAACATAGGTAAGGGATATGAACAAGGAATTCACAGGAAAAAATACATAAATACTTGAAAAGATTAACATCTCATTTACATTTAACGAAATGCAAATTAAGAGGTGTAATTTTCACCTAAGAGAATGCCAGTAAACATTTGAGAATTCTCAGAGACAGGAATGTAACAAAATATGTTTTTGATAATGGTTTATGTTCAGTCTTTTTACAGGGTGGTTTACTTATATTTATCAGAATTTTAAATCACAATTCTTTTGAATCAGCAATTCTACTTACAGGGATTTATTCTATGGCTATGTTTACTCAAATATGTAGATATATTTCATAAGGATGTTCATCACGGCATTGTTTACTATAATAAAATGACTTAGAAACAACCTAAATTGAATGGTTAACAAATTACAATATAACCAATTAAATAATATTCAGTCATTTATGAAATCAGAAGAGTATAAATATGTGGATAAGGAAAAAAAGCTTTTTTTTTTCATGTAATAAGAGTGATTCAAATTTCTTGTTGGAAACAAAGCAAGCAGCAGTTTTAAAGTACTAAAAAAAATTCTATACCTAGAATTCTATAACTAGAACCTAGAATTCCATACCCAACATAATATCTTTCAGAAATGAAGGTGAAATAGTTTTAGACACACAAAAGCTGAAAGGACTCATCATCAGCAGACCCGTATTATAGGAAATTTTAAAGGACATTCTTCAGGCAGTAGAAAGATGACACTCAATGGAAATCTGCATTTACACCTTGAAGATCATTGGACTTGTTAACTATATGTATAAAAATTATTCCATCAAACTGTGGAAAATTCTTAAACAGATGGGAATACCAGACCACCTTACCTGTCTCCTGAGAAACCTGTGTGCAGGTCAAGAGGCAGTAGTTAGAACTGGAACAACAAACTCTTTGAAAATTGGGAAAGGAGTACATCAAAGCTGTATATTGTCACCCTGCTTATTTAACTTCTTTGCAGAGTACATCATGAGAAATGCTGGGCTGGAAGAAGCTCAAGCTGGAATCAAGATTGCCAGGAGAAATATCAATAACCTCAGATATCCAGATGACACCACCCTTATGGCAGAAAGCAAAGAGGTACTAAAGAGCCTCTTGATGAAAGTGAAACAGGAGAGTGAAAAGGCCGGGTTAAAATTCAACGTTCAGAAAAATAAGATGATGGTGTCTGGCCCCATCACTTCATGGCAAATATGGGGAAACAATGGAAACAGTGACAGACTTTCTTTTTTTGGGCTCCAAAATCACTGCAGATGGTGACTGCAGCCATGAAATTAAAAGACGCTTGCTCCTTGGAAGAAAAGCTGTGACCAACCTAGACAGCATGTTAAAAAGCAGAGATATTACTTTGCCGACAAAGGTCTGTCTAGTCAAGGCAATTTTTTTTTTTCCAGTAGGCATGTATTGGTATGAGAGTTGGGCTATAAAGAAAGCTGAGTGCCAAAGAATTGATGCTTTTGAACTATGCTGTTTGTGAAGACTCTTGAGAGTCCCTTGGACTGCAAGGAGATCCAACCAGTTCATCCTAAAGGAAATCAGTCCTGAGTATTCATTGGAAGGACTGATGTTGAAGCTGAAACTCCAGTAGTTTGGCCACCTGATGTGAAGAACTGACTCATTGGAAAAGACCGTGATGCTGGGAAAGATTGAAGGCGGGAGGAGAAGGGGACGACAGAGGGTGAGATGGTTGCATGGCATCACTGACTCAATGGACATGAGTTTGAGCAAGCTCCAGGAGTTGATGATGAACAGGGAAGCCTGATGTGCTGCAGTCCGTGGGGTTGCAAAGAGTTGGACATGACTGAGTGACTAAACTGATGGATAAAAATACAAATTTTTTCTTATTAATCAATTTTAAAGAATGGTTGACTATTTAAACAAAAATAACAATTGATTATGAGATTTTAAATGTACATAAAAGTAAAATGCCTGGCAATAATAACATAAAAAGACTTTTAGGGGAGAAATGGAAGTATACCACTGTAAAATTTATGTAAGGAGATATCATTTGGAGGTAGACTGTGATAAGTTGATGAAGAAGGGAATGGCAATCCACTCCAGTATTCTTGCCTGGAGAATCCCATGGACAGAGGAGAGCCTGGTGGGTTACAGTCCATGGGGTCGCAGAGAGTCGGACATGACTAAGTGACTTTCACTTACTCACTCACTCATGAGAAATTGAAGATACACTATAAACTCTGAAAAAAACATTTTAACAAATAAATAATCACAAGAAGTCAGCACAGATGTTATAATGGATTAACAAAAATATTCATTTTTAATCCAAAAGGAGGTAGAAGAGGGAAAAGAAAATAAAGAATACATGAGAAAAATTGAAAAAAAGTAATAAGATGATACGCTCAAACCCAACCATATGTTAACAATCACACTGAATATAAATGATTACGACACTCTCAGTTAAAAAGCAGAGTTTTTGCTGGATCATCAAAAAAGCAAGAGAGTTCCAGAAAAACATCTATTTGTGCTTTATTGACTATACCAAAGCCTTTGACTGTGTGGATCACAATAAACTGTGGAAAATTCTGAAAGAGATGGGAATACCAGACCACCTGACCTGCCTCTTGAGAAATTTGTATGCAGATCAGGAAGCAACAGTTAGAACTGGACATGGAACAACAGACTAGTTCCAAATAGGAAAAGGAGTACGTCAAGGCTGTATATTGTCACCCTGCTTATTTAACTTCTATGCAGAGTACATCTTGAGAAATGCTGGGCTGGAAGAAGCACAAGCTGAAATCAAGATTGCCGGGAGAAATATCAATCATCTCAGATATGCAGATGACACCACTCTTATGGCAGAAAGTGAAGAGGAACTCAAAAGCCTCTTGATGAAAATGAAAGGGGAGAGTGAAAAAGTTGGCTTAAAGCTCAACATTCAGAAAACGAAGATCATGGCATCCGGTCCCATCACTTCATGGGAAATAGACGGGGAAACAGTGGAAACGGTGTCAGAGTTTATTTTGGGGGGCTCCAAAATCACTGCAGATGGTGACTACAGCCATGAAATTAAAAGACGCTTACTCCTTGGAAGGAAAGTTATGAGCAACCTAGATAGCATATTGAAAAGCAGAGACATTCCTTTGCCAACAAAGGTCCGTCTAGTCAAGGCTATGGTTTTTCCTGTGGTCATGTATGGATGTGAGAGTTGAACTGTGAAGAAAGCTGAGTTCTGAAGAATTGATGCTTTTGAACTGTGGTGTTGGAGAAGACTCTGGAGAGTCCCTTGGACTACAAGGAGATCCACCCAGTCCATTCTGAAGGGGATCAGCCCTGGGATTTCTTTGGAAGGAATGATGCTAAGGCTGAAACTCCAGTACTTTGGCCACCTCACGTGAAGAGTTGACTCATTGGAAAAGACTCTGATGCTGGGAGGGATTGGGGCAAGAGGAGAAGGGGACGACAGAGGATGAGATGGCTGGATGGCATCAGTGACTCAATGGACGTGAGTCTGAGTGAACTCCGGGAGTTGGTGATGGACAGGGAGGCCTGGTGTGCTGCGATTCATGGGGTTGCAAAGAGTTGGACACGACTGAGCGACTGAACTGAACTGAACTGAAACTATATGCTTACTTTCAGAAACATATTTGAAATATAAATGCATAAACAGGTTAAAATGAAAAGAATAGAGGGAACATATACTTTGCTAGCATCAGTTGTATTAGTTTCCTATGGTGATAATAATTTACAACAAAGTTAGTGACTTAACACAAATACATTCTCTTACAATCCTGAAGTCAGAAGTCCAAATGAGTGCTGGGAGTTAAAACCAAGGTCTCAGCAGGGCTGGTTCCTTCTCTATGCTCAGGGAAAAATGTGTTCCTTTCCCTTCCAGCTGCTGGAGGCTATGGCATTCCTTTGCTGCTGGCTGCTGCTGCTGTTGCTGCTGGCTACATCTGTCCAATCTGTGGTTCTCTTGTCACTTTGCCTTCCCCTCTTTTAATCTTTTTCCTTTCCTCTGTGTTTATTTTTAATACAAAATTTAAAGGTTGTACTCCACTTGCAGTTATTACAAAATACTGGCTATCTCCCCCATATTGTACAGCATATCCTTGTAACCTGTCACACACCCAATAGTTTGTACTTCCCACTCCCCCACTCCTATATTGCCCCTCCCCACCCCACTGATAACTAGTTTGTTCTCTGTATCTGTGAGTCTTTTTGTTATAGTCATTAGTTTGTTGTATTTTTTAGATTTCACATATGAAGGATACCATGTAGTATTTATCTTTCTGACTTATTTCACTTAGCATAATGGCCTCCAAATCCATCCATATTCCTGCAAATGGTAAAATTTAGTTCCTTTTAATGGCTGAGTTCCTGGTGGCTCAGTGGTAAAGAATCCACCTGCAATGTAGGAGAAGTGGGTTTGATCCCTGGGTCCAGAAGATCTCCTGGAGAAGGAAGTGGTAACCTACTTCAGTATTCTTGCCTGGGAAATCCCATGGACAGAGAAGCCTGGTGGGCTGCACTCCATGGGGTTGTGAAGAGTCTCATACAACTGAGCAACTAAACAACAATGGCTGAGTAATATTCCATTGTATATGCATACCACATGTCCTTTATCCATTCATTTGTTGATGGACACTTGGGTGGCTCCCATATCTTGGCAATTATAAATAATGCTACTATGACCATTGGGGTACATGTATCTTTTTAAATTAATATTGTTGTTTTTTTCATATGTATACCCAGGATAGGAGTTACTGGGTCATGTGGTAGTTCTATTTTTATTTTTTTGAGAAACCTCCATGCTCGTTTGCAAAGTGGCCACACCAATTTACATTCCCACCAACCCTTTCATCTTTAAAGAATTCTTGTGATTGTATAGATACCCAGATAATCCATGGTAAGATTCTCTTCTCTAGATCCTTAATCACATCTGCAAAGTCTCTTTTCCTGTCTATAAGAGAACATTCTCAGGGTTTGGAGGATTAAGATATGAAGGAAGCTGTAAACAAAACAACAGATCGGAAGGAAATATTTGCAAATGATGTGACCAACAAGGGATTAGTCTTCAGAATCTACAAATAGCTCATGTGGCATAATATCAAAACAAACCAATCAAAAAATGGGCTGAAGAGATAAATAGACATTTCTCAAAAGAAGGCATACAGATGGCCAAGAGGCACATGAAAAAATGTTCAGCATCACTAATTACTAAGAGAAATGCAAATCAAAACTACAGTGAGATATCATTTCACACCAGTCAAAATGGCTATCTTCAAAAAATCTACAAACAATAAATGCTAGAGGGAGTGTGGAGAGAAGGGAACCCTCCAACACCATTGGTGGGAATGCAAATTGGTATAGCCACTATGGCAGAAAGCGAAGAAGAACTAAAGTGCCTCTTGATGAAAGTGAACGAGAAGAGTGAAAAAGTTGACTTAAAATACAACATTCAGAAAACTAAGATCATGGCATCCAGTCCCATCACTTCATGGCAAATAGATAGGGAAACAGTTGAAACAGTGACAGACTTTATTTTGGGGGTCTCCAAAATCACTGCAGCCATGGAATTAAAAGATGCTCACTCCTTGGAAGAAAAGCTATGACTAACCTAGACAGCATATTAAAAAGCAGAGACATTACTTTGCCGATGGTTTTTCCAGTGGTTATGTATGGATGTAAGAGTTGGACTATAAAGAAAGCTGAGCACCGAAGAATTGATGCTTTTGAACTGTGGTGTTGGAGAAGACTCTTGAGAGTCCCTTGGACTGCAAGGAGATCCAACCAGTTCATCCTAAAGGAAATCAGTCCTGAGTATTCATTGGAAGGCTGAAGCTGAAACTCCAATACTTTGGCCACCTGATGCGAAGAACTGACTCACTGGAAAAGACCCTGATGTTGCCAAAGATTGAAGGCGGGAGGAGAAGGGGATGACAGAGGATGAGATGGTTGGATGGCATCACTGACTCAATGGACATGAGTTTGAGCAACCTCCAGGAGTTGGTGATGGACAGGGAAGCCTGGCGTTCTGCAGTCCATGAGGTTGCAAAGAGCTGGACACGACTGAGTGACCAAACTGAACTGAACAATGGAGAAGAGTATGGAGGTTGCTTTCAAAACTAAAAATAGAGCTACCATATGATCCTGCAATCCTACTCCTGGACACATATTGGGAGAAAAACATGGTCTGAAAGGATTCATGCACCCCAGTGTTCATTGCAGCATTGTTTACAATAGCTAAGACATGGAAACAATTTAATACTCATCAACAAAGGAAAGGATAGGACGATGTGGTACATATATACAATGGAATATTACTTAACCATTAAAACAAATGAAATAATGCCATTTGCAGTGGAGAAGGCAATGGCACCCCACTCCAGTACTCGCCTGGGAAATCCCATGGACGGAAGAGCCTGGTAGGCTACAGTCCATGGGGTCGCGAAGAGTTGGACACGACTGAGTGACTTCCCTTTCACTTTTTGCTTTCATGCATTGGAGAAGGAAATGGCAACCCACTCCAGTTTTCTTGCCTGGAGAGTCCCAGGGACGGGGGAGCCTGGTGGGCTGCTGTCTATGGGGTCGCACAGAGTTGGACACGACTGAAGTGACTTAGCAGCAGCAGCAGCAGCAACATGGATAGACCTAGAAATTGTCATCCTGAGTGAAGTAAGTCAGGGAAAGAGAAATATTGTATGATATCCCATATATGGAATCTAAAAAAGAAGTGATAGAAATGAACTCATTTACAAAACAGAGACAGACTCACAGACTTAGAGAACACACTTAAGGTTACCAGGGGAAAGAGTGATAAGGGAGGGATAGGGAGTTTGGGATGGAACTGTACACACTACTATATTTAAAATGGATAACCAACAAGGACCTACTGTATACAGGGAACTTTGCTAAACATAATATACCAACCTTAATGGGAAAAGAATTTGAAAAAGAATAGATACATGTTTATATAAAATAAAATATTGCAACTCTCAAAAAAAAGATATGAACATCTTTGGAGGACCGTTGTTTATCTTACCACACAAATTAGAAGATGGCTGAAGTCACTATATACTGTTATATAGAACAGCATATATTATGAACTATAATACATTATATAATACATCATTAGCACCAGACAGAGTAAATTTTATAACAAAGAATCTTAGCAGGGATAAAGTTATTCCATAATGATGCAGGGGTTACTTCCCCAAGTGTGTGTGTGTGTGTGTGTGTGTGTGTGTGTGTGTGTGTGTGAGTCACTCAGTTGTGTCCAACTCTTTGTGACCCCACGGACTGTAACCCACCTGGTTCCTCTGTCCATGGGATTCTCCAGGCAAGAATACTGGAGTGGGTTGCCATTCCCTTTTCCAGGGGATCTTCCCGACCCAGGGATCGAACCCTGATCTCTTGCATCACAGGTAGAGTCTTTACCATTTGAGCTACAGGGAGATCTCTTCCCCAAGAGTACATAATAAATCTAAATAAGTTTTCTCTCTTTTTTCTTCCAGTTTTGTTGAGATATAATTGACATACAGCTTGGTATAAATTAAAGGTGTACAACCTAATGATTTGACATTATATATCATGAAATGATTACCCAGTAAGTTTAGTGGGCATCCATCATCTTATATAGATACAAAATTAAAGAAATAGAAAAAAATTTTTTTCCTTGTGTTGAGAAGTCTTAGGATTTACTCTTAACCACTTTCACACATAATATACAGCAGTGTTAATTATATTTATCATATTGTCCATTATATCCCTAGTACTTATTTATAACAGGGAGTTTGTACCTTTTGACTGCCTTGATACAATCCCCCCAACCCCTTCCCCTTACTCCCAATAACGACAAATGTGGTCTCTTTTCCAATGAGTTTGTTTATTTGCTTGTTTATTTTTGAAGTGTAATGACCTCAACTTTGCATTGGCTTTATAGTGATTCAGTGTTTCTGTACATTTTAAGTTGATCTTTATGATAAGTCTAGATACCATCTTTTACCATACAAAGATATTACATATTACTGTATTCTCACACTGTACACTTATACCTGGGCCTCATTTATTTTGCAACTGGAGTTTTGTACCTCTTAGGATCCCTTACCTGTTTCTCTCATCCCCTCACTCCCTCCACTCTGGCAACCACCTGTTGGTTTTCTGAACCTGTGACTCTGTTTCTGTTTTGTTACGTTTGTTCATTTGTTTTGTTTTTTAGATTCCATATGTAAGGGAAATTGTACAGTGTTTGTCTTTCTCTGTCTGACTTATTTCACTTAATACCCTTTATGTCCACCCATGTTGTTGCATATGGGAAGATTTCACTCTTTTTATGGCTGCGTAATACTCCATTTTTGCCTTTCCATATTGTTCATGGGGTTCTCAAGGCAAGAATGCTGACGTGGTTTGTCATTCCCTTCTCCAATGGACCATGTTTTGTCAGAATTCTCCCGCATGACCTTTCTATCTTGGATGGCCCTACATGACATAGCTCATAGTTTCATTGAGGCACACAAGACTGTGATCCATGTGATCATAAAAAACAGAGACATGACTTGGTCGACAAAGGTCCGTATGGTCAAAGCTACGGTTTTTCCAGTAGTCATACATGCATATGAGAGTTGGATCATAAAGAAGACTGAGTGCTGAAGAATTGATACTTTTGAACTGTGGTGTTGGAGAAGACTCTTGAGAATCTCTTGGACAGCAAGGAGATCAAACCAGTCAGTCCTAAAAGAAATCAACCCTGAATATTCATCAGAGGGACTGATGCTGAAACTGAAGCTCCAATACTTCGGCCACCTGATGTGAAGAACCGTCTCATTGGAAAAGACCCTGAGCCTGGGAAAGATTGAGGGCAGGAGGAGAAGGAGGCGACAGAGGATGAGATGGTTGGATGGCATTATTGACTCAATGGACATGAGTTTGAGCAAACTGTGGGAGATAGAGAAGGACAGGGAAGCCTGGTATGTTGTAATCCATGGGGTCGCAAAAAGTAGTAACATTCCATCGTATACATATGTCACATCTTTATCCATTCATCTATTAGTGGACAGTTAGGTTGCTTCTATATCTCTAAAAATGCTGCAATGAACGTAAGGGTGCATATATCTTTTCTAGTTAGTGTTTTCACAGAGGATCTGAATAGACGTTATTCCAAAGAAGACAAATAGATGGCCACAGACACATGAAAAGGTGCTCCACGTCACAAATCATCAGGGAAGTGCAAGTCAAAACCACAATGAGATACCATCTCACCCCTGTTAAAATGGCTGTTATCAAAAAGACAGTAAATGACGAGTGTTAGGGAGGATGTTGAGAAAAGGAAACACTGTGCGCTGTTGGTGGGAAGTGTAAATTGGTACAGTCACTATGGAAAACAGTGTGAAGATTCCTCAAAAAGTGGGAGCTACAATATCATCCAGCAGTTCCACTCCTGGGTATCTATCTGAAATAAACAATTACTCTGTTAATAACAGAGTTTCAAAATACATGAAGTGAAAACTGATAAAAGTACAAGAAGAAATAGACAAATCCACAATTATAGTCAGTGATTTTAATGCCAGTCTTCAGTGATCGTTAACTCATTATAGTGACTGAAGTGGACAGTAAGGATAGAGGGGATTCAAAACAACGCTGTCAGACAGCTCGGTCTGTTTAACATCTGTGTAACTTTCCACTCAAGGTCAGAAGATAACATATTCTTTTCAAGGACTCAGAATATTTATCAAGATAGTTTATATGCTGAACCATAAAAGAAGTATCAATAAACATAAAAGGATTAATATCATAGAGTGTTTTTTATGATTCCAAATAGAATTAACAGAAGATCAGTAACAGATCTCTATAAAATCTTGAGATATTTGGAAAGTAAGTAACACACTTTAAAATAACCCATGGGTCAAAGAAATTTAAAGGAAATTTGAGATTATGCTTAGCTAAAATAGAGTGAAAATACAACATAGCACACACAAAAAAGTCACTGAAGGAAGTCACTGTCTGAAAGCCAGAAAGAGAGGTCTCAGCAGAAACAGAATTATGTAGCACCTTAATTGTGGACTTTCAGCCTCTAGAACTATGAGAAAATAAATTTCTGTTGTTTAAGTCACCCAGTTTGTAGTACTCAGTTATGTTAGCCTTAGTCAACTAATACTAATAGTCAACAATAGTCAGCTAATTTCATGAAGATGTCATGAAAAGAGTGATGGGGGAGTTGTAGTACTAAATGCCTATGTTAGAAATAAAGAACCCTCTCAAATCAGTGATATCAGCTTCTAACTTAAGGAACTAGAAAAAAAAGTGAATGAAATCCAGAGTAAACAGAGGAAATGGTAAAGGAGAAAACAATGGTAAAGCAAAAATCAATGAAGTTGAAAACAGAAAAATAATAAGGAAAGTCAATAAAAGTAATCTTGGAGATCAGTAAAACTGATAAACCTTTCTCAAACTGACCAGAAAAAAAAAGAGAGGCACAGATTACCAACGTCAGAAGTAAGAGAGGCGGCATCATGACGTAGTCTACAGATATGCAAAAGGATAATAAGGGAATATTATGAACAACTTTTTGCCAGTGCATTAGATGAAATGGACAAATTCCTTGACAGACATAAGTATTATAAAGCAATGGGCAACCTGAGTAATAACAAATCTACTAAGTAAATTGCATCTTTATTTCAAAACTTCCCCACCAAAAAGCAAATCAACAAACAACAACAAACCAAAAAAACTTCTAGGCCAAGATGCTTCCTGTATTAGTTGACTGAGGCTAACATAACTGAGTACTACAAACTGGGTGGCCTAAACAATAGAAACTTACTTTCTCATAGTTCTAGAGGCTGAAAGTCCACAGTTCAGATCAGTCGCTCAGTCGTGTCTGACTCTGCGACCCGTGAATTGCAGCACACCAGGCCTCCCTGTCCATCACCAACTCCCCGAGTTCACTCAGACTCGCATCAATCGAGTCAGTGATGCCATCCAGCCATCTCATCCTCTGTTGTCCCCTTCTTCTCCTGCCCCCAGTCCCTCCCAGCATCCGAGTCTTTTCCAATGAGTCAGCTCTTCGCATGAGGTGGCCAAAGTACTGGAGTTTCAGCTTTAGCATCATTCCCTCCAAAGAAATCCCAGGGCTGATCTCCTTCAGAATGGACTGGTTGGATCTCCCTGCAGTCCAAGGGACTCTCCAGAGTCTTCTCCAACACCACAGTTCAAAAGCATCAATTCTTCAGCGCTCAGCTTTCTTCACAGTCCAACTCTCACATCCATACATGACCACTGGGAAAAAGCATAGCCTTGACTAGACGAACCTTTGTAGGCAAAGTAATGTCTCTGCTTTTCAATATGCTGTCTAGGTTGGTCATAACTTTTCTTCCAAGGAGTAAGCGTCTTTTAATTTCATGGCTGCAGTCACCATCTGCAGTCATTTTCGAGCCCAGAAAAATAAAGTCTGACACTGTTTCCACTGTTTCCTCATCTATTTCCCATGAAGTGATGGGACCAGATGCCATGATAGTCCACAATTAAGGTACTCTTGCCTGGAAAATCCCATGGACGGAGAAGCCTGGTAGGCTGCAGTCCATGAGGTTGCTAAGAGTCGGACATGACTGAGCGACTTCACTTTTCACTTTCATGCACTGGAGAAGGAAATGGCAACCCACTCCAGTGTTCTTGCCTGGAGAATCCCAGGGACAGATGAGCCTCGTAGGAGGCCGTCTATGGGGTCGCACAGAGTTGGACACGACTGAAGTGACTTAGCAGCAGCAAGGTGCTACAAAATTCTGTTTCTGCTGAGACCTCTCTTCCTGGCTTTCAGACAGTGCCTTCCTGTAGTGACTTTTTTGTGTGTGCAGAGAGCTTTAGTGTTTCTTCCTTTTTTATAAGGATGCAAACCTATTATATTAGGGCTTCAACACATGAATTTTGTGAGAATATACTTCAGTCCATTATACCTTTAATAGTGAATTCTGCTAAACAGCTAAGGAAGAAATAATACCAGTTCTTCACAAAGTGAGTGAAGTAAAATTGTTCAGTCGTGTCTGACTCTTTGCGACCCCATAGACTGTAGCCTACCAGGCTCCTCCATCCATGGGATTCTCTAGGCAAGAATACTGGAGTAGGTTGCCATTTTCTTCTCCAGGGGGTCTTCCCGACCCAGGGTTCAAACCCGGGTCTCCTGCATTGCAGGCAGATGCTTTACCCTCTGAGCCACCAGGGAAGCCAGGACAGAGTTCTTCACAAACTCTTCCAAAAACCTGACAATGAGGAACTGTTTCCAGCTCATCTTATGAGGTCACCATTAAACTGATACAAAAATCAAAGACATTATAAGAACATAAAACTGCAGTTCAGTATCCTTCATAAGCAGAGATGCAAAAATCTAAACAATTTTAGCAAATCATATGCAACATATGTGCATATGTGCATTGTAACCAAGTGAGATTTATCACAGGAATGTTGGGTTGACTTTACATTTGAAATTGAAACACTGTAATTTGTTACATTAATAAGCTAAAAGAGAAGAACCGTATGATCACCTCAGTAGATGATGCAGAGAAAGATTTTGGTAACACCTGATAAGAAGGCTGAGCACCGAAGAATTGATGCTTTTGAACTGTGGTGTTGGAGAAGACTCTTGAGACTCCCTTGGACTGCAAGGAGATCCAACCAGTCCATTCTAAAGGAGATCAGCCCTGGGGTTTCTTTGGAAGGAATGATGCTAAAGCTGAAACTCCAGTACTTTGGCCACCTCATGCAAAGAGTTGACTCATTGGAAAAGACTCTGATGCTGGGAGGGACTGGGGGCAGGAGGAGAAGGGGACGACAGAGGATGAGATGGCTGGATGGCATCACTGACTCGATGGACGTGAGTCTGAGTGAACTCCGGGAGTTGATGATGGACAGAGAGGCCTGGAGTGCTGTGCTTCATGGGTTTGCAAAGAGTTGGACACGACTGAGTGACTGAACTGAGCTGAATATACATTACTGATTAAAAACCTAGCAAATTTATAATAGTGGGGAACTGGATCAACCTGATAAAGGGCATCTACAAGAAGATACACAGCTCTCATACTTAATGGTGAAAGACAGTGCTTTCCCCCCAAGATCAGAAATAAGATAGGAAAGTCTGTTCTCACTACTTCTTTTGATCATTGAAAGAAAACCGTCTTTAGTCACAAGTCACATGATCGTCTGTCGAAAATCTGATGGAAACTACAATAAAAGCAACTATGAGTTTAGCAAAGTTGCAACATAAAAGATCAATATACTAATATTAATTACACTTCTGTATTCTAGCAACAAACAATTAGTTAAATTTGAAAGCCAAACAATTAGGAAGTGAAATTTATGCTGAAATTTCAAAAAAATGTGAAATACAGATAAAATTTAACAAATGATGTAAAAGACAGGTACGCTGAAACCTAGAAGATGTTACACATAGAGAACAAAATTTGACGGAGAGAAATGGAAACATATCTTGTTCATTGAGTCAGAAGACTCGATATGATTAAGATTTCTTTCTGCTGAGATATATTTATGGAATCTACACAATCTTAATCAAAATCCCTGTAGGATTTTTTTTTTTTTTTTTTGGTAGAAATTCTAAAGCTGGTTCTAAAATTCATATGGAATGCAAAGGATCTAAATAGACAACTCTGATAACAAAGTTTTGAGAGCTAACACTACCTTATTTCAAGAATTATTATTATTTTATGGCTGTGGTGATCAAAACAGCATGGTACTGTCATCAATATAGGGAAATATTAGTAGATGAGTGGAAGAGAAGGGAGTTCAGAAGCAAACCCTGAGTTTTGACAAAGGCACAGGCCTTTACATTGAGAACAATTGAAAATCTGTATGCAGCAGAATATTATTAAGTGTTATTCTCTGTATTTTAAGAGTGTTTATTTTTGTTTTGGCCAACAAGTTCAGCTTGGTCCTTTCAATACATTTAGAAAATTCTGGTTAGGTAGGTCTAGTGTAGGCCTTACTCTAGGACTAGTTTAGCTCTGCCCCTAAGATATGACCCACTAAAGGTGTCTCTAAATGCCCCAGTTGTTCAACAAAGTCTCTCCCCAGATGAGCAGGAATGTAAATGTTCCCCAGCCTGTATGATCTCCGATGGTTGTTATTAATAATTTATAGTTCCTGGGTATTTCTTGCCCAGTCTCATGACTATTTACCCATGAATGGTTTAGTATTCAGATAATGATTCAAAGAGCCCTTTTTCTAGATTTCTGGTGCCTTTTCTCTACACCCTCATCTCTGGTGCCCTGCCCTGTAAATTTTTTTACCCCGGCCTCCCTAGACGCTGATCTGTCTCCTCTGCCCAGCAGGAGCACCTCATATGCTGGTGTTATCTTCGGAAAACCCCAGACGGGAAGCTGGAGTGACCTTAGGTCTCACTGCATTGTTTGCCTTCACTCAGGGAGTCATAGATCTGAACTACCCGTTTTTCTAATTTCTGGATAAAGGGTTCCCCCCCACCACGTATATTTTATTTAGTTTTCTAGTTGTTTACAACGGGACAGTAAGTCGTAGCAGTCATTTAGTCCTGATTGGAAGTGAATGTCTTTCACAACTTAGTTTTCATTGAAAATTTTTATATTCTTAATTTGTTTTTAATAAATTGCATATTTATAATAGAAAGTACAACTGGCAAAGACAGATATGGATTACAGACTATTGGTCTTTATATATAGTTTATCTGGTGGGAGCAGAATGGTTTGTAGTCTGGGGTAGGGGAAGGTAGGCTCAAGTGTTCAGCAGTTGGTTGGTTTTAGTTTACAGTGGGACTGAATGGAGAGAATCACATAAAAACAAAGCAGTTGAATTGTGATCCATTGAGAAAATCTGCTGCAGTACTCAGTTACTTTTTAGGATGGAGCAGGGTATTTACATGAAAACTAGAAAAGCTATCATCAAAGCTTTTCTGAAATTTGGGAAAACCAAATGAGTATTATTGGTAAAAGTGGACAGGATTTGGGTTATCTAAATGAAGAGTTTCAGTATTTTAGGAGGCACAGTGGAGAAATGATACTTGGTGTCGCAAAGAGTCGGACACGACTGAGTGACTGAACTAAACTGAACTGATGCAGAACCTGGAGAACTATTTTAATTGTGTATTTCCCGGCTTAGGAAGTCAAAACTACTGTACAGCTCAAGATCATAGTCCTTTATTTAATTTCATGACAATTATTTTTAGTAAAGAAAGAAAATTTAGTAGCATTCTTTTTTCTGGTTTTCCTGGAGGTAATTTTTGTATCTTTCTGATACAGTTCTGAGATTTTCTCTTCATGGTCTTATAAGACATTTTGGTATTGTAACATTTTGTTAGGTGTAATAACATCTAAATAGTCCCTTTCATTAGAACTTCTAAGAAACTAATCTATTCGTCTTCTTACATATGCAGCTTTCCTAGAGTTTCAATCTACATAAATGCTTGCATGATCTATAGTTTACTCAAATATTTCAAACTAATGACATTTGCCTCTTTCACCTTTTTGCATGTAGATACCGTTATAGTTGGGTTAATGAATGAAATGCTCCTTCATGATATGATATATCTCTATTCTAGAATGTTAACTGAAATCATTCTGTTACTGATGTTCCTCTTGATTTTCAAATAAGAATTACTCATATTTTTGGTTTTCTTTTGTTTATGCCTTTATTTCAGAAAAAATGAAGATGAATAAAGTAACTCTTGCTAACATTAACCGGAGAAACATTTTTGGAGAGAACTTACTGTATAAAGCTGCTGTGCACAATGATATTGGTCTTGTTCATCATTATATCGAAAAAGGTGGAAATGTTAATCAGCCAAGTTATGCCGGTAGGTTGTGGTTAACACCTACAGTTATCTTCAGAGTGTTTTTTCTTTCAGCTGAATTACTGCTATGAAATTATGGCAAAGTAGGCTTAAGGCAAGCCTGAAACAGAAAGCTTCCAAGTAATTTTTCTTCTTAGGTGATGCTTTACCATCCTCTCCAGGAAGTGGTAAGATAAGGGGAGAGGCATTTCCCCTTCAAAGGTTGTGCCTGCCTGGGCCCACCTGGTGGGCCACGTGCAGCAGCTGCCACAGAGGGATGGGGCTCCTGGGGCCAGCTTGCTGGCTTTGTGTGAGCATTGTTACTATAAGACTCAGCTTTTAATGGAAGAGGAATGAGGTTCAGAGCTGAAAGAAGCTGGTGATACATTGAGCTTCTGGGAAAATTAATGGTAGAGGGACAGCAAAACAGTTGCCAGGGAAATGAAGAGAACAGACTAGATGAGTTGGAGAGGGTGGAGCAGGAAGCTCAGAAAGAACAATCTTTCTGCCAGGTTGGATCTCTGGTAGTCTTCCTGTGGGGAGAACCTGGCATATTTTCTCGGAGAGGAATGATTCCTCAGTGGCGCTTACATACTTAAAGCACTGAGCAGCACTGGGCCAGCACCTTTTGTGTGTCCTTGCTTTTACTGTGGTTTCTAGACTTTCTTGGCGTATGAAACAGTGCATAAAGTCTTTTGATACACAGAGATCGGCGGCACAATCCACAGATAAGCAGGTGATACAAGTGCTCCCCCAGAACTTACTTTAGCAAGACCTGGGTTTGTACTATAATCAATCAGAGCTTTAAAGACTGTTATTCTAAGTCTCGTAACCAGTTCATCTATCATGGTCTTGTAACCCTAAACCATGGATCCTTACTTGCTAGCCAGAGCACTTGCTTCTTTGATTTTGAGAAACACATGGTTCTTTCTGTTAAGTCTCTGTGTGCTTCTTAGGTTCAGGAGTAGTTCTGCGTGCCTCCAACTGGAATTTATGGATTTCCCAAACATCAGTCTTTACAGGTTTCTGTTCATTAACCTTTTTTTTTTTTTTTTTTCTTTCCTGTGCCATTATTAGCATCCTTGGTTGCTATTCCCTACTTGTCTTTTGCTTGGCAGTATACACCTTCTCCTCACTGCCCCATGTACTTCTGTGACTTTCATGAATTCCTTACCTGTCCATATTTTCCAGACTTTTGAACTCCCCTGTTTTCTACTTTTTCTTCTCAGTTGGCATCTTACTCTGACCTTACTACTTCTGACTACCATGTCTCACAGAATTGCAGAGAGCAGGGTTTGCAAAAGGTTGTCCATAAGCCATTTTCCTATCAGTCACCTACAATATTTGTTTAAAATGTAACCTTTACTGAAGCACACACACAAAATCACTGAAAATCACAGTCAAAATCTTTAGGTTAAAATCTAGAGCTCTAGTTTCCCTAGATGGTTTTTTCAATATCCACTCATTTATTGGCTGCACAGGGTCTTTGTCGTGGCCCGTGGGGTCTTTGATCTTCATTGCGGCCTGAGGGATCTTTGGTTGCACACTCAGCGTCTTTGGTTGCAATGTGCGGGATCCAGTTCCCTGACCAGGCTCAAACCCAGGACCCCTGTGCTGGGAGTGCAGCGTCTTAGCCACTGCACCACCAGGGAAGTCCCTCCCTAGGTGATTTATATTCTCATTAAAGTTCAAGAACTACTGACAAGAGATGTATGGCCTCCTTATAACATATTGGTTCAATGTAGTGAGCTTTTACCATATGCCTCCTCTGCACCAAATACTGTGGAAACAAAAAAATACACAGTATCTACTAGAAAGGTTAAAATATATTTATTTTTTGATACAATCCGATAAAGACTTAAGTGCACATAAAATGTAGTATACCCAATTATCTTTTCATAGGTAACATTTGCATTTCATAAGTCCTCATTTACATTTTGTGATATTTTTGTCTTTGATTTAAAAAAGAAAACCTACTTCAATAATTCTTTACCTATCAAAACCAATGGTGAAAACCATGAAATAGCATGAAAATAAACTCTGAATACCCAAAATAGATCTAATAAAGCTTCTTTGCTAAAACCCTGTCAGATCAATGAATTGAGGATTATTTTACACAGATTCCTGAGCTTATGACACATTAGAACTGAAAAGAAAGATTGACTCAGGCCAGGATATTGATAATAGCAAGAAGTTTAAGCCAACAACAAGGCAAGAGACGCATAAAAACATTAAAAATGAGGAGCAAAATTGTTGAGGACTGTAATACAGAAGAAGGTACACTGCATATCTCTGTGGGTGTTAACAGTTGCTGCATTAGATCATACAACTAATATCATTATGACATGGAATTTTTTTAAACAAATGTGTTCAATTGTATTTTCTTTATAGGAAATCTGTCCTCTCAGAAAGCTTTGAGGAAATTTCCTCCAAGATAGTTACATTTTTAAAAAGAAAAAAAGTTTGCTTGAGGATCTCCAAACTTGCAGTTTGGGGAGATAATAAAAGATTTGTTATTTTGGAGTTTAATAGATATCTTTGACTTATATCATTGTGTCTGACTAACAGAAAGATTTATCTGGATGACTGGTATTCTTGGAGCACTTTGTAGTATGTTAGTTGAATTACTGTAACTAACTTTTTGCAAATTGGGAGAAAAAATTATACAGTTGACCCTTGAATAGTGTGGGAGTTAGGGTCCTGACTCTCATTGTGGTAAAAAATCTGAGTATAAATTATAGTTAGCTCTCCCTATTCATGGTTTCTCCTTCAATGACCTCAGATTATGTGATAGCGTAGTATTTACTGTTGGAAAGAAATCTGTGTATAAGATAGACCTGCAAAGTTCAAGAGTCAACTTTTAAACTGACTTCTGTGAGGTCCTGCTGGCTGGGTTACTTTAACGAAAGTACCTTGAGCTACGAATAAGGCTTTTTTCCCTTTTCTCTGCAGAAAAGTAACCTGCAACCAGCATTCTCTATGAGCTAATAATGACCCCCCTCCTTACAGCCTTTTTATTTGAGGGGGGCAGGAGTGTTTTCAAATTTTTTACTGTTTTCATATTTTTCCATATTAATACCAACAGTGTTAAGGGTAGGAGTTTTAATAAAAATTTGAATTGAATCTGCAAATAATACAGATTGCTTCATGGTGAGATTATCTTGTTTCATATAGCCAAAATATTTTTAAAGCAACAACTTAGAGTTCTTATTTTAAGGGCAAGCACAGACATTATTAAGATGCCAAATATAACAAACACCATTACTTTTTTGTGTCATAGGTTGGACAGCACTTCATGAAGCTAGTTTAGGAGGGTTTTATCAGACAGTAAGTGAACTGTTAAAAGGTGGAGCGGATGTGAATATCAGAGGAATGTACCAGATCACTCCCCTACATGATGCTGTGATTAATGGACATTATCAGGTACTGTAATTCTTTCGTTTGCAGAGAAAACACTACACTCTGCAACTATTAAAAACCTCTGGGAAAACAATAGAAAAACAGATAGGGATTCAGTTTCAGTTCATTCTGCTAATCAGTACTCAGAATTTATAATAAAATATTACTGTGATGGATTGGTTGTGCCTAATATGGCAGATCCAGTTTTACATGTTACTTTTAATAACTACATGATGTGTATTTTGGTTGTACATAGTATTTTTTCAACTTCCTTAGGACTCTTTTTGTATAGTACTTTATAGGCTCTGTGTGCACGTGCTGAGTCACTTCAGTCGAGTCCAACTCTTTTCGACCCGGTGGACTGTAACCCGTCAGGCTCCTTTGTTCATGGGATTCTCCAGGCAAGAGCACTGGAGTGGGTTGCCATTTCCTCCTCCAGAGGATCTTCCCCACCCAGGGATCAAACCCGGGTCTCCTTCACTGCAGGCAGATTGTTTAGTGCTTGAGTCACCAGGGACACCCTTACAGGCTCTAGAAGAACATTTCCTTCTTATTATGTTATGCAATGATAGGGTCGCAGCAGGCTCACAGCTTTTTGTAGTCTATTGTTACTTTCAAAATCAGACTAAGACATGAGAACCTCTCAGGTTTAATGACCAACCAGTACACACCAGCACAGAGGTACCAATGGTTATAATATAATTCCATATATGTTGGTTAATAGTAACTAGAGTAATGGTACGTGAATGCTAAGTCGCTTCAGTCATGTCTGACTCTGCAACCCTATGGACTGTAGTCCACCAGGCTCCTCTGCCCATAGGATTCTCTAGGCAAGAAAACTGGAGTGGGTTGCCATGCCCTCCTCTAGGGATATTCCCGACCCAGGGATCGAACCCAGGTCTCTTACGTCCCCTGCATTCACAGCTGTGTTCTTTACCACTAGTGCTACCTGGGAAGCCCGCAATTATGAAACTGTTAATTAAGACTGGCACAAATGCTTTATCATATATACTCTGAGCTTCCTAGGCATTTTTTTCTGGTCCAGGGACTGCATTGGGCTGAGGCATTTCCTGAAAATAGTTTATTGTTTACTTAAAGTGGTGGAAGTTGCTTCTGGGTTTAAAACCTCTAGAGAAGGGAAGAGGGCTAAGGAAGATCTGTTCTGTGTTTCTCCAGAAGAAATACCTGCCACAGGTAGAGCTGGGGAAGGCTGTAGGCAAGAATCTCTTAGAAGAGATGCAGTTGAGCTCATTTCATGTGCTAGGAAGGTTATACTCAAAATCCTACAAGAGGCAGTTGGAGGAGCAAGGTTGTGAGGCAAGGAGCGGTAGGTTTGCAGCCGCCATTTCTTCCACCTCCGGTCTCTGGATCTTTCGTAGAGCGTCCAACAGTGCTGTGTTGGGACAGAGCGTCCGGAGGTTCACAACCTCAGTGGTTCGTCGGAGCCACTATGAGGAGGGTCCAGGGAAGAATATACCATTTTCAGTGGAAAACAAGTGGAGATTACTAGCTATGATGACTTTGTTCTTTGGGTCTGGATTTGCTGCACCTTTCTTTATAGTAAGACACCAACTGCTTAAAAAGTAATCCATGAGACAGATAGGAAGAGGAGCATATTAAGAGGTGCAGTCTCTTAAAAGGATCAATCCCTTGAATTCAGCATCCTAGATATGTTTGTAAATAAACTTATAGCATAAAAAAAAAAATCCTACAAGCTAGGCTTCAATAGTATGTGAACTGAGAACTTCTGAGTGTATAAGCTGTGTTTTCGAAGAGACAGAGGAACGAGAGATCAAATTGTCAACAGTCGTTAGGTCATGGGGAAAGCAAGGGAATTCCAGAAAAACATCTGCTTCATCGACTACACTGAAGCCTTTGACTGTGTGGATCACAACAAACTGGAAAATTCTTAAAGAGATGGAAATACCAGAACACCTTACCGTCTACTGAGAAAACTGTATGCAGGTCAAGAAGCAACAGTTAAAACCAGACATGGAACAACTGACTGGTTCAAAATTGGGAAAGGAATACATCAAGGCTGTATATTGTCACCCTGTTTATTCAACTTCTATGCAGAGTACATCATGTGAAATACTGAGCTGGATAAATCACAAGCTAGAGTCACGATTGCTGGGAGAAATGTCAACAACTTCGGATAAGCAGATGATACCACTCTAATGGCAGAAAAGGAAGAGGAACTAAAGAGCCTCTTAATGAGGGTGAAAGAGGAGAGTGAAAAAGCTGGCTTAAAACTCAACATTTAAAAAACTAAGATCATGGCATCCAGTCCCATCAGTTCATGGCAAATAGATGGGGGGAAAAGTAGAATCAGTGACAGATTTTTTTTTCTTGGGCTCCAAAATCACTGTGGACTGTGACTACAGCCATGAAGTTAAATGCTTGTTCCTTGGAAGGAAAGCTATGACAAACCTACATAGCATATTAAAAAGCAGAAAGATCCCTTTGCCGACAAAGGTCCGTAGAGTCAAAGCTATGGTTTTTCCAGTAGTCAAGTACCATAAAAAAGGCTGAGCATCAAAGAATTGATGCTTTTGAATTGTGATGCTGGAGAAGGCTCTTGAGAGTCCCTTGGACTGCAAGGAGATCAAACCAGTCAATCCTAAAGGAAATCAACCTGATTATTCATTGGAAGGACTGATGCTGAAGCTCCAATACTTTGGCACCTGATTCGAAGAGCCAGCCCATCGGAAAAAACCCTGATGCTGGGAAGGAGTGAAGGCAAAGGAAGGGGGCAGCAGAAGATGAGATGGTTAGATTGCATCACCAACTCAGTGGACATGAATCTGAGCAAACTTCAGAAGATAGTGGAGGATAGAGGAGCCTGGCATGCTGCAGTCCATGAGGTTGCAAAGAATTGGACATGACTTACTAACTAAACAACAACAGCAACAACACTTAAATACATTCTTTTAAGTGTGTGGAAAAAGTAGAATTTGTGAATTTAAGATGATCAGCTTACTGTGGTTACTTAGAAAAATCTGGGATAAATTATTAAACATACAGCGGGAGACATTTAGGCAGGCATAATGATCTTTGAGCATAAGCAGACATCGCTAAGAACACATCATGTCAGACTGACCTTGATCCTCCTTTATTAGGCTTAATTTGTGAAGGAAATGGCATGACAAGTTGATATAAGGTATCGCAGTTTTAGCAAGCTTTTCTTCAGTTTTCTTGCCTGGAGAATCCCAGGGACAGAGGAATCCCAGGTGGGCTGCTGTGTATGGGGTCTCACAGAGTCGGACACGACTGACGCGACTTAGCAGCAACAGCAGCAGCAAGCTTTTATTTGATGGAGCATGCTTGTGATATGTATTTGAGATGTTGAATTAGAGATTCATTGACTGTGTTATTAGGATTCACAGATATTAAAAAGATATCCCCAGACATGTTGGTTATCCATTCCATTTGTGTCTGGAGTGAGCTATCTTATAAGGTTTGATTGTTTATTCTATTGTACTATAGAAAGTCATACCACATAGTAGGCAGGACCATGGATAGTGTTTTGTCATTGTTGGGAGTATTTTTTTTGAATTCCAGACATGGTACCATTTTACCGATAAATACTTGTACCTGCATCTCTAACAGATAAGGACTTTTTTCTCACACCCACATTTTTTAAATCATCTTACCTAATAAAACTTATTTGTTAATACCATTTAATACTACCCAGTCCATATTCAAATTTTCCCAAATTATCTAAAAGTGGTTTTTATTAAAAGTTTTGTTTGAATGAGGATCTGTCAGGGTCTATGTACTACATGTGTTTTTTATGTCTCAAGTATGTTTTAATCTATAACATTTCTTCCTGTGTTTTGTCTCTTCTGGAGCCTGGGTAATTTGTTGGTTGGGGTTTCTGAAATTCTGGATTTGACTGATTTTTATGGTTTCTTCCCGTATTTTCTGTAAATGGCTGTTTTAATGGAAAATCTATTTAGAGACCATAGTTTGGGTGCGAGGTGTGCTCATTGCTATTGGATGTTATTGTTTTTAGGCATTTTCCATGAAATCATACTTTTAGAAAGAAAAATCATGAGTTCTTACTGATATTTCCATTTCAAACTTAATATTATAGATTAATAATAACTTTATTTTTTACTTGTATCTCTTTTCCTTTTATGCTAAGCATTTGTTTCTTAATATATTATTTCTTTATTGTACATTTTATTTACAGTATTACTATTAGTGATATTTCTGTTATTAACAATAGTAATAACAATGGAACTACTAATGAAGCTTTTTGTTTTGTTTATACCCCATTAGGAATGTATAGTCAAAATACTGGCTTTTCAAGTACTTGAAAGAATTTTATTCTCTGTCTTATTGGCTTCTTACACAAGGGATTTATTGGAAGGAAGAGATATGAAATAATATCCTCCAAACTTAGAGGAACTTTGAGTCTGTAAAACAGAGCTTTATTAACAAAGCAGTTCCATACAGTGCAATCATGAAGTTTATTGTGGATAACTTATATACTGGCAAGATTGGGCAGAGAGCAATCCAGAGGCATGCACAGTTGTGCTCTACACCACAGAAAGGAGTCCAGGGGGATTTCAAGGGGCCAGAGCTAAAATTAGAATCTGACCACCAAGTGAGAAGCACATCCGCACTGACTGGAATGGAGAGTTTTCCTCCTCCTGGGTCTCATGACCATTAACCATCTGCATCAGCAAAAGGCGTTCTTTCAGCTTCCACATCTGATGAAGGCAAAGTTGTTAGTGAATTTATCTGGCTTGAGCACATTCCTTATGAGTAGGCTAAAGTGCAGTCATGCAGAAAGGAGAGGGGAAGGACTAAAGTAGAGCTGACAAGATGGAGTCAGAGTGGTTCAGCAATACAGAAGTCAGCTGATTTTAGAAGGAGAAGCACTAGATTCAATAATATTGTTGAAGGTGAAAAGCCACAGGCAAGCTCTCAGTAGAAGTATTTCCTTCAGGGGTCTACTGTTTGATGAATTAAATAAGTGGAGATTGTGAGGCCAGCCACTTACTGAAATGGCTCTGCTTGTTCCAGTTAAGAATATGTGGTGGCCTTAAAATAGCCACAAGTTCTTTAACACTCTTCTGTCTGAAAGGTGGAACCTGAGTCTTCTCCTCAGGAGTGTGGGCTGCAGTTTCAGTGAATTGCTTCTAACAAATAGGATGTGGCAGAAGTAACACATCATATGACTTCTGAGACCCGGTTGAAAGCTATCGTGGCGTCTTCCTTGTTCTGTCAGCCACTCGTTCAACAGCTGAAGGAAGCCAGATGTCATATCAAGTAGCCACTCAGGCAGCTCCATGGCGAGGTGCTCTGGCAGCGCGCTGAGCTTTTTCCTGCCCACAGCCACATGAGTGAGCCATCTTAGAAACAGATCCTCCAGGTGCTGTCAAGCTTCTAGATGATTGTATCTCCAGCCAGCCTCTTGACTACAACCTCCTGAGAGGCCCCAAGGCAGAACTAACCACCTCCACCACTCCCAAATTCCTGACCCACAGAACCATGAGATTATAAATATTTATTATTAAGCTACTGAGTTTTGGGGTAACTTGTCAGGTAGCAACAGATAACTAATACAGAATCAAATGCAGGTTTTAAATACAGGGTTAAAAACTCCATGGAAATAACTTATTTACTGCCATTTGATGAGAAGAGAGAGAGTTTTTTAAGTTAAAGAGTGTGTAATATAAGTAGGCTTCAGAAGTCCTGATAGCAGGCTATAGAGGAAATTGGTAAATGTGGATAGTTGGTGTCCATAGAGTACATGGATAGAGAGTATCCACTAGGCAGTGGATAAAACAGAGACTGCCAAAGTAATGTATTCCCTCGCTTAGGGCAACCATCCGGATTTCCAGAGAAGTGAGGCTCTCTTACCTTCCTCCTGTCTTCTTTTTCATGTTCCTTGACCCTCAGATACTCTCATACTGCATGCTTTATTATTTGACATAAAACCTCCAGAGATAAACAAACTTACGGAATTACTTTTCCTGAAAGAAAGCAATATGCTTTCCATTTGTATTGCTGAACAGTATGTGCAGATCTAGGCATATGAATTATAGATTTAATTATACCTACTATTACTTTCAATCCTCTTACCTAGCTTTAAACTCCCATAACAAAGTCGTTTGAAAAGCAGAATCATCAAGTTTCTGAATCTTAATTTTGAAAGGATTTGGCTTATATTATCCCTGTGTGTGATGGGGCACTTTTCTCTTGTAGAATGCTTTTTTTGTAAAAGGAAATACATACATGTAAAAGGAAATACATATTAAATATATATAGATATAAGTATATATGTATATAATTTTTATATGCTTAAAATTTATAGAAATTCTGACCTATCTCTCATTCTAGATATTTACATGGAAATCTAGGCTTCTTTTAGTATAATGTTCTTTAAAGCTTGTTCCACACATCCTCCTAGACCAACATTCATTCTTTTATTAAACAGCATTTATTAAACATACAGTCTTTTCCAGATACTGAAATAGACACTGGGAATATAAAGATGATAAAGACATATATCTGTTGTGAAAACTTGGAAGCAACTTAAATATCCATTAGTAGGGTTGTTGTTTTTGAGTTGCTCAGTCATGTCTGACTCTCTTTGACACCATGAACTGTAGCATGCCAGGCTCCCCTGTCCTCCACCATCTCTCAGACTCTGCTCAAACTCATGTCCATTGAGAGTCAGTGATGCCATCCAACCATCTCATCCTCTGTCATCCACTTTTCCTCCTGCATTCAGTCTTTCCCAGCATCAGGATCTTTTCCAGTGAGTCAGCTCTTCGTATCAGGTGGCCAAAGCTTTGGAGCTTCAGCTTCAGCATCAGTCCTTCCAATGAATATTGAGGATTGATTTCCTTTAGGATTTACTGGTTTGAGATCCTTGCTGTCCAAGGGACTCTCAAGAGTCTTCTAAATTGAAGCATTAATACATTCATATAGGTATATTAAAAAGTAAATTATTACTTAGCTGCTAGAAAGAATGAGGAAGTTCAATCTATCTGATTTGAAACAGTTTTCAGAGTCTGATGCAGGGTAGGGTAGGCAGGAAAGAAGCTAAAGCACAGAAAAATATATGTATTATAGGCCCACTTGTGTAAGAAACAACATATATACACATTTATGATATACACATACATACCTGTTGGACTAGACACTGGGAAAATTCAGGGGAAACTGTAACCAGAGCTAACTTAGAAGAAATAATTAGATGACTGATGTACAAGGGTAGAGAAGGGAAAGTTAGTTTTTATTGTCTGTTTCTCTGAGCCTTCTGTATTCTGAACCATATTTATTAATTTTCTACCCAAAAATATTAATTTTAAAAGAAAAACAGAGTCCCACCCTAAAAAACTTGAAATATAGGCGAGAGGTATAAGAGGTAAGTATAATATAATATAGTATATATTGGACATAAAATATGTACATAAAAGAAGGAAGAGGTCATTTTTCTCTAGGGCATCAGTGGGTGAGGAGGTCAGGGAGTGCTTCATAAAGGAGGCTACTTGAGGAGTAGTAACAGAGTAAGAGTTTCCTGGTTTCTCTCTGACGCTGAGGAGGAGGAGCAGCAGCAAAGGTATGTGTAGAAGACATACTATCTCCTGGAACCTGTTAATGTATTTCAGGTTCCCAGAATGTAATTCAAGTTCCCAGAATATATGCTAGCTCCATTTCATCATCAGCCAAACCATAGACATTCTGCCCACCCACCCTCCCTGCTTTCTTCCCTCTTCCTTGCTTCCTCTCTCTTTTCCTGGTAAGAGAAGTCATATGTACATCAACAAATTATGATTCAGTAGTGGTTACATTGATTTTTGTTGTTGGGCAACGATGTTACAGGTAAACCCAAACTCTGTATGGTTGGTAAATTCCAAATATTTGGAAAGAAATATTTGATGTTGCTTACAGTTGTATGCTAGCATACATTTATAATAATAATAAACTTTTTGTCTGGGCTCCTCACATGAAACAATCTTCCTCTAGGTGGCAGAGTTACTTCTTTTGAATGGAGCAGATCCTTTATTTAGAAATGATAATGGAAAGTGTGCTTTAGATGAAGCCAAAGACTCACGTATGATGCGTCTCCTTGAGAGATTTGTTCCTAAACATCGAAACCGTCTTGCATCAGGTAAACTTAAACTGCTCTATTACATCTGTTCATCATGTCAGCAGTTGCTGTTGAGGCGCTCAGTTGTGTGCGACTCCTTGTGACCCCATGAACTGCAGCACGCCAGGCTAACCTGTCTGTCACTGTCTCCTGGAATTTGCTCAGACTCAGGTCCATTGAATCAGTGATGTCATCCAACCATGTCATCCTTAGTAGAGAGTTATAGAAATCAAGCTTAGAATTATAGAAATTAAATTGATTTTCCTCAGAAATTTTGAGGAAATTTCGCTTCATTCCATTAGTAGAGCACACTGACTTGTTTGCAAATGCACCAAATGGAAGAACTCTGAAGGAACTAGAAAGATAATACTAAATGTACTTTTCCCCAGGATATGCATTGCAAACAGAAAACTTTTATACAGTTCTGGGTTTTCCCCCCATAATCCATTGACTGAATAACATGAGTTGTAAGTTGTGACTTATGCTTGGCTGTATCTTTTTCAATGAATATGGCCAGGATTGTTAACTTTCATTCCTTAAGAATATTTTCTTATGGCTATACTTTTGCGTTGTCATTCATCATTACACTGGTAAGTTAAACAGCAAAGGAACAGTTAAGTTAAACTTCACTTTCAAAAAGATTATATAAGAATCGTTTATATTTTATTGAAGTATAATTGATTTACAATATTATGTTAGTTTCAGGTATACAATGTAGTGATTCAGTATTTTTATATGTTATACTCCATTTAAAGTTATTGCAAAGTAATGGCTATATCCCTGTGCTTATTTATTTTATACAAAGTATTTTGTATCTCTTAATTCCCAAACCTTTTTTTTTTGCCCCTCTTGCCTTTTCCCACTGGTAACTTTTACTTTGTTCTCTGTATCTGTGAGTCTGTTTCTGTTTATACATTGATTTATATTTTTACATTCCACATATAAGTGGTAATACAGAGTATTTGTCCTTCTCTTATTTCACCAAGAATAATACCTTCTGGGTTGTTGCAAATGGCAGAATTTCATTCTTTTTTATGGTTGAGCAGTATCCCATTGCATGAATATATACTCCATCTTCTTTATCCATTCATCTGCTATGGACAGTTAGGTTGTTTCCATATCTTTGGTATTATATATAATGCTACTATGAACATGGGGGTGCTAGTATCTTTTTGAATTCATGTTTTCATTTTCTTTGGAGATACATCCAGCAGTTTAATTACTGGGTCATGTCATGGTTTCTTTTTTTTTAATTAATTAATTTTATTTTTGGCTGCAGTGGGTCTTCATTTGCTTTCTCTAGTTGTGGAGAGCAGGGGCTGCTCTTCCTTGTGGTGCACGAGCTTCTCACTGCGGAGACGTCTCTGGTTGCAGAGCACTGGCTGTAGGTGCTTGGGCTTCAGCAGTTGCAGCGCGCTGGCTCCGTAGCTGTAGCGTGTGGGCTCTCGGGCTTCACTCGTTGCGGTGCACAGGCTCAGTAGTTGCAGCTCACAGGCCCCAGAGCATGGACGCAGTAGTTGTGGCCCTCGGGCTTAGTTGTTCCACAGCATGTGGAATCGTCCCAGACCAGGGATCAGACTGTGTCTCCTGCATTGGCAGGTGGATTCTTATCCACTGTGCCACCAAGGAAGTCCAGTCATATCTTAGCTCTACTTTTTGTTTTTGGAGAAGTCTCCATGTCTCCATACTGTTTTCCATTGTTGTTGTTGTTGTTGTTCAGTCATTAAGTCATGTCCAACTCTTTGCGACCCCATGAACTACAGCGCACCAGACTTCTCTGTCCTTCACTGTCTCCCAGCTCAAACTCATGTCCACTGAGTCGGTGCATAGTGGCTGCAATTTACATTTCCACCAACAGTGTACAAGGGATCCCTATTCTACAAATCCTTAACAACTTTTGTTGTTTGTAGACTTTTTGATGATAGATATTTTGACAGGTGTGAGGTAACATCTCAATGCGGTTTTGATTTGTATTTCTCTGATGATTATTACTGTTGAACATTTTTTCATGTGCCTGTTAGCTATCTGTATATCTTCTTTGGAAAAATGTCTATTCACGTCTTCTGCCCATTTTTTTAGTTTTTTGTTTTATATTGCATTTTATGAATTGTTTATATATTTTGGACATTAACCTCTATTGGTCATATCATTTGCAAATATTTTCTTCCATTTAGTAGGTCATCTTTTTGTCTTGCCAGTGATTTCCTTTGCTATGCAAAGCTTTTCAGTTTTATTAGGTCCCATTTGTTTATCTTTTATTTCATTTCCTTTGTTTCCTTAGGAAACAGATCCAAAATAATATTAAATATTACAATGATTTATTTCAAAGAACATCCTGCCCATGTTCTCTGTTGGAAGTTTTGTGGTTTCTGTTCTTACAATTATGTCTTTAATCCATTTTGAGTTTATTTTTGTATGTGGTGTGAGAAAATGTTCTTATTTCATTCTTTTACATGTAGCTGTCCAGTTTCACTACTTATCCTAGGTACCGTTTATTGAAGAGACTTTCTTTTATCCATTGTGTATTTTTGCCTCCTTTGTCACAGGTTAGTTGAAAATAACTGCATTTGTTTATTTCTGAACTTTCTAGTCTGTCCCATCCATCTGTGTCTGTGTTTGTGCTGTCGCCATGCTGTTTTGATTACTGTAGTTTTGTGTAGTCCGAAGTCAGGGAGCATGATTCCTCCAGCTCTGTTCATCTTTCTCTAGATTGCTTTGGCAGTTCAGGGTCTTTTGTGGTCTTGCATAAATTATAGGATTACTTGTAGTTCTGCGAAAAATGCTGTGACTGTTTTGATAGGGATTGCATTAGATCTGTGGATTACTTTGGGTAGTATGGAAATTTTAACAGTATTCTTTCAGTCCAAGAACACAGTATGTCTTCTCTTTTCCGTGTATCATCTTCAGTTTCCTTCACTGATATTTACAGTTTTCAAAGTATAAGTCTTTCACCTCCTTGGTTAAGATTATTCCTTGGTATTTTATTCTTTTTGGTGAGATTGTAAATGTATGTTTTTTTTTTAATTCCCTTGCTTTCTCTTTCTGATAGTTCCCTATTAGTGTATAGAAAAGCAGTGGATTTCTGTATGTTAATCATGTATCCTTCAACTTTAGTAAGCAGATGTATTAGGAAGTGATAATGATACAATTCATTATGAAAGAATTTTTGCCTTATAAAAGCTTGTACACTTGCATATCTGAGTATAACTGTGGGGAATATAAAAATACCGAGTTCAGTGCCCATCTTCAGCATTATGTTGTTGGGTCTGTTTTGCTTTTCCTACAGAAGTGTTTTCAGCTCTCTCAAGATAGTATTTGTTTTATAATAAATATGGAAATCATGAATTATGTAATTTTATATGTGCCAATTTTAATAAAATGTGTTTCCATAATTTTATTTTTTCCACTTGGTTTGCTCATGGCAAAGGCCTTGTGGTTTTAGAAGCCTAGAGTCTGACCTCTGGAGGCTGTTTTCTTTGATTTTCTCTTTTTGTTTACAGCTCAGAAGAATAGCCTTGACCCCTCAGATGGAGAGGATGCACACCCTCACAAGGTAGCTCTCTGTTCAGCAGTGAACGTGTTTATAGAGCACACCTGCGGGTTATTTTATTGCTCATCGGAGGGGAAAGAAAGACCGCTGAAGCATTCATCAGGAACAGTGACTTCGCCTTTGCTTTTTAGACACTTTGGAATAATTACATGAGACTCAGAAGGTTCTGGGCTGTTAGTTTGGGAAGCAGTTGAGTAAATGTAGTGTATGTGGGCACACTAATGTATTGGTAACCATTCCTACTTCCTTTCTCCTCTTTATAAAGCCATGAGGTTTATCAGCCATGTTGACTTCCCTCTGGCCTGAGCACAGTATGAGAGTCAAAGGTGCTAATCCAGCCCGTTAAACTTTATGTGGTGGGCAGTTATTTCCCATCTGATGCTTTAGGTTGTGATGTGTGAGAGGAAGCCCTGGCCCTGTCTCAGTCTTGTCAGCCCACAGTAATCTTTCCGCACACGCCTACTTGGTTGCATATCTGTCTTTTTGTTTTTAAATCCCTTCTTCCACTACCCTACCTATGATGCTAACAGATACCAGAAGAAGAAACTTAATTCTGTCTCTATAACAAATGGGAGAGGAGAGTGGTTTTAAAGCATAGTTACAAAGATTCCTTGTGAAGGAATTATCTGATTGTTTTAAAAGCCTATATGGATTAGCTTGATTAAAATTTTTTATTATGTTTAGTAATAAGATTGATTGTGCTAAAATACTGGCAAGTACAAATTAAAATGTACAGGAAAAGATAACAATTAGCACATACATGGAGTTTGAATCTATTACATTTGTCTTCCTGCTTTTAGTCTATTTTTTCTGAAATATATATCAGGTTGTATATATCCCAGCAGGCCCTGTGGTTAGATCAAATTATAAGGCCCTGTGGTTAGATCAAATTATAAGGTTGAATGGAATAATAGTTTTCTTTTTCTCCAATCCAGAATGAGTTGAATGCAGAATTACAGCTGACAGTTAAAACTGTGTATTTTGTTTCTATAGAAACCAAAATTCAGTTCTAAAAATCACAGTGGGTTTGTTTATGATGAAAATTCCAACAGACAGAAGCCAGAACATGTAGAAGTCAATAAAGGAAGCAAGAAGAGTTTATTTATAAATACAGATATATATGAACATTATCAAAAAGATTCCCCAAACATGAGAATTGGTAAATCCAAGCAGAAACAATCAATTCTTAACCAGATACACTCTACAGGATTCAGAAAGGACAATCTCCATAGTGCTGAGGATCCCAGCACAAGTGTGTCTAAAGATAAAGGAAGAAGAAATACACAACATAAAAGGACTCAAGTGGATGATACAAGCCAAGAAAGCAGTCCAAGAAAGACAGTGGCTGTCTCTTCTTCTAGAAGAATAAGCAGATCAGTTACTCGTCAGCAACAAGCTCTCCAAATCCTTGATGACCTTCCAGAAAAGTCACGTAAACCTTTTAGCCAAGCTCTATCAGGCCTGAACAATGGTTTACGTAATGATGTTGAAACTTGTTCAATTCCCAGAGAGACACATGTTCAAAGCCTGGATTTATCAGACAGTCAAGAAATAAAATGTATGGAAGTAGAATCCATTGACCAAGCTGAAGCTGTTTCTCTCTTAGGACTTTCTCTACATGAAAAAACCAAGTTACTACTTGTTACTACAGATCAGCAGCCTCATACTCTCCAAGACCAGGAGCACATTAGCCCTTATAAATCTCATGAAAACAGTAACTCAAGTCAAAAAGATGAGAGCCTCAAGTGGGAAAAATTTTCCCCATCCTTTATAAAGGAAAACTTTAATAATGATGATCATGGTGATTCCTGTGCTTCTGAGGAGACTGTAATATCTAAAAAGGTGATAAGTTCTTCACGTTGCAAAAACCATGATACTTATACAGAGAATAAAACAAATAGAGAAGAAATGGATTTTCAACAATTTTTACCTTCTCAAGACCATTTTCCACAGGAAAATGAGTTAAAAGAAGACAGCCTAACCATACTTCCACAACAGGAAGCTGTTAGTTTTTCTAATTCAGATAATATAATAGTTTCTGAACATGTTTCAAATTATGAACAATGTTCATGTGGAACTTCTTTTGATCACTCACATGGCAATCCTGAACATACTCCTCTGGCTTGTATAGGGACAGTCTTGACACATGAAGTTTCAGAGTTGACCAGTCATGAGAAGCTAATCAAGAATCCTCAGGATTATAGCCCTAGCATACTAACTCCTTTAATGAATCAAACAGATCTACATGTTGTGGAAAAGGTGAATAAGGAAGGAGACACTAAAAGGAATTATACTGACACAGGCCAAGAAACAAGTCCTTCAAATAGGCCTTCATCCAGCGGTGTTCCTTTTCAAGTAATGGAAACAACTAAAGTTGAAAAAAGACAAGAGAGCAAAGCCGTACAAAATATAGGTTTTCATTCTACTGACAGTGAAGAATTGACCAACATCTCACAACTTAGTCAAAGAGAAGAGAAGGAGATTTCTCACAAACCAGGTATTAGTAGTAGTGTTCAATTTGTACACATTTCCTATAGATTTAGTTATTTCATAGAAATTTCCAACTGAATTTCACTTAACCTCTGCCCAAACTGATCAGAATGAGGACATGTGGATCACAATTTAGAGATATTATTAATTAGTTAAGTAATGGTATTTTCTTTGAAAGAAGGTGCTAAATTAATATTGACAAGTTAAAAAAACAGTATTTCTATGAGTTTTTAGCTTTCTTTTTAATATAGCACCTACTTGATGTCAAGAAACCTAACAACATTTTCATAGCAGGAAAATGTTAGCTCCATTGATTTTAGTGATTCACTGTTGAAATTGTATCCAGGAAACTAATTTACATTTGTTGCATGAAAACATTTTTAAAGGCTTCCATTCCTTTAAATAAAAAAGCAGTCTAGAAAGGAACAGAAACATGGAGCAATTATAGACTCTTTCTTAGTCCTATAACCAGTAAGGAGAAATACAACACTGATACTTAAAAATGTTTTTTTTTTTCAGGTGAGGAATTTGTCAATGGAGATGAAAACACTATAAGAAACTGTAAAGAGAAAAAAAAAAAACCAGATTCAGAAATTCATATGCCTACTCACATCCAATCACACAAAAAAATTCAGAATTTCAGAAAAAGAAAAAATGTCTCCAGAGCTACCTGCAGCCAAGGTTTGTATTCCTGTACTATATAGGGACAAGGTTTTTGCATGACCACTCCTAGCAATCCACTCTCCTTCAAAGAATTATATATACTTTCATATTTACTGTTTATTTTTTAGTCATTCACTAAATTATAAGATTATTTTGGCTCTATTTGTTAGGTGGTTTTACTATAATACACCACTTGAGAATCTCTTAGTCTTCCAATATATTGTCATATTTTTGTCTATTTGTTATGTTAGAGGAGATAAGGTAAACAGTAGAGACAGCAAGGAGGTTGAGTCGGGGCAGCAGATCTGGATTGTGTCCGATCCCTTAGAACTTTCACTGAGCCCTTTTAACATAAGGGAAATTAAAGAAGCATAGCCACTAGTTTCTTTTTGTCAGTGTTTGACAATATGGATAAATGACTATTCTTTGGTAGTTCTTGGAGCTGGTTCTGTGGTGAACCATAGGCTGGACTACCTCAGGTCAAATGTTAAGCCCTGTGAAGTTGATTAGTAAGAAAAAGTTGATAGAGTTAGAGATAGGAATACTAGGCATCCTTTTTGAACTTTTCCCCATTGTCTCCTTCTCATGTAAACTAAAGCACTTCTTATACATACTTCTGGAGAAGGCAGTGGCACCCCACTCCAGTACTCTTGCCTGGGAAACCCCATGGACGGAGGAGCCTGATAGGCTGCAGTCCATGGGGTCGCTAAGAGTCAGACACGACTGAGCGACTTCACTTTCACTTTTCAGTTTCACGCATTGGAGAAGGAAATGGCAACCCACTCCAATGTTCTTACCTGGAGAGTCCCAGGGACGGGGGAGCCTGGTGGGCTGCCGTCTATGGGGTCACACAGAGTCGGACATGACTGAAGCGACTTAGCAGCAGCAGTAGCAGCATATATACCTCCTATAGTGGGTTGAATAGTGGCCCCCCAAAAAACCTATGTCCATATCCTAATCCCTGGAATCTGTGATACTGTTGCATTTAATATATATAAAAAAGAGTGAATATTACCTTATTTAGAAGAAGAATCTTTGCAGATATAGTTAAGGACCTTGAGATGAGGAAATTGTACTGGATTTTCCAAATAGGACCCAAATCTAACAAGTATCCTTATAAAAGAAAAATGGAGTCAGCTTTGAGATACACAAGGAAAGAGAAGATAATGTGAAGAGCCAGACAAAAGAACAATGTGGCCAAAAGCCAAAGAAGCTAAGTTGGAGGAAGCAAGGAAGGATTCTTCCTTACAACTTCCAGAGAAAGTACAGCTCTGCTGACACCTTGGTGTTGGATTTCTAGTCTCCAGAACCACAAGAAACTAGTATGTTTCTACTAGTTATATGCTACTCTGGTAGCACTTAATCAGATTTTAATGTAATTTTTTACATGTCTCTCATTCCCCTAGGCTGCAGGCCACTCAAGAGATAGTGTCTTCTATTTTCTTTATATAATATTACAAAAATATCTTCTAGTATATCATTTTAGCATAGTTTAGGGAAAAAATTCATTATTTTTAGTATTTCTAACTTTTGATGTAAGGAAAAGAAATAAAAATATTTAGATAATAATATTGTACTGAGTTTTCTGTGAAAGAAAAATGAAATGCTCAATAGGCCATAGTTTGGTTCTTGACATCTTTTGTCATCAGAAACACACTTGTTGAGATATGAGAATAAATGTGGAAAGTGGATTATGGACTACTGAGTGAAACGAGTATAGAAATGAAGCAAGTCTTATTTACTTCAGTCAAGCTTAGGATAGAGTGAACAACAGCTAGAATGAATTAATGTGCTCAGATGCTCTACCATTTCTTTACAAATTGTGTTTTAAAATAGCAACAGCAATTATAATATTAATTGACGTATGTTTCTGTGTGGGACTTCCCTGGTGGCTCAAATGGTAAAGAATCCGCGTGCAGTGCAGGAGACCTGGATTCGATGCCTCGGTTGGAGAGATCCCCTGGAGAAGGGAATGGCACCCTACTCCAGTATTCTGGCCTGGAGAATTCCATGGACAGAGGAGCCTGGTGGGTTACAGTCCATGGGTTGCAAACAGTCGGACATGACGGAACGACTTTCACTTTCTGTGTAGTGCATCCTTTTTAGGATGTTTTTAGGAAGTTGCTTTGTGTTTTCTAAGATCCTTCATTAAAATCAGCACTTGGCAGAAAACTCAGTTTTGCTTGGCAAATTTACAGAAATGAAAACATCTGGGATCGATAAGAGGAATGCCACAGGGGAAAGCCGGCTTCATTTGGCTGCCAGAAGAGGACATTTGTCTCTGGTGAAAGCTCTGATAGAATCTGGAGCAGACGTGAATCTAAAAGATAATGCAGGTTTGGATTTTTAAATTGTAAATGTCTTTATAATTTGAACTCACTGATATATACATTTCACCCACCCTCCCCCATTTTGATCCTGACTGTTATATAGAAGCTCACTTTGAAAATTCTTTTTATAATATTTTATGGTTTATCTCAGTTCCCACCAATTGCCAAAATATCCATTGAAACAGCTTTTAATATACCTTTGGGAGCATTCATTTATTTTCATTCATTTTTCAGTAAAGAAGCTTTAGGCATTTTCCTTGGAGACTTTAATATCATTACCTAACTTTATAGGGAATGCCAAATTTTATTCTTTCCCTGTCCCTTCTTTTCTTATTTCTTGATAATATTCCTTTTTTTCTTCCAGGTCTTGTTTTTATCTTAAAGCTCCATTTTTAAGTTGATCTTCTAACATTTTTCTCAAGCACACACACACAAAAAAACTTGTGTAAGAAATTCCAGAGGGAAAAAACTCAGACTGATTGTTCACATGTCTTTTTAAAGACAAATGTGACAATACAAGATATAAATAGCAAGGTCAGATGATCTTACTCATCTGACTTGAAACCATTTGACTTGATTAGTACTTACTTGGTCCCATGATAGCTTGTGTTCTGTTAGTCTTTTGTCACTTGTATCAATAAATATTTTTGATGAGATTAATTTGTTTAAAAAAATGAAGATTATGTTTTTATTGAGATATACTTGATTTATAATATATTAGTTTCAAGTGTACAACATAGTGATTCAAAATTGATAGACTATATTCCACTTAGTTATTATAAAATATTGACTATATTCCCTGTACTGTACAATATATCCTTGAGCTTATTTATTTTATATATAGTAGTTTATACCTTTTAATTCCTTACCCTATCTTGCTCTTCTCTTCATCCCTCTCCCCACTGGTAACCACTAGTTTATAGTCTATATCCATGAATCTGTTTTTGTTTTGTTGTATTTACTTGTTTCTTGTATTTTTTAGATTCTACATATAAATGATAACATAGAGTATTTATCCTTCTCTGTCTGATTTACTTCACTAACCATGATACCCTCCAGGTTCATCCATGTTTTTGCAGAAGGCAAAATTTCATTCTTTTTATGGCTGAGTACCCACTCCAGTGTTCTTGCCTGGAGAACCCCAGGGACGGGGGAGCCTGGTGGGCTGCCGTCTATGGGGTCACACAGAGTTGGACACGACTGAAGCGACTTAGCAGCAGTAGCAGCAGCAGTACTCGTTTGCTTATTGTAGATAATGTTGCTGTGAACATTGGGGTGCATGTATCTTTTTGAATTAGTGTTTTTGTTTTCTTCAGATATATACCCAGCAGTATTTGGGTATATATTTTCAGGAATTGCTGAATCATGTGGAGTTCTGTTTTTTAAGAAACCTCCATACTATTTTTCTTCAGTGGCTGCACCAATTCACACGCCCACCAACAGTGTGTAAGGGCTCTCTTTTTTACGTATCCTCACCAACATTGTTATCTGTGGTTATTCTTTTTGTGAACACTGTTTGTGTTCTTTTTGATGATAATCATTCTGACCAAAGTGGGGTAATATCTCGTTGTGGCTTTGATTTGCATTGTTTTGATGATTATCAGTGTTGAGCATCTTTTCATGTGCCTGTTGTCCATCTGCATATCTTCTTTGGAAAAATGTCTGTGCAGGTCTTTTGCCCACTTTTTGATTGGCCTGTTTGTTTTTTGGTGTTGAGTTGTATAAGCTATTTATCTATTTTGGATATTAACTCCTTACCAGTCATATCATTTGCAGGTATTTTCTGCCATTCAGTAGATTTTCTTTTTTGTTAATGGTTTCCTTTGCTGTGAAAAGGCTTTAAAGTTCAACTAGATTCCATTTGTTTATTTTTTTATTTTGTTTCCTTTGTCTTAGGAGACAGATCCAAAACAATGTTGCTATAATTTACTCAAAAAACATTTTGTCTATGTTTTCTTCTATGAGTTTTATGGCTTCCAGTCATACATTTGGTTCTTTGGTTCATTTTGAGTTTATGTTTATATATAGTGTGAGAACTATTCTGATTTCATTTTTTAAAACATATAGCTGTTCAGTTTTTCCCGGTACCACTATTGAAGAAACTGTCTTCTCTCCATTGTTTATTCTTGCCTCCTTTGTCATAGATTAACTGATATAAGTGTGTGGATTTATTTCTGGGCTGTCTGTTCAGTTTCATTGATCTCTGTGTCTCTTTTTCTGCCCATATGAGACTGTTTTGATTACTGTAGCTTTGCAGTATAATCTGAAGTCAGGGAATGTGATTCCTCCAGTCTGTTCTTGTTTCTCAAGTTTATTTTGCCTAGTTAAGATCTTTTGTGCTACCATACAAGTTTTAAAATTATTCTATCCCTGTGAAAAATTCCATTGGTATTTTGATAGAACTTACATTGAATCTTAGATCACCATGGATAGTATGGTCATTTTAACTATTAATTATTTTTCTAATACAGTGTATCTTATCTTTTCAACTGTTTGTATCATCTTCAGTTTTTTTCATCACTATTATAATTTCCTGAGTATAGGTTTTTTACCTCCTTAGGTAGGTTTATTCCAAGGTATTTATTCTTTTTGATGCAGCTGAAGATGAGAAAGTTCCTTAATTTTCCTTTCTGATCATTTGTTGTTAGTGTGTAGAAATGCAACAGATTTCTGTATATTAATCTTGTATCCTGCAGCTTAACTGAATTTATTGATAAGCCCTAGTAGTTTTTTGGTGGTATCTTTAGGATCTTTCTATGTATAGTATCATGTCATCTGCAAAGAGTGCCAGCTTTACTTCTTCCTTTGCAGTTTGGATTCCTTCCTTTGGATTCCTTTTATTTCTTTTTCTTCTCTCATTGCTGTGGCTAGGCCTTCTAATAATAGGTTGAATAAATGTGAGATTGGGCATCCTTGTCTTGTTCCTAATCTTAGAGGAACTGCTTTTAGCTTTTCACTGTTGAGTATGATGTTAGCTGTAGTTTGTCATATATGGCATTAATCATTTTATTAAGATATGTTCCGCCTATGCCCACTTTTTGGAGAGTTGATCATAAATGGATGTTTAATTTTATCAGAAGCTTTTTCTGCATCTATGTGATCATATGATTTTTATTCTTCATTTTGTTAATGTGGTATGTCACATTAATCAATTTGCAGACATTTAAAAATCCTTGCATTCCTAGGATAATCCCACTTGATCATGGTGTATGATAGTTTTAATGTATTGTTGGATTCGATTTGCTAAAATTTTGTTGATTTTTGCACCTATGTTCATCAGTGATATTGACCTTCAATTTTCTTTTGTGTGTGTGATATCTTTTTCTGATTTTGGTGTCCAGGAGATGCTGGGTGTGCACAATGAATTTGGAAGTGTTTCTTCCTCTGCAGTTTTTGGGAATAACTTGAGAAGGACAGGTGTTAATTCTTCCCTAAATGTTTGGTAGAATTCATCTGTGAAGCCATCTGGACTTTGTTGGGAGTTTTAATTACTGACTCAATTTAATTACTGGTAATTGATCTGTTTATATTTTGTATTTCTTCCTGGTTAGGTCTTAGGAGATTGTATATTTCTAGGGATTTTTCCTTTTCTTGAAGGTTGTCCTTTTTATTGGCATGTAGTTGTTTGTAGTAATCTGTTATGATTTCTGTGCTGTTAATTGTAACATTTTAATTTATATTTTATTTTATTTGGGCCTTTTCTCTTTTTTTCTTGGTATATGTGGCCACAGTGTTTTCAATTTTATCTTTTCAAAGAATCAGCTCTTAGTTTCACTGATTTTTTTCCTATTTATTTAGCCTCTATTTAATTTATTTTTGCTCTGAACTTTATGATTTCTTTCCTTCTCCTTTCACATTTTTTGTTCTTCTTCCTCTTGTTCCTTTAGGGATAAGTTTAGGTTGTTATTTGAGATTTTTCTTCTGTAGAAGTTTAGAACTTGCTATTGCTGCATCCCAAAGATTTTGGATCATTTTGTCCTCATTTTCATATGTCTCTAGGTGTTTGTTGTTTTTTTCTTTGATTTCTTCAGTGATCCATTGGTTGTTGAGCAGTATATTGTTTAGCCTCCATATGTTTGTGTTTTTTCAGTTTTATTCTTGTGGTTGATTTCTAGTCTCAGTGATTTCAGTAAGAATGAAAAGACACTCAATATGATTACTATGTTCTTAGATTTACCGATACTTGTTTAGTTGCCTAGCATGTGACCTATCCTGGAGAATGTCCCATGTGCACATTCTTGAAAAGAATGTGTATTCTGCTGCTTTGGGATGGAATGTTCTATATATATCAGTTTAAGTCCATCTAGTATGATGTGTCATTTATGAGTTTTCCTTATTGGTTTTCTTTCTGGATGATCTGTCCATTGATGAAAGTGGGGTGTCAAAATCCCCTACTGTTATTGTGTTACTGTTGATTTTCCCCTTTATGTCTGTTAATATTTGCTTTATATATTTAGGTGATCCTGTATTGGATACAGATATATTTAAAATTGTTATACCTTCTTTTTGGATTTATTCCTTGGTCATTATGTGTTGTGCTTATTTGTTTCTTATAACAATTTTTGTTTTAAAGTATTTTATCTGATATTGCTACTCCAGGTTGCTTTTGTTTCCATTTGCATGGAATACCTTTTTCCATCCCCTGCCTTTCAATCTGTGTGTGTCTTTAGATCTGAAGTGAGTCTCTTGTAGGCAGTATATATATATATATACATATATATGGGTCTTGTTCTTGTATCCATTCAGTCACTCTTCGTTTTTTGATTGGAACATTTAGTCCATGAACTTTTAAAGTAATTGTTGATATGTATGAGAGTCCCTTGGACTGCAAGGAGATCCAACCAGTCAATTCTAAAGGAGATCAGCCCTGGGATTTCTTTGGAAGGAATGATGCTAAAGCTGAAACTCCAGTACTTTGGCCACCTCATGCAAAGAGTTGACTCATTGGAAAAGACTCTGATGCTGGGAGGGATTGGGGGCAGGAGGAGAAGGGGAGGACAGAGGATGAGATGGCTGGATGGCATCACTGACTCAATGGACGTGAGTGTGAGTGAACTCCGGGAGTTGGTGATGGACAGGGAGGCCTGGCAATTCATGGGGTCGCGAAGAGTCGGACACTACTGAGCGACTGAACTGAACTGAACTGAACTGATGTTCTTATTTCCATTGTGTTCAGGGTTTGGGAGTTGTTTTTGTAATTCTTTTTTTATTCATTTTTTTCTTTTATTTTCTTGTTATTTTATGATTATCTTTAATGTTGTGTTTAGTTTCCATTTTCTTTTTTGCATATCTATTATAGATATCTATTATAGATAGATACAGATATTTTGCATATCTATTTTCATTCATGGTTACCATGAGAGTGTGTGTGTGTGTATGTATATATATATATATATATATAAAATATGATTTTTTTAACTTGCTTCTGATCTCTTAGTTTCAAACGCATTTTAACAACCCTGCATATTTACTCTCTACTCCTCCAGTAGTGTAAGGAGTTTTCAGTATCTGTTTTTAGTATCATATTTTTCATCTGTTTTGTGTATTCCTTAACTACTTATTTTGGTTATAGATGATTTTATTTCTTTTGTCTTTTAAACTTCCTAATAATTTTGTACCCAGTTGAGTATATTTGCCTTTACCAATTAACTTTTTCCTTTCATAATAATATTCATGTTTCTAGTTGTGGCCTTTTTTTTTTTTTTGCTTAGAGGAGTCCCTTTCACGTTTCTCATAAAGCTGGTTTGGTGGTACTGAGCTCTTTTAGCTCTTCCTTGTCTATACAGCTTTTGATATCTTCATCATATTTGATAAAAGCCTTGCTGGGTACAATATTTTTGGTTGTACATTTTTCCCTTTCATCACTTTAAATATATGGTACCACTGCCTTCTGACCTGCAGAGTTCTGTTGTAAAGTTAGCCAAAAGTCTTATGGAAGTTCCCTAGTATGTTATTTGTTGCTTTTCTCTTGCTGCTTTTTATATTCTCTGTCTTTAAATTTTTCCATTTAAATCACAATGTGTCTTAATGTGGTCCTCTTTAAGTTGATCCTGTTTGGGACTGTCTTTATCTTGTTTCCTGGGCCTGGATATCTCTTTCTTTTCCCAGGTTAGGGGACCTTTCAGCTCTTATGTTTTCAAATATGTTTTCAGTCCCTTTCTCTCTCTTCATCTGGGACTCCTGTAATGAAAATATTGGCACACTTGATATTGTTCCAGAGAGCTGTTAAACTGTCCTTACTTTTTGAATTCCACTGCTGTGTCATTCAGCTTGCTGATACGTTCTTATATATCATTTAGTGTATTGTTAATTCCTGTTAGTGTATTTGTCATTTCAGTTATTGTATTCTTCGTCTCTGGTTGGTTGGTCTTTGTTTTCTAACTCTTTGTTAAAAAACTTCTAATTTCTCTGTTTATCCATTCTTTTCCCAAGTTCTTTGACTGTCCTTATAGTCATTACCTTGAACTCTTTCTTAGATAGATTTCCTATCTCAACTTCACTTAGTTCTTCTCCTGGGGTTTTATCTTGTTTCTTTCTTTTAAACTCTGTTGCCTCATTTTGCCTAACTAACTAGTTTTATTTCTATGTATCTGATAGGTTTGTTACATTTCCCAACCTTGGAGAAGTAGCCTTTTATAGGAAATGTCTTATGCTTCTAGGAGCTCACTTCCCTCTGATTAGCAGAGCTGTATATTCTAGGGGTCCCCACGATGTGGGCTACATGTGTCCTTTGTTTGCGTCAGTCTGACTGCTGTGGGTGGTCTGGTAGGCTTGCTTGTCCCCAGTTGGGTTGGTTGCCCTGCTTTGTGTGGAGGCTGCTGGCCTGGTTGGTGGAGCTGTTACAAGGCAGTTGGCTGTTGCACCCCAGGACTAATGCTTGTTTACTGATGGGCAGAGTCTGGATATAGGAGACCCCAGGGCTCTTTCCTGCCTTCCAGGGGATGAAGCTAGTTCTTGGGACTACTGCCAGCCCACTGGTGAGCAGAGCCAGGTCTTAGGGACTGGAGGCAGGGCCCACAGGTTCTAGAGCTCGTGCTGGACTGCTGATGAGTGGGACCAGTTCTTATTACAGGTGGCTGTGGGGTTCAGTGGACCTAAAGTTTATGTTGGCCTACTGCTGAGCAAGAACTCAGGCCCAGCTGGTCCTAGGGCTGGTGCTGGTCTGCTTGTTGGTAGACTGACTTCTGTCATGGCAGGCTGTGGAGCTGTAATTGTCCAGGGGTTGGCATCCACCTGCCAGCGGCTGAGGCTATTCCCAAGGCTAGAGCAGACTTGCTGATAGACAGGGCTTAGGCCCAGGGGTTTCTGGGGCTGGTCCCCACCCATTGGTGGGTAGAACTGGGCTCCAGGGACTAGTGTGTGTGCACGATGGGAGGATCTGGGTCCTGGGCCTTCTGGTGGACAGGGCCATGTCCAAGGGCAGCTGTGGGCTCAGAGGATGTTAAAGTAGCCCGTGTTCAATATTATTTCCTGTCCAGTACTTAGTATATACATTTGAATCAATATATATATTCATTCCATTAGTGCAAATAAACTTAATAATGAGGATACTACTTGAGTATTGATTTGTAAGTAGCTTCTTTTGTTTTCTCTTTTTTCCTTTTTTAGGTTGGACACCACTTCATAAGGCAGCTAGTAACGGATGGAGTGATGTAATTGTAGAGTTGTTAAAAGCTAGTGCTAATGTTAATTGTGAAAATGTAGATGGAATTCTACCCTTACATGATGCTGTTGCAAACAACCATTTAAAGGTATAGTTCATCATATTAGGTTCCTATTTCTTTTTCTTTAAAAAGTGAATGAAGACAGTGAAGGTATTTTAAATTGCTAATTAAAGTGATTCCTTAAGACAAAGAATTTTTAAAACTGCTTAGAGGTACAAGTGTATATGATATTACATATAGTTTAGAAAAGCAATATATTTCCTAATGAATCCTGTTTCCATTGTCTCTTCATTGTGTAATTCATGTAAATCAGAATAAAATGAAATGGCTGAGAGTAAACACAGCCTATCAATGTAATACATTCTAATTTTAATTGTCTGAAATGATTTGCTGTTGTACATAAAAGAGTATATATAGTGATGATATATGTGATAACAAGACAAGTTTTAAACTCAAAAATTTCTTAGTGAGTTTGAAGTTTCAAAGAAATGGGTAAAAGCTTAAGTTGCTTGTTTCTTTGGGGGTTGTTGTATTTTTTTTCTCATTTTTTTATAAACAACTATGGTGAAAATAATGGGAAAATTACTAGGTTAATTATTAGAGTAACACTAAATTTCAAATCTAGATGTTAAAATTCTTCAGATTTTTAAACTTATCTTTTTTTTTTGACAAACCTTAGGAGAAAATTTGTCTGTAGATAGTGTAGATTTCAGGAATAAATTACCAGCAACAACAACAGTATAAAACCAAGATTCATGTAAAAAAATATTTTGGATCTCTCACTGATACCACTTTATCTGTCTCTAGGTATTTTTTAATAGTCTGGTAGTTTTGGAGAAGGCAATGGCACCCCACTCCAGTACTCTTGCCTGGAAAATCCCACAGATGGAAGATCCTGGTAGGCTGCAGTCCACGGGGTCGCTAAGAGTTGGACACGACTGAGCGACTTCACTTTCACTTTTCATTTTCATGCATTGGAGAAGGAAATGGCAACCCACTCCAGTGTTCTTGCCTGGAGAATCCCAGGGATGGGGGAGCCTGGTGGGCTGCCGTCTATGGGGTCGCACAGAGTCGGACACGACTGAGGTGACTTAGCAGCAGCAGCAGCAGCAGTTTTTATTTAATTTTGTGAAAATATATCTCCACTGTTTTCAGCCTGAATATAGTCATGTGAAAGAAAAATATTGAATTTGTGATTTGCAGAGAGAAAAGGTATAAACTAATAATTAAGAATAATACCAGATGGGTAGCCTAATGTCCAGGGAGGCTTCTTTTGATCAAAGAAGCTATTTGACCTTAAAGATGTTTACATTAAAAAGGAATTGACAAAATCTTGAAGTTATGTGATCGTGCAGTGGAAGAAAACAAACAGGAAGAGTCACTGAAGTGATGAACCTGCTGGTTATTTGTACAGGGAAAAGGTCATTTAAAGTGAAAGCACTTAAATAAGGGCAAAAAATTCACAGTAGGAAAATTAGGATTTTAGACTATCCTGAAAAATGCAATATAGAATATTGCATATATGCAATATAGTATATAAGGAACCGCCCCCCAACATCACCCCTATACCTGGAAATTTGTTAGAAGGTGTTACAGAGCTCAGCATATGGTATTCATGGATAAGATTTATTCTAGCAATATAGTGAGGATACATAGTTGGATTATCAGAGGAAAAGGTAGAGTCTGGAGGTATCTGTGTGCAGGCTCTACTATGTACTCTTCTTCACGAGAGGCCACATACGGTTTGCTTTTCCCTCAGCAGTGAAAGTGTAGTGACATAAGTATGAAGTTTTTGTCCAGGAAAGCTGATTAGAAATTGAATGCTCACGATTTATATTGAGGGCTGGTCATGTGGGCACCCTCTACCTAGCACTTACCAAGATTCCAGACTCCCAGAAGCATACACCACATTGTGTGTGTAGACAGTTTAAGCACAGAGAGTCACAGCAATTAGGGACAGGTTTATATCAGCACTGGACACTGACTGCCAGCCCAGTTCTCACATGCCAGCTACAGGCCAGCCACATAAGCGGCCTCTCTAGAGATCAGTCTTAGGCCTGCTGTGTTAACTCCTCTAAGTAGTATTGTATTTAGTTTCTAACTGAAATACATACTGATTGATTTCTGGTTCAGCAGAGACACTATAATAAAGTATGTTTTCTTGGCCTAGCTTTTCTGGCAAAATAGTATGACAGCACATCCTTTATCTCACAGTTAACTTTTTGCATCATGGTCTCAGGGAAGTTCTTTTTTTCAAAAATTTTGAAAGGTGCCACAGTTTTGGCCCTAAGTCCTGTATTAATACACTTATATTAAAATCCTGATTTTTCTTTTTTTATGCTTATTGCTGTCAGTTTGTCACTCTTTCTTGGCCTTTCAGAGGGTAAAGACAGGAAAATATGTGAGTATACTAATACATGTATACTCATATCTATATCTCTGACTTAATCTATCTGTATATATTAAAATACTCTAATCCAGCTTCACAGAGTTCATTCTAGCTTTTATCTATCTTGTTTCTTTACAACTTCTTTTTCTGACAATGATAAACCTGGTTATTTTATCCACAATTTATTTACTTATTTGTCCAACTCTCATATAAATGTAATGCATTTTCAGAATTGTTAATCCATATCACTGTGTAAAACACATTTCTCGTCTAGAGCAAGGGCTGGCAAACAGCTCCCAGGGCAATTCTGGCCTTTTGCCTGTTTTGGAATAGCTGATAGCTGAGAGTAATTTTTATATTCTTAAATGACTAGGTGGGGGAAGACAGAATATTTCATGACAATTTCATGGAATTCACATTTTAGTGCCCATGGATAAAGCTTTACTGGAACACAGTCATGCTCATCTGTTGATGTGTTGTCTGTGACTGCTTTTGTGCTCTATCAGTAGAGCTGAGTAGTTATGCCGGAGACACCACAGCACACACACACAAAATAATTACTATGTGACTCTTTCCAGAAAAAGTTTGGTAATATCTAAATAAGAATATAGTGATCATGTAGTTCTTCTTGGCTTTGGCTTTACAGTATCCAACTAAAAACACCATATTCCAAAGTAATTTAGATAAGCTAATTTAAAGACAAGTCTTATATTTTTAATACTGCTAGTTCATTATAATCTACATTAAATCTTCAAAAGAGTCAACATCACACTTTAAATTTTTATATAATAAATTTAACTCTTTCTAATTGTAGCTCAGTCAGTAGAGAATCTGCCTGCAATGCAGGAAACCCAGGTTCAGTTCCTGGGTTGGGAAGATCCCCTGGAGAAGGAAATGGCAACCCACTCCAGCATTCTTGCCTGGAGAATCCTGTGGACAGAGAAGTCTGGCGGGCTACAGTCCACGGGGTAGCAAGAGTCAGACATGACATTAAAATCCTGATTTTTCTTTTTTTAGGTTAACAGTTTTACCTTTTAGTTTATCCCTTATCAGTTTTTCTTCATGGGTGCTTTAAGCATTTCTACAATATTATTTTAATATAATGACTTCAGGAAATCCTGGGCTTCCCTGACAGCTCAGTTGGTAAGGAATCTGCCAGCAATGCAGGAGACCCTGGTTCAATTTCCTAGGTCAGGAAGATCCCCTGGAGAAGGTATAGGCTCCCCACTCAAGTATTCTTGGGCTTCCTTTGTGGCTCAGCTGATAAAGAATCCACTTGCAATGCAGGAGACCTGGTTTCGATCCCTGGGTTGGGAAGATCCCCTGGAGAAGGGAACAGCTACCCACTCCAGTATTCTGGCCTGGAGAATTCCATGGACTGTATAGTCTATGGGGTCACAAAGAATCGGGCATAACTGAGTAACTTTCACTTTCTTTTTAGGCAATCCTACATCTTTACATTTTGACTCTGTTATCAATTTGTAGTATATTTTTCTGGCCAGTATTCTGGCCTGGAGAATTCCACGGACAGAGGAGCCTGCCAAGCTACATTCCTTGGGGTTGCAAAGATTCGGACACGACTGAGTGACTTTCACTTCATAAGTGAGAATTTTCCTATTTTGAAGACTCTAGCTTCTCTCATAGCAATTTGGTAACTTCAAGGGGCAGAGAAGATGATTACTCAGACGTTGAGGGTCTTCTGTAAAGATAAATGTCAAGAACTGAAAATTAACCACAGGAAATAGCAGAAAGGGAACTTGTTTTAGCAACAAGTTGGAGAACTTGAATTCTAGGCCTAGCTCTGCTGCTTGAAAAAGATAAAGATAACTTTACCCTTGAAATAAGGAGTTTGATCTAGAGCTGCACTGCCCTGTACTATAGCCACTAACCACATAATGACTATTTAAATTTAAATTATCTAAAATCAATTAAATTTAAAAATTCAGTTCTTCAGTTGCATTAGCCACATTTGAAGTGCTCAGTAGCTACATGTGGCAAGTGGCTCCCGTATTAGACAATGCAGATTAGAACATTTCCATCATCACAAAGACCTCTGTTGGACAGCTCTGCTCTAGAGCAAGGGTTGGTAAATATTTCCTGCAAAGGGCTAGATAATCAGTAGTTTGGGTTTTCTGGGCCACACAGCCTCTATTGCAATCACTCATCTGCTGTTCTGTTATAAAAGCAACCCTAGACAGTTTGTAAATGAGTGGGTTTTGACTGTACGCCACTAAAGCTTCATTTACAAAATCAGGCAGCAGACAGAATTTGGCCCATGGACCGTAGTGTGCTATTATTGCTTATTCTAGAGAATCACTGATGTTCTTGATACCTAGGTGGTGATACAGATAAAGTTTGCTTTTGGATTAACCTTTCATATCTCTATTGCCTTCACTTTAAAGCGAAATATTCTATTTAAAATGGAGGTAGTGTTTTTAATCATATTTTAATTACTTTAACACATATATTGGCCAGCATCTTTCCTTATATCTTCATTAACTTTGCCTCCATGTAACAGTTTGTCATTTGTTTTTCTTATTTCTGATTCACTTCCTCCCTTTTGTCCCTATTTTCTTTTTTTTTGAGGTAGGACATTGATAGATAATCTAGAAAGATAAGTAAGGGAGCAAGATATATAAATCTATGGTATTGTAGACCTGTGTGTGTGCTAAGTCATTTCAGTCGTGTCCAACTCTTTGTGACCCTATGGACTGTAGCCTGTCCTGCTCCTCTGTCCGTGGGATTCTCCAGACAAGAGTACTGGAGTGGGTTGCCATTTCCTTCTCCAGGGGGTCTTCCCGTCCCAGGTCTCCTACATTGCAGGCAAATTCTTTACCACTTGTGCCACCTGGGAAGCCCAATTGTAGAACCAATAAGTATCAATTCTATAATATCCTGTGATTTTCTCTCTTGCATGACTATATACAAAGTTGAGTTCATCATCTTATTTTCTTTTTCAACTTGCATATTTAAAAAAAAAAAATCTTAGTTTCTGTTTTATCTTCCAAGGTGGTTTTGTATTCTACCTTATAAACTGTGGAGTATTTAAAGATAAGGAAAAGGATAACAAGAGGAAAAGATTTTTTTTTTAAAGCTAAAATATGAATGGGAATGGACACTCACTTTTGTACAAGATAGAATAGCAGGGATAAGATATCCCCTCCCACCTTAAAAGCTAGAAAAGTGAGCAAAATATGTAAAATAACAGTTTTGAGATATTAGACAACATGCAGGAGAGAACAGAAGCAAATGAGATGAGCCCTGTGGATTGCCCCACCTTATGGGCTAGAGGGAGTTTCCAGGCAGCAGTGTAGGGAGGAGGAAAACAAATAGCCTTACGATCTCAGAGAGCTGAGAAGACAGAATTCGGAGTTTAAAAGGCTCCAACAGCTATAATTCTGAGGACAAGACACCAGACAGAATGTATCTGCATAGAGAGACCTCTCCAGTGATTTAAAGGGGGAACTTCCTCACTTTGGCTGTTCTATAAATCTGTGTAAGGAAACTATGTAAAGTTAGGCAAAATGCTGCAGGGAGGACTGGCAGAACTGTTGCTGGGGCTTACACACAGCTGATTAGGGGACTGTTTTCCCTTAAGCCCCACCATGTGCCAAATACTTTATACATGGGTTCACATTTAAGCCTCATGGGTGATGAGATTCAAATGGTGAGTAACTTGCCCAAGAACATAGAAAGGAGTAAGTTTTGTATGCTTGACCTTAAAACAAATATATTTTCCTTCATGCTGGGCTAATTCTAGGCTTATAGAACAAATAAGGAACTGTCATAATTTCTACTGGTGCATTTGCTTCTAAATTTTTATGCTTCTCCATACCTGAACACAAATGGAAAGAGAAAAGCTACTAGAACATAACATATCTTTAACAAAATACTGACCATCTTTTCCTGATCAAAAGGTTTTTCAGTGATTTGAGTTGCTTGTATTGTGCAGATGGAATCATTGACTGTTTTTTACTAAATTGACTTTTACTATCAACTAATAAATGACAGTCTTTAACTTTGATGAATTACTAATTTAATTCTAATACACAAGTTTGAGTTATTCAGGAAAGCATTATTTATATTAGAAAGTTTTGCCCCCAGAATGTCACAACATTTATCTTTGATGTCAGTTTTCTCCTCTGTAAAAGATGGGGTTGGAGTAGATTATTTCTGTTTCTTTTATCTTGTTAAGATTCTGTGAATACAAGTCATCTATTTAGGAAACATATTTGCATAGAGAGTATTAGAATGGACATTAGGTTCCCAAGCTAACTTATAAAAACTCCTAAACAAGTAACATATCTGAAGTGTTATAGTTCAAGTAAAACTTTATTCAACTTTGTCTAATGGCAGTTTATAATACAGTGTATAGTATAATATAATACAATATAATATAGTCCTGAAATGATCCTCGCTCCCTTCTGTACCCTGTCTTCCAGCAGCTTAGGGGAGGGCAAAAGGCTGTGTCAAAGAAACGGAGTAAATCCTTTTGCGCATCAATTGTCTAAGTCTGCTCTTAGACAATGAGAGCAGCGTGTCTGGTACTTTCGTATCACTGTATTTGATTGTCCTGTGAAGACAGATCAGGCCAAACAGTGAATCAGTTTACAAGTGTCATATCAAGTTTAATCAAAATTTTCTTGGTCAGAGTTTGAGCAATTTTTGGATAACTTTTAATATTTGATAGTGTTATCCTATAATGAAAGCAGAAATGATTGATTTTAGGTGTCTATAGAGATAACTTTGGAAAAATGCCTTCTAGGCAGCTGAGATTCTACTACAACATGGAGCAAACCCTAATCAAAAGGATGAAAAGCAGAAGACTGCTTTGGATGAAGCAGATGATGAAAACATGAAAGAGCTGCTGAAGTCTTATGGTGCGATTGAGACTGACAATAGAGATGGGAGTGACGCTGTCGTCATTGGTATGCATAGCAATGTTTCTTGCTATTTTATACAGATGTATACCTCTGCTTATTGGAGAAGGAAATGGCAACCCACTCCAGTGTTCTTGCCTGGAGAATCCCAGGGACAGGGGAGCCTGGTGGGCTGCCATCTATGGGGTCGCACAGAGTCGGACACGACTGAAGCGACTTAGCAGCAGCAGTAGCAGCAGCATACCTCTGCTTAGAAAAACAAATTCCTCAGATTTGTGGAAATTGTTTCATAACTAAGGATAATTTTTTGTCTGTTTATTAAACTCTTGAAAAGCATAATTTATTTTTGGAAACAGCATTTCAAAACTTGGTTTAATTTATAGATTATATGGTTCTATTGTATTAGAATTATATGTTGAAACAAAACACATTCATTAAACAAACATTCATCTCTCATAACACTGGGTCTGAGATAGAGCTGTTACTGAAACTATGCAAATTGGTTTACTTTATAGTGGGGCTGGAAAAGGATGACGTTATACTAAAGTCTTTGCGACTAAGATTCCATTACTTCAGAATTTATAATGATTCATGCAAAAGTTGGACCCATGCCAACTTTTCAAGACTAATATAATGCTAGAATATGAATTTGTTAAGCAAATATACTATACTTATATATGTGTGTGAGTGTATGTGTAATATATATTATAGTGGAAAGAATATTTCAAGGAAATATATAGTCAGGGAAATTTTTATGAACCATTTTTAGCAGTATTTTGCACTTAAATAATATAATGAGTTATCTATAAGAAATAAGCATTTAGTCCTGCCATTTGTAGCAACATAGGTGAACCTGGAGAATGTCATGTTAAATGAAATAAGCATAGAAAGATACAGAAAGGCAAACTCTTTGTGGTGTCACTTATATGTGGAACTTTAAAAAGTCAAGCTTAAAGAACCAGATAGATGGTTGAGTGGTGGTTGCCAAGGGCTTGGGGGAGGGAGTGGTGGGGGAGGAAGTGGTGGAGGAGATGGAGAAATGTTGATCAAAGAGTACAAACTTTCGCTTAAAAGATGAATTGGTTCTGCGGGTCTAATGTATAAAATGATGATTACAGTTTTTAATAATAAATTGTATACTTAGTTTGCCAAGAAAGTAACTTTTAAATGTTCTCACCAACACACACACAAACACACAAGGTAACAATGTGAGGTGACGGGTGTGTTTGTGTTTTTTTAAAGAAGCATTTAGTGAGCACTGACTTAGAAAACATACATTGTTGAGCACATGCTATACAGATCAGCCCAAGAGGAGCTTCCAGGCTTGTGGAGAGATAAACCAGAAAACAGGCAGTTAAAAACAATTTTAGAAGCATTGAGGAGAGGGAATTGATCTTCCTTTTCCTTCAGGCATGAGCCTTGACTCATGGAAGAAGAAAGCCAGGAGCTTATCCATGCTGTCTGTGAGGGAGATTATTGGGAAGAGAAGCCCTGTGATGTGCTTTTCCCCTGGCCTGCCACTCTCCTTACCAACTGATAGGATTGATGACAGGCAAGGATAGTCATCGTGCCTATTGCACTGGTGCGCTAGACCACATGTAGGTCAAAGTCAGGAGACTGACACACAGATCCTCATTTCTTTGTCTGCTCCCATGTGCTAAGCCCACAGGGTGTGAGACTTTTCTTATAGCCCCAGGCATGTCTCTTTCTCTCTTCACAGCCATAGGTGGAGCTATTGAGCACTCTGTTATAAAGTGCTAGATCTGTTCCCGCTTTTCTGTTGCTCCTTGTATATACCTTTCCTTGGACAGGTAACCCAACAGAATGAGGGATATAGGGTACCCATATGTGGAGAAAGGGAATCCAGAACGGGAAAAGGTTTGGAGAGAACTTTATAGAGACAGTGAATTACGGTCATAGTAGAGCATGGACTTGAAGTCAGATCTGGTTTCGGTACTAGCTGTGTGACACATCAGGCAACTTCTTGAATCCCTCAAAGCTTCATGTTCCTCTTCTGTAAAATAGATGTAATTAACTACCTACCCCTCAGGGCTCATATGAAGATTAAATAAGATGATTCATGGAAAGAGTTGGATATCCAGCAGGTGATAAGTATTCAGTAGATTTGCTAAAATGAGTCAATTGATGATAAATAATGAGGTGCTAATCAACATTAAGGTATCATGGTAATTATAGACTTAATTTATCCTTCCTATTCCTGTCACCATTACAATTGATAAAATTAGGCAAAATTTTTGCACATTCTTAATATATTTTCTGATTTTATGTTTTAAAGTAAAAATTCCTGACGTCCGGGCAAGAAGACATAAACAGTGCATTTGTGATGATTCCAAAACTGTTGATACACCTTCTATTTCACACCAAGAAAAAACAGAAGAAAACCTTTCCATGGTGAGTGAAGTTGAAATGCTTTTGTTCTTTAGCCTAGAAAATGCCATTCTTTGCACCAGCCAGCCGTTGGCTATTGGCAGCATTCTTTCCATTTTAAGGACGTACAGGTTAAAAATGTTTTTTTGTCATAGATAATAATACAGCATAATTGAGCAGAATGAATGTTTTGCCAAAAGTTTTACTTTTGTTTTAGGTTTGAAGGACTCATTAGCCAAAGAAACCACTCATTACACACATGAACAGTTTCAGTTTTTTATGGAAGATTATTTGACTTAATTTCAATATGCAAGCATTAAAAGAAAAGAAATAGAAACAATAGAGAGAAATAACAGCGTGTATATGCATCACCAATTGGGCCAGCCTACATCCAGCCTTGAACAGCACTAAGAAGTCCCTCATTAATAGTGATTTGGAGTCACAATCGGGACAGGTTCTGGGCAGTGCATCTGCCCTGTGGGTGAGACTTCAGATTGCAGTTTCAGGGACTCCTGTTTATAATCCCAGGCCACAAACTGATGTCAACATCAGTTTGCATGCAAAAATGCAGCACTGGTTTTACTTTATACCTTTTTCCAGTGCTGTTTCACCTGTGAGTCAGTCAGAATTTTCTTAGATCCTAGGGTTGACCAGACCTCCAGGGGCTCAAGAATTCTAAGACCCACTCCCTTTCTTATGTAAAGTGACTCCTGATTTGCTGTGCTTGAGGGCAGGCACTGAGTTCAGAATCTAGGCAGTGCCCAGACAGGTGGTCAGAGAGGTCTGCTGTCCTGCTTTTGAAGCCAGAATAAGACTTCTATTTTAATTTCCCTAAAAAGGAACCAAGCAACTGTCTGCATTGAACAGAAGTATAGTTCAGCTGCTATCCTTTACTCCTGGATTGGATTCTTTGGCACTTACCTATCCCACAAACAGTGTCACTGTTGCAGTGTTCTAGTGTGTCTTCATCCACCCAACTTCCAGAAGTATCTCGGATACATAGTAGGAGGAAAAGACCTTGGAACCTAGACGAAGAAGAGGGAAGCAGCCTGGTTTAACCAACCTGGACCCCGCGTGGTTTATAGTGATAGTTTGCTATATGTGAAATCCCTCATGTGAAGGTGTATTTTAAAGAAAATAACTTAGTGGCACATATATTAATTTATGAGATGGACATGCTTAGTTTGATTAAAACACATAGCATCCTAGACACTAACTTCTTAAGCAAAGTAGACTCCTCAAAGAAATATTTTGAATAAGACTATGGGTGTGGATTAGACTTTTTTTGTATACTATAGAGAGGAAAATACAATTCATTGAACATAAACTATGATTAATCAACTATTTTATACCTAAAATATTTTAAATGCTGTTTAAAATGAATTGTGTTTGCCTCAACATTTCAAAAATATTTTACATTGTTCCTGGTATCTCTTGTAATGAATGAGAAGTTAATTGTCAATCTAAATGTCACTCCCTTGTAGATAATATGTCTTTGAGGCTTACAGTTTTAAAGATTTTTTTTTTCATATTCTGCTGTTTCACTAGGGTATGTCTAAATGTGGGTGTGTTTTTAATTAATTTTATTCTAAAAGGACTAAACATGTTCCTTTAGTCTGATGACAGATTTCTCTTTGTATTCTGGAAACTTTTAGCCCTTAGACTGTTGACTATTACCTCTCTCCCATTAGCAGTATTCTCCTTTTATGGAACTCATATTTTTTGAGATGGTTGTTTTTAAACCAGTCTCCCTATATCTTTTTTGAATTTTCCACCTCTTTAATTCTCTGCACTATATTCTGTGTGATACCCTTTGACCTCTAATTTTCTACCCAAAGGCTTGAGTGGGTGACAAGTAGAGTTTTTACTAATCCTTATTTAAGCTAAAGGATACCCACTCATGCTCACTAATTTTATGTGGGGCTCCATTCTAACTCCGACTCAATGGACATGAGTTTGAGTAAACTCTGGGAGTTGGTGATGGACAGGGAGGCCTGGCATGCTGTAGTCCATGGGGTCGCAAAGAGTCAGATACAACTGAACTGAACTGACTGATTCTAACCTCTTCCTTATGTTGCCCTGAGGCCTTATCTCCTGTTCCTTAGTCAGTCAGTCAGTCAGTCAGTCAGTCAGTTCAGTGGCTCAGTCGTGTCCGACTCTTTGTAACCCCATGAATCGCAGCACACCAGGCCTCCCTGTCCATCACCAACTCCCGGAGTTCACTCAAACTCATGTCCATCGAGTCAGTAATGCCATCCAGCCACCTCATCTTCTGTCATCCCCTTCTCTTCCTGCCCCCAATCCCTCCCAGCATCAGAGTCTTTTCCAATGAGTCAACTCTCCTCATGAGGTGGCCAAAGTACTGGAGTTTCAGCTTTAGCATCAGTCCCTCCAATGAATACCCAGGACTGATGTTTAGGATGGACTGGTTGGACCTCCTTGTAGTCCAAGGGACTCTCAAGAGTCTTCTCCAACACCACAGTTCAAAAGCATCAATTCTTTGGTGCTTAGCTTTCTTCACAGTCCAACTCTCACATCCATACATGACCACTGGAAAAACCAGAGCCTTGACTAGACAGACCTTTGTTGGCAAAGTAATGTCTCTGCTTTTGAATATGCTATCTAGGTTGGTCATAACTTTCCTTCCAAGGAGTAAGCATCTTTTAATTTCATGGCTGCAACCACCATCTGCAGTGATTTTGGAGCCCCCAAAAATAAAGTCTGACACTGTTTCCACTGTTTCCCCATCCATTTGCCATGAAGTGATAGGACCAGATGCCATGATCTTCGTTTTCTGAATGTTGAGCTTTAAGCCAACTTTTTCACTCTCCTCTTTCACCTTCATCAAGAGGCTTTTTAGTTCCTCTTTACTTACTGCCATAAGAGTGGTGTCATCTGCATGTCTGAGGTTATTGATATTTCTCCTGGCAATCTTGATTCCAGCTTGTGTTTCTTCCAGCCCAGCATTTCTCATGATGTACTCTGCATATAAGTTAAATAAGCAGGGTGACAATATACAGCCTTGACGTACTCCTTTTCCTATTTGGAACCAGTCTGTTATTCCATGTCCAGTTCTAACTGTTGCTTCCTGAACTGCATATAGGTTTCTCAAGAGGCACGTCAGGTGGTCTGGTATTCCCATCTCTTGAAGAATTTTCCATAGTTTATTGTGATCCACACAGTCAAGGCTTTGGCATAGTCAATAAAGCAGCAATAGTTGTATTTCTGGAACTCTCTTGCCTTTTCAATGATCCAGTGGATGTTGTCAATTTAATCTCTGGTTCCTCTGCGTTTTCTAAAACCAGCTTGAATATCTGGAAGTTCACGGTTCATGTATTGCTGAAGTCTGGCTTGGAGAATTTTGAGCATTACTTTACTAGCGTGTGAAATGAGTGGAATTGTGTGGTAGTTTCAGCATTCTTTGGCTTTGCCTTTCTTTGGGATTGGAATGAAAACTGACCTTTTCCAGTCCTGTGGCCACTGCTGAGTTTTCCAAGTTTGCTGGCAAATTGAGTACAGCACTTTCACAGCATCATCTTTCAAGATTTGAAATAACTCAACTGGAATTCCGTCACCTCCACTAGCCTTGTTTGTAGTGATGCTTTCTAAGGCCACTTGACTTCACATTCCAGGATGTCTGGCTCTAGGTGAGTGATCACACCATCATGATTATCTTGGTCATGAAGCTCTTTTTTGTACAGTTCTTCTGTGTATTCTTGCCACACCTGCTTCTGTTAGGTCCATACCATTTCTGTCCTTTATCGAGCCCATCTTTGCATGAAATGTTCCCTTGGTATCTCTAATTTTCTTGAAGAGATCTCTAGTCTTTCCCATTCTGTTGTTTTCCTCTATTTCTTTGCATTGATCGTTGAGGAAGGCTTTCTTATCTCTCCTTGCTATTCTTTGGAACTCTGCATTCAGATGCTTATATCTTTCATTTTCTCCTTTGCTTTCCGCTTCTTTTCTTTTCACAGCTAATTGTAAGGCCTCCTCAGACAGCCATTTTGCTTTTTTGTATTTCTTTTCCATGGGGATGGTCTTGATACCTGTCTCCTGTACAATGTCTGAACCTCCGTCCATAGTTCATCAGGCACTCTGTCTATCAGATCTAGTCTCTTAAATCTGTTTCTCACTTCCACTGTATAATCTAATCATAAGGGATTTGATTTAGGTCATACCTGAATGGTCTAGTGGTTTTCCCTACTTTCTTTAATTTAAGTCTGAATTTAGCAATAATGAGTTCATGATCTGAGCCACAGTCAGCTCCTGGTCTTGTTTTTGCTAACTGTATAGAGCTTCTCCATCTTTGGCTGCAAAGAATATAATCAATCTGATTTCCATGTTGACCATCTGGTGATGTCCATGTGTAGAGTCTTCTCTTGTGTTGTTGGAAGAGGGTGTTTGCTATGACCAGTGTGTTCTCTTGGCAAACCTTTATTAGCCTTTGCTCTGCTTCATTCCGTACTCCAAGGCCAAATTTGCTGGTTACTCCAGGTGCCTCTTGACTTCCTACTTTTGCAGTCCCCTGTAATGAAAAGGACATCTTTTTTTGGGTGAGTTCTAAAGGGTTTTGTAAGTCTTCATAGAACCATTCAACTTCAGCTTCTTCAGTGTTACTGGTTGGGGCATAGGCTTGGATTACCGTGATATTGAATGGTTTGCCTTGGAAACGAACAGAGATCATTCTGTCCTTTTTGAGATTGCATCCAAGTACTGCATTTCGGACTCTTTTGTTGACCATGATGGCTACTTCATTTCTTCTAAGGGATTCCTGCCCACCGTAGTAGGTATAATGGTCATCTGACTTAAATTCACCCATTCCAGTCTATTTTAGTTCGCTGATTCCTAGAATATCAACGTTCACTCTTGCCATCTCCTGTTTGACCACTTCCAATTTGCCTTGATTCATGGACCTGACAATCCAGGTTCCTATGCAATATTGCTCTTTACAGCATCGGACCTTGCTTCTATCACCAGTCACATCCACAGCTGGGTATTGTTTTTGCTTTGGCTCCATCCCTTCATTCTTTCTGGAGTTATTTCTCCACTGATCTCCAGTAGCATATTGGGCACCTACCGACCCGGGGAGTTCCTCTTTCAGTATCCTATCATTTTGCCTTTTCATACTGTTCATGGGGTTCTCAAGGCAAGAATGCTGAAGTGGTTTGCCATTCCCTTCTCCAGTGGACCACATTCTGTCAGACCTCTCCATCATGACCAGCCCATCCTGGATGGCCCCACACGGCATGGCTTAGTTTCATTGAATTAGACAAGGCTGTGGTCTGTGTGATCAGATTAGCTAGTTTTCTGTGATTATGGTTTCAGTGTGTCTGCCGTCTGATGCCCTCTAACAACACCTACCATCTTACTTGGGTTTCTAGTACCTTGGACATGGGCCCTAATTCCTAATACTTATGTTTGTTCCACATCCCTCATGGGCTGCTACCAGCTTCATTTCCTTCCCTTTATTTTTCAAATTTTGGCTGGGCGTGGGTGGTTAAAATTTATTATATTTTGTCTAATGTATTTTTCCCGGTGTTTGGAGTAGACAGGGGTCCTTCTGTATCAGCTCAGCTCACACTATTGACCATTAGTATCTTTAAGGTATATTTCATGTAAAGATTAAAACATTATGGAAAAATCACCCTAACTGTATGAGTATTTGTTTCAGGAATAATGTGTATCACTTTAGATGCCAAGCCTCAGGGAAATATAATGAAAATATAAGATTTTAATGAAAACCAGCTTTAAGAAAAAACTTAAAATATACAGACTTTAAAGTCATTAAAGATTTGTCCTTTGTAAATGTAAATTTGTTTTTGAGTGCTGAAAATTTCAAACCAAATTGAGGATGAGGGGTGACTCTGTGGCCAGATGCAAAGGAAATGCGATGATTTTAGTTTGATGCTACCTTCTAACACCTTCAGATCACAGCATCTAGGCATCCTCCTTCTCTCCCTCCATATAGAGTGAGTACAAAAGTGATTATCATAATGATAATAGTTGGCGTTCACAGAGTATTTATGACATGGTGAGCTCTTCTCTAAGTGCTTTATGTTAATCCATTTAGCCTTCATAATAATGAAAGTAGTTTCTATTAATATCATTACCTTCTTCATTACAGCTAAGGAAGCTGAAGTAAGAGAGGGTAGGTAACAATCCAAAATTACATTTCTATTACATAGCAGTGGCAGAATTAAAATCCAGGTAATCTGACTCCGGAGCCTGTGCTCTCAACCAGTATGCTTTAATATACAAATTTGTGAAAGACGTGTCAAAAGTAAAAATGATCCTAAGACGTTATGGAAAAACCCGAATGAACTTGTTGGCCAACCCAATATGTTGAAGGCATTTCAGTCTGAATATTCCTCTATTTTAATTTCCCTAACAATGAACCAAGAAACTATCTGCATTGAATAGTTTAATGTTAATATTAAACTATTAATATTAATAGTTTAATTAATACTATTAATACTGACAAGTATATAAAGAGGTGGTTTTAAATCCTCTTGGTGGGTTTTTGAGAGTGTTTTGTATTTCTAAGACTGTATGTGAAATCTTGATAGTGTGCAATGATAATCATAAAGCCTTAAACTTCTTGCATATGTGTAATCTTTAAATATTATTTGCTGAGTTATTTTTTTTTCCTCCTACACCTATAAAAAGAGTCATTGAGAAATTGTGATTGTTTTTATGGTTGCCACTCTTAACATTCTGTTTTCCAGGAGCAGATCTGCTACATAAATCAAGATGTATTTAAGTTTAATTTTTTCCCAAATATATATATATATATATATATATAGTTAAGTTTAAATGAGGCCTGAATATATTTGGAACATAAAGGGAAATCAGCTTCTTTTGTGGTACTTTATTTAGCACTTCATGTGAAGATTTGACTCATTGGAAAAGACTCTGATGCTGGGAGGGATTGGGGGCAGGAGGAGAAGGGGACGACAGAGGATGAGATGGCTGGATGGCATCACTGACTCGATGGATGTGAGTCTCAGTGAACTCTGGGAATTGGTGATGGACAGGGAGGCGTGGCGTGCTGCGATTCTTGGGGTCGCAAAGAGTTGGACGTCACTGATCTGATCTGATCTGATTTAGCACTTGTACTGTGCATTTTTCAGCTGCCTGTTAGAGAAAAACATCTACCTTCTTGTAATGAGTTTTTTAATATTTTATCTGATAGCATCAGACCATCAGTGCCATTCTACAAAATATAGAAGAAAAACAAGAAAATTTATTAGAGTTTGAAATAAGAACCCCTGAAGATGCAGGTAAATATGCACTCATATTTGATTATTTCAGTCATCCAAGGCATTGCTGCCTCATTTTCTTTTGGGGATGGGGTGGGTATAGTATGGTTCCATTTTTAAAAAGTCCAAGAAGAGGCAAAACTAAACTTTTGATAGAATTCAAAATAGGAGTGCTGTGAGGTTGAAGTTGTCCTCCCGCCAAAAATGTCCACATTATAAGCCCTGATGAATGATAAAGATGTGGTCCGTACATACAGTAGAATATTACTCAGCCATCGAAAAGAACGAAATAATGTCATTTGCAGCAACATGGATGGACCTAGAGATTGTCATACTGCATGAAGTAAATCAGAGAAAGACAAGTATCATATGATATCACTTATATGTGGAATCTAAAAAAATGGTACAAATGGACTTATTTACAAAACAAAAATAGAGTCATAGGTGTAGACAATAAATGTATAGTTACCAAGGGAGAAGGGGTGTAGGAGGGATAAACTGGGAGATTGGGATTGACACATACATGCTGCTATTTATAAAATAGACAACTAGTAAGGACCTACTGCATAGTACAGGGCACTCTACTCAGTACTCTATAATGACCTATATGGGAAAATAATCTAAAAAAAGTGGGTATTTGTATATGTATAACTGATGTACTTTGCTGTAAAACGGAAACTAATACAACATTGTAAATCAACTATACTCTAGTAAAAATTAATTAAAAAAATCAAAATAGTACCTCATCAGTCTTTTTTGTAGCAGGATATAACTGTTAATTAGTCTGTTAGCTTAATTTCATGTTGTGGTGGTGGTGGTTTAGATACTAAGTTGTGTCTGACTCTTGCAACCCCATGGAGGCCAGGCTCCTCCGTCCTCTGTCCATGGGATTCTCCAGGCAAGAACACTGGAGTGGGTCGCCATTTCCTTCTCCAGGGAATCTTCCCGACCCAGGAATTGAACCCGGGTCTCCTGCATTGCAGGCAGGTTCTTTACCAACTTAGCTATGAGGGAAGCCCTAATTCATGTTGTATACCTTTTTAAAAAATTATTTATTTTTAAACTATACCCATTCTACTTTTTATCCTGGCCTAACACATGATACATGTTATATTTTGAGGAAAATAATACAAATTAATTTATATCCCCAAACAGTGTGTATAGTTCATATATTTTATTTAGTATTTATAGTATCTTATACATCTAAGATGAATTTTACAAGAATATACTTTTTTCATTATAAAAGGTATATAGATACACTTCAAAAACAATAATGAGGAAAAATATGCTAAAAATCACCTACTGCTCTTCTGTAATATTTTGGTGTTTAGTTTTCTTTTTTTTTCTAAGAGAATGCTTATGCAATTTTACCTCAATAAAATTGTTAAAAAGCATAGATTGGATCCTGTTAGATATGCTGTGTTTTCTTTTTGTCATGGTCATCATTCTTAGTGGTTACATAGTATCCTGTTCAATAAATGTCCCATGGTTTACTTAATTTTTCCTTTTTTGTTGAGCATGTAGATTTTTCCAATTTTTTCCTATTACACCACCATACATAGTTTTTTCTGGATTTAGGATTATCCTCTTAGGAAAAATTAACATAATTGAAATTATTGGGTCAAAATATATAAACATTGTAAAATCTATTCGTTCATATTGATAAGTTGATTTCCTATAGTGTTACATAATAATTTGTACTTCGACCAACACACATTTGTGTTTGCTTTTACACTGCTAATAGCATCAGTATTTTCATTTACAATAATTTTACTGAAAAAATTTTTACTATTTTAGTAAAAAATATGTATATTACTTTTACTTATTGATTATTAATGGTATTTTTTCACTAATTTTATCTTCTATTTCATAAATTGATTGTTCCTGTTTATTATGAAATTGAAGCCACTTTATATAATCAAGTTATTGACCCCTTTTTTGCCATAACTGCTGTAAATACATTTTTTGTCCCTTAACAGTGTTTTTATTTATAACATATTAGTGTGTGTTAAATACAGAGATTCTCAAATTCTGCATAGTAGAATGTATCAGCCTCTTTTCTGTTGCTTTTAATGCTTCTAAGATTAGAAACTTTTCTCCCCTCCTCACCACCAGGCTTTGTAACTTAATTTTATTCTGTTGTGATCATGTTATCACTGGGATTATTCTAATCATGATCCCTTTTTTGAGTCTCTTTGCCCCTTTAGGAAAGGAGAGGTACATCAGTAGAACACTCGAGTTCTTGGCTCATGATCAGGTCCTGACTGCTGTTGGTCCCATTGCTTTTTAACAGTTGTTGAAAACGAAGGTTCATCAAAACAAAATTTCTGAGGCTCTTCTGAAGCTTCTACATAGCTCCTGTAATGTGACAGTGCACGTTTCTTCCCCTGGCCCTTCTCAGTCTCCTCTCACCATTTTCTCCTGGTGGTCTACCTTACACAGACTGTCACCCTCAAGTATAAGCCCTCATAAGGAGGACCACAGGGCAGTCTCCCTACTGTCTTCACAATCCTGAAGATCTTGAACCCACTATCAGAAGGGAGGATAATTAATTCCTAGCACAACAGCAGCTTTCTCTTTGCACTGCTGTGGAAGCTCCCTGTTCTTCTGAACCTCTAGATGTTCAAGATCAAAGAGCAAGTCAGATTATCAGTCCATTGTCACCTCAATAGAAAGTTGTTACACTCTTAACAGTCCTTTGAGAAACTACCCCTTTAGGCTGAGGTAAAGAGAAGCGGGTTGAAAAGCAGAGAGATTACTCGGCTGACAAAGGTCCATGTAGTCAAGGCAGTGGTCTTCCCAGTGGTCGCGTACGGTTGTGAGAGCTGGACCATAAAGAAGGCAGAATGCCAAAGAATCGATGCCTTTGAACTGTGGTGCTGGAGAAGACTTCTGAGAGTCTCTTGGACAGCAAGGAGATCAAACCAATCACTCTTAAGGGAGCACAACCCTGAATATTCACTGGAAGGACTGATGCTGAAGCTGAAGCTCTGGTATTTTGCTCATCTGATGTGAACAGATGACTCATTGGAAAAGTCCCTGATGCTGGGAAAGATCGAGGGCAGAAGAAAGAAGAGGGCATCAGAGGATGAGATGGCTGGATAGCATAACCAATGCAATGAACATGAACTTGGGCAAACTCCAGGAGATGGTGAGGGACAGGGCAGCCTGGCATACTGCAGTCCACGGGGTCCCAAAGAGTTGGACACCACTGGGTGACTGAACACCAACAACAGAAGAGGAGAGACGCCCTCACTGCTCACGTTTGCTTCTCAGAACAGAGAATCCCACCCAGTTAAGCTTCAACTCTCTAAAGAAATAGCTTTGCAAATTCACCACTTCCATATTTTGATGCCTTTTCATCTTTGATCTGGTTGAGGTAGCCAAGAGTAAAGAATTTTATTTCTTTGTAAATTTTTATAGATGTTTTATATTTATTTTTATATCAAATATTTTTAGCACCTCAACTGAATTGAAGCAGAAAAAAATGTTCATTTTAAACATTTTATATGTTATTTTTCCTAAGCATTGTAACTCTATAATTCATCTGAAATTTCTTTGCCACGTATGGTAGAAAGATAGAATAGGGCTTTCCCCCATATTACTACCCCTTTGCCTACTCTTATTTGTTGAATAATTCCTCTCATCTTCATTATTTTATAATGCCTTATTATCACATATTAAAGTCTTATACATATTTGGGTAATTTCTAGGTTTTCTCAAAGATGCCATTGATTAATTTTGTCTCTTTGATAAGTATATAGTATCAGGTTAGACATAAAATATCTTTATATCTATTTATAGAAACTTTGGTTACTATGATAATGCTATTTTTACCTGTGGTTTAAAATTCAGTTAGAAAAGCCAAACGTGGCAGGGTATATAGATAATGTAAATGTCTTTTGTTAAAGTGTCAAGTCTTCCCAACAAATCTGTGTCTAAATTCTTAATTATCATTTAAGGAGATTAGGGAGATAGAAACTGCTCTGGGAACACTGACTCTGTACTTGTCAGATCATTGTCTGACTTGCAAAAGGAGGTTCTGGAGCAAATTCCAACTATGAACTTTATGTCACTTTCCACCACTGATGTTCTCTGGTTAAATTATCTAGAAAAATACACCTTGGTCTAAAAAAATTAAGAAAAAACTTAAGAAACAAAGCCAAAAATTAAATGAATAGCAAGTAGCGTAAAAGAAATAATTTCCTATTTGGGAATCTGGGTTTGGACATAATTTACATGTAAATCCTATGAATTTGTACTGGGGGAGATCATGATGTCTTTACTTGGGAAGCAATGGAAGAAAGTAGGAAAATAATTTAAGTGATCATAAGAATAATTTTATATAGATCTATGGCTTTCCTGGTAGCTCAGCTGGTAAAGAATCCACCTGCAATGCAGGAGACCCTGATTTGATTCCTGGGTTGGGAAGTTCCTCTGAAGAAGGGATAGGCTATCCACTCCAGTATTCTTGGGCTTCCCTGGTGACTCAGCTGGTAGAGAATCCACCTGCAGTGGGGGAAACCTGGGTTCGATCCCTGAGTTGGGAAGATCCTCTGGAGAAGGGAAAAGCCACCCACTTAAGTATTCTGGCCTAGAGAATTCCATGAACAGAGGAGCCTGGCAGGCTACAGTCCATGGGGTCGCAAAGAGTCAGATATGACTGAGAGACCTTCACTTCACTTCATAAGTGACTTTAGATATCATATAGCCCTAAGTGTTAAGTGTAAAGAACAAGAACTGATAGCATGATTCTTATTTTTAAGTACATATAATAGAGTTATATATAGTCTACATATATAGACTATATATATAAAATAAACATTTTAAACACGCACCTACCAAAGTATTAAAAGCAGTCTCTTTCATGGAGTGAAATATTGAGGAGAAGGAGTGGGTGAGTGGGAATACCCTGACTTCTCTGTTGTTGGGTTCAAGTCATGTCCAGTTCTTTGCAACCCCATGGACTGCAGCACGCCAGGCTTCCCTGACCCTCACAACCTCCCTGAGTTTGCTGAGGTTCATTTCCATTGAATTGATGATGCCATCCAAGCATCTTATCCTCTATCACCCTCTTCTCCTTCTGCCTTTGATCTTTCCGAGCATTCTTCTCTGTAAACATTCATATTATTTCAAAATTTCCTTTACATTGACAGTGTTTTCCTTTTGTATTTTAAAAAGTAAATAATTTTAACAGACAAATTTATCTTACTATTTATCTTCTTATAGTACCCTCATTTCACAGTTAAGGCAGCGACCAGAGAAGTTAATGACTTGTCTAGGATCACCAAGCTTAGTCAGCGGGATAACAGGGTTAGAACTCAGGCTTGCCCGCTCCTTCTTGATGTGGTCTCACACATCTCAGGGTACTTCTCTAGGGTGACATAAGTCCATAAGCTTTGATATCTGGACCATTTATATGGTGGAAGAGGGTAGGAAAATAATGGCTTTTTAAATTAACAATAAGGCTAAGTCCTTTGTGATCAAATTTAACATTTGCTGTCTCTCAGTTAACCGACTTAAAATAATTTATTTTATTATCTTGCTTCTAGAACAATACGCTGCTGAGATGTTAGAGATAAAGGAAGTTATGGACAACGTGCTTGCTAAACAGAAGGCAGAAAGGGATGATCTAGCTAAAAAATACAGGTGAGTTAAAAAAAGGTAAGAATGCTTTGGAGTTTTCAGAATTTATCTATTTTTAATCTATAATAGGTCTAGAATTTCTTTTTTAACTTTATCTATTTATTTTTGGCTGTGCTGGGTCTTCGTTTCTGCACACCGGCTCTCTCTAGCAGCAGTGAGCAGGGGCTACCCTCTAGTTGCAACACGTGGGCCCTCATTGGAGTGGCAGAGCATGTTTCTTGTTGCGGAGCACAGACTTCAGTAGCTGCGGTGCATGAGTTCAGTTGCCCCCATGGCATGTGGAATCTTCCTAGGCCAGGGGTCAAATCTGTGACCCTGCACTGGCCGGCAGACTCTAAACCCCTGGACCACCAGGGAAACCCTGGCCTAGAATTTCTTGTGATTACAGATGTTTTGTGGAACTGGAAAAGGACTTTATGAGGTCATCTAATCTATTATGTCCACGAGGAATTATATGTACTTCCTAGAGAGATGTTTTTCTACTTTATTACTTGAAATGTTCAGAAAAGGATATTAAAATGTCCACAGCCATGAATTTAATGAAAGCCTTTCTGGCCATGAATCTCATAAGTAAATTTCTTTTCTTAGTAAACTCACATTTTTTTACATTAAAATTGGTTCTTCTATGCTATTACAAATGTTCTTCTAAGCAGTGTAATCATGTGTATTTTGTAGTCTTGTGTACTTGTAAGTTCTCAGGGTCCTTAAAGAGTTTTATCCTAATTATGTTGATTATATACCTCTTTTCTTTTTTGTTTTTTGAGAAACTTGTTATATGTATTTTTCTTATTTGGGTATTATTTTCTATTTTTGTATTCTTTTCTTTTTTCTTAAGATGAGAACTTTTAAGGCCTACTCTCAGCAACTTTCAAATATACAATACAGTATTATCAACTGTAGTCACCATGGGTGTTTATACCTTTTGATTCCTTCACCCGTTTCACCCGAATGCTCCCTCCACTTCTGTCAACCACCAGTCTGTTCTCTGAACCTGTGACTTTTGGTTTTTATTTTAGCTTCCAAATATAAGTGAGATCATACAGTATTTGTCTTTGTCTGACTTGTTTCACTTAGCATGATGCATGATGCCGTCAAGATGCGTCCATGTTGTCACAAACAGCAGGATTTGTTTCTTTTTATGGCTGAAAAATATTCCATTATATATGTGTGTCTTCTTACTAATGTTGTTATTAGTCTTGAAATTTTGTAATCTAAAGAGCATTTTCATTTTCTATCTGGACTCTGTTTCACATAGTTTTAAATGTGATATTAATTTCTTTTTTCTTCTCTATCCAACCAGCTTCTTGCATTTAGTACTGCTAGTTATTTGCTAATTCTGATTTCTTCTTGACACTTCTTCCCCTTGCATCTGCTACTTACTTTAATATCCAGGCAGTTTGGAGTTTAGTACCAACAACTCTAACCTGTGTTAGGAGAGACAATTGTCTATACTGTTGCTTCCCTTTAAAACAGCTGCTCTTAAAAGATGGTCACTGAGATCATATCAAGGGGTCCAAGAAGTCAAAAGCCATTTTTACAATAATATTAAGATGTTATTTGTCCTTTTTTACTCTCGTTTTCTTAAAAGTGTACAATGAACTTTTCTAGAGGCTACATGGTATATAATAATATCATCATCCTAATATCTAATGGAATGTACACTTGTGTATTTCTGTGTTTTAAAATTTTCTCAGTTTTATTTTTCTAAAACAGTAAATATTGATAGATATGACCCATATAAACAAAAGCTCTTTGGGTTGCTCAGTAACTTTTAAGAGTATAAAAAAGTCCTGAGACCAAAAAGTTTGAGAGCCACTGGAAACAAAAGTGTCTGGTATCCTGAAGGTCACTGTGGCATAGGTGAGGATAACCAGAAGTCAGAGGTGTGAGTGAGTCAGTGCCTCCCGTTCAGTCCTCCAGCCCCGAGAGGCGTGGTCTGGGGGGACACGCAGGACAGTGCTTCTCTGGGCCGCCGTCTGGCCTCCAGGCACCTCACTGCAGGTTCAGAAAGCACAGCTACAGTGATCGCTTGATGAACTGACATTTCTGTGTCTAGCTTACTTATGATTATTCACAAAACAACCCCGGTCCTCCATAGCTAAGTGAATTTGGATGGAACTTACTCTCAAATTTGACTTCCTGATATACCATTTAGCTGTAAACCAGTTAAGCCAATTCCAAACTTGAAGGTCGTATTGCTCCTTGGTCATCAGTTGGTACCTTCCAACTAAAGGACTAGTAGATATCTAGATAGATAATGCAAGTTGTGTTTCTGTCTTAGGGCTGACTCACAACTGATAAATAATGTAAATATGAATGTGGATAAGCACACTGTCACCTCCTAAAGAAGCCATACTTATTTGCCTCATGTAGAGCAACAGTTTGCTCTCAAAGAATACACAGGGCAAAGAGAGACTCTTGTGTACTTGGAGCTGATTAAATTTAAATTGCCACAGAGTATCTATAAAATCTAAATGACTGCTTAAAAAAGAAGTTTTCCACTGTTTTTGTATTTTTCCCTTTTCTGTTTCTTTCTACAGGGTGTCCATAGAATCATTTAAGCATGGAGTCCTGAGGGAGCAACTGGCTAACTTGGCGGCAAGACAGAAGAGCCTCCTACTCGTAGCCAAAAAACAGAAAAAAATAAGCCAGAAATTTCACACCTATAAGAATGCTACATCTTTGTCTGGTCTTAGTTTTAGGAAGCTGCCATCAAGCTCAGAAACCTCTAATGAAAAGGACAGGCAAGAGTGTATCAGTCTGGAAAATTCCATGCAGCCCCAGTCAGGTCCACTTTCTCCTGTCAGCCTTGCGTGCAGAGGCATGCAGGAAACACAGTCGTCTCAGGAAGTCTGGCACGACAGCCAAAGTACCCACACTTGTCCAAATTCGGAGACAGTGAGAAGGGAAGAATTTTCTGGCAGTGAAGTGAATTCTAAGCAAAATCTCCATGACTGTACCTTAGATAGATTATCAAAATCCAGACATTCAGATGGCACTAATCAGATTAAAGTGCAGTCCCAATCTGTTACTTTTATTGCTGAAGCAGAGCATTCACAAAAAGATCTTACAGGTCCAGGTAGTACAGCCAAGAGGCACGTGTCCTTTAGTCCTTCAGCAGTGACTGGCACATTAAAGACTTCAGCAACCACCAGTGTGTTTGCCCACCATGATGCCCATCCATCAAGTGTTATTTGTGATCAGGCTCCTTCTGATTGTGATCCAAAAGAAGGAAACAGGAAAACAGCTCCCCACCAAGCCCCCGAGGGGACACCAGAATCCCTGGCACAGCAAGGGGTTGGTGCCTTTGGCAGTGACATGGGGCAACAGCTGAAACCTTACTTTAAAAAATCAGCTCTCACTGTTCCTCATGCAAATGATACTCAGAGCTCCTCCTTCTCTGGGTCTGGCTACCAACATACTGTGAAAAAACCTTCAAACTACAACACAACTCTCAAAAAGAAATGTATGCAGATAAAGGATCTGATATTGCTAGGAAGACTTAATCCAGGAAATAACATTCTGGAATTCAAAACACAGGTATCCTATTGGTCTTTTTTTCCCTCTAAAATTATGTAAATTTTATAAATAAGTGACTAAAATGTTGCTGTCACATAGTGTCAGTGTATAGCTCTTATTAGGGGAAAGGGTTTGGTTGGGCTGTTTAAATGGAGAAACTTGACCATTATATTCTTAGCAAGTGAAAGTGAAAGTCACTCAGTCATGTCCAACTCTTTGTGACCCCATGGACTATACAGTCCACAGAATTCTCCAGGCCATAATACTGGAGTGGGTTGACTTTCCCTTCTCCAGGGTATCTTCCCAACCCAGGGATCGAACCCAGGTCTCCTACATCGCAGGTGGATTCTTTACCAGCTGAGCTTAGAGGAAAGCCCAGGAATACTGCAGTGGGTAGCCTATTCCTTCTCCAGCGGATCTTCCCAACCCAGGAATCAAACTGGGGTCTCCTGCATTGCAGGAAGATTCTTTACCAGCTGAGCTACCAGGGAAGCCTAAAATTGCCCTATTCCTTTTAGTCACAAGTACCTTTGGGCTCTCAGACCAGATTAGTTATACTCAGCAGGAAGGGTTTTGTGTGTTGTAAGTTGCTCAGTTGTGTCCAGCTCTTTGCAACCCCATGGACTGCAGCACGCCAGGCTCCTCTGTCCTCCACTGTCTCCTGGAGTTTGCTTAGATTCATGTCCGTTGAGTTGGTGATGCTTCTAACCATCTCATCCTCTGCCATTTCCTTCTCCTTTTGCCTTCAGTCTTTCCCAGCATTAGGGTCTTTTCCAGTAAGTTGACTCTTCGCATCAGGTGGCCAAAATATTGGAGCTTCAGCTTCAGCATCAGCGCTTCCAATGAATATTTAGGGTTTATTTCCTTTAGGATTGACTGGTTTGATCTCCTTATAGTGCAAGGAATTCTCAAGTCTTCTCCAGCACCATGATTCAAAACCGTCAGTTCTTTGGCGCTCAGCCTTCCTTATGGTCCAACTCTCACAAAAGCGTCCACCTGCAATGCGGGAAACCCGGGTTCAATCCCTGAGTCGGGAAGATCCCCTGGAGAAGGGATAGGCTACCCACTCCAGTACCCTTGCCTGGAAAATCCCATGGATGGAGGAGCCTGGGAGGCTGCAGTCCATGGGGTCGCAAAGAGTTGGACACGACTGAGCGACTTCACTTTCCTTTCCACTTTCCTTCCTTATGGTTCAACTCTCACATCCATAGATGACTAGAAAAACCATAGCTTTGAGTATACAGATCTTTGTCAGCAAAGTGATGTCGTTGCTTTTTAATACGCTGTCTAGGTTTGTCATAGCTTTCCTTGTAAGGAGCAAGCGTCTTTTACTTTCATGGCTGCAGTCATTGTCCACAGTGATTTTGGAGTCCAAGAAAATAAAATCTGTCACTGCTTCCACTTTTTCCCCTTCTGTTTGCCATGAAGTGATGGGGCTGGATGCCATGGTCTTAGTTTTTTGAGTGTTGAGTTTTAAGCCAGCTTTTTCACTCTCCTCTTTTACCCTCATCAAGAGGCTCTAGTTCCTATTCCCTTTCTGCTGTAAGGGTGGTGTCATCTGCATATCTGAGGTTGTTGACATTTCTCTCAGCAGTCTTGATTTCAGCTTGTGCTTCATCCAGCCCAGCATTTCACATGATGTACTCTGCATATAAGTTAAATAAGCAGGATGACAGTATACAGACTTCTACTTCTTTCCCAATTTTGAACCAGTCAGTTGTCAGTGTAAGGTTCTAACTGTTGCTTCTTGACCTGCATACAGATTTCTCAGGAGACAAGTAAGATGGTCTGGTATTCCATCTCTTTAAGAATTTTCCAGTTTGTTGTGATCTACACAGTCAAAGGCTTTAGCATAATCAATGAAGCAGATGTTTCTCTGGAATTCCCTTGCTTTCTCTGTGATCCAGAAATTGAAAGTGAAAGTTGCTGCTCAGTCGCATCAAACTCTTTGTGACCCCATGGACTATACAGTCCATGGAATTCTCCAGGCCAGAATACTGGAGTGGATAGCCTTTCCCTTCTCCAGGGGATCTTCCCAACCCAGGAATCGAACTGGGATCTCCTGAATTGCAGGCGGATTCTTTACCAGCTAAGCTACCAGGAAAGCCCCCAGAAAATGTTGGCCATTGATCTCTGTGTTCCTCTGCCTTTTCTAAACCCAGCTTGTACATCTGGAAGTTCTTGGTTTATGTACTGCTGAAGCTTAACTTGAAGGATTTTGCGCATAACCTTACTAGCTTGTGAAATGAGTGGGATTGTATGATAGTTTGAACATTCTTATGCCCTGCCCTTCTTTGGGATTGGAATAAAAACTGACCTTTTCCAGTCCTTTTGGGTCTTCCTTTTATAGTGTGTTAGGCAGGATTGGAGCAGTGTTCAGTCTAAGGCTAATTATATCCCACTGCAAAGGCAAGACTTCTGTGTATCTACCAATTCCCCATCAGTTTCTTTTTCTAGTCTTACTATTGGGAACAGGTGCTGTTTCTGCCCTTTGAGAATGCCATTACATCTAATTCTTTCAGATGGTTCTTTTCCCAGGCTTGGCACATGGCCAATCACAACTCAGCAGAATACTTAAAGAGGACCCTCTGAAGCTCTATATAGTTCTCTGTCTCTGTGTATTTCTCTCTTCTTCAGTACTCTGTCCTGCAAACTCTAACCATCATGCCTCCCTGGACCCTGCTCTGTCTACTCAATTGAGAGACTCGACAGGTTTTGTCCGGATTTCCTATCCATGCATGAAGACCTGGAAGCTCTCTCAAGGCAGTGAGCTGGGACGATTGTAGGGCTCACCTCAGTAGTTTCTCAGTTCTCAGTATCACTATACATTTCCCCCTGATGTTTGGTAGCTTGGAAACCATTGTTTCATATATTTAGTTTGTCTGTTTTTTTGGTTGTGTCAGGTGTTAACATAATTCTGGTCCCCGTTTACTTTATCATGGACAGAAGCAGAAGTTCAGGTATTTTTTCAATCCTAATTTTTGTTTTATTTTTCACTTCAGGAGGCTACCCACAAAGCCAGTGTTTTATTGAGTGGCAAAATTAAGGTAGAAAATGGTCAGATTTATCAAAACCCAGTCACCTGGCTCAAGGATCTTCTAGGAGGTGACAGATATGTGACCTGGAATTATGCTTGGAGTAAGGTGGGTCATCCCTAAATTAATCTTTAACTTCATATTCAGTTGGAGATAACATCATATTCTTTGCTGATAAAACTGTTTCCTGTATTAAAAAGGATGCTGAAGGTTCTCCAGACTAGTTCTGTGCGTCCCTGCTGCAGCACGCCACAAGCTCTCCCGCAGTCCGCGTTTGCCGGAACGCCCCGCAGCAGGGTCGCACAGCAGACCGAGCCTCTCCTTCCTCGTGCCTTACCTCGTCTCAGAAAACCGAATGCCCCGATCTTCCTGTCTCGAGAGTTCCTGCCACCCCACAGAGATATCAGGTCCTTGTGATTCCACGTGGAAGATGCAGGGCCACTGATGTATGGATAATTTAGTTAATAATATGTTACTAGTATTCTGATATGATATGATATGATATGATATCTGATATGATAAAGCAGACTCTTCCCCTAAAGGTGAAAGTTATGATCAAGGAGCCTGAGACCCACATGTTTGAACATAGTCTTTCCCACGAATTGCTAGCCTTCCAGGAGGAAAAATTTCTGAATTTTTACTCAGACTTCCCAGACTTAGTAGTGTCCTCCTTCAGCTCTGTCATCTGATTTATAAGCCCAGTTTAACGACCTATATGAAGAGTATTGATGACTAAAACCCTTGAGGTCTGATGATCAGCCAGATGATCTCCAGATGTCCATGGCACCATTTCAGGGAACACTGTTGCAATGTTTTACCCAGAAAAGTGTGAATCATCAGACAGTCACCATTACTGTTTTATAGAGTTGCAAATACCTTCAGCCTCCACTAGCCATTATAGTAAGCCTTAATGCACCAGTAGTAGAAGGCGGTTTCCTCTCCCCTTTTTTGTCCAACTCAGCTCTGCGCACCCTCTTTGCTGGCTTCTGTCTCAGTTTTTGTCCCTAAACTGTGAACTCTGGTCTCCCGGACCTCTGTTACAGGTGTTTCCAGAACAGTTTTCAGTTCCTTCACTTACATGAGCATATTTTAAATTTTCTCTACTTTATAGTCTCTCTCTTCCTCTTTTCCTGTAATTTTTTTCTTCTGACCACTTGAGTCACCTGCTTTAAATTCAACCTGCTTAATCCTTTCCATGGTTTCATAAATTATATTTGCATGTTAGTAATTAACATTTTATGCATGGAAATCCCTTTTTATTACAAAGCTTCTTGGAGTTATGATAGATGATACTATTTTGGTGTAACTGAATCTCTGCTCACAGAGCGAACGGGTAGTTGCTGTAGCGAGGTTCTTTGGAGTCTGACATGCCTGTGCCTAGCGATGACTCAGTCTTCCCACTCTTTATCTCTGTTGGAGTTACTGCATTTTCTGGTTTTGCATATCTGGCTGTGATATCATTTGGCCCTCACTCTGTACGTATATTGGAGAAGGCAGTGGCACCCCACTCCAGTACTCTTGCCTGGAAAATCCCATGGACAGAGGAGCCTAGTGGGCTGCAGTCCATGGGGTCGCTAAAAGTCGGACACGACTGAGCGACTTGACTTTGACTTTTCACTTTCATGCATTGGAGAAGGAAATGGCAACCCACTCCAGTATTCTTGCCTGGAGAATCCCAGGGATGGGGGAGCCTGGTGGGCTGCCATCCATGGGGTCACACAGAATCGGACACGATTGAAGTGACTTAGCAGCTTAGCAGCTGTACTTATATGCCTCAGTTACATATCACATTACCTCTGGTCTTCTCTCATTAGCCATGTCAATTAGAGTCATACTGTTGCACAGTGATGGTGATGGTGAAGCCAAATACAAATGTGGGCACTAAAATTAGGGCAATTCTTGGATATGAGATATTCATACAGATTATCTAAGCAAGCTTAGATTTTTTAAATTATCCTAGAAATAGAAATAGTTTCAAAAATTACTATAGAGTACTCATGTACTTCTCATAAATAACACAGGCTGAGAAACTGAGTTTGTTTACAAATTTTTTTAAAGCCTCCTTTAAAATTTACCACAGTAACCTTTACCTCTTCTTGTCTTGGGGTGACTCCTGAATTCACAGTCACTTCTTGATGAGAACAGGTTTCTGCTGTCTTGGTAAATGTGGACATTTTCACTGACTAGGTGGTGTGGGGATGTAGAGCCAGGTTGTCAGGCGAGAAATGCCAGAAAACTGGGTCTCGTCCTACGTCTACATCCACGTTGACAGGATGACAGAGCGACGAGCCCCAGAACTGACTCAGATCTACCCAGGCAGCCGAGCCAGTGCGGCCTTGCCAGGGGAGTCCTCATGCTCACCCGCCAGGCGGCACGCGCTCCTCCCGCTGCTGCAGTGTCCTGAGGGACCTGGTGCCAGTTCAGTCTGAGGCCTAGTCACTGTTACCACTGTCCATTAAAGCACTCCTGCCTTATGGAAAGTAGATGTTTAACTCAATGGATTTTCTTAAAGCTATGTTCTTTGAATGCGTGAATTATCCCTAGTAATATGTCTGCAGCTTATGGGGGACTCAGGACCCCTAAGTCTACTAAGGTAAAATTTTACACACCACTAGCTGATTAAAAATATACTTAAAATTTTGAGATACAGATGAAAACATACTGAGCCTACACGTTGATGAGGGCATAGCATGTGTTGGATATCATCAGGGCAATAATGTGAACAAAACCCAGTCTTTCTTCTTTTTATATACTTGCAGATAAATGTTATTATTTTTGAGGTATAGTCAGTTGCAGCGGTACAACATAGTGGTTCACAGTTTTTATGTTATACTTAATGTATGGATGTGAGAGTTGGACTGTGAAGAAGGCTGAGCGCTGAAGAATTGATGCTTTTGAACTGTGGTGTTGGAGAAGACTCTTGAGAGTCCCTTGGACTGCAAGGAGATCCAACCAGTCCATTCTGAAGGAGATCAGCCCTGGGATTTCTTTGGAAGGAATGATGCTAAAGCTGAAACTGCAGTACTTTGGCCACCTCATGCGAAGAGTTGACTCATTGGAGAAGACTCTGATGTTGGGAGGGATTGGGGGCAGGAGAAGGGGACGACAGAGGATGAGATGGCTGGATGGCATCACTGACTCGATGAACGTGAGTCTGAGTGAACTCCGGGAGTTGGTGATGGACAGGGAGGCCTGGCGTGCTCTGATTCATGGGGTCACAAAGAGTCGGACACGACAGAGCGACTGAATTGAACTGAACTGAACTGAATGTAAATTTATTGTGACATATTCGCTCTATTCCCTGTGCTGCAGAATGTATCCCCAGAGCTTATTTATTTCATATGTGGTCACCTGTACCTCTTAGTCTCCTGCCCCTATCTTGCCCTTCGGTTCTTCCCTCTGCACGCTGGTTGCCACTAGTCTGTTCTCTTTATCTATGTTTCTATTTTGTTACATTCATTTATTTTTATTTTTTGATTCCCCATGTAAGTAATAACAGAATATTTGTCTTTTTCTGTGTTTTTTTTATTTCACATACCATAAACCCTCCAGGTCCATCCACGTTGTTGCAAATGGCAAGATACTTTTTTATGGCTGAGTAGTATTCCATTGTACATTTACACCACATCTTCTTTATCTATTCATTTGTTGATGGACACTTAAAGTGAAAGTGAATGTTGCTCAGTCATGTCCGACTCTTTACGACCCCATGGACTATACAGTCCATGGAATTCTCGAGGCCAGAATACTGGAGTGGATAGCCTTTCCCTTCCCCAGGGGATCTTCCCAACCCAGAGATTGAACCCAGGTCTCCTGCATTGCAGGTGGCTTCTTTACCAACTGAGCCACCAGGGAAGCCCCAGTGAACACTTAGGTTGTTTCTATATCTTGGCAACTGTAAACAGTGCTTCTTTGATCATTGAAGTGCACATTCACCTTTTTTGAATTAGTGTTTTTGTTTTTGGATGTATACCCAGGAGCAGAATTGCTGGATCATATGGTAGTTTTAAGTTTTTGAGAAACCTCCGTACTGTTTTCCATTGAGGTTATACCAGTTTTCGTTACCACCAACAGTGTAGAAAAGTTCCCCTTTCTCCACAGCCTTGGCAACATTTGTTATTTGTGTTCTTTTTGATGATGGCCATTCTGACAGGTGTGAGGTGATACCTCAGTGTGGCTTTGATTTGCATTCTTCTTATGATTAGCAGTGTTGAACATCTTTTCATGTCATTGTTGGCCATCTGTATGTCTCTTTTTTGGGAAATTTTCTATTCAGGTCTTCTGCCCATTTTTTGACAAGCTGTTTTTTTGATACTGAGTTGTATGAGCTGTTTATACATTTTGTATATTAACTCCTTATGGGTCATATCATTTGCAAGTATTTTCTCCCCCTCAGTGTTTTCATTTTGTCAGTGGTTTCCTTTGCTGTATAAAAGCTTTTAAGTTTAATTAGGTCCTGTTTATTTTTTATTTTCTTTCCTTTGCCTTAGGAAACAGATCCAAAACAATGTTGCTCTAATTTATGTCAGAGAGTGTTCTGCCTGTGTTTTCTTCTGGGAATTTTATGATTTCCGGTCTTTCATTAGGTCTTTAATTCATTTGGAGTATACTTTTTGTATATGGTGTGAGAAATGCTTCTAATTTCATTTTTTTACATGTTGCTCCTAGTTTTCCCATTGGAGAAGGAAATGGCAACCCATTCCAGTGTTCTTGCCTGGAGAATCCCAGGGACGGGGGAGCCTGGTGGGCTGCTGTCTATGGGGTCGCACAGAGTCGGACATGACTGAAGCGACTTAGCAGCAGCAGTCCAGTTTTCCCAGCACCACTTAGTAAAGAGACTCTTTTCTTCTTTGTATATTCTTGCCTCCTGTGTCAGAGATTAATTGAATATAAGTGCATGGGTTTACTTCTGGGCTCTGTATTCTGTTCTGTTGATGTGTGTGTCTGTTTCTGTGTCTGTTCAAGACTGTTTTGATTACAGCAGCTTTGTAGTACAACCTGAAGTCAGAGAGTATGATTCCTTGAGCTCTATTCTTCTTTCTCAAGATTGTTGTAACTATTCAGGGTTTTTTGTGTTTCCATACACATTTTAAAACTATTTGTTCTAGTTCAGTGCCAGTGGTATTTTGATAGGGATTGCATTGAATCTGTAGATTGCCTTGGCTAGTGTGGTATTTTAACAATATTAATTCTCCCAGCCCAAAAACACAGTATATCTTTCCATTTATTTGTGTCATTTTCAGTTTCTTTTCCATCAGTGTCTTACAGTTTCCCACGTACAGGACTTTTGCCTCCTTAGGTAGATTTATTCCTAGGTATTTATTCTTTTTGATGCAGTGGTAAACAGGATTATTTCCTTAGCTCTCTCTGATAGTTCATTGTTAACATACAGAAATACAACAGGTTTCTGTATATTAGTTTTGTATCCAACAACTTTTCTGAATTCACTGATGAGCTCTGGTAGTTTTCTGGTGGTGTTTTTAGTGTTTTCTATATATAGTATCATGTCTTCTGCAAACAGTGACAGTTTTACTTATATCTTTACAATTGGGATGCCCTTTATTTCTTTTTCTTGCCTGATTATTGTGGCTAGAAATTCCAGTACTATGTGAATAAAAGTGGCAAGAGTGGTCATCCTTGTCTTGTTTGAGATCTTAGAGGAAATACTTTCAGCTTTTCACTGTGACTATTATGTTAACTATGGGTTTGTCATATATGGCCTTTGTTATGTTGAGGCATATTCTCTCTTTGCCCCCTTTCTGGAGTATTTGTTTTATCATAAATGGATATTGAATTTTGTCAAAATCTTTGTCTCATCTATTGAGATGACTGTATGATTTTTATTCTTTAGTTTGTTAATGTGCTATATCACACTGATCAGTTTGCAGACATTGAAATATCCTTGCAACTCTAGGATAAATCCCACCTGATCATGATTTATGATCCTCTTAATATGTTGCTGGATTCTGTTTGCTAATGTTTTGTTCAGGATCTATGTGTCTGTGTTCATCAGTGATACTGGCCTGTAATTTATGGGACTTTTTTTGTGATATCCTGTCTGGTTTTGGTATCAGGGTAATGCCGGCCTTCTAGAATGAGTTTGAAAGTGTTCCTTCCTCTGCAGTTTTTTGGAATAGTTGGAGAAGGATAGGTGTTCACTCTTCTCTAAATGTTTGGTAAGATTCACCTGTGAAGCTCTCTGGTTCTGTACTTCTGTTTGTTGGGAGTTTGTTTGTTTGTTGTTTTAACATTTACATATTTGGCTGCACCGGGACTTAGTTATGACTCAAGGATCTTCGCCCTTTAGCTGCTGCCTGTGGGGTCTTTAGTTGTGGCCTGTGAATTCTTAGTTGTGGCATGTGGGTTCTAGTTCCCAGGCTAGTGATATCAACATGGGCCCCCTGCATTGGGAGCATAGAGCTTTACCCACTTTCCCTGGATTTACCACCAGGGAAATCCTTGTTGGGAGTTTTGTGGGGTTTTTTAATGTGTGTTTATTTTTTTGCCCACGTTGGGTCTTAAATGTGGCACACAGCGCCTTACTCGTGGCATGTGGAATCTAGTTCCCCGGCCTGGGATCACACCCAGGCCCACTGCATTGGGAGCATGGAGTCCTAGCCACTGGACCGGGAAAGTCCCCCTGTTGGGAATTTTTAAATTACTGTTTCTATCTCATCACTGGTAATTGGCCTATTCAGATTTTCTATTTATTCCCAGTTCAGTTTGGGGAGATTGTACATTTGTAAGAATGTGTCCATTTCTTCTAGATTGTACATTTTATTGGCATGTAGTTGTTTGTAGTAGTCTCTTAAGAACCTTGGTATTTCTGTGGTGTTGGTGATAACTTCACTTTCATTTCTAATTTGATTGACTTGGGCCCTCTCCCTGTTTTTCTTTGTGAGTCTGACTAAAGGTTTATCAATTTTGTTTATCTTTTCAAAGAACCAGGTTTTAGTTTCGTTGATCTTTCCTGTTTTTTGTTTTTTTTTTTTTGGTCTCTATTTCTGCTCTAATCTTTTTGATAGGTTTTTTTTTGTTCTTCATTCTCTGGTTCCTTTAGGTGTAAGGCTAGGTTGTTTGAGTTTTTTCTTTTTCCTGCGGTAAGCTTGTATCACTAGAACCTTCCCTCTTAAAAATGCTTTTGCTGTATCCCATAGATTTTGGATCATTGTGATTTTCTTTTCTCTTGTCTCTAGGTACTTTTTATTTCTTCTTTCATTTCTTCAGTGAGCCATTGGTTGGTTAGTAGGATGTTGTTTAGCTTCCACGTGTTGGTGTGTTTTGCAGTTGTTCTTTTTTTTTTTTTAGTAGTTGATTTCTAGTCACTTAATATTGTGGTTAGAAAAGATGCTTGATATGATTTCATGTGCGCTTTGAAGGTATATTCTTCTTTTTTTTGGATGAATGGTCAAAATCCATTGTTTTCACCTGTTTATTATTTGGAGAAGTGACAGAAGGCATTTAGTGGCCTCACCGCTTCTTCCGTTGCAGGTAAGGAGGGTTTAGCAAGCTGAGTAGGCCAAGTCTGTTACATTAACATGTGAGGCTCTGTTTGGTCATAGGATTGAGCTATAAGTCTGCCTAACCATTCCATATTTCTTAGGCTGTCCTTGCTCCCTTCAATAACAAGCACTTATTGAGTACCGAGGGTGTGCTCAACAGTATGCCAAAGGTATATTTCTCATAAGTATTTTCCATTTTACTCCCCACAACTTAAAAATCTGGAGGTACTCAAAGAATTTAAGAATCCTGATTAAGATCTGGGACTTCAGAGCTTTCTCCCTGTATTGTCAGGCACTATGTGAAGTGCTAGAAAATAAAACTTAGTATGATACAGATCTTTAGTGAAAACAGACACATTAATACATAGTTTCATTTAAGTGGGTTTAGTGCTTGACAGAAATATAAGCACAGAGATTATGGGGTCCTGTAGGAATGTCACTACTTGAGCATCTCTGGGTGAGTATCCTGGAGGAAGGGGTGTTCAAGTCAAGATTTGCTGGGTTAACCATAGTGAACCTAGCTTCTGGGATTATGTTATCAGACTGCTTTAGAACTCAGTCTGGAGAAAGCAAAGACTCTTGGGCTGATACATTTCTGGCAGGTGTTTGCCAGTCTGCCTCAGTCCAGCCCATTTTTATGTATGTATTTCTAAGCTCTGAACTTTGGGGCTGATAAACAATAGCTAAGTTCACAAGTAAACCAAGGGCAGGGGAGGCGGGGAAGCTTTGATGTTTAGACCTGAAATGCTGTTCGTCTAATCAGTTGCATGTCTGATTTCTTGAAAAGTACCATTTTACTTTTATGGCTTAATTTTATTAATGCAACACTACTTTTTTTATGTTGTAAAGTAGCAGGTACTGAATTAACATTTGTTGAGTAAGTGAATGTATGAGAGAATTAATGATATATATCAGAGGTCAACAATTTTCTCTGTAAAGAGACAGATAATAAATATTTCAGGCTTTGTGAGCATATGATCTCTGTCAAAACTACTTGATCCTTTTGTAGCATAAAAACAGCCATAGATGTTAAGTAAATGAATGGTATCACTGTGTTCTAATAAAAACTTTAGTTACAGAAAAGATGGTAGCCCACATTTGACTGTGAGTTATAGTTTGCCAATACATAATATACAACAGTCAGTACTCTACTGGAGTTACAATTTGCAAGAGATAGGTGCATTTGCTTCTGGTGATTTTGTATGATTTTGAAATTCTGTGTTTACTTATGTGCAGATAACATACCAGGGGAAGGAACTTTTAAAGTATGTTTCTGAGGAATTACCCATGCCTCCAGACCCAAACTTGGAACCTCAACAACATCAACCTTGTCTTCCAGGTATGTGCAGACCAAGACCTATTTCTTAGTTGTGGAAAACGACACCCTAATCCACTGAGAAGGCATTTCACTTGTCTTTTTTTTTTTTTTCATTCAGGTTAAATTCACCTAATGTTCAGATAACCATTTTAAAGTGAACAATTCAGTGGCATTTAGTATATTCATAATGTTGTACAACCACCACCTCTGTTACAAAAGAGTTCCAAAACAGTTTCATCACCCCAAAAAGAAACCCATACCCATTCAGCACTTCCCATTCTCCACCCCTCCAATCCGTGGGAACTCCCGGTCTGCTTCCTGTCTGTGTGGATTTGCCTATTCTGAATATATTACATAAGTGGAATCCTAGTATATATGACCTTTTGTGTCTGACATCTTTCACTTAGCATAGTGTTTTCAAGGACTGTCTGCACTGTAACATCTCTCAGCACTTCATTCCTTTTTATGCTTCCATTATATATATAATGGCATTTATTTATTTATTTGTTTATTCATCGTTTGATTGACATTTGGGGTTCCACTTTCTGGCTATTGGACATAGCACTACTATTAACAGGTATATACATAGATTTGTATGTACCTGTTTTCAGTTCTTTTGGGTATATACCAAGGAGTGAATTGCAATATTACTAATATATATTATATATTTACTTTTTTTGAGGAACAGCCATATGTTTTCCACAACAACTGAATCATTTTACATTTCTACCAGCAGTATACAAGGGTTCCAGTTTTCCCACATTCCCACCAAAAATTATTTTCTGTTTGTTCACAGCACTCCATTTAAACTCCATTTAACTTAATTTCTAGAAGAATAACCCTTTCCTCACAGCTCCTTTCTCTGTGAATCTATGATGTACTTATTTTAGGTAGATTTTTTTTTGGTTGGAATAAATTTATTTCACCTGTATGTAAACAAGGTATTTAATAGTCATGGCATTTTTAAAAAAATGCTTATTAAATCAGATAAGTTTGACTACATCCCAGATATAACAAAGCGCAGGGAAAGAAATGGACATATCAGCAATAAGATTTATTTTTAAATCTGTACATTATCCACAGGCCCAAACAATAGCAGCGAATGCTTGAATGTCCCTAAAGTAGTGCCATCTGAAAGAAACCTATAATAGGTCAATTAAAACCCATCTCACAGTAGCAGCATTTCATTTTAACAATAGTATGGCAGAGAATGCATATGAAAAATTCATCACAAGACAGCCAAGTCTTCAATAATGCGACTTCATGTAAAAACTCAAGCTCCAAATAAAAATTGGTAAGGTAGATTTTTTTAAGTGTCATAAAAGGAAAATGGCTTCCCAAGTAGCGCTAGTGGTAAAAGACTTGCCTGCCACCGCAGGAGATGTAAGAATCGCCGGTTCCATCCCTGGGTTGGGAAGATCCCCTGGAGGAGGAAATGGTAACCTACTCAAGTATTCTTGCCTGGGAAACGCCCTGGACAGAGAAGCCTGGCAGACTGTGGTCCATAAGGTCACAAAGAGTCGGACATGACTGAAGCAACTTAGCACAAGAGGGAAAATGGTATTTTTCCTTTCTTTTCAGGCATGATTTAGTTAGTTTCCCATATTTTCTAACAATAAATCCTAGATGCTAGAATAAAGCTTTGCTTATTAATGTAGACTGATACACTTCATTTGATGGAATAAACCTTCAGAAAACTGAGGAGAATGCAGTCTTCAGTCAGCAGTTGATTGCAGAGTTGTTGGAAAGGCCAGCAGCTTTATGAAAAGTGGACGTAACTAATGTTGTTACCCTCCTGTACTGCAGCGTTCCCGCTTTCTCCCCCAGTGGCCTTGTCTTAGACCAGCTGGGGACAATATATGAGGAAAAGAGGTACAAAACAGAAATGAGAATTCTGTAATAACCAGTCAAAAATCAAACAGGATTACTGTCACCAGGCCCCTAACCAGGGCTTCCCAGGGTCACTCGCTCCCTTACAACAAATCCAATAATTCAGCACGTTCCTAACTTTACACAGAGCCCTTTGTCTCAAAAACTGGCTTCAGAATAAGATGCATTTTCCCCAGTTTTCTAAGGATAGCCTCAAAAATGTTTCTCATCATTTTGGGGAAACTCATAAAATAAAACAGTTGTGAAGAAGTTAAAGGGTTTAAGGAACTAGAAGGAGTTGTGATTCATGGCCTTTGGTTCCTAACCCTGACTGCAGTTCTACCTAATCTTGGAGATGAGCCCAGGACCCAGAGTTTTTAGAAGTGATTCTTAGGCAGCCAGCCTGACAGCTGACTCTGAATGACTAGTAGTGTCTGATTTCTTATGCAGGTAATAATTTGAAAATTCTTTATATTCAGCCCTTCACTTTGATTCCAAAGCATACCCACCCCAGGGCTTGCATACTCACATTCTCTGTCCCTTCCCCTCTCCCTTTTTCTGTCTCTGTCTCTCTCTGTCTCTCTCTGTCTCTCTCTCTCTCACACACACACACACACACACACACACACACACACGACACACACTTCTTGAAGGAAGATCAAGCAAACCTTTCTCCTAGTTTTATCCTTAAGAGTCAAAGCAGAAATATAGGTTCTTCCTCATATTAGAAAGGTTGTCTGCTCCTCAGAGTTTCTAGTTCCAGGCATGTCAGATCAGATCAGATCAGTCGCTCAGTCGTGTCCGACTCTTTGCGATCCCATGAATTACAGCATGCCAGGCCTCCTTGTCCATCACCAACTCCCAGAGTTCACTCAGACTCACATCCATCGAGTCAATGATGCCATCCAGCCATCTCATCCTCTGTCGTCCCCTTCTCCTCCTGCCCCCAATCCCTCCCAGCATCAGAGTCTTTTCCAGTGAGTCAACTCTTTGCATGAGGTGGCCAAAGTCCTGGAGTTTCAGCTTTAGCATCATTCCTTCCAAAGAACACCCAGGACTGATCTCCTTCAGAATGGACTAGCTGGATCTCCTTGCAGTCCAAGGGACTCTCAAGAGTCTTCTCCAACACCACAGTTCAAAAGCATCAGTTCTTCGGTGCTCAGCCTTCTTCACAGTCCAACTCTCACATCCATACATGACCACAGGAAAAACCATAGCCTTGACTAGACGAACCTTTGTTGGCAAAGTAATGTCTCTGCTTTTGAATATGCTATCTAGGTTGGTCATAACCTTTCTTCCAAGGAGTAAGCGTCTTTTAATTTCATGGCTGCAGTCACCATCTGTAGTGATTTTGGAGCCCAGAAAAATATTCCGCAGCCATACATCTCCTTTCTCAGAGTGCTCATAGATCACCTGCTAAGGGAGCATGAAATTTGAAAAATGGATTCTGCTTCTGTTGCCGGCAGTATAAACAGTTTCCTGTTACTAATGTCTCTCCAGAAATCCTGAATTTTCTTTCCTTTAGAAATTTCAGATGTTAGCACTAATTTGAGAACTGTGGAGGCACCAGTATGCCAACTAGCATCTTGCTACCTTGATCTGGACCTAGGAATCTATAAAACAGGTCTGTAGGCTACTGTTGAAGTTTTATTTAAACATTCCTTGATTTAGGATTCTTTTGTACCTGGTTTTATGGTACCTAAAAGAAATCAAAAGACCTGGCAAGTCAGAAAAATGTAAAGCCTCTAACCTTATTACAAGCAAGGTTGCTGTCTTATTTCTCCAGAGATATACAAATGACCAATAGGAACATGAAAAGATACTCATCATTGCTTATTGTTAGAGAAATGCAAGTCAAAACTACAGTGAGGTACCACCTCATTGTTAGAGGTGGCCATCATTAACAGGTTTACAAATAAATGCTGGGGAGAGTGTGGAGAAAAGGGAACCTTCCTACACTGTTGGTAGAAATGTAAATTGGTGCAGCCACTGTGGAAAACAGTGTGGAGGTTCCTTTAAAAATCAAAAGTAGAGCTGCCGCATGACCCAGCAATCCTACTCCTAGGCATGCTGCTGCTGCTAAGTCGCTTCAGTCGTGTCCGACTCTGTGCGGCCCCATAGACAGCAGCCCACCAGGCTCCCCTGTCCCTGGGATTCTCCAGGCAAGAACACTGGAGTGGGTACTCCTAGGCATACATCTGGACAAAACTATAATTCAAAAAGATACAGGCTCCTCTATGTTCATAGCAGCACTGTTTACAGTAGCCAAGACATGGAAGCAACCTAGATGTCTACTGACAGCTGAATGGATAAAGAAGATGTAGTAGGGGACTTCCCTGGTGGTCCAGTGGTTAAGAATCCATCCTGCAATCCATGGGATGTGGACTTGACCCCTGGTTGGGGAACTAAGGTCCCACATGGCGCAGGGCACCTAAACCCTCGTGCCGCAACTAAGACCTGATGCAGTTAAATAAATACAGTTTTTAAATAAAGAAGGACTGGTATATATGCACAATGAAATACTACTCAGCCATAAAAAAGAATGAAGTAATGCATTTGCAGCAACGTGAATGGACCTAGAGATTATCATACTAACTGAAGTAGGTTAAACAGAGAAAGACATATACCATGTGATACCACTTGTATGTTGAATCTAAAATATGGCACAAATGAACTTATTTATGAAACAGACACAGATTAACAGACATAGGAAACAAACTTATGATTACCAAAGCGGGAAAGGGGTGGTGGGAGAGGGATAAATGAGGAGTTTGGGATTAGCAGATACAAACTGCTAAATGTAAAATAGATAAACAGCAAGGTCCTACTACATAGCACAGAGAACTATATTCAGTGTCTTATGAAAAACATATTATGTGTAACTGAATCACTTTGCTGTACATTAGAAACTAATACATTATAAATCAACTATACTTTAAGAAAAAAGAAAGAAGTGATGGCCCTTCACATTTTCTCATCCAGAAATTTAAAAGAACTATTTCTCTTTACCCCTCATCCAGTTTACTTCTGTTAATACATATCATTTTGGATTCATGGTATCAAGAAAATCCTGAGTCCTGAAGATAACAGATAATATGACTTTCTTCAATAAGTCAGAGATAATGGAAGAGCTTTTTATTTTTTTGAGTTCTACACAAAAACTAGTTAACTTGGCAACATGAGGCAACATATTGATAGACTACAGGGTGTTAAAATGTGGTATATTAACACATTTGAGGGTATATATTAAGTCTAATAAAAGATTTTAAACATACCAAAGCTAACCTTTAAAAATGAAATTCTGTTAATGAAATGTTGATTGAATCCCTGAAGTCTTTATCTCTAACGTCCTTTTAAGCTTTAAAATGGAGTGAATCTGTGGTGCATATTCCCTTAAAATTTCACAGCTTCCTCCCAAGTCTCTCTCTCCACTGCGTACTTCGTTATAGTTCCCTTTTGTGTTATTGAGGGACTCTTCATTGATATTTCAGTATATATTGGAATAGGAAAAAATGAACATTCCCAAAACTTCTACATCATTTGTGAACACTGTGTATAAACATACTGATATACTTTTCATAAAGTTCTCTTAAAAATTATGTTAATATAGATCACATTTCATCATTTACCTGGAAAGTCAATTTTATATGTTTATGTCCCCTGTCACCATAGTACCAAGACACTCAAAACACCTGAAGCTGAGTGTATTTATCTAAGCAAAACAGAACAAAAAGGTGTCTCCTGAGGTCTTTTCTTTTCCCAAGCTATCATTTAATGCACACTGATTATATAATTTATAATTTTCTTTCATGAGGATTTAACATCACTTGTTCATTCGGAAATAGAACACAATTTTTCCGTTCTAAAAAGTAGACTTTTTTGTTTTGAAAAGTCTTTGACGTATGTGTAATCTGTTGTAAATACATGACTTTAAAGAAACAGTTTTATTCATTTTAGTGCTGTTATTGTGCTTCATTTCTCTGTAAAAGAATATGTAATAGAAGACAAACATTCACAGGTGCTTCTGTTTGATGTGGTTAAAGTTAAACACCCAAGGAAGCCGGTTGCCTGATAACAGAGCAGCGGGTGTTTCTTTCAGCTCCTATTTAAACTCTTTTGATTCTTTTTCACTATTTTAACAGGTCATTTTTTTTTTCACCCTGGTAGTTTACATCTACTGATAGAGGAAGAAAGAGAAGAAAACAAATGATCCGTTGAGCACTTGCCATGTGCCATCCCCCTGCTGGATTATGCTACATACATTAGGGTAGACAGGAGCTTCTTTTCAGGATGTGAACTCCAGGGTTCACATCTGTACAACAGATACACAGAAAACCTGAACACCTTACATGTACGATCAAGTCCCTCAAACCCAGTTCAGCTTAAGGAACTGCCTGTTAATTTCAGTTTTCCCTTGAATAATGAAGGCCTAAATAGTTTTAAACTTCTAAATATTATGATCAAGTCTGTTTCTTGACTCCAGTCCAATTTTCACAGATGGCTTTTGATTTTATCAGTGTAGTGAAAGTCGCTCAGTCATGTCCGACTCTTTGCCACCCCATGGACTATACAGCCCATAGTATTCTCTAGGCCAGAATACTGGAGTGGGTAGCCGATCCCTTTTCCAGGAGGTTGTCCTAACCCAGGTTTCCTGTATTGCAGGAGGATTCTTTACCAGCTGAGCCACCAGGGAAGCCCTTCCCTGTAAATATATGCCAAATTATTAATTTAGTTTTAGATATCCAATCATATAATACTTTATCACCATATGTATCCTTTCACTTCACTTCAGTCGCTCAGTCGTGTCTGACTATTTGCGACCCCATGAATCGCAGCACGCCAGGCCTCCCTGTCCATCACCATCTCCCGGAGTTCACTCAAACTCACATCCATCGAGTCAGTGATGCCATCCAGCCATCTCATCCTCTGTCGTACCCTTCTCCTCTTTCCCCCAATCCCTCCCAGCATCAGAGTCTTTTCCAATGAGTCAACTCCTTGCATGAGGTGGCCAAAGTCCTGGAGTTTCAGCTTTAGCATCATTCCTTCCAAAGAACACCCAGGACTGATCTCCTTTAGGATGGACTGGTTGGATCTCCTTGCAGTCCAAGGGACTCTCAAGAGTCTTCTCCAACACCACAGTTCAAAAGCATCAATTCTTCAGCACTCAGCTTTCTTCACAGTCCAACTCTCACATCCATACATGACCACTGGAAAAACCATAGCCTTGACTAGACGGACCTTTGTTGGCAAAGTAATGTCTCTGCTTTTGAGTTAGGATCCTTCCTTTATCAGAAGGCATTGAACTTTGCATTTAAATAGCCATAATAGAATTTTTCCCCATCATAACTAGAGCAGATGTATTTTTACAGTCTGTTAAAATTATTCTTAATCATTTCCCTTTGATTGGAATTATATTTCTGATTCAGAATGAGAATGTATACATAAGTATTTTAATTTTCATTTTTAACTACAGTAAGTGGTGTTTCATCCCATAATCTTAATGAAGTGTAGAATGCTTCATTTGTAAGCACAAGTTCTTGAAGTCTCAGTTCAATAATTTTAAAGTTAGAAGTGAACTTTTAATACATGAACAGGTCTTGCACCTGTTTTACAGATAATGAAACTTGAGAGCAAGAGAAGTAAAATGGGATAGAGGTGTGTCTGAAGTGAACTATCAGTTAAAATAATGAATCTGATTATTTTTTGGTTTTGACATATCAAGAGAATTAAAAAAAAACAGGAAAAAGAACAGTAAAAGTTAAAATTATTTTTAAACTAATTTGTCATTTTTGAAGTGCTAGTTTCGGCAACTAGATAATATGAATAGTTGCATGAGCCCATTCCTTTGCCTACTAGTGAATCTAGCAATTCACTTTAAGCAGACTTGTGCAGAGTAGCTAACATGGAGTGATACTACTTGAAGGAGATTTATTTCTCCCTATCCTGTCCATGAGCAGAATGTCTCCTTAGCTGTGCCTTTCCTGTTGGAGATTAGGGTCAAGATGAGCCAAAGACCCAATTAAATGGCTTTCTTCCTGGCTGTTCTGGGTGGCTAAATGTGCTACTGTTCAGAAATTTTATTTACTGGTCTCAGAGGGCACTGACTTTGTCTAGGGAGTCTACCTCAAGTAAAAGTGAAAATTAAAGGGAGAAGGGTGCCTACCTGCCAGTGGGGTGATTCGGTAGTTTTCACAGTGCTGATGGAATAAGTTTTTTGTCACAAAGCTACAAATAGATGTCCTTGGTTATCATTGCAAAGAAGATAATTTCTTGACCAAATAATGGATTAAGTTAATGTTTCTCGGAGTTCTAATTTCTCCTTTCCTCACTCACAAGAATTCTTTTAGTCATAGAACTTTTTAAATCCTCGTATTCCTCTTTGTTTCTTGGGGGCTTCAGGACCAGGAGGTGTCTGGCCCCTTAAGCAGAACAGAACTTCTGAGCACTAGTCCACACATTAATCCTCCCCACAGTGAAGACTGGGAAAAATGAATAGTAGATCACGTCAGACTGCTTAGACTCCATGTGTGTGTTTGCTTCTGGTGTTACAGCACCCTGCCTGTGAGTTCACATCACTGCAGATCACAGCAGCCATGGCACAGGAACAATTGCTAATGGACCCAAAGTAAAATCATTTCCTATAAAGTATATTATTTTTAAGCATTTTCCATGCAATATCTGAGTCTTGCTGCTTCATTCCCTCTCTGCTACCACCTCCAACATGACTGTCCAGGTTAGAGTGGAAGCAAAACTCCAGTGTCTGGGAGCTTCCAGTTTGGAAGCAGGTCTTTTAAGTATGTCCTTCTTGCTTTATTTGTTCCCATCCTTCCAAACTGGCCCAGAGCTTGATGGGAATAGTAAGGCTTGTAGTAAGAGTATAGACTGCACTGGTGAGGCCAGACTTGTTTTCTTTTCTTTTCTATTTAAGTGCCTGTATTTTGTGCAACCTATTAAGTACCTACTAAGTAACATCTCCAGCATTCTCCTCTCCTTAGAAAAGTGAAGTTGCTCCATCGTGTCCGACTCTTTGCGACCTCGTGGACTGTAGCCCGCCAGGCTCCTCTGTCCATGGGATTCTCCAGGCAGGAATACTGGAGTGGGTTGCCATAGCCTTCTCCAGGTTATCTTCCCAACCCAGGGATCGAACCCAGGGCCTCCTGCATTGCAGGCAGATGCTTTCTCCTCTGAGCCACCAGGGAAGCTAATAAGCCCACCTGGCTCTAAGCCCCAAACTTCTAGTCACTTCCTTGGTCTTTGTGAAATGGCCAGCCTCACAACCTGAGTTATCCCATTATTAAACTAGGGGTCAACCGTAGGTCATGTTGTTAGCATAAATTATCAGGGCCCATGGAGAGTAATAAAGCCATTTCAGTCACTAAGGAAATTCCAAGAGGAAATAAATAAGTAAGTAAATAAATAAATTCCAAGAGTACTTAACAAACTTGCACAACCTGGGGACCAAAGCCTGCCAAATTCTTTTTTTTTTTTTTAGTTTTAGTATTTATTTATTTTTGGCTATACTGGGATTTTGCTGATGCACTTGGGCTTTCTCTGTTGTGATTTGGAGAAGCTATTATCTTGTTGTGGTGCTCTGGCTCTAAGGCACCGGTTCAGTCGTTGTATTAATAACTGGCAGGCTCTGGAGCAGGTGGGCTTCAGTAGTTGTGACTCACTAGCTTAGTTGCTTCAGGAGAGGGCAATGGCACCCCACTCCAGTACTCTTGCCTAGAGAATCCCATGGATGGAGGAGCCTGGTAGGCTGCAGTCCATGGGGTCGCTAAGAGTCAGACACAACTGAGCGACTTCACTTTCACTTTTCACTTTCATGCGTTGGAGAAGGAAATGGCAACCCACTCCAGTGTTCTTGCCTGGAGAATCCCAGGGATGGGAGAGCCTGGTGGGCTGCCGCACAGAGTCGGACACGACTGAAGGGACTTAGCAGCAGTAGCAGCAGCAGCAAGTGCAATAAATATATTGAATACTATAAATGAGTTATTAAATTTTAAAAATCTCAATCCCAGTTTCCCAACTACTTGGATTCTTTCCCTTTCTTGTCTCACATGGTTGTGCAAAGAGTAGAGTATTGAAAATTGATGGACAAATGTGCGCTATACTGTCAACACAGAAGCAAGCTACAGAAGGCTGTAATATACCTTGGGTTGTTATCGTTAGTTACCTGGGTAGGAGGGGAGGTGGAACAGAGGGAGGGTTTCAGGAAAACCATGCCTACAGGCCAAATTTAAAGTATAGACAACAGTAAAACACTAAGAGCTCAGCTGTAAAAGCCCTGAAGCCAGGAGATTTGCAGAGTGAGCCCAGACGCGGACCCACGGAAGAGACTCTTGGTTCTGTAACTGTGTCCTCAGCTGCTGTTAGTAACAGGTTATTATTATTTCTCAGAAGACTGATAATACATCTCACGATATATTTTTACTCATTTTATGTACATATAGTATACTGCATATATATTTAATTTTTTATGAAAAGAAAAAGTGAAGAGTTTTAAAAACATTATATACTGGCATTGATGCTTTCAGATACGCTTTCATATGTGGATATGGAGAAAAGGTTTGTTCAGCTTCGAAAAAGAAAGGAAAGTTAGTGAAGCTCTTTGTCTTTAACTTTGCTGAATGTTACTTGTCTGGAATGATTCAAATGATTTTGAAGCTTGTACTATTATGTACTAGGATAATGTAGCAATTGTATAGTTACTTAACACAATTCAAACCAGGATCATACATTTGAAATTAATGTGCTGCATTCTTACATGGGGATTACCCTGTTTAGCTCAGTTTTCTGTATATATGTGTGTTTTTGTTTTGTTTTGTTGCCCGCCCGGTCCCAATGTATCGAGAAGTAGATAACAACAAAGAAACTTGGAAGTGTTAGAAGTTGTGGTCAGCCAAAGGCGCCGGCTCCTGGCAGCACCAGCTGGAATGAAATGGGTGGGAATGAGTGGTGGACAGAGTTCAGAGATGGCTGGTGCAGAAGAGGTGGCAGGGGAGAAGGGAGAGGCAGCAGAGGGCAAGAGAGGCAACGGAGATGAGAGCAGGGGTTTTGTAGAGTGATCTCTGATTTTTCCAGGCCGGTTATTATGGAAAAGAGGCTGTACTGTGAGAAAGTAGAAGATGTTCTTAATATGCATTTTGTGGTGGGATTTGTGTGTTCCCAGGACTTCTGTCCATGGGTTTACCAAGGAAGTGGCACTGCCCGTTACCACAGAGCCCCTTGCAGTTTTCCTAAAGTCCTGAGATTACAGGAAATTCAGAAGTAATTCTAATTACTAACAGTATGCTAACAGTAAAAAGTGGATCTAGGAGTGGGATTTTGGCTGCCATGACCTGTGTCCCTTTGAAAGAGAAGCCATGTGAACAGCTACTAGCTAGACTATCAACCAAATAACCCTTGTGGGTATATCACAGCTAACCTGTTGAGAAAGTTATACATTAAAACCATCACACCCTACTGACTTTGGTGATAAAGTCAGCACTGCTTAAAACAAACAAACAAAAAACAACAAAAAGAGGAGATGGGCCTAAAATGGTCCCTTTCTCTCAATTTATTACAGCCCATGAGGGAGAGAGAAACCCAAATCATCTCCAAGCAAAGCTCGTTTAGAGTGCAAAGCAATGTTGAATAACACTTTACAGTTTTACAGAAAGCTTTCACATTTCATACTTCCTCATTTGACAAAGGTGATGAATGATGGGAATGGTAAAGCGAAAGGAAAAGAATGTTTAACACTCAGTTCAGTTCAGTCACTCAGTCATGTCCGACTCTTTGCCACCCCATGAACTGCAGTACACCTGGCTTCCCTGTCCATCACCAACTCCCGGAGTTCACTCAAACTCAGGTCCATCGAGTCAGTGATGCCATCCAGCCATCTCATCCTCTGTCATCCCCTTCTCCTCCTGCCCCCAATCCCTCCCAGCATCAGAGTGTTTAACACTAGCATTACTTGATTGAATACCCCACTTCTAGGGGTTAATAAGTTAACAGACGTCCATCTGAGAACATTGTCTTTCAAACACTTCAGGTGTGTCGTCTCAGCACGCCAGATTTGGGCCCCTCTGTTTCGAGCATGTCAGCTGGAAAAATGGGCAGGTCGCTCCCCTTGCAGCTGCTGCTGCTTATCACCCTGCACTTCTGTTGGTGACCTTTGCTGTGTGAGCACCGTGTTGATCCTTTCTGGTTACGCCCATTACAGATAAGATAAAGCTCAGCAGGTGCTCCCAGCCATCTTTCACAAGTGCCCATGTTTGGGTCTGTGACTTTCAAGGCAAGGCCCACTCATTGGAGAGAGGAAATAGGTTTTTTGTGTATACAAGCCCATCCTTGCTCTTATGAAACTAAGATAATATTAGCAAAATGAATTTAAGTACACATTTAAACTTATTTCCATGAGTTTTTCCTGAAAGAATGCTCTCCACTTCTAACTTTGGTGGGATACCTTGCTTCAGATAGACAGCTTTGTCTACAACAAAGCTGCTAATAAAGGAATTATTTTGTTTACGTATGGACCATCTGTAAAAATGTTTAAATTCTTTGAGTCATAAGTAACAGATTAAAACCCAAATCAGACTGCCTTAAAACCCCCTAAAAAGAAATTTTGTTGATTCGTGTACTAGGAATAGGTTTTCAGACTTAAGCCAGGGTTCAGACAGCACTACCATCCGTGGGTTTACCAAGGAAGTGGCACTGCCTGTGTTTCTCACTTTCTTACCACTAGTTTTTCTCACTTTCCATTTCTTAGCTCCTTTGTAACAGCCTCTCCTGTCCTCATTCCAGAGCTCCATGCTTTCAGATCCAAGTCCAGAGGGGAAGAACCTGGATGTGACTCTTTTCTAGAAGGTGAAGCAAAGATCTCATTGCATGTAACTCTACTCTGAATGGGTCATGTTCTTACCTTGAATCAATGTGTGTTCACTGATTGGGTTATATCTAAACAAATCTGATAGATGTTGAAAAGCAGAGATATTGAATAATGTCCCCCAAACTGAGAAGGAACTTGAAGACCAAAAAACTAAGCAGGCAACTCCTTAAAGTACAGTTGTGAAGTGTTTATTGTGGGTAACTTCCATACAGGTAGGAGGGATCAGGAGATGATCCAGAAGCATTCACAGCGGAACTCCATGCCTCTGCAGAGGGTAAGGAGGACTTGAAGGGACCAAAGCTAGGAACAGAACCTGACTACTAGGGAGGAGCCTGGCTGGTCCGTGCTGATGGAGCTCCCTGCCCTTCCCTGGGGGTCTCACGACCATTTACCATACCTCAGCAAAAGGCATTCTTCCAGTTTTCACATCAGTAGAAAGCAAGGGTAAGGCAAGTTGTTAGGGAGTTTATCTGGCTTGGGCACATTCCTTGAGTGAGTGAGTGGTAGTTGCTCAGTCCTGACTCTCTGCAACCCCCTGAAGCCTTCCAGACTCTTCTGTCCATGGAATTCTCCAGGCAAGAATACTGGAGTGGGTTGATGGGCACATTCCTCATAAGCAGACGAAGGTGTGGTCATGCAGAAAGGGGAGGGGATGGACTGCAGACCTAAGATGGAGCTGATAAGAGGCAGGCAGTGTGGTTCAGCCACACAGGGGAGAGCAATTTCACCAGAAGCACCTGGGCCAAGTGTGACAGGACAGGATCGTCCTCCAGAGGCAAATTAGGGTGGGGTCACCACTAGAAGGGTAAATGAGTACTGGGTATTAGAAGCCCAGATATCTATGTGGATGTGTAACTGTGTAAACATTTGTACTGCTTAGAATTATGAGCAGAGCTCTCGGACTTACAGTGTGTCTATCTGAAACTGCCTGGCTGAGGTCACACAGACGCATATTGGTGCTATCCCTGGAATAAGATTCAATTAGCTGAGTGACTTACAGGTCATATAGCCAATCTCCAAGACAGGAATCTCTGAGACTGTCAGGGAGCTTAAAGAAGCCAGTTTTAGAATCATTGGTTCAGATTGGCAGAGCCGAAAGGGACCCCGTTGATAATCTACCCTCACCTCTCAGAGGAGACGGAAGTCTAGAGAAGCCATATAACTTGTTTCAGGTCACAGCCGAGTTTGTGTGACCTAGAAAACTGATCACCAATCTTTCAGCCTAACGATGTCTTCAGTAATAAATATGAAGTATAAATAAATAACAGCAGCTAGTATTTTGAGTGTTGCTGTGTATTAGGCAGTATCCATGCATTTCACATGCAGTGTCTCATTTAATCTTCACAACTGTTTTACCCTCAGTTTATTGGAAATGGAGGCATAGAGGGACTTTGTTTAACTACCTTCAGAACCTCCAGTTATCCTTTTTTTGCCTTGGTACTTTAGACTGCAAACAGGCTTCTTTCTTCCCAGATGGGTTAGTGCTGACTTACAGCTTTCTCTTGGGTATAGAAAATGGAGTGAGTGAAGAATGACCTGGCAAGAAAACCTGTTATGTGTGCTAATACCCTTAACTAGGGTCTAAGGTTTGTAATAAGTAAATTTAAATCTTATTTTTTCAAAAGGCAGTTTCTAATTTGTTGACACTTCTTTAAACAGGAACTTCCAAAGAATCAATGCAAAGCATCCCACATTATCTTCAAATAAAAGAAATACTGTTAAGCAGCGATCAAGAATTCCTCCCATGCCATATAATGGATGAGCATTGGAAGTTCTATGTGGAATGTGAGGAGCTAACATTCTAAAGCCTTGCTTTTAAATAACTTATTTGATATTTGTTCATGTTATTAGCCAATGTTCATATTTCGTCTTGTTTGGACTGGCGAACCTATTTAACACACATTTTATGAGCTGCTGCTTAAGATGTGTAAGTATAATGTCTATAATAAAAAATGTAACTCTTCAACTATTACAGTAAGATTAATACTTTTTGCAATTAAAGACATTTTTGACATAAACAATATTGACTCTCTGGCTTTCTTTTTACTATCATAGACTTTTAATCTTTAAATCAACACTTCACTTTTGCATAAATAACAGTTGTTCTCTATGGGAAGTAAGGATACAACTAGGAGTGATAATTGGTCTTAAAAAGTCCCTGGTAAAGTGAATCTACTTCAAAAAAGAACTTAAAACCTTACTACGTACCCCCCATTTACTTTGGAATTTATATTGAAATCAAAATGTAGAATTATGAAAGAGGTTTATCATAAGTTTCATAAAATTTAGTGTAGATAGAATTGCAGCTGTGCCAAGTCTTACAGCAAACAGTGAATCAAGGGTTGATTTGGGGCTGATTATTTTAAGTAGGGTGTATATTTTACCTGTAAAGTTTGCTACATTGTCATGAAGATATTTTTAAAGAGTTATATTCAAGAGTTTTATAAGTTTTCATAAGCTTTAAAAAAAAATAAGTGTCTTAGCTGTCTTTGATAGCCATCTTATTCGTATCTGTAATTACCCCAGATTCCCAAATATGCTTTTTAACTCTGTGGCCTGTCTCTGTCATTTTTTGGGTAGAGATGTCAGACTGCAATAAAGATTACTCTAGCAAGTGCTAGAATTTGGTGGGGATGCAGAGGAGCCATAATGTGTTGCTTCTTGATATTTTCTTGTTTTAAACGTACAGAATCTTAACTGTCTTTAGAATACACAAGAACCGTGTCAGCAGTTGCCTGTGGAGAGAATTATGGGATTGGAGAGCTACAGGAAAGAAGGACTTCTAACTACGTGCACCCTTTGGCAACTTTGAAATTGGTACTGTGTTTATTCTTTCTATTCAGATAAAAATTTGAAATATCTGAAAAGAAAGCAGCTGAAAAGTTCTGCCTATTAATAAAAGTGTAAAGACAGATCATTTTATTTTTCTTCCTTTGAGAGTCAATTGAAAATGTTCAGGATAAAGTGACCCTACATGTAATGTGTGAGACCTGACAAGAGTTTTATTCCATTATCATTTTCTTAGACTACTCTATTTTTCTAATTTTTGAATAGCCTACCTTATTTGGTGATCTGTTTGGCTTTCATTCCTTAAGGAGATATTTAAAACATGGGCCATTTGGGAATATATGTACTAACATGGGAAATTGTATATATAAGTAACTAAAAATAATGCAGATTGTTAGACAGTATTTAGTATAACTCCTGGTTATGTTAAATAAAAATTATATGCCTTGAGTCCATGTATAATCTGTAAGGCCATATATTTATATTTATACATATTTTATATATGGTATATGTACTTTATAAGCTATGAAATGTGTATTTGTATGCAGAAGTATTTGTGTGGTGTTGGGAATGTCCAGTAAAAGGCCTGGAATGTTACAAATAAAACTGCAATGCCTATCCCTAAGGGAGCTGGACTGGGGAAGGTAGAAAGATGTTTTGCAGTTTACATTCAACATTTTAAAAAAGCCAAAAAAGAAAATTTAAAAAGCCAAACATTTGTAATTTAAAAATAGTTTAAAAAAGTAACTGAAAAGCAGGTCTTTTGTTTATTAGTGATTACATTTTATAAAAGTCATACATTCTCAGTTCAGTTCAGTTCAGTTGCTCAGTCATGTCCGACTCTCTGTGACCCCATGGACTGCAGCCCAGCAGGCTTCCCTGTCCGTCATCAACTCCCAGAGTATACTCAAACTCATGTCCATTGAGTTGGTGATGCCATCCAACCATTTCATCCTCTGTCATCCCCTTCTCCTCCTGCCTTCAATCTTTCCCAGCATCAGGGTCTTTTCCAATGAGTCAGCTCTACGCATCAGGTGGCCAAAGTATTGGAGTTTCAGCTTCAACATCAGTCCCTTCAGTGAACACCCAGGACTGATCTCCTTTAGGATGGACTGGTTGGATCTCCTTGCAGTCCAAGGGACTCTCAAGAGTCTTCTCCAACACCACAGTTCAAAAGCATCAATTCTTCCAATCTTGCAATTCTGAGTTTTCATTTTAGTAATCAAATTCTTAAACTTAATTTTCCAAGCCCATTTAACATTAAATATACCAACTGGTAACTGACATAACACCTGGGGGAGGCATGTGAGTATTGCCCAAACTAAGCACAAGGGTCTACTTCAAGCCAGACTGGGGTCCAGAGAGCTACCTTACCCCAGATCATCCCTCTGAGATGACTGGGCGATTTGGAGTGATGGGAAGACATTTTGTCTATTCTGGGTTCTAAATGAAAGGCTTTTAGACCCTAAAGCATTAGCTTAACTTCTAGACCTTGAGCTATATAAGAGACCTCCAAGAATATCCAATTACTCAATCCCTGATATTTGTATCCTTTCAATAAAATTAACTTCCTGAACACCTCCAGGATACTCCATACCCAACAAGGAAGTCTGTTCCCTTTCAGACAGGTACTCCTAAATTCTAGAGAGATGGAACCTCAATCACCTGGGACTCACTCAGAATCCTGTTATGACAAAATAACACTCCTTTTAAGACTTGAATTACAGATTAGCTTCCACTGGCCTGATAGCTGGCAGTGTCCAAGAATACATCTTGCCCTTTTCTCTTCCACTTCTCTTTCATTTAGTCCCTTCAAGTTCCCTTCCTGAGTTCAGTCCTTTATCAGGACTAGACTACGTGCAACCTCATCCCATTTCTCTCACCCCAGTTCTTTCCCTTATAAAAACCTGCAGCACACTGTGCCAAATTATTCTTCCTAAAGGTCTATTGTTACTTCCTTGCTGCTGCTGCGGGAGTAAAATCTCAGCCCAAGGTTTGAGGCTCCTGTTCTCTGGTCCCAACATAACTTTCCAGCTTAATCTCCCAATCATCTGTAACCTTTGACTCACTCTTAAACTCCTTTTTCATCCCTTTTATGGGCTGAAATTGTGTCCTCTCAAAATTCATATGTTGAATTCCTAGCTTGCAGTCGCTCAGAATGTGACTGTATTTGGAGAGAGGATCATTAAAAGAGATGTTTAAAATAAGGCAGTTGAAGTAGGTCCTCATACAGTCTGAATGGTGTCCTTTATGAAAAATTTTTGGCCATACTAAGGGATACCGGGGTGCATATGAACAGGTAAAAGACCCTATAAGGACAGAGAAAAAAGGCAGCCATCTGCAAACAAAGGAGAGAGGCCTCTGAATGAAATCAACCCCGCTGACCCTTCGATCTTAGACTTCTCCCGTCCAGAGAAATAATCTTCTGTTGTTTAAGCCATCCAGTTTGGCAGCCCTGGCAAACTAACACAATCCCTAACTCTACCCAATATTTTGTTTACTATCAAGAATGTTCCCTCTCTCATCTGTCCATTTATGTTTTCCTTATTCTTTGAGCCCTCTCCTCATACATATCCTCCTGGGTTGCTTTCTCAGGCCAAGCACTGAATATTTGCTGCTTGGTATTATTAGTGTTCTTTTCATGGCTTATTTCCCTCAAGTAGCTGGAAAAACTTGTCTTCAAGTAGCTGGAAAACTTGTCAAGGTCAGCTTTATAGTTTTATACTTCATGTTTCCAATAAAATAGCTCAGACATACTAGATACTCAAGAACTATCAGAGTATATTCAAGTCATAACAGAAAACCATATTCAAAATGGAAATTTTATTCTTTGATATAACAAGTCCAGAGATAGGAATCTGGGGGTTGGTTAGCTCTTTAACTCAACAGTGTTATGATTGTTTCCATCTTTCTTCCAGCTCCCCTCAGGGTGCCAAGATGACTCTGCTGTTTCAGGCAGATGTAGATGCAGAAACAGCATCATTAGAAGAAGAAAGAAACATTCCCTCCAACGCACATCATTTGGGACGAAACCTTCCTCGAATGCCACCACCACCACCCCAGGAAAGTTTATTTCATTAGCCAAAATTTTACCTTCTGCTTGTTCCCACATCAGTCACTAGCCAGGGAAGCGGGCTACCCTTGATTGGCTGAGAAAAGTAAGTACGTGCCCATGTGCAGAAAAGTAGTCAGGTGTACACACTCCGGACTTTGCTGATAACAAAAAGCACGTGAGTAAGGCTGGGGTGGGGTAAGAGCTAGTATTTATTGCACTTAACATATACCAGTCATTGTTATAAGCACTTCCAATGTATTATTTAATCTTAACCACACCCTATGAGGTAGAACTATTGTCCTCATTTTACAGATGAGGAAATCAAGGTATAGGATGAAGTAAACTGGCCCAAAGTCACACATGTACCACCAGGTGGTAGAACTGGGATTCAAACCTGGCCATTTGGTTTCAGAACTCACGCTGTTAGGTATCATATGTTTCCTCTCTCTTAATCAAAGGTATCTGCCCCAAAAATAGACATGATGATTAAAAGTGTTGACATCTTTCTGAGTGACAGTGGCCCTACTGACTCCTGCCACCTACACATTCTGAGGAGCCAGTGTTGACTCACTTTGGTGAATGACAGGCAGGGCAGACAGGGATGCTCGCTGGTAGAAAATGGAATGCAGAAGTCCTGCTGGAAGAGCTTCAGTACGAATGTGTTGATCCCTGCTCTTGGGCTTTCTCTTTTTCAATCTCGGAGCCCCAGGCATAAAGAAAGTAAAGTTGATTCATCTGAGATACTGCCCAAACTCAGTTTTCATGGAAAACTACCCTGTTAATTGACTGCATGTGCCCATAAGACTTGGGTTTTAAGTCTCATTGGGTTCTCAAGACTGTGAGGGATAAGAGCACATAAACTCCACATGTGTTTTCTTTGGACTCTCTCATTTTCTATTTCTTCTCATTTCATTTTTGTTGAAGCCTGCTTTGCAAAAGGAAACCAGGGATACATCTCTCTTAAACACATAAAAGCCAAGAAATGTGGAAAGTTTCTGCTTAAATGTTAATTGTAATGTTTTCATGTCCTGAATTCTCTTACCGGTTAAATAAGAAGAATGGAATTTGAAGCCATGCCAGATCAAGGATGAGATGGTTAGATAAGCATCACTGACTCAATGGATATGAATTCAAGCAAACTCCAGGAGATAGTGAAGAACAGGGAAACCTGGTGTGCTGCAGTCCATGGGGTTGCAAAGAGTTGGGCACGACTTGGTGACTGAACAATAGATCAAGCTGCCTGTATCTTAAAGTCCCTCATATAGGCTGCATAGTTAACTTCTAAATTCCTTGGCCATATTTGTAAGTTCATATTCTTTCATTTAGGCTCCTTTAAAGTAGGAACAGTAGGTGTGAACATTTGAAGCTATAATGTAAGTAGTGATACTTCTAAAGGTAAAAGCAGTTACCATTTCTGTTTTTAGCTGTTCACGAGATACCTTAAAGTTCAATGATGTCTGGCCTTGTGGCTGAGATACGAAGTTGGCTCATGTCCTTCAAAGCTGGAGGCAAGGAAATGGTGAGGCAAGTTACCCAGCTAGTGGGTGAGCCTTGCCAATCCCCCAGCATCTTCAGTTCAGCACAGCTCTTTTGGTTCTGTTCATTGTTGCCTACTCATTAACTGTCGTGAATGATTAAACAAAACAGAAACTATGTCTCTTTGTGTAAAAATGTCCCCAAAAGAAATGCTGGTGATGGAAATGAAGAGGTTTAAAAAAAGGTTGGTTTGCAATATCTTGTAATCACCTGTAATGGAAAAGAATCTGAAAAAGAACATATATGTGTGTATAACTGAATCACTTTGCTGTACACATGAAACCAATACATTATAAATCAACTATACTTCAATTTTTTTTAAAAGGGGGAAAAAAAGAAAATGGTGATTTTGACCCAAATAAAAAACCAAGATTAAAAAGAGTGAACACTTAAATTTGGAAGAGCTTGGCTCTGTGCCACAAATGACTTTATGTATAGTAATGTGAGCCCTAGGGCCCTAAGTCTCTGTAGTGGTGGGTCTCCTTTTCCTTTAGAAGCCAAGCCAAGTGACATGAGTCCCTCAGTCGACATACAGGGAAAAGTCTACTGCCTCCCCAGCCTTAGGGGCCCCTATTTCTCTATTTTCCCGAGAGCAAGCTCTTCCCTGAAGCGCTTTTCTGTGAAACTCCATCAGCCGGCCGGCCAGCTCGGGGCCTGGACTGCGCTCTCAGCCACTACTGCCCCAGCACCCCCACATCTCTGTCCCACTCGCTGCACCCCTCCTGGTCCTTTCTCCAAAGCAGGACATGGCTTTAAAAAGGGGAGCTGGGAGGGCCTCGTTGTGAGAAGTTGTATCTAAACATCAGAAACTGCTTACACATTTCATTTAGTCTCACTTATATCATGCACATTTTATACGTCTCATGTCTCCTAAATTAAATGGGATTTTCTCCAAGGTCAAGGGCTGTTGTATTTTTGTATTCTTCCATAGCAACCAGTGCAGCATTTTGCACAAGCAAGAGTTCAGTGAATCACATTAGTCTCAAAAGCATTTCATCCTTAAATATACCTTTAAACACTCAGCCAGCAGAGAATCTGGCAAGCTACATGCTTGCTAAGTAAAGGAAAATCCAGGGAAACACATTAAGTATCAGATAGCCAACCCAAGGCTAGACTTCCTTCTTGCTTCCCGTTGGTAGCCTGTGACAAATTCTTATTAGAAAGCCTCCCAAACATGCCAAGATCTGGTCATCTGTGCTTGCCTCCACGCTGGTGAGCCCAGACCTAGAGCTTGAATTATCAGTTTCTGCTGACCTGTGGTATAATTTCTTGTCTTTTGGATTCAACTTCCCCTCAACTTCTTACCAGCGTCTCTGCATGCCTTCAAGTTCCATTCAGCCCCTATTTCCTTAAGATAACCAGCTAAGTTAGTTCTGCAGAAAGACACTGGATCCTATGATGTCTCTGAAGGCCTAAGAAGACTTTTTAAATACATTAGAAATTCCTCATAAGGTTTTGTGAAAGCAATTCAGATGGCTGGGAAGGGTTTACCACAATTCCAATTTGGGATTTACATGACTTTTCTTAGAAGACATTTCCATTTCTTCCAGGATTACTGTCTTCTTCAAATGGTTTCCTTGGGCCAAGAACAACACAATCAGGACTGGAAGGGTAACCCAGGAGGCACATTATTTTGTGGTGGAATTCCTGAATGAAGAATAGCAAGACCAATGTTTCCCTACCAGTTCTACAACTGATTTGCTGATTTACCTGGACACGTTACTCTTCCTTTGAGCCCCAGGATCCTTGGTTGTATAACAGCACTCAGGATTGCCATAAAGACCAAATAACATGAATGAATTAGAGACCACTCCACAGCATGCTCACTGCTGCAGTATTACAGCATAGTATTATCATAGTCAGAGTAATTCACTGAGTTCTTCCACTCTGTATGGCACTTACCTACATCCTTTTCAGCCTCCCATTTCTATAGCAAAACTTCACAAGTAAGATTCTTTCAGGCACACCTTCCCCTTTGGAGCCGTGCTTTTGACAAGCCCTCCTTACCTAGCTTCGCCTTTCCTACTTTTCCTTCAAGGACCTGCTTGGAACTCCCTGTACTCTGAGTGAAGTCCTTTAGTGGTATCCTCAGTGATTATGTCCCTTTGGACTATGTCCAAAGGGAATTCCTCTGAATTCCCCTGGCATGGCTGCCATTTGGTCCCAGGCAGCTGATTCTAAGCATCTTCTGTCTTGTTGGTGATGCATGTTCTGAGTACAGGACATGTGTAGTTACTACCTCTGTAACTTCAGTGTCTTTCTTTGAGGGCAAGGTCTGTGATTTATGCATGCCTCTTTGTATTCTTAGCTCAAACAATGTGTTTTCATTAACAGTGACTTTTGGGGGTTGTACTGGGTTGACAAGTGTCCCCTCAAAGTTCATGTCTTTGCATATGTAATCAAGTTATGAATAGGTCATACTGGATTTCTTTGTTGTTGTTTTACCTCTAAGTCATGTCTAACTCCTTTGCAACCCCATGGACTGTAGCCCACCAGGCTCCTCTCGGTCCGTGGGATTTCCTGGGCAAGAATACTGGAGTGGGTTACCATTTCCTCCTCCAGGGGATCTTTCTTGACCCAGGGATCGAACCCTAGTCTCCTGCATTGGCAGGCAGATTCTTTACCACTGAGCCACCAGGGAAGCCCATACTGGACTTAAGATCCTTCAAAGAGAGCACAGTCTGGCCAATGCCTTGATGTCACACTTCTAGACTCTAAATTGTGACAGAATAAGTTTATACTGTCTGAAGTCACCCAGTTTGTAGTGACTTGTTACGGCAGTCCTGGGAGACTAATACCCCAGGAGTGCTAAGCACACTGTAGGGTGTAGTGGAGGCCTTAGGGGGCTACCACCCAGCCTAGGGGCTTCCCTGGTGGCTCAGCAGTAAGGAATCCACCTGCCAACACAGAAGACACAGGTTTGATTCCTGAGTTGGGAAGATCCCCTGGAGAAGGAAATGGCAACCCACTCTAGTATTCTTGCCAGGGAAATCCCATGGACAGAGGAGCTCAGTGGGCTACAGTCCATGGGGTCACAAGAATTGGACATGTCTGAGTGACTAAGCATAAACACATACCTATGCAGCTGAGAGGCATCCTTCCTGAAGACCTGGGATGCTGATCAGAGCAAGGCTTTAAGGGAAGAGGGTAACAAGAGGACAGGGAATGAACTGAATATAGTCTGGGTAGAAAAGAGTTTACAAGCATTATGGTAAAGGTACTTTTTAATATTTATTTATTTAATTCTGTTTTGGCTGTGTTGGGTCTTAGTGGCAGCACTTGGGATCTTCAGCTCTTGGGCTCAGTTGTCCCACAGCATGTGGGATCTTTAGTTCCTGAGCCAGGGATCTAATGGGTGTCCTCTGCACTGGAAGGCAGATTCTTAACTACTGGACCAACAGGGAAGCCCATACAGGTATTTTTTAAGGTCTTATCATAGAGACAGTTTACTTTATGACAAAAGGTTGATCCTGGAGTTGGAAACAGGGGTGCAAGTAAGTGAATGGACAACTACTTTATGATATGATATATCCAAATTTTTAAACTGACCAATTTGGGAGAAACTATGTGTGTATGGATTTCATAGCAGCCCTTGCTTAGATAACTGGGGCCTGTGGTGGGAGCCGGGCTGAGGGTGGCTGGTGGACCACTGAGCCCTGGAAGTCACAGTTTCCTCAGCTGTTATCTCATGGACACTGGGGCAGACCATGCTAGTCTGAGTTCCGGTTCTGCCATTTACTGGCGTGTCATTTCCCCTCACTTGCCTCCCTCTCCTCTGGAAAATCAGAATAGAAAAAATAGCATCTCCCTCATAAAGTTGTGAGGGTTGAAAGATTAATCTGCACAAATTGCTTAGAACAGTGCTCACAGCAGGTAACAGAAGGCTTAGTTGTTCTTATCATTATCATGAGGGAGACCAGAAGGGCGAATAATGTGACCTTTAATGACTCTTCCAGAAACAGGGGGGCCCCACTGGAGAGAGAAATGCAAAGTTGGCCATTTGCTTGAAAATAAGTGCAAAGTATTAGAGTATTTATTAAAATACTTGTTTTCCAAACACTGGGGATTTTTTTTTTTTTTTTTAAAGCAGGGTGATCTCAGAGTCTCTACTACTGTGGGCAGATTTCAGAGCCTAGGAGTAAAGGATATGGGGTCCTATGCAGCTCCCTCTTTTAGGATTCCTGGGTCGCAAGGCCTAACCGGTTTTACCTGGTCCGATCTGGCTCCTCACCAACACACCTGGCATACAGCAGGCGCTCAGTCAACGTGGGTTAACTGAGGACGGAAGGAAGAAACCGGCTGGGACTGACTTCCCTGGTGCATCCCTGGCCTGTAAGGTGGCCCCCCAGGAGCCTCGCTGGCCACCAAGGACTCGGAGCGCAGCGAGAGAAGTCTGGAAGGTCGGGAATTAGAAGGTCTGGAAGGTAGGGCATCCAATTCTCAGAGTTGGTCTATTCACAAGAACCCGCCACCAAGGCTGAGGCGTAGATATTGCCCAGTTGGTTAAGTAGGCGTGTTTCCGGCAATTGGGTGAACAGAAATGGGACCGGATACCATGCCGGCACGGCCCGCCACCCTCACCCCCGCTTGACGGTAAAGAGGAAGCCTTAGAGTGTCTATTTGACCTGCAGATACAGACGGGAAAACAACTTTGTAGTCTATTTATGGGGCATAAAACTCCACCTTCCCACTCCACTCCTAGGTATTTCTCCAGGCTGCCTGGGACACTGACCTGTGGGTCTTAACCAGTGAGAGCGAGGCGATTCCTGCAGGACCGGAGCCTCGCAAAGGAAAAAGCAACGAGTCGCAGATGTGTTTGCTCTGTCACCGCCCTCTGATCATCTCTGGGCAAGTCACTTAGCTCTCCAGACCTCCGCTTTCTTGCTGTTGAATGCGGGGAGGGAACCGAAGCTGGCTGACGCTCCGAGCGGCGGCGGAGAGCGCAGCGCACCGCGCACCTGGGAACTTAGTCCCCGGCGCGGCGCCGGGGCCCCGGAGCGCGGGGCCGGAGCTCCCTCTGCGGGAGCGCGGCGGCGACGCTCCTCCTTTCCCTCCACGTCACGGGGGCCGCTCAGCACGCTCCCAGCCCCCGGCCGGGGGAGAGCGACTCCCCAGCCGGGCGCGCCGAGGAGGTGGCGGCGGAGGACGAGGAGGAGGCGAGAGCCTGGAGCCAGAGGCTGCCGCCGCCGCCGAGGGGCCGGGAGCCTAAAGCGCAGCTCGCGGCCGGGCCGGAGCGACTCGTCCATCCGCGGGGACTCCGCGCCCGGGGCTCCCCCGCTCCCTTTTCGTAAGTCCACTCGGCCACGCAGGCCGGCGAGGAACGCTCGGGGCCAGCGTGCGGGTCTCCTGGCCCAGCCTCGGATGCCCGGGACCCCTTCCTCACGACTTTCATTTCCCCGCCGGGGAGAACTTGGGCGCCGCGTCCCTCGCTCGGTGGGGGAGGGAGAGGTAGGAAGGAAGGGGTCAGCCCGGGGCAGCCGCCGCGCGAGCCTAGCTGAGCCCTGGCCCGGCTGCGCGCCCTCGTTGACTCGGGCCCCTGCCGGTGGCCGGACGCTGCAAAGTTCTCCGAGGCCGCCCGGCTGCGGGGCGGTCAGCGCGCGTCTGCCTGAGGCTGCCCTGCAGAGACGCGGCCGTGGTGCCCGCACCCCGGGCTCCCGGCGCCGGGCAGGGCCGGTCTGGGAGGCCGGGAGCAGCCGGGCGCACCCGCACCTAGGTTTCGTCCCGGGCTCTTCCCGAGCGGTGAGGACGCGGCTCCCCGTCGCGCCCCTTCCGGGGCTGGGGATACTGCGGTCTTTCTCCTCCCGGCCGCCGAGAGCCGCCCAGGTGAGGGGCGAGGGGCGGGTCCGTGAGGGACCTGCGGAGCCGGGGTCGGACGCACGCTGTGCCGCGCCGTCGCCAGCCTCTCCGCAGCCCTGGACCCGCGGCGCGTCGCCGCGCCGCGCTGCTCGGGGGCGGCGAGGCAAGGGGGCGGCGCGGGACGCGGCGCGCGGGAATGGGCTGCTGGCGTGGCTTCTCCTTTAGGACCAGGTGGGCGTGCGCGTCTCTCAGTAGGTCGCGGATTAGAAGCTGCGGAGCGGTCCTCCCCGCCGCGCCTGCCGCTGGGACGAGCTTCTGCGCTTTTTACGGTCAAGTTTTCGTACCGCAGAGCTGGCCCGGATCGTCCCCTTGTGAGGTGGCGGCACCTCTTCCATCGAGCTGGGAGCCTCCGAGGATCCGAGCCAAGAGATCTAGGCTCTCGAGTCAGTTTACCATCTTCACGTAGGCTAACAGTGCGAGCGGATGGATACTGTATGTATATTTCAGAACTGAGTTGTCCTGCTCGGCGAGGTTTTCCTTGTGGTTGTAGTGGGAACCGTGTTTTCCTCTCGCTGGATAAGGGAGAGGTGACCTTCGCCCTTAGGCACTTGTCGTTCCCTCTTCTCGTCCTTTAAACTGAAAAGAGGCAAACCAGATTAAGGGAGTTGGGAATGACATTCAGTGATATTAAATTAAATGTTCATGTGGTTCGGTAGATAGAAGTCACCTCTTCTGGTTTTACAGAAGCATGCCCTTATTGAACCACCTATCAGTTTAAGACAATCTAGAACCTAGCTGTCAGTTTTGACAGCTTTTGTTGATGGTGTCTTGAGGAAGTAAAATCTTTAAAAGTCAGGAGGTTACTGCAGAAAGCAGTTCCTCTATTGCACTTTCTAAGAATCAATTCTCTGTGAGAAATGATCAATTAAGCTGCTGTTGAATCGTATCATGCTTGTATTTGCAGAGAAACAATATCCAAAGAATCAGGTTGTGTGGCACTGAGTGAAAGGATTTCCTTTGGGGGCGGGAAGTGGGGAAAACTGTAAATTTGTCTCCTTTGAGAGGCACATTTACTGAATGCCACAAGGTCTGCACAGAGGGAGGTAAGAGTGAATGGCAGGTTTGGGGCAGTAAGTCAAGTTTGGCGCTTGGCTTCACACTAAGTACCCTCAGGATAGGTGGGCAGTCAATAGTTATCAAACTGACTTTGAATGAGCTCAGTTGGGCGGGCGGGGGCAGGTGGGGCTGTAGTGATGTCCAGTTCCTGGTCCCCTGAGAATGACTGACGATAGAAGTCACAGAAGCTAACGCGTTCACCATCTACTGAAACAATGTTTTGAAGCCCACGTGACAGTGAAATTTGAAGTTTTACTTTGTAGATCATGGAAATTTAATGGTAAGGAGGGACATAGATGGAAACCATGAAAGAGAGCTGCACTGTAGCTCAGAGCGGCCCCTGGAATGTGACTGCTCAGTATGATTTGGTGCCCTGGGCCTTATCATAGCCCCACATACTGGAAGAAAACTGTGATGGCTAAAACTATGATTATGAAGTAAAACTGTGGTTTCCTTTTTTGGTTTAGATGCAGGAAGAAAGCAATAAGATAGGAAGGTTGTGTGATGTGAGGTTGAAAAGCCAATCTGTCCCAAATTCAGTGAGCCCTTACTGTGTGCCAGGCCCATATTGGGGTGCAGGGGGACAGATGTAGCTCACTGATCTGGGGGAGGCAGGAAGCCTTCTTGGGGAGATTTAAGGCGGACCTGATGGATGAGTGGGATTCCCAGGTGGCTCAGTGGTAAAGAACCCACCTGCCAAGGCAGGCAACACAGGGGACCTGGGTTCAGTCCCTGGGTTGGGAAGATCCCCTGAAGGAGGAAATGGTAACCCACTCCAGTATTCTTGCGTGGAAAATTCCATGGGCAGAGCCTGGCAGGCCACAGTCCCTGGGGTCGCAAAGAGTTGGATACAGTTGAGTGACTAAGCACACAATCACTGTGGTCTGATGGATGAGTAGCAGCCACGTAACTAAGCAGAAGCCACATAACTAATGTAGTAGGTTACAAACAGTCTGATTATGCTGTCATTCCACTGTCAAACTCATAAAACATAAACCATCACCATCTACTGAAGCGATGTTTTGAAAACCACATGACGTGAAATTTGAAGTTTTACTTTGTAGATCGTGGAAATTTAATGATGAGGAGGAACATAGATGGAAACCATGAAAGAGAGCTGCACTGTAGCTCAGAGCGGCCCCTGGAATGTGACTGCTGAGTCCCTGGCTCTGACCCTTCCACTGCCTACCTTGTGACCTTTCACACGTTTCCTTACCTTTCTGCCCTGGTTTCCTGGTCTCTGAAATGGCCCCACGGCGGAGGGGTGTGTGTTCTGGTCCCTGCTCAGGGGCTGTGGGGAGGATTGCCTGTGTGCATGAGGTGTGCACAAGGTAGGCATGTGTGCATTGTGTGTGCACAACACTTGTGTGTACGTCATCTCTGTACAGTGTGTGCCTGTGTGCATTGTACCTGGTGCATAATGAATGCTCGGGAAGCCTTAGAGCGGGTGGTTTTATGATGATGATCTCATTCCCATCTTTTCCAGATGTAGATTCGGAGACTCAGAATTTTGAGATCCTGTCCAAGTCCAGAGAGCCCAACAGCAGTGGAAGTTAAGGCCAGGATCCCATTTGCCTGACTCACAGGCAGGGTCACTTCCCCCTTAGCAAGTCAACAAGTATAACATGCTGGATGCTTCATGAAATTCATAAAAGGATCTGGTCACTGCTTGTCAGAATGCAATAAGCAAAGCAGATAATAACAATGTCAAGGCTTACAGACTTTTCCCAAGCAATTTAGAGATATATGTTTTGTATTAATTTGCATTGCTTTGCATGCTATTTTATATGCATTTTCACATGCTGGTTATTTACCAACTGGGATCTACAGGCTGAAGCTTCACATATATAAGATCAAATTATATTAATCAGGAGTTGAATGCAGCTGCTTCAAAACCTAATGGGCCCCCAGGCATGGTGTGCTCAGTGTGGATTTTAAGGGAAAGGATTGGGTCAATATTTACTATTTTAGAAGATATGGGAAACCAGATACCATTTGGTAAAAGCAGGTCACATCTTAATATGTAATGAAGCTTGATTTGCTGAACACAATAGAAAATTCAGGAAAAGTAGAAGACCAGAGGGAAACTGCCTATTATATAAAAATGCCAGAAATGGAAGCAGAAGTCTGCTTTGTGAAGCTGAGCTAGTAAGAAACACTAAGGGTCAGAAAGCAAAGGTGGAACTTCTGCTAAACAATAAGGTTTTAAAAGGAGCATATTCTTAAATATAAATGTGTGGTGTTTCAAAACCAGTAAATTCTCCCTAATTTGGACTTAGCAGAAAAACAGGCCATTGTGTCTTAGGAAAATCTTAGAAATATATATATATATATATATTGTGAAAACAAGATGTTGTTTCTTAGAGCACCGGTTCTCAAAGTGTGATCCCTGGACAAGCTGCACGAGCATCACCTGGGAACTCGCTAGAAATGCCAATTCTGCAGCCATCAGACCGGCTAAATCAGAACCTCTGCTAGTGGGGCCCAGTAAACCTATGAATTAATATTTGCAGCCATGCCTCTTTGTTTTTTCCCTTCTTTGGTCTTAGCCTTCCGTTTCCCTCCTGTGGTCACTAGCTCACTGTGCTGCTTACTTTTCCATCAGACAGTGTCCTGGTAGAGGGTGGTACCCAGACACAGACCCATCCGTTCCTCTGTCCCACAGTCTACGCTGATGGAAAATGCTAAGATCCCTTTAGGCTCTAACGTTCTACAGCTTGTGGTTTTCATGTTGCCCAGGATTATACTGGTTTGGTTTCTGGTTTGGTTTTTCTGCCTTTTAAAAGTCTTTTGGCAGTCTTGTACCAAACAAACTGGGACTCTTCCTGAATATACAGTCAGCCAAAACCCTGAACCATTCTCTCCAGATGCTCCTGTGAAATCACGTTTCTCCAGCTGGTACGATGCAGTTAATTTCGTGGACCTGACTGTTAGCCTTTGTATGTATCTCTGTTCAGTTTCATCTTACTAGACCCAAGTTTGCCCAGATCTGTTTGGGTCCTTCTGTCCTTTTTCACGTGAACCTTTGAGCCCTCTGCTGATCTCTCTGCTGGTGTCCTGGCCCGAGGAAGTAAATAACAACAGGAGCATCTCGATTAGAGGCCTTTGTCACAGTTAATGAGGCTTAAAAACTTGGCATCTTTATGGACCCTGGGGGGCCTAAAATTGGAAGAATGCTTGTCATCAGCCCCACTGGTGTTTGCATTTAAATTACTGCTGTTCGGAAGTGCCCCTCGCGTGGTTTCTCCACGTGAGGCCTGTTTCCCAGATCCTTCCTGAGTGCCCCCCATGGTTCAGTCTCCCTAGTACATTCCGCAGGAGCAGTTGGTCTCTGACAATTGCTTTTCCGTCCCTATTATGTTTATACCATCAGCGTCTTGGTTTTTTGCGTAGGTGATCCAAGGTAAGTTTCAGCTTGTTAATGGTCAGATTAAGGTGAATTCAGAAATTTCCAACTAATGGGAAGCAAAAAAATGTGCCTTGTCATTTCTTTCTGCTTCAGGACTCTATCCCTCCAGGCTCTAGAACTTAGATATTTTGTGGTCAAGTCTGTATTTTGCTGGGAGATTAGGGTTATTTAATTTTTTTTAATGTGAAATTTTGCTCATATATGATTCTTTTTTTTAATTTTATTTTATTTTTAAACTTTACATAATTGTATTAGTTTTGCCAAATATCAAAATGAATCCATCACAGGTATACATGTGCTCCCCATCCTGAACCCTCCTCCCTCCTCCCTCTCCATACCATCCCTCTGGGTCATCCCAGTGCACTAGCCCCAAGCATCCAGTATCGTGCATTGAACCTGGACTGGCATCTTGTTTCATATATGATATTTTACATGTTTCAATGCCATTCTCCCAAATCTTCCCACCCTCTCCCTCTCCCACAGAGTCCATAAGACTGTTCCATTCATCAGTACACAGGGTTATTGTTATCATCTTTCTAAATTCCATATATATGCGTTAGTATACTGTATTGGTGTTTTTCCTTCTGGCTTACTTCACTCTGTATAATAGGCTCCAGTTTCATCCACGTCATTAGAACTGATTCAAATGAATTCTTTTTAATGGCTGAGTAATACTCCATTGTGTATATGTACCACAGCTTTCTTATCCATTCATCTGCTGATGGGCATCTAGGTTGCTTCCATGTCCTGGCTATTATAAACAGTGCTGCGATGAACATTGGGGTACACATGTCTCTTTCCCTTCTGGTTTCCTCGGTGTGTATGCCCAGCAGTGGGATTGCTGGATCATAAGGCAGTTCTATTTCCAGTTTTTTAAGGAATCTCCACACTGTTCTCCATAGTGGCTGTACTAGTTTGCATTCCCACCAACAGTGTAAGAGGGTTCCCTTTTCTCCACACCCTCTCCAACATTTATTATTTGTAGACTTTTGGATCGCAGCCATTCTGACTGGTGTGAAATGGTACCTCATAGTGGTCTTGATTTGCATTTCTCTGATAATGAGTGATGTTGAGCATCTTTTCATGTGTTTGTTAGCCATCTGTATGTCTTCTTTGGAGAAATGTCTATTTAGTTCTTTGGCCCATTTTTTGATTGGGTCATTTATTTTTCTGGAGTTGAGCTGTAGGAGTTGCTTGTATATTTTTGAGATTAGTTGTTTGTCAGTTGCTTCATTTGCTATTATTTTCTCCCATTCTGAAGGCTGTCTTTTCACCTTGCTGATAGTTTCCTTTGATGTGCAGAAGTTTTTAAGGTTAATTAGGTCCCATTTGTTTATTTTTGCTTTTATTTCCGATATTCTGGGAGGTGGGTCATAGAGGATCCTGCTGTGATGTATGTCAGAGAGTTGATTCTTAAAGGAGTACACTTAAATAATCACACACACACAAAAGTTTTAAAAGGCAGAAAGCAGAACAGTTTTATGGCGAGAATGCTTCTGAGCCATGGTTGCTGGAGCATGAAAAACGCCTGGACCCCTGCGCTCTCACATTCATGGTCCTTCACGATCATTCATGGTCCTTATCCAGTCCAGGTGGCTCGGATGGTAAGGAATCCACCTGCAATGCAGGAGACTCGGGTTCCGTCCCTGGTTGGAGAAGACCCTTGGAGAAGGAAATGGCAACCCCCTCCAGTACTCTTGCCTGGGAAATCCCATGGACAGAGGAGCTTGGTGGACTCGAATCCATGGGGTCGAAAAGACTCGAACATGACTAAGCAACTAGCACTTTATGCAGTCCTACTCAAGCCCTCTCCCTCCTCTGTCACGCTGCGTTGAAAGACCAGCTTTAAACCAAACTGCAAAAAATCCCAATAAAATCCAAGCCTACTTTCCTCCTCCAGGATGCTACCAAACCTTTTTTGATGTGACATTCTAGCTTAGCATGGCAAGAAAAAAAGAAGTGCTGGGTGATAAGGGAACTGTTTGTAATCTCTAGGAAATCTCCATGATATCCTGTACTTCTGCCTCTTTGACTGCTTTTCCTTCTTCCTGCCCCCCTTGTTGTTTTTCCAGTGTAGTTCAGGGGAAAATAGATGAGGTTGTCGCTTTGAAGGAAAGCTTCCTGGCTGTGCTCAGACTCAGGTCTGTCAGCTGGTCTGCTCTTGGATAAAGGTTCTGCAGGACTTTGAAAACCTTGTTTTTCAATCCTGTTTCTGTAGACCTTGGTATTTTCCTGGTCATCTACCAGATCCTACAAGGACAGCCTCTGGCAGAACTCATTCAGATGGCAGCAGAGGGCAAGCCCAGGATCAGCAAGAACTAGGCGTAGCCCAGCCCCTGTGTTCCTTCTCTGCATCACTGCAGCGTGGCTGGATATTTGCAGTATGGCATCCTTGCCCCATGCCCCCACGTTCCTTCTGGGGGGCAGTAAGGAGGGCTCTCTCTGCCAGCTGTCGTCTTCCCCAGGTTCTCCCTTCCTTCAGCCCTTCCAGCCATAGCCTGCCCTACTCTCAGGCAGAAGCAGAGAGATGTGAAAGCTGATGGGTTGGGGGAGAGAGGCAGAGTGACACACAGGTAGGCACAAAGTAAGTCGCCAAGGCTGGATCGTGGGAAAATACTGCCAAGTGATGTGAAGATCATGCAACTGGAGTAAGGGATGTGCAGCCAGAGGGGAGATGCGAAGGAAAAGCGAAAATGTGAAAGCCACTCAGTCGTGTCCGACTCTGCGACCCCATGCGCTGTATGTAGCCCACCAGGTTCCTCTGTCCATGGAATTCTCCGGGCAAGAATACTAGAGTGGGTAGCCATTCATTTCTCCTGGGGATCTTCCCAACCCAGGGCTCAAACCTGGGTCTGCCGCACTGCAGGCAGATTCTTTACTGTCTGAGCCACCAGGGAAGCCCTAACATAAGATGAACACCACAGCAAAAGAATCTCTAAAGAAAAGAAACTTTTCTAAATGCTAGCTAGTGACTTACCTTTTCTGGGAGTTTATCCCTAAACAACAAAATTTAAATGTAACAAAACCACTGGGATTCCTCAAATTGTGTTGTCAAGTCTCTCAGAACCTCACTAGTTCTTTGTCTGTGTATTTATTCCGCCAGACAGCATAGTCTCTAGTTGTATCTCTGCAGGATCCAACAACATGCCTGCCTGGGACGTAGTAGACACACAGTAAATGTTTGCTGGATGGATGGGCAGCCAGTGAAGGGGGATAGAAATAGGATATATAAAAATAAAGACGTGTAACATATGAACACAAGTGAAAGCAAAGCCATGAACTAGTATTTGTTCACTCGTGTCCACAGCAGCAGCATTCGCGGTTGCCAAAAGGTAGAAGCAATGCAAGTGTCCATAAACAGACACTTTCCGTAAATGGAAAAACAAAATGTGGTTTTGTACATCCAAGGAAATACTATGCAGCCTTAAAAGGAAGGAAATTTACACGTGCTCTGTAATGTGAGTGAAACTTGAAGACTTGGTGTTAAGTGAGATAAACCAGCTATGAAGTGACATATTGCATGATTCCTCTAAAACAAGGTTCTTAGAGTAGTCGAATTCATAGGAAGATGAGCTAGAATGGCGGTTGCCAGGGGCCATGGAGAGGGGAGTGTTTAGTGTTTGATGGACACAGAGTTTCACTTGGGGAAGATGATAAGTTCTGCAGATGAGTACTGGTGATGGTTGTACAACAGTGTAATTGTGCTTAATGCCACTGAACCACAGCAAATGAAGCAACTGACAGAGAATTAATCTCAAAAATATACAAGCAGCTCATGCAGTTCAATACCAGAAAAATAAATGACCCAGTCAAAAAATGGGCCAAAGAACTAAACAGACATTTCTCCCAGAAGACATACAGATAGCTAACAAACACATGAAAAGATGCTCAACATCACTCATTATCAGAGAAATGCAAATCAAAACCACAATGAGGTACCATCTCACACCAGTCAGAATGGCTGCTATCAAAAAGTCTACAAACAATTAATGCTGGAGAGGGTATGGAGAAAAGGGAACTCTCTTACACTGTTGGTGGGAATGCAAACTAGTACAGCCACTATGGAGAACAGTGTGGAGATTCCTTAAAAAACTGGAAATAGAACTGCCTTATGATCCAGCAATCCCACTGCTGGGCATACACACTGAGGAAACCAGAAGGGAAAGAGACACGTGTACCCCAATGTTCATCGCAGCACTGTTTATAATAGCCAGGACATGGAAGCAACCTAGATGCCTATCAGCAGATGAATGGATAAGAAAGCAGTGGTACATATACACAATGGAGTATTACTCAGCCATTAAAAAGAATACATTTGAATCAATTTTAATGAGGTGGATGAAACTGGAGCCTATTATACAGAGTGAAGTAAGCCAGAAAGAAAAACACTAATACAGTATACTAATGCATGCCTATGGAATTTAGAAAGATGGTAATGACAATCCTATATGCGAGACAACAAAAGAGACATAGATGTAAAGAACAGTCTTTTAGACTCTGTGGGAGAAGGCGAGGGTGGGGTGATTTAAGAGAATAGCATTGAAACATGTATATTATCATATGTGAAATAGATGACCAGTCCAAGTTCAATGCATGGAACAGAGTGCTCAGGGCTGGTGCACTGGGATGACCCTGAGGGATAGGATGGGGAGGGAGGTGGGAGGGGGGTTCAGGATGGGGACACATGTACACCCATGGTGGATTCATGTCAATGTATGGCAGAAACCACCACAATATTGTAAAGTAATTAGCCTCCAATTAAAATTAATTAATTTTAAAAAAAGAAAAAAGAAACATGAGGATAGAGAACAGACTTATGGACACGGGGAGAGGGTAGGAGAGGGTGAGATGTATGGAGAGAGTAACATGGAAACTCACTTTACCATATGTGAAATAGACAGCCCACAGGAATTTGCTGTATGGCTCAGGAAGCTCAAACAGGGGGCTCTGCATCAACCTAGAGGGGTGGGGTGGGGAGGGAGGTAGGAGGGAGGTTCAGGAGGGAGGGGGACATATGTATACCTATGGCTGATTCATGTTGAGGTTTGACAGAAAATAGCAAAATTCTGTAAAACAATTATACTATAACTAAAAAAAAATATTTTTAAAGAGAAAAAAAAATGGCTGAAATTTTAACCACGAATCCATCCATGTCCATCTACCTCTCCAGCCAGCCAGCCACCCATTTTTCCATCCATCTATCCAGACACTCACCCACCCATGACCTCGCCACATTTATGGGACAGCTTTTCTAGGATAGGCTAAGGAACAAGACTTTTTAACACTACTGATTTTTTTTAATGGTTTTCTCAAATGGCACCCATTGGCTTTTCCTGCCAAAATATACCCAGTGCATGAGCTGAGTTAGTCATCACTGTATTCATGGGAGTGAGCACCCCTGACCCTCTTTCACAGATGAGGAGGCAGAGTTCTAACAAGATTAGTGACCTCTTGTCAGTGCAGTTTAGGACTTCAATTCAGAAACCTTGGCTTTAAATTCCAAACCTTAATGCTATGCACAGATAAAGCAGGAGGGTGAGATGGAGGCAGCTGAGGGTATGGCAGGGAGGAGAGGAAGGGGAGCATGCAAGAGGAGGAGGGAAGAACAGCTGGACACACTTCACCCTCCATGGTGCCGATACTCTGTTTCTTGACATACAACAAGCTTGTTGCAAAACATGCTCTCACGAAGGCAGCCAACCTGCAAGGTGACCTTCAGAGATCCAAGAGGGGGTATGCTGTAAGCTGAAGACAGCTTACCTGAGGCCTGGTGAGCAGACTGCTCAGTTCATGCCAGTATCAGAGTTAAATTGGTAACTCTGAGAGTTTGCTTTTCTTCAGAGGTTTATCTAAAACCACCATTTGCCTCTAAATCCAAACAGATGAGAATTTCAGCCTCATGTGAGACACATTTGTGCTTGCCTGTATATAGGATTATACTGTTGTTCAAGTGGACACCTGGTTTCAGTTTAAGTTTTATTCGTGTGTGTGAAGCATTACCATTTTCATATGTTCTTTCAAAGTTGCACCTTTGCAAATTTGCTTACACGTATAAAGGCTTATTTTACTAGCATAATAAAACTGTAGAGTGGGTGGTCACTGCTGGTTGCATGGTTTGAGGATTTGGGGGCTGAGGTTGCTAGTATTCTCTTGGCCTGTTCATGGTCCCAAGGTGGTTGCTACCATACAAGCCATCATGTCAGAATTCCAAGCAGAAAAGTGGATGAACGGGGAAAGAAAGCCGCAGATGGCATACCAGTGAATCAGGTTCATCTGAAGAGCTTTCCCAGATACCCCACACTATATTTCATTGACTGCTCCTCTACAAGGGAGGCAGGGGGAAAAGTCTTTTAGAGGGGTATGGTTCTGCTGTCAACAATATAGAGATTCTCGTAGTAAAGGGAGGGTGGATGTTGGGAGGCAATTGCCATCTTTACCAGAGCCATACCTATTAATACAATCCTTCCCTACCAGATCTGCTTCTGAATTTCACCCCACTGAACTCTGTCTATTTTGGCCACACTGTTTCAGTGATTGTAACATTATAATTCACTTGGAGACCTGAAGAGTCTGATTACTACTTTTGCATTCTATTGAGTTGGCATATAAGTTTGCTGAGATACTTAGTTTTTAACTAAATAATCTTCAAAATTTTTATTAGCCAAAAATAAAACCTCCATGTTGAGACCTGTTATCTTAATTAAAACCATTACTAAAGAATATAACCAAAAAGAAACATTCACAGATATAAATGGGTTACCAATAGAGAGAGGGAAGGGGCGGGGGCCAGATATGGGTAGAGGATTAAGAGGTACAAGCTACTATGTATAAAATAAATAAGCTACGTGGGTATATTGTACAACACAGGGAATATAGCCAATATTTTATAATAAGTATAAATAGACTATAACCTTTGAAATTGTGAATCACTGTTTTGTACATCTGAAACTTAACATTATAAATCAACTATACCTCAGTAAAAATAAACATAGTAATAAAAACCATTGCTACAATGCCTCCTTTAGGAGATGCCAGCTGGAGAATTTTCTGAAGTCATTTCTAGATTTGACTTTGGGTAAGACATTTTACACAAAACCTCTGCTTTTGAAATTACTGTTTTGGCAGAATTTTCCTGAGCCCTGCCAATTTTATTTGTTCCATCCCTTTAAGTTCCTGGATCTTAACTTTATTGTGTCTCTGTGCACACAAGTTCTCAGGACAATACAGATCTTGACTCAGTCGTGACAGCCTGACAGTGTTGCCAGCCTAGAATTTTTTAGTGAAAGTGCAGAAGCATATTGAAATCTCCGGCTCGGCTCCCCACTACATTGGCGGAACACAGAAGACAAACAAAGGAGCCTTTCTGATGATTTAAAACTGTGTGTGTCTAATCCATTCAAGAAGAGTGTGGCCTGGCCTTAAGCCTTTTCTGCTGTCCATAACCTTGATTCACATCTGCGGGTCCCTGTGCTGTCTCTGTGATGTAGTTATGAGCATTGGAGATTCTACTTTAAATGCACATGTGGAAATCAGAGTTATTGTACCTCTTCAGTTGCTGCATAACCCCTCTGAGGAATTAATTTTGGCCAGTGTGAAATAGAGAGTTAGCCATATAGTACCAAATAAGTGCTTCCAGAAATTGCTGGAGTGGGATGGACCCCAGGTACACGCTGCACAGAGAAAGTTCTTTCTTCTTTCTAGCACACTAAACATGCATTTGTTTGTTCATTTGTTTGTTTAAAGGAGTTAAATGTTTTCCAATTAAGGTTTTCCTCTTTATAGAAAAAGAAGCCAAAATAAAGCCACATTTTACAGTTAGAACATAAAGCATAAACTATGTATTGGTTTGTATTGGGCCAGCTAAGTATGGAAGGCAGAGATGAGAAGAACTAGAGAAAGGAATGTAACTTTGCTGTTTATAAACTTGGGAGATAAAGATTAAGTACATCAATAAACATCTTGTTTGTAACCTTTATATCTGCAAAGAAGGAAATATTTGATTTAAGCTATTGCCATCAGAGCTAAAATATGAGAGCATAGGTATTTTTGAACCAACCCTCAACCTGGTCCCCAGCCCCAATCTTGTTTTGCAACATAATGAGGGGCACAAATGGCTACAAAATAAAAAACTTCACCCAGTAAGATCATTTCTGGTCCTTTCAACTTCCTACTGCTGCTGCTAAGTCGCTTCAGTCGTGTCTGACTCCATGCGACCCCATAGCCGGCAGCCCACCAGGCTCCCTCGTCCCTGGGATTCTCCAGGCAAGAACACTGGAGTGGGTTGCCATTTCCTTCTCCAATGCGTGAAAGTGAAAAGTGAAAGTGAAGTCGCTCAGTCATGTCCAGCTCCTAGCAACCCCATGGACTTCAGCAAAGACTTCTTAAGTCATATAGCTTTGCCCAGCAGGATACACGATCAGGTTTTGAGGTTTGCCCTGTGGACCAGATGAAACAAAGCCCAGAATCCTTGGCTGTCTCCTAATTGGTGTGACTATAAAAAGCTGGCTGAGTTCGGCACTTTTTTGCTCCATTGCTGCAAGCCCAGATTTCTGATGACCTTGAGGGTCGGACGTGAGGTAAATACATCCTGATTCGGGTTGCTTGTTTCCATGTGACCTTAAATGACCCTATAAATCTCTCCCAAGCTTGAGAGGAGCCAGCCAAGTTGCTATTTGGAAGAATTATAATGTAAAGAGGTGTTTGATAGACTGAGATTCCCATCCAGCATTTTTATTCAGACCTCTGTTCTCACATCTTGTGGGTTAAGTAAACCTTTGTTTAAGAAAAGTTGTGACCGTAGTCCTTGTACTTGTCAACAGAAGCCTGCTGCCTGTAGAGGAAACTATCAGTTGTGACATGTTCCCCAGGGACCATAACCAGCTCCCCTTTGGATGAAGGGCATCTCGTTGCCCCAGTGGGACAGTTTTAACTGAACGGACAATCTGAGCGACTGAGCCAGGGGAGGCCCTGTTCAAGGGTATGTTTTGGGTACTCAAATTGCTGCAGCTTTCTCAGGACTGCTTTGTTAGTGGTTCCTGGAGCTGGCTTTGCTTGCCAGGGATCCTAGAGGGAGTCACTTCAATTTTGTACTATCTAGAGAATCGCCCTAAAGATAATGAACTCGGGGAAAGTTTATAGCTACTGCAATGCATGGAGTTACATAAACAGTTTGGCTGGTTGTAACCACACAGAAGTAGTTCTGTTGGCTCTCCTTGGGTGTCTTTTAAAGGAATTCTTTGGCTCTTGATCTTTCAAAAGATATAGAGCAGACGTGGGGAAAAAATTCTAAATTTTAAAATTTTAAATTTAACTAGAGTAAATTTTTCTGCCTTTCAAAATCCAAGATAGGTGTATGTCTTCAAGAACACTATGCGTCAGGCATTAACAAAAAAAGAATGCTTTCAGGAAGTGAAAAACAATAATTGAATGTCAGAATGAAGAGAATAATGAATGTACTATTTTAGAAATATAATGAATGTACTATTTTATAAAACTGGGAAAGAGTCAATATGTTGGTTTCCCAAGAAATCATCCATCCTGTAAAGGTCCTAGTACCTGATTTCTGCATATCACAGTTCTCTTTGCATAGTTATTTCATATGCATGGTGGTATAAGACATTCATAACAGCACTGTTGGGGAGCAAAACCATTATCTTGCTCAACACTTGGGAAATAAAAAACTTATCCAAGATTAGATGGGGGCTTTCCCAGGTGGCACTGCCTGCCAATGCAGGAGACGCAAGAGATGCAGGTTCTATCCCTGGGTCGGGAAGAGTCCTCGGAGAAGGAAATGGCAACCCACTCCAGTATTCTTGCCTGGAAAATTCCATGGACAGAAGAGCCTGGTGGGCTACAATCCATGGGATCGCAAAGAGTCAGACACAACTGAGCACGCATGTGTGTGCAGATAAGATTAAATGACTTAACCAGGGTCACTCGAGGCATTTTTGTGGCAGAGTCCAGATGGAACGTGAGTCTTCTGACTTTGTCCTGCTGAGCAGCACTCTGGGCCAGGTAGGTGTGTACTTGGGGCAGGCGGTAGAGTATAAATAAGGCTTGTCCCAGAGACAGACGTAAATAAGTTAACTGCTGCTGTGATGAGGGTGGGATTCCCTGGTGGCTCAGAGGGCAGAGTCTGCCTCCTATGCGGGATGAGTGTTGAGAAGCAAATAGGAGTACGACATTCAGGAAAGAGATTCGAGAAGGGTGATTAGAGAGGACCAGAGGGAAGAATATTTCTCTTACAACTTGAGGGATATGGAAGGGCCAGTCAGGCCAGGATTCAGGAAAAATGATCCCAATGGGAGAACAGCAAGTGCAGAGGTCCTGAGGCAGGAAAGTGCAGAGGTCCCGAGGTGGTGTTCTAGGAACTTGTAGAAAGGCTGGAATTGCTTAGAGCTTAATGAGTGATTAAAAAAAAAAAAAAAAAGACTGAATAAAATGAAGTTAGTTAGAGAGGAAGGCAGGGGCAGGAACTAGCTAGGCCTTCTGGCCATGGCAAGGACTTAGGATTTTAGTTTTGTATGCAGTGAAACCCAAATGAAGGTGGTGTAGGTGTGGGGAGTGGGGCCAGGCCAGGGGTGTGATCTGACTGATGGTTTCAAAAGATACCTTTGTCTATACAGTACAGAGAGTGGGTTAGAGGGAAACAAGGCGGGCGAGTAAGGAGGTTACTTCATATACAAGCAAAAGATGGTCCTGGCCTGGATCAGGGTGGCTCCTGTAGTGTGGAAAGGGATGGGTGGACTCCCTGACCTTTTAGTTGTAGAACCAACAGGGTTCTTCTACTGCCAGGAGACTGAATGGCAGGCTTGCTTTACAGTTACTAGTGTAGGCTCTGAAATCAGCCACAGTTGAAAATCTTGGCTCTTCCTCATCCTAGCTCTTTATCCTCTGAAACTCAGTTCCCTAATCTTAAACATGGAGATGACAGTACCTCCCCCACAGGTTTACTGGCTGGAATTCCTAAGATACTGTAAATGGTACTGGCTCAGCATGGACCATTAGACAGATGGGCCTGTGTGCACCCACGCTGGCAGAACAGCCTCAGCTAAGGGGGCAGTGGAGCCAGATGGACTGAGTGCCTTCTGAGGGACCTGGGGGGCGGGGCAGCAGACGGCCCCCTCTGCCCAGTTCCTTGAAGAGAAGCAGCTGGAAATACAAAGGCGCATGTAGTGGGGGAAGGTGAGGAGTGAGACAGCATCTATTGATAACTAGGCCTCTGCTTCCTCACTTAGAGAAGGAGTTTGGACTCAGATCGCCACTGAAGTCCCTGGCAGCTTTAGCTTTTGCTTCTAAGCTTCTTCAGGAATTATGGGATAATTAAATCAGCTTCTGTGGGAAAAGCCCCAAAAAGTCAATTCTATTGTTTCAATGTTTTTTCCTGTAGAAAAGTATGCTGACCTCAGTTAGAAATCCTTTATTTTCTAACAGTTCACAAACCCAGTTTAGAATAGGACTCATTCACACTATGTTTCAAAATAAAAGAAATAGCTACAACCGTGCTTATAAAGTGAGATTTCTTATTTGAAAGTAAGCCAAGGGTGGGGGCAAGGGGATAAATTGGGATCAACATATATACACTACTATATAGAAAAGAGATAACTAATAACAACCTACTGTATAGCCCAGGGAAGTCCACTCAGTACTCTGCAATGACCTATATGTAGAATCTAAAAAAGAGTGGATAAATCTACATATATAATGGATTCACTTTGCTGCACAGCAGAAGCTAACAACAACACTGAAAATCAACTATCCTCCATTAAGAATTAATTAAAAAAAAAAATGTGTTTTTACAGCAACAACAAAAAGAACAAGCCAAAACAGGCATGTTTACTGAAAGCAGTCTGGATGGGTACACTGTCCACAGAGTACTATGGCCAGGTGGTGGATTACTGGTCAGCTTCGTTTTCTTCCTTGGACTATTCTGACTTTCTGATTTAAAAAAATAGGGAAAAAAGAAAGTTTACTTTTACAGTGACTGGAAAACCTTTTTTTCCCTCCTTTTGGAGACTACAACCTCTTATTATTTGAGGCCCGTTTGTCCTCGATTTATACTGTGCTGTCTTACTGACGCAGTCACACATTTCTTTTCATTTTTCCCCTGTGCTGGGTCTTCCTTGCTGTGCCAGCTTTTCTCTAGTTTCAGCAAGCAGGGGCTGCTCTCCAGTTGGAGTACTCGGGCTTCGCCCTGTGATGGCTTCTCTTGTGGAGCACGGGCTCTAGGGCACATGGGCTTCAGTAGTTGCAGTACGTGGGCTCAGCAGTCGTGGCTCCGGGGCCCTAGAGCGCAGGCCCAGCAGTCGTGGCTCCCGGGCCCTAGAGCGCAGGCTCAGCAGTCGTGGCTCCTGGGCCCTAGAGCGCAGGTTCAGTAGTTGTGGCTCCCAGGCCCTAGAGCACAGGCTTAGTTTTGGATCACCGGCCCTAGAGTGCCGGCTCAGTAGGTGTGGCTCCCGGACCCAGAGCACAGGCTCGGTAGTTGTAGTGCACGGCCTCAGTTGCTCCTCGGCATGTGGGATCCTCCCAGATCATGGATCAAACCCAGTGTCCTGGCTTGGCAGGTGAATTCTTTACCACTGAGCCCCCAGGGAAGCCACACTGTGCTTACTGTTTACCTGCTCAGTTCAGTTCAGTCGCTCAGTCGTGTCCGACTCTTTGCGACCCCATGAATCGCAGCATGCCAGGCCTCCCTGTCCATCACCAACTCCCGGAGTTCACTCCGACTCACGTCCATCGAGTCAGTGATGCCATCCAGCCATCTCATCCTCTGTCATCCCCTTCTCCTCCTGCCCCCAGTCCCTCCCAGCATCAGGGTCTTTTCCAATGAGTCAACTCTTTGCATCAGGTGGCCAAAGTACTGGAGTTTCAGCTTTAGCATCAGTCCTTCCAAAGAACACCCAGGACTGATCTTTAGAATGGACTGGCTGGATCTCCTTGCAGTCCAAGGGACTCTCAAGAGTCTTCTCCAACACCACAGTTCAAAAGCATCAATTCTTCAGTGCTCAGCTTTCTTCACAGTCCAACTCTCACATCCATACATGGCCACTGGAAAAACCATAGCCTGGACTAAACAGACCTTTGTTGGCAAAGTAATGTCTCTGCTTTTGAATATGCTATCTAGGTTGGTCACGACTTTCCTTCCAAGGAGTAAATGTCTTTTAATTTCATGGCTGCAATCACCATCTACAGTGATTTTGGAGCCCCCCAAAAATAAAGACTGACACTGTTTCCCCATCTATTTTCCATGAAGTGATGGGACCAGATGCCATGATCTTAGTTTTCTGAATGTTGAGTTTTAAGCCAAGTTCTTCACTCTCCTCTTTCACCTTCATCAAGAGGCTTTTTAGTTCCTCTTCACTTTCTGCCATAAGGGTGGTGTCATCTGCATATCTGAGGTTATTGATATTTCTCCCGGCAATCTTGATTCCAGTTTGTGTTTCTTCCAGTCTAGCGTTTCTCATGATGTACTCTGCATATAAGATAAATAAGGAGGGTGACGTACAGCCTTAACGTACTCGTTTTCCTATTTGGAACCAGTCTGTTGTTCCATGTCCTGTTTAAACTGTTGCTTCCTGACCTGCATACAGATTTCTCAAGAGGCAGGTCAGGTGGTCTGGTATGCCCATCTCTTTCAGAATTTTCCACAGTTTATTGTGATCCACACAGTCAAAGGCTTTGGCATAGTCAATAAAGCAGAAATAGATGTTTTTTTCTGAAACTCTCTTGCTTTTTTCGATGATCCAGCGGAGGTTGGCAATTTGATCTCTGGTTCCTCTGCCTTTTCTAAAACCAGCTTGAACATCAGGAAGTTCACGGTTCATGTATTGCTTGTAGAATTTTGAGCATTACTTTACTAGCATGTGAGATGAGTGCCATTGTGCAGTAGTTTGAGCATTCTTCAGCATTGCCTTTCTTTGGGATTGGAATGAAAACTGACCTTTTCCAGTCCTGTGGCCACTGCTGAGTTTTCCAAATTTGCTGGCATATTGAGTGCAGCACTTTCACAGCATCATCTTTCAGGATTTGGAATAGCTCAACTGGAATTCCATCACCTCCACTAGCTTTGTTCGTAGTGATGCTTTCTAAGGCCCACTTGACTTCACATTCCAGGATGTCTGGCTCTAGATGAGTGATCACACCATCGTGATTATCTGGATCGTGAAGATCTTTTTTGTACAGTTCTTCTGTGTATTCTTGCCACCTCTTCTTAGTATCTTCTGCTTCTGCTTCCGTACCATTTCTGTCCTTTATTGAGCCCATCTTTGCATGAAATGTTCCCTTGGTATCTCTAATTTTCTTGAAGAGATCTCTAGTCTTTCCCATTCTGTTGTTTTCCTCTATTTCTTTGCATTGATCGTTGAGGAAGGCTTTCTTATCTCTCCTTGCTATTCTTTGGAACTCTGCATTCAGATGCTCATATCTTTCCTTTTCTCCTTTGCTTTTTGCTTCTCTTTACCTGCTCACAGCCTGGTAATTACTTGCCTTTTGCAATCGTCCTTTTGACTGCAAGGAGATCAAACCAGTCAATCCTAAAGGAAATCAGTCCTGAATATTCACTGGAAGGACTGAAGCTGAAACTCCAGTACTTTGGCCACCTGATTCGAAGAACTGACTCATTGGAAAAGACCCTGATGCAGGGAAAGATTGAAGGCAGGAGGAGAAGGGGACAATAGAGGATGAGATGGTTGAATGGGATCACTGACTGGATGGGCATGAGTTTGAGCGAGCTCCGGGAGTTGGTGACAGACAGGTAAGCCTGCTGTGCTGCAGTCCATGGGGTCACAAAGAGTCAGACATGACTGAGCGACTGAACTGAACTGACTGCGATCGTCCCTCTAGAACAATGAAGATGTAAGGTCATCGGAGCAAAAAACTGGCCTTCCTGCTCCTTTGCTGACTTCAGGTGCTCTGGGGGCACTGAAGAAATGCATCTAGGCTGTGCCATCCCTCCACTCATGGTCTTGCTCCATAGCTTTCCTTGGGTTTGATGATGAGCATGTCATCAAGGGGAGAATGAGTGGCTTTGTTGAAATCAAGGCTCTACAGTAGAAGGACAGGATTTCTTTTTTAGTGAGCTCATCTTTATATTAGTGTTTTTAAGTAATTCCTCTCTGTAAGAAAGAAACAAAATTCTGACATTTCTATATCAATAAACTCTTCAAATCTTATTTTTTACACTGATGTATAATGATTCAAACTTTAAAAATTTATAGGAGGCTGTCCCAAGTGGCACAAGTGGTAAAGAATCCACCTGCCAGTGCAGGAGATAAAAGTGTGATCCTTGGGTCAGGAAGATGCCCTGGGCAACTCGCTCTGGTATGCTTGCCTGGAAAATGCCATGGTCAGAGGAGCCTTGTGTGCTACAGTCCATGGGGTCACAAAGAGTCAGACATGACTGACTGAGCACACACACACACACACACACACACACACACACACACACACACACACACACACACACACACAGGGTATATTCACTAGGTAGAGAGAAATTGCACCCAGAAAATTTTCTAAAATAATTAGGGATTCTCAGAGAACCCAGTTTTTAACACTGGTCACTACAAGAACAAGTGAATCAGTGAATAGTCAGTGACAGAACACAAGAGTAAGTGATGGCAGAATTTCTAAGGGTGAGCTCACTTTCTTCTCCTTTCTTAGATTCCATTGACTGAACCGTGGACTGATCTCTTCATCAGCATGTAGATTGACTCCAGCCCCTGGCTGCAGGAACAGAACTTGTTCATCAGCCAGCATTCCTCCAGGCTAATTCTCCATTTAAACAAGCACTTAAACTACCGGGTGGAAGGTCTCCGGACCTCAAACGTGGTTCGATGCTCACTTCTGTTCCAACTTTAAGACAGTTAGATAAGACATAGTAATGAGAAATTTTAACTGAGGACTAAAACTCTTGTGAAAATATTTTTTATTTATATTCCAAAAACCAGCATTGCCTACAGGATTTGTCCCTGCAGCAAAACTGTCTTGGGTTCAAGTTCCAGCTGAAGCACTTTCTAGCTCTTTATGTCGTTGTTCAGTCACTAAGTTGTGTCTGACTCTTTGCGACCCCATGGACTGCAGCACGCCAGGCCTCCATGTCCATCACCAACTCCCTGAGTTTACCCAAACTCATGTCCATTGAGTCAGTGATGCCATCCAGCCATCTCATCCTCTGCCACCCCTTTCTCCTCCTGCCTTCACTCTTTTCCAGCATCAGGGTCTTTTCCAATGAGTTGGCTTTTCACCTCAGGTGGCCAAAGTATTGGAGCTTCAGCTTCAGCATCAGTCCTTCCAATGAATATTCAGGACTGATCTCCTTTAGGATGGACTGGTTGGATCTCCTGGCAGTCCAAGGGACTCTCAAGCACCACAGTTCAAAAGCATCACTTCTTCAGTACTAGCTCTTTATAATCTTGGGCAGTTTCTTAATCTCCATGTGCCTCCATTTCCTGTCATGTTAGAGGGATAGAGGTAGCATCTACCTGGTTGATCTGTGGAGGAAACTCCTGCTACATGTGGAGTACTTAGAACCATGTAACAACTCTTTCCTGAGTGGTTCTACATTAATAATCATGGTATTGTTAAATTAATAAAGAGCATTACATGAAAGCATTCAGGCATTGATTCTAAAATATTGAATTTATGTCAACAGTTTGGGGTAAAATGGGAGACAGGTTGAAAAGTTGCCCAGTAAGCCATAGGTCTGGGCACGATCTTTAAAGAAGTCAGTGAGTAGTGGTGGTAACGGGAGGAGGAAGGAGGCTGCGGGGCTGAGGAGCAGATGATGAGGCTGAGGGGGAAGCCACACCAGCGTTAACCAGGGAGCCAGGATCTGGACTGTGCCCAAGCTCCGTGCGTTACCTCATTTGGCCTTCAAATCCCTTTAGGTAGTTACTGTTATTTACATCCTTTTACTGATGGGGCAGAGAGGTGGCGGGTAAGGGGCTCGCCCAGGAGCTCACGGGGCCTCCCACGAGCTGAAGCCTGGCTGTACGGCCAGGACCACGTGTGACCGCCTCTTCTCCCACTCAGCCTGGAGCAGGAACGTAACTCTCAGCCGCTCTATTCTTCCTTCTGCCTTTCCACCTCCTCATGTGGTCAGAAAAGTGCAGGTCATTTCCTTCACGTTGTCTGCCTATAATTACCTAGTGGATTCTTTTCTTAAAAAAAAAAAAAATCAGTACATCCTGTGTAATACACTGGGGAAAAAACCAAGATTCAATCTTCCCAGGCAAGCTGGGCGCTGGGAAAGAAAAGACCCGGACGTGTTCCGAGGGCCTCCGTGGGGACTCCTTTCACCCAGGCTCCTGAACCTTCACAGCCTTTCCAGTCCCCAGTTTGAGACTCAAGAGTGTCTCAAGAGGGTCGCTTGTTCAGTCTTAAAGCCACTGCCACTCCGGGGACTCCAGCCTGGGTCTGGGTGCCTGAGCCCTCCCATCTGCTTTCTCTCCCCCCCACCCCCTCCCTGTGCGCTCCTGGGAAGGTGTGCGGGTGTGCAGGGAGGGAGCTGGCAGGGGAGGGAGGTGGGGGTGGGGCAGAGGCCAGCTCGCCTGCAATATGGACGGTGGGCCCCCTATTCTCGGTGCCCAAGCTAGACCGCATTCACCATTTTCCTTCCCTGGTTATTTCCTGTCCCCCTTCCTGCCCCCATGAGGAGGCAGGTCTTGCAGTGACAGCCCTGGGTTTTAAATTGCTGATGAAGGAAGGAGAGGTCATTGAAGAGCTGCTAATGGCTGTGGCCATTTAACCCTGAAGGCAATTATAACCACTTAGCTGGAGTGTGCTTTGGTGTGCCTGCTGTTTCCTTTAAGACTGTGAAAGATGCCTGGGAGGGCAAGGGGAAAGAAGATGGTTTGGGAAGAATGCTTTATTCCTCGTCCCTGTTGGGGTTTTATTGAATTATCCAGATAGAACTCATTTGATGCAGCGGTCAACCTTTGTTGTCATTTCCTTCTGCGTCATCACGAGGCGCTTGCACCCATGTGGTGATAACTCCCCAGCACATCAGCTTCCTCGCCTGCCTGGCTGGGTAGGAAGGAAATAACCCCTTCTCCCAGGAGCGGGGGATTATTTGTAATGTAATTATAAGACTACTTCAAGGAGAGACACACCTGCCTGCTCTCTGCCCATGAGCCATTCAGAGGGAAAGAGCAGATGGGGTGCTTGTCGAGGGGGCATGGCTGTGCTGGTTCCCAGGACAGTCTGAGCTGAGCCAGGAGGCCATGGCTGCCCAGGGGAGGGTTGCAGGGTGCCTGGGGCAGGAGAGGTGGCAGCCCATTAAGAGAAGTCCTATGGGAGTGTTCTGGGCCCTGGGTCTGAGCTTCGCCAACCAGGGAGAAGAGTTAATTCTAAAGGAAGACAGGGAGGGAATCTGGGTGGCCCAGAAGCTTGCTTTCTGACTCCCCACATGCCAGGCATTTTTAAGAAGGAGAACTTACCTGTCTCCAGGGTAGCCTTTAACATCAGGGAAGTAACCAGCCTTCCAGTTCTGTCCTGTCCTAAGTCCATGTGAAGCCCCTTCACCTGCTCACTATGGCCAAAAATGCCTTTGAAAGCACTCCCTTTCCCAAGTTAGAAGGAACAAGGGGTGGAGGTACAAGCCCTTGGATCAGAAAGAGCTTTTATCAAATCCTGAAAGGGGCTTTCAGCCTCTTCCCAGCTCTGGGGAGAGTCAGCAGGTTATCCTCCCAGGTGCTGAAGCCTTTGCTTTTAATAAGTGTGAGGATGATGGTCAGCAAGGATGTTGTCTGGGCCTGGTAACTGGGAAGGAGAAGAAAAGATGAATTTGAGGGGTATTTGTGAGATGACCATATGGGTGTAAAGGAAATGGAAGAGTCAAGTGGCTCTTGTGTTTCAAGCTTGAGTCATTGAGTGGATAAATTGAGACAGAAAACACAGGAGAGGTGTCATGCTCACTTACCGACTCATTGAAGTGGAGTGCCCGTGGGCTGTCTCAGTGGGGTGCCCAAGGGCTGTCTCAGTGGAGGTGTCTATCAAGCAATTGGATGTTCATGTCAGAAGCTTGGTCAAGAGGTGGAGGCTGAAGATAAAGACGCTGGCAGTGTATACATGGAAGGTGAAATCCTGGAAGCAAGGGACAGTGTTCGTGAGAAGAGCAGTAAGCTGAGAATAAGACCCTGGGGAAACCAGAGGAGGGTCTGAGGTGTGGCAGGAGAACACAGACTGTGCAGGGCACTTCACTGTTGATAAATAAGGTGTCATTCTTTAAAGGGAGTGATTCAAGTGAAGGTGGATCAGAGAATGTCATTCCTACAGGAGCTTTTTCAATTAATCTATATAAAAGAAATCTACAAAAGTAAATCAGTCATGTCCAATCATTTGCACACTATCTGTGGCTGCTTTCCCACTATAGTGGCAGAGTTGAACAGCTGTGACAGAGAAAGAAAAAGCTTACTGACGTGTGCTCCTTGTGTGTAGGCTGCTGGGTGTATACAGTCTATTTTGGACACACATGTGAGCTCATTCTACACTGTTTTCTGCCTAGTCCTATTTCTGTTTCACAGTCTGGTGTGGACTGTCCCACAGAGGCACACACACATTCGTCTCAGGTTGGGTGTGATTCACCACTGCCCTGTAGGATGTTTTAGTGGTTTTCAGGTTTTAGCCTGACCTGCAGGGAACCTTCACACACACATGAACTCTTCTGGATGAGTACATAAAATGGACAGATTCAGCCAAACTGGCGCCCTACAATATACTCTCAATGAGTCAGATTCTTTTCATTTTAAGGGCTAAACTGCTAATCCCTGTGAGGAAACGGGAGCTAACAAAATAAAGGAAATGTGCAAGTTTACCACATTTGTGTAATCTGAATAAAATTTTACAATGTCTAATATTTACTATAGCCTCCTTTAAGGTCTGCCCACTGCTCTTATTTCTGAAGGTGAGTGTCTTAGTCTACACAGGCAGCTATAATAAAATATCACAGACTGGGTGGCTTATAAACAACAGATATGTATTTCTCACAGTTCTAGTGGCTGGGATGTCCAGGATCAAGACTCCAGCAGATTCCATGCCTGATGAGAGCTTGCTTCTTAGCTCATAGATAACAGTCTTCCCACGGGTTTTCCTCACATGATGGAAGGGGCAAGGGAGCTAACTGCCTGGGATCTCTTTTATAAGAGCACCTATCCTATGTATTTGGACTTCACCCTCAAGACCTAAAAACTTCCCCCAAACTCCTACCTCCTGATATAATCAACTTAAATTGGTGATTAGGTTTCAACTTAAAATTTTGGGGAGGATGCAGACATTCAGTTAATAGCAGTGGAGTTCACTGGGCTTTCCCCATTTGACTTCAGATCAAGATCTAATCAGAATCTGAAGGTAAAAATCAAGATGGGTATTCCTTTTAGCCTCAGATGGGTCACTTACATTTTCAGTGACCTCTTTGTTGTTGTTATTCAGTCGCTCAGGTGTGTCCAACTCTTTGTGACCTTGTGAACTGCGTGTAGCACTCCAGACTTCCCTGTTCTTCACTCTCTCCCAGAGTTTGCTCAAACTTACCTGCATTGAGTCAGTGATGCCATCCAACCATCTCATACTCTGTCATCCCCTTCTCCTCCTGCCTTCAATCTTGCCCAGCATCAGGGTCTTTTCCAATGAGTCAGCTCTTTGCATCAGGTGGTCAAAGTTTTGGAGCTCCAGCTTCAGCATCAGTCCTTCCAACGACTATTCAGGACTGATTTCCTTTAGGATGGACTGGTTGGATCTCCTTGCTGTCCAAGGGATTCTCAAGAGTCTTCTCCAGCACCACAGCTCAAAAGCATCAATTCTTTAGTGCTCAGATTTCTTTATGGTCAAACTCTCACATCTGTATATGACTACTAAAAAGTCCAGTCTAGACCTCTGTCCAAACCACAGCAATCCTTCTACAAATATACTAAGCAGAAAATAAGACAATTAAGATACTTAGTATCTATATTTGGAGAAGGAAATGGTAACCCACTCCACTATTCTTGTCTGGAGAATCCCAGGGACAGAGGAGCCTGGTGGGCTGCCATCCACGGGGTCACACAGAGTCAGACATGACTGAAGCGACTTAGCAGCAGCAGCAGCAGCAGTACCTATATTTAAGGAGTTAACATTATTTTTCATTCTAATATTTGGTAACCAATATCTCTCAAAATTAGATATCTAACAGAGAATACAACAAAATACAACTGTTGTACATATTTCCACTGCCTTATTTCTGGATTCTTTAAAGGGCAAGAACACTTATTTAAATCATCTCTGGGCCCGCATTTTGCCTAGTGTGTGGTAGGCACCTAGGGGATGTTGGTTGAACTGAACTAATTTTCTCTTCCTATTTCAACTGAATTGTTTGTTTGTTCTCTTACAGAATGAAGACATTCAAATGTTGTTTTAAGTATCACCTACAACAGAAAGTTTTCATCCTGTTTCTAACCCTATGGCTGCTCTCGTTGTTGAAGCTCCTAAATGTTAAACGATTCCTCTTCCCTGAACGGGGCATTTACTTGGTTGAGTACTCTCTAAGTACCTCGCCTTTTGTAAGGAACAGATACACCCATGTCAAGAATGAAATTGGATATGAGATTAACTGTTCAGGTGTCTATGAACAGGAGCCTTTGGAAATTGGCAAGAGTCTGGAAATAAGAAGAAGAACCATCATCGACTTGGATGATGATGATGTTGTGGCAATCACCAGTGATTGTGAGATTTATCAGGCCCTCCGAAGCTACGATGAAAAGCTTGTTTCAGAGGAGGAGAAGAGCTTCCCAATAGCCTATTCTTTGGTTGTTCACAAAGATGCAATTATGGTTGAAAGGCTAATCCTTGCCATATACAACCAGCACAATATTTATTGCATCCATTATGACCAAAAATCATCGGATACCTTCAAAGTTGCCATGAACAACTTAGCTAAGTGCTTCTCCAATATTTTCATTGCTTCCAAATTAGAGACTGTGCAGTACGCACACATTTCCAGACTCCAGGCTGATTTAAATTGCCTGTCAGACCTCCTCAAGTCTTCAGTTCAGTGGAAATATGTTATCAACCTGTGTGGGCAGGATTTTCCTTTGAAGTCAAACTTCGAATTAGTGTCAGAGTTGAAGAAACTCAATGGATCAAATATGTTAGAGACAGTGAAACCCCCTAGCACTAAGACGGAAAGATTCACTTATCACCATGAGCTCAAACAGGCACCTTATGAATATGTGAAACTACCGATGAGGACGAACATTTCCAAGGAGGCCCCCCCTCATAACATCGAGATATTTGTTGGCAGTGCTTATTTTGTGTTAAGTCGAGCATTTGTTAAATATATTTTCAACAACTCCTTTGTTAAAGACTTTTTTGCCTGGTCTAAAGATACATACTCACCTGATGAGCACTTCTGGGCTACCTTAATTCGGGTACCAGGAATCCCTGGGGAGATTTCTAAGACAGCCCAGGATGTGTCTGACCTGCAGAGTAAGACCCGCCTGGTCAAGTGGAATTATCTAGAAGGCCTTTTCTATCCCAGTTGTACTGGCTCTCACCTCCGAAGTGTGTGTATCTATGGAGCAGCGGAACTAAGGTGGCTTATGAAATATGGACATTGGTTTGCTAATAAATTTGATTCTAAGGTGGACCCCATCTTGATTAAATGCTTGGCAGAAAAGCTTGAAGAACAGCAGAGAAAGTGGATCACACTGTCTTCAGCAAAGTTATTTATGGCTAAACCTTCCGTAACCACCTCATGATAAAACTGTAATGGAAAAAAGGTTAAGATGGAATTGCATGCTATACCACAGCCAGTACCATTTGAAAGGTGTCTACAATTCCCTGAACAAGGGAAAGAGACCTGGCCTTTGGTGACAATTAGTCTGCAATCGGTTGGGTGTTTTTATGTTTGTTTTCACTTGTAATCTCACTGAGCTAAGTGGGAGATTTTAAACAGTCAGTAACCTGATATGTGTTGAGTTTCTGCTGTATACCCGGCACTTTTTAAAAAACATACAGGAATTAAATCCCAGTTGTCATGAGTTACAGTTACCCCAGTCACACAGCAATCTTACTATCTTAGGTTCTCCACATGACAATCAGGGTGCGGCTGAAGAAGTAGTGGAGTGATTACATAGCCGTGTTAGCCGCCAATTTCAGAGCAGTGTTCAAGCGCAGTGACCAGCACTCCACTTGCCTGTTAATTCAGCTCCTTAGACTCTTCTCAACCATTAGAATATTAGAAAGACTGTACTACCTCAGAAGAACTCAAAGAATTGTTCGATTTCCTACTTGCCAAAGCGTAACTTACCTTGTGGCACCTTGTCTGTTGCGTGCACGGCCCGGGACATCGATGGCCGGGCGTTTCTAGCGTGTGAGTGTCAGGAAGGCGGCCGGGCGTTTCTAGCGTGTGAGTGTCAGGAAGGCGGTGGGGTGCCTGGGGGAGCGGCAGTGCTGCTGAGAGGGAATGAAGGGATCTGTATGACTTTTCCATCACATTTCCCAGCGGTGTCCGGAATGGCCTCCTATTTTAATTCAGCTGTTTCTTTAAAACATATTTACTGATTAAAATCAAAAACTGCTTAACAGTTCAGCGTCACTCTCCAGAACATTGAACCTAAGTCTTTCAATTCATAGATTATCAGTATATGTAAGTTGTTGGGTTTTTTTTTTTTTTTTTTACACCGCAATAGGTACAATTTTGTTTTGTGAAACTGTCAAGCTAAAAATCACTGAATTTTCTTCAAAAGATTGTATGAAATAAGACAGCTTTCTAAATTAACTATTAGTCATTTAAAACGTGTTCTTCTCCAACAACTATCAAGTAGAGTTCAAACGTAAAATTATCAAAGCTCTAAGTTTATTGCAGTGTTCTCAGCTTTGATCTAAGAGAGAAAAAGCTAATTTTCCTAAGGACATAGCAAGGAAATTCACTAATAATATTTTGTGAAAACTACACCTTAGAAAACTACCAAAATGAGTCAAAATATACATGTATTTTCCTGTAATTACTGTGCTGGAGGTGAAATGAGACAGGAGTGAGGGTCCTCAGAACAGGTTATGATGTTTTTACGTCTACTGGGAAATCATGAAACTCATGTCAGAATTTCTTGGTGATCTTATGTTTCAATGTCAGCCTCAGTGACTACATAAATATATGGTAATCCAGGCTAGTATGAGACAGTTGGGAAGACTGAAGTATTTAAATGTGTTTTTGAATGTCTGTTTTCTACATGTGAGATGCCTTTTGCTTGTTTTAAAGTTTATGATACGGTCTGCCAAGTGGCACCACTTCTGTCTCTCTTTCTTTTTCTCATGAATTCATTTATATTCTCTTTTTTTCTGCCTCCTTCAAATTACCAGTTTGTCCATGTGTATGACTGTGACAAGCTTGTTGCTTTCCTCTCCAGGAGCCTCAGTTTTCTTCGTCTATAAAGGGAACACGTGGGTGTGTCCTGGCTGCCTCACAGATTTCTGTGTGAGGGTATCAGATGCAATCGTGTATGAAGTGGCTTGAAGATGGGGACAAATTATTGATATACCAGCAAGCAGTCTTACTGTGAGGGAAATGGAGATCCCAACCCCATTGTGATACTTAACCATGCACCTTTTCTGAAAAACCTTCCAAATATACAAAGAAGGCACAATCTTCAAGGCAACTTCTGTAACTGAGTCCAGTTATGAAGAAACCCCTGTCCCGACACCTGGGGTCCTTTTTAAGCCAGTAGGATTAGGAAATTGGCCCAGTGGCCTAAATCAGGAGTAGGGGTAGAAATACTTTTCCTACCACCCAGGCTTAAAAACACAAAGCCCTGCTGAAATATTTGCTATGCTTTTGGTCACCAGAATAATGTAAATGATAGAGAAATACCGACCTCCTGGTCCAATGTCTTGTCTCCTGGTGACAAATGATCCTAGCCTTTGTTTAGTGGGAAATTTTCCAGATGTTAGTCACTTTAATGCCATATTCAAGTGAAACGTGGCGCCATGAAGAGGTGACAGTGCCTTGTCCCCATGGACACATTTCTCAGGATTCAGTTCCTGACAGTTTGCCTGTCATTTGGGGGAGCTTGTCAGATCATTCTCTCTTGCCTTGGGAATCCCACAGATTCCTGCATGCCTTCAAACCTCCTTCAAACCTGATTCTCCCCTGAAATGTTTTAGTATGGTTCTCTCTAGTCTGGAGAATGTTTGGCAATCTGTGTTTTATAATAATTCTTTGCATAGTATTTATTGACACTAGATTCTATGTTATTTGACGATGAGACCATTACCTTGGAGTTTGTAAATTATATCAGATAATAATGAAAGAGCCACCCAAATATGTCTACATTATGTGAATAATCTACTGTAATTTAAAGACTGGTGTTGCTGCTATTTTTAATGTTTAGGTTATTTTAATTGAAATATATGTAATGTTTAAATTTAGGGAATTAAATTCGAAGATTTCTCTTGCCTTCCAGAATGTGAATATTATGCATAAGTATATATATTTTTGACATATTGTGGAGAAAACAAAATGACAATCTTTTCATGAGACTGTAAAGTGAATGATGATGATGGAATGAGCTTTGATTTTTGTTAACATTTTTATCAACGTGTCTAGAAATCTCCAACTTTTTTTTCACGTTTCTTGAAAGACATGTTCCCATTATATGAGTTTTAAGTAGATTGGGGTTGCATTTTTGTATTATGCTGTTACTAGATGTTAATCTCTAGTACGGTCAAATAAAATGTGCCTCCAAAACCAAGACCTTGGAATCTCTGATGTTTCCTTTTTTCTGGTTGTACTGGTTCCCCACACTCTTTCAGTTGATGACACTTGCCCAGTATTTGAAGAGGACAGTTAATTTCACCTCAGAGTCAAAATTTAAAAATCAGTGTGTGTATTATATGCAGAATATAGGTTCACAAATTTGAATTTAATTTGGCAAAGTCTCAAAGAATGTTCCAGAATTTCTCTTAATTCTCCTTCAGGTTAGTTTCTCCTCTCAGATTAACTATATAGAGAAATATTCTCACTTGCTTGATTACTTTATGGAAGTTTGTTCTTAACAGAGTAGGTTGAGCTCTTTCTCTTTCGTTCCTCAGTCCCTGGAAAAGCAATACTTCCTCTCTGCACCAGGATGCCTGCCCTGGCTGGGAGCCCCGCGGGTATGAGGAGGCTGCACCAGGATCCTCAGACTCGATGGCTGGGTGCTTCTGGATGAGTTTCTCTCTGTCCTGGGTAACACCATCTTTGCAGCTCTACTAAACTGAGGGGTATTTGGCATCACTGTCGCCCCCACCTCCACCCCTGCTCTGAAGATCCTCCTGGCCAGTTAGTTTTCTTCTAGCACCCTTTCTAAAGCAGCAACAGTCACCATCCTCCCTAACTAACAAGGAGTATGCGTGTCACACTCATAAATCACAATCCATCTTGAGGAATAAGGCTATTTTAGGAAAATTCAATATAAAAAACTAACATCTACTTTAACCTAAGATTAATTCTAGGTCTTACCAAGCTGGACAACTTTGCAAATCCACAGTAATCCCATGGAAGAATTCGGACTGCTTTAGGTAGTGGCAGTGGTAGGGTGGGTATACAGCATGGCATTGACAACCCATTAGGCTTGATTTCCAGATTCCGTTCAGTTCAGTTCAGTCACTCAGTCATGTCCAACTCTGAGACCCCATGGACTGCAGCACACCAGGCCTCCCTGTCCATCACCAACTCCCAGAGTTTACTCAAACTCATGTCCATTGAGTCAGTGATGCCATCCAACCATCTCATCCTCTGTCACCCACTTCTTCTCCTGCCTTCAATCTTTTCCAGCATCAGGGTCTTTCCCAAGGAGTCAGTTCTTCGCATCAGGTGGCCAAAGTATTGGAGTTTCAGCTTCGGCATCAGTCCTTCCAATGAACACCCAGGACTGATCTCCTTTAGGATGGACTGGTTGGATCTCCTTGCAGTCCAAGAGACTCTCAAGAGTCTTCTCCAACACCACAGCTCAAAAGCATCATTCTTTGGTGCTCAGCTTTCTTTATAGTCCAACTCTCACATCCATACATGACCACTGGAAAAACCATAGCTTTGACCAGATGGACCTTTGTTGGTAAAGTGATGTCTCTGCTTTTTAATATGCTGTCTAGGTTGGTCATAACTCTTCTTCCAAGGAGCAAGCATCTTTTAATTTCATGGCTGCAATCACAATCTGCAGTGATTTTGGAGCCCCCCAAAATGATGTCTCTCACCATTTTCACTGTTTCCCCATCTATTTTCCATGAAGTGATGGATCTGCATACCATAATCTTCATTTTCTGAATGTTGAGTTTTAAGCCAACTTTTTCACTCTCCTCTTTCACTTTCATCAAGAGGCTCTTTAGTTCTTCTCCACTTTCTGCCATAAGGGTGGTGTCATCTGCATATCTGAGCTTATTGATATTTCTTTCGGGAATCTTGATTCCAGCTTGTGCTTCATCCAGTCCGGCATTTTGCATGATGTACTCTGCATATAAGTTAAATAAGCAGGGTGACAATATACAGCCTTGAGGTACTCCTTTCCCGATTTGGAACCAGTCTGTTGTTCTATGTCTGGTTCTAACTGTTGCTTCTTGAGCTGCATACAGATTTCTCAGGAGGCAGGTCAGATGGTCTGGTATTCCCATCTCTTTAAGAATTTTCCAGTTTGTTGTGATCCACACAGTCAAAGTCTTTGGCGTAGTCAATAAAGCAGAAGTAGATGTTTTCTGGAACTCTCTTGCTTTTTCCATGATCCAACGGATGTTGGCAATTTGATCTCTGCCTTTTCTGGTTCCTCTGCCTTTTCTAAATCCACCTTGAACATCTGGAAGTTCATGGTCCACGTACTGTTGAAGCCTAGCTTGGAGAATTTTGAGCATTACATTGCTAGGGTGTGAGATGAGTGCAATTGTGCGGTAGTTTGAGCATTCTTTGGCATTGCCTTTCTTTGGGATTGGAATGAAAACTGACCTTTTCCAGTCCTGTGGCCACTGCTGAGTTTTCCAAATTTGCTGGCATATTGGGTGCAGTACTTTCACAGCATCATCTTTCAGGATTTGAAATAACTCAACTGGAATTCCATCACCTCCACTAGCTTTGTTCGTAGTGATGCTTTCTAAGGCCCACTTGACTTTGCAGTCTAGGATGTCTGGCTCTAGGTGAGTGATCACAGCATAGTGATTATCTTGGTGGTGAAGACCTTTTTTGTACAGTTCTTCTGTATACTCTTGCCACCTCTTCTTAATATCTTTTGCTTCTGTTAAGTCCATACCATTTCTGTCCTTTATTGAGCCCATCTTTGCATGAAATGGTCCCTTGGTATCTGTAATTTTCTTGAAGAGAGCTCTAGTCTTTCCCGTACTATTGTTTTCCTCTATTTCTTTGCATTGATTGCTGAGGAAGGCTTTCTTATCTCTCCTTGCTATTCTTTGGAACTCTGCATTCAAATAGGTATATCTTTCGTTTTCTCCTTTGCCTTTCACTTCTCTTCATAGGTATTTGAAAAGAAGCTATTTGATTCCCAGATTAGCAATTCCATATTTTAAAAATCCCATTTGGTGCCTACAAATCTATATGTAAACTAGGGCAACTGGCTTCTAGTTTCATGAAACTGATTATGAGGAAAGCTTGGCAAGAGAAAGTAGATGATTGCAAATTTATTCCTACTACTGGGAAAAAATTCCTATGATGATGCATAGTAAACAGCTTGAGCTTTGTCTCATAGACGGATGATCAGTGTGTCAGCCCACGAGGAGGCATAAAAGCCCCAGAAAGACTATTCACCTGCCCTCAGGTATGGCATTCATGTATGGTCCTTCCTGGGAGAAGCTTGGACCAAGTCATGCAGAGGACAAATAGCCAGGAAAGAATCTGAGAAAAAAATCATGTTCAATGATGTGGGTAAATTTATTTCACCTTTTTTTGTTGTTAATGTTGCTGTTTTCTATAGAGCATAAAGGAAAGTTAAACAGAAATCATTTATATTCATAATTCTAACATCCTGACAAAACCATTATAGTTATCTTGAATGCCCTTCTAATCTATCCATTTCCATGTGCCTCCTCTGTCTCTTTCCACTGCCAATATACTTTCAATCACTTCCCATGTTGCTTGCTGCTTAATCTTTATGGCTACCTAATGGTCATACCATAATTCCCTCAGTCCTTCCTTGATTGTAGGACATTTGGATTGTAAACTGCTTTTTCCCTTCTGTCATAAATAACGGTGTTATAAACAGTTTTATACATAAATCTTCTCCTTTCCTTGAGTCACTTCCTTATTTCTGAGAGAGAAGTGACAATCCTGAAGATAATGGATTTTTAAAAGTTTATTTTCATGTATGTCGCAAAACGCCCTCTCAAGAAATTGTATGGGACATCCAGTTGGTATATATCAACTACAGCCTCAACCTATTTGAAATAAATTTTATTTATTTATTCCAATAAAAGGCTAGTCTGATTCTCAAAGGTAAGCAAAGACTGGCTTAAAGCAAGGATGCAACCAGTCTTCTAACAAATCAAGGCATTTGCTGTATGGTTAGTGAAAGCCCTTTCAGAATAGTAAAGGTTTGCATTTTGATGACTGACTCCATTCCAGTAAGGATCTAAAGGCTGCTAGTTCCTTCTCGTATCCATTCTCCCCGGCTTCTGTGACTTAATTCTGGGCAACTATTAATTCCCAGCCTTTTGTTAACCAAAATTTCAGAAGCAGAGACCTGACCGAGGTAAGGAGACATTTATTGGGGAGTTGTTAGGACTGCAGTCAGGGAGACACAGATTCAAGAAGCAAGTGCTTATGTTGCCCTGGACTGCAAATGGGGGAGGATTATAAAGGCAAAACCCTACAAAGTTAAATAAATTGTCATGAATTAGGATTGAAGCTGGCAAGAAGTTGAGTGTTTGTTAAGCAAGGATTAGTTAGGGTCTGAAATGATTACGTAGTTGCAAAGAGGGAGGGAACTTTGCAACTACAAGTTTGCAGCTAGCTGCTGCTAGCAGATACTGTTTTAAAAATGGTTGGCTATGTGGTTGAGTTTGATATAATTCAGAGATGATTCAAGTTCTCAGTGGTTTAGGAAAGTGTCTGAAATTATATCCACAGTGGCCACCCAGCTCCACTTTTGGATGCCTGAACCACAGTTACTCATTTTTTTTTGTTCTTTAAATGATCTTAAATATCAATAACCTCAGATATGCAGATGACACCACCCTTATGGCAGAAAGTGAAGAAGAACTAAAGAGCCTCTTGATGAAAGTGAAAGAAGAGAGTGAAAAAGTTGGCTTAAAGCTCAACATTCAGACAACTAAGATCATGGCATGTGGTCCCATCACTTCCTGGCAAATAGATGGGGAAACAGTGGCTGACTTTATTTTTCTGGGCTCCAAGATTGCTGCAGATGGTGACTGCAGCCATGAAATTAAAAGATGCTTACTCCTTGGAAGGAAAGTTATGACCAGCCTAGACAGCATATTAAAAAGCAGAGACATTACTTTGCCAACAAAGGTCCCTCTAGTCAAGGCTATGGTTTTTCCAGTAGTCATGTATGGATGTGAGAGTTGGACTATAAAGAAAGCTGAGCACTGAAGAATCAATGCTTTTGAGCTGTGGTGTTGGAGAAGACTCTTGAGAGTCTCTTGGACTGCAAGGAGATCCAACCAGTCCATCCTAAAGGAGATCAGTCCTGGTTGTTCATTGCAAGGACTGGTGTTGAAGCTGAAACTTCAATACTTTGTACTTTGGCCACCTGATGTGAAGAGCTGACTCACTTGAAAAGACCCTAATGCTGGGAAAGGTTGAGGGCAGGAGGAGAAGGGGACGACAGAGGATGAGATGGTTGGATGGCATCACTGACTTGATTGACATGGGTTTGGGGTAGACTCCGGGAGTTGGTGATGGACAGGGAAGCCTGGCGTGCTGCAGTTCATGGGGTTGCAGAGTCGGACAAGACTAAGCAACTGAACTGAACTGAACTGAAATATATAGTCACTTTTGATCAATGGTGGCAAAGGAGAAAAAGCAGAAGTCATTGCATGGGGCATCTGAGAATGCACTTGAAAGGTGGCTGACTTAGCTTGCTTTCCTCCCTCCTCCCTTACGTTTTCTTACTGTCTGGAATGTGTTTGTAATAGCTGGAATTTTAGCAGCCATTTTAAAACCATGAGTATATAAGTTATAATCAAAGACAATGAAAATATGACACTTGAATCAGCCAATTCTACCTACCTTCAGTATTTTTTTATGGGAGGAAAAAAAGTGTATTTAAACAACTGTTATTTTAGTTCTCTATTACTAACAGCAGAACAACATGAGCCCTAACTTTTACAATGTTTTTCTAAGACAATGCTTTTCAAACTTTGCCTTAGAAGGCTTGTTGAAACACAGATCTCTCCTCCTTCCCTGAACTTTTCATTAAATGGGGTGGATGCGGGGAGAGAATTTGCACCTCTAACAAATTCCCAGATGAGGCTGTTCCGGATCATATTTTGAGAACTACTATTAGGGTATCTTTCCCCAAAATTACTTCTTAAACATTAGGGTAAATGCATTTAGAAAACACCAGTAAACATAGATGGCAATAAAAATAGATACCTCCAGATCCTAAAGCACTGTGGTCAGAAGTCCAGATATGTTTTATATGCTTTGCCTTGTGTGCTTTCCTTATACCATTGAAGAAATAGAGATCTGTTATTTTCTGAATAATGACTACAGTTGATATACATTTCCATATCTACATGTCCTCCTACAGTTATTTTCAACCACATTGCTACCTTATTTGGAACTATTTTATCAAATGTATAAAAATAAATGAATTTAACCTGAAGTTGTGGTGGTAAAGTCTCAAGCTGAGACTGATGTGTTAATTCTGTTAAACAAAGGTATTTGCTGGTGAGGCAGACTCTACCCAGAAGGAATTTTTCACAAACTAAATGTGACAGTCCTGAAAAATTATTGAAAGAGTGAAACAGCCCTATCATTCTAACTCTTCACTGGTTCAAGCCATTACAGGAATGCCAATGCAAAATAGATACAGAGTTATGTGCCATCTCATAAATGCTTTCAAGTTTTTACTTCAACACTGAGTGGATACTGAAAAAAAAAAAAAAAAGAGGCAGTGGGGTGGCGGGGGAGGGAACCAAAAAAAACTCAGCAAAATGTATGTGCTTTAATATACTTTGCCAACAAAGGTCCGTCTAGTCAAGGCTATGGTTTTTCCTGTGGTCATGTATGGATGTGAGAGTTGGACTGTGAAGAAGGCTGAGCGCCAAAGAATTGATGCTTTTGAGCTGTGGTGTTGCAGAAGACTCTTGAGAGTCCCTTGGACTGCAAGGAGATCCAACCAGTCCATTCTGAAGGAGATCAGCCCTGGAATTTCTTTGGAGGGATGCTGAAGCTGAAACTCCAGTACTTTGGCCACCTCATGCGAAGAGTTGACTCATTGGAAAAGACTCTGATGCTGGGAGGGATTGGGGGCAGGAGGAGAAGGGGATGACAGAGGATGAGATGGCTGGATGGCATCACTGACTCCATGGACGTGAGTCTCAGTGAACTCCGGGAGTTGGTGATGGACAGGGAGGCCTGGCATGCTGCGATTCATGGGGTTGCAAAGAGTCGGACACAACTGAGCGACTGAACTGAACTGAACTGAATAATAGGAAATTGCTTCCTATTTTTAGAGTCTTTTTCATTACTTTGTTTTCAATTCCAACAAGGAAGAGATAAGTTTCACCATTGCTTAATTTAGTCTTAATGGCTACTAATTATTTTTTATTAAAGATTATTATTAAACCAGTTTTACAGGTAGTTTTTCTCACACTTGTTAAGAAGATCATTGTGGAGGAAAAAGGGACTCCAATGTGGGAAGAGGTGAAGAGGACCCCAAGGGTGGTGCTGAATGGACACCCCAGGATGAGAGCTGGGTGCTAATGGGGGTGGCAACCAGTACAGACTGGAAGAGGTCAGAAGGCTTTAGAGATTTCTTGGGGATGATGAACACAGAATACATAATAAATCTGAGTGTATTTGTGGTGGCTTAGTTGATAAGTCATGTCCGACTGTTGCGACCCCATGGACTGTAGCCTGCCAGGCTCCCTTCTCCATGGGATTTTCCAAGCAACACTACTGGAGTGGGTTGCCATTTCCTTCTCCAGGGGATCTTCCCATCCCAGGGATCAAAGCTGAGTCTCCTGTATTGCAGGCAGATTCTTTACCGACTGAGCTATGAGGGGAGCATTTATTTAGAGGCAAATTAGATCATCAGAGTATTGAGGACTGAATGAAAGTCTATGAAAAAAAATTATCATTATTATTTAAGGAGAACAAAGAGTAGTACAGTTATGGCTTAACTAGATACTGTTTTCATAGGCATAATCATATAATGTTAATTATGTAATATTTAAATGTTGATCTAATCAACAGGATGCTGATATAACTTATTGGGAACTTGGGGAGATTAGAAGGATTGAACCCGTGGGGTGGGGAGTGTAGGTGTATGTGAGAGATGTCAAAATCATCTCCCATGGTGGTAATCAGTGATAATGCCTAAGACTGAAACGTCAAGTGTAGGAGTATAAGGATGTTACTCAGATATGTGAAAGTAAAGCCAAAGAACCAGTTGAGAGAGCTGAAACTAGTTTCCTCTGAAGAAGGGAAATGGAGGAAGAGATGGAAACTGCTGGTTTTTTGTTTTGTTTTGTTTTTTTTCAACAAGCCTTGCAAGCAGTTCCATAAACCTTAAACTAAAAACTGGGGGTGGGGGGAAACAGATACTGGAAAGGAAAAAGACGTGATCTGTGATCAAAGGCTGATTGTAATCTAACAGTGCAAATAACAAGAAACCTTATAAGTGCAGCTGTTGCTTCTGTCTGCTCAGCCCTTGTCCTTCCCCTCATCCCTCCCAAGTCTTCAGAAAACTACCGTCCTTGCTACAGAGGTGGTCAGGTGACCCAGGGTAGTAGGCCAGTTATAGATCCTCACAGCCACAGTGATTGGCCTAAGAGGTGGCACACGACTTAAACTAAGCCATGACTTAACTAAACACAATACTAACTAAGCACACGACTTAAACTAAGCCATGACTTAACTAAACACAAGACTTAAACTAAGCACATGACTTAAACTAAGCGTTCCTGGGGCTTTTCAAATTCCTGCCCAGGGGTGAGAACCTCTTGTTCTTCTCTGATCACAAAACCTAGGATATACTTGTAAGGGCAGCCCTCTACCTCACCATCTGGACAAGTTCCTTCCAGCCAACAAAATTAATGTGCCAAAGCAAACAGAGAATAGAGAAGGACAAAGAGGGTCCTCAAAGCATTCAAAGGAGTAAATCCAATCTTCCTCCAGACCAGCTCTACGCTGCCCATTGGTCAGTTAAATCCCTCCTTTTGTTTAAGCAAGATTGAATTGGGTTCCTTTCCATTGTAGTCATAGATACACAGTCAAAAAGCATCAAACAAAACTTTAAAATAAGATTATTACAGAAAGTTGCAAACAAACACAAAAGTAGAAAGAGCATAATTTCCACATTCCATCACCCAGCTTCACAACTATTAATGTTTTGAGTATCTTGTTTCATCTGTCTATCCTTCTACCCTTTTTGTTCCTTAGAAATACATTAAAAGAAAATCCCAGACGTTCGACTCAGCCCCTACAATCTACCTGTGCTTTATGCACTGGTCCTGGTGAACAGTAAGGTGCCAAACAAAGGCCAGTTTTGTTCATATTGAAGCTATCTGGTCAAATACTGGCAATATTATATGGCTTGATCTAATACCTCAATATGAATTGAAAGTGAAGGTGTTAGTTGCTCAGGCCTGTCCAACTCTTTGGGACCCCATGGACTGTAACCCGCCAGGCTCCTCTGTCCATGGGATTTCCCAGGCAAGGATACTGGCGTGTGTAGCCATTCCCTTCTCCACGGGATCTTCCCAACCCAGGGGTTGAATCCTGGTCTCCTGCATTGCAGGTGGATTCTTCACAATCTGAGCCACCAGAGAAGCCCTTTATGAATCTAATCCAACTGCTAAGGACTTTTTTTTTTTTTGATACTGCAAGGAGATCCAACCAGTCCATTCTGAAGGAGATCAGCCCTGGGATTTCTTTGGAAAGAATGATGCTGAAGCTGAAACTCCAGTACTTTGGCCACCTCATGCGAAGAGTTGACTCATTGGAAAAGACTCTGATGCTGGGAGGGATTGGGGGCAGGAGGAGAAGGGGACCACAGAGGATGAGGTGGCTGGATGGCATCACTGACTCAATGGACATGAGTCTAAGTGAACTCCGGGAGTTGGTGATGGACAGGGAGGCCTGGCGTGCTGTGATTCATGGGGTCACAAAGAGTCGGACACGACTGAGCGACTGATCTGATCTGATTATCACACCTAACAAGATTAAGATTAATTCCTTAATATCTAACACCAAGTCCATTTTCAAATATTCCCACTTGTATCAAATATGTCTCTGTATCCACCATTTGTTCAAACAGAATCTGAATAAAGTCTCCACAGTGATTTGGTTAAAATATCATTTTAAGTGTTCTCACTCTCATTTAGCACTCTTGAAGGAACCTTGAAAGGTGACATGAGATGGTGGGCAATCCTCAAACAGAAGTCAGAAGAATCAGGTCCCAACTCCTTGTTTATACTGTTTACTATACCCACACTTTACATTGAATAATATGCCATATATGTGTATGTGCATGTGGATATGCACCTATGCCAGGCAGGGTGCTCTTTGCTTCACATCCATTCTGCGTTTACCCTCATGAAGGGGTTACCAGTATCGTCTGTGTTTTGTGAACACGGAAGCGCCCCCAAGGAGGTCGGCTGACTCGCCCAACATCATTAGTAAGTAGCAGAGTTGAGGGTGGAATTCAGGCCATGTGGCTCCAAAGTCCAAGCTCTTAGCCCCTCCCCCATCTGTGCCTAGTATGCCCCAGTCCTGCTGAGCAATGAAGTGCCAAACACATGCCTATTAATATATTTTATTTCACAAAGTGCTGAGATCTTGTACGGAAGAAGGACATAAGAGCCTATGGAAGTAAGCAGGGCTGAAGGACTGCATCCGTGTGGCTCAGGGGAGTCAGGATTTGGGGTGGTCTGTTGCGCTTCTTTTCGTTAGTCACCCACGCCCAGGCATTCCTGTTTGAGTCCACCAGCCTCGCTGCCATGGTCCTCACCACCCCCACCCCCACCAAAATGGACGACCTCTAGTCTTCCTTCCCTCACCTCCTTACCCCAGTGGTCATTTCTCTTTAACTCCTGATTTATTTTCTTTTTTTTGCTCAGTCTCTTTAGCCTCCTTCCAACCCCAGCCTCCAAGCTAACCCCAGCTCTTTAACTATAACATATTCAATTAGAGTGATTTGACTCTGGTGGGGCCAGAAGTTAGTGACCCCCAGCATTGGTGTTTCAGATTAAAGGGCCCAAGCACCTCCCTCAGCTGGAAGATCTAATTCTGTCCGTTTCAAATATATTAGCCTTGGAGAATTACAGCAGGTACACCATCTATCCCAGCTGCTTTGGACTGATCCACTGTTCTGATATGGTCAGTAGGATGCCCAGTTCACATGGCACTTCCCAGGGAGCTGTCTGCTTCATGAGGACAACTGGAAGTGGAGGTATAGGAGGATTACCTCATCATTTCTTCTCAAACTTTGATATGCATGCAAATCCCACCAGGATGTTGTTAAAATGCAAATTCTGATTCAGTAGCTTTAGGGTGGGGCTTCCCAGCTGGCTCCGCGGTAAAAATTCCACCTGTTAGTGCAGGAGATGCAGGAGATGTGGGTTCAGTCCCTGGGTTGGGAAGATCCCTTGGAGGAGGGCATGGCAACTCACTCCGGTATTCTTCCCTGGGGAATCCCATGGACAGAGGAGCCTGGTGGGCTGCAGTCCATGGGGTTGCAATGAGTTGGACACGACTGAGCCACTGAGCACCCATGCACCACTCTTGGTGCTATCTTGGGTAGCTCCCAAGATGCTGCCTTTCTAACAAGCTAGCAGGCGATAACAGTACTGCTGGTCTGTGGACCACTCTTCGAGTAACAAGAATCTAGATCACTGGTTCTCAGCACCAATTGCATGTTAGAGCCACCTAAAGTGAAAGTGTTAGTCACTCAGTTGTGTCCTACTCTTCGCGACACCATGGACTACTTGTCCATGAATTCTCCAGACAAGAATACTGGAGTGGGCTGCAATTCCCTTCTCCAGGGGATCTTCCCAACCCAGGGATTGAACCTAACTCCCCTAACCCCCTAGAAGCACGTTAGAGCCACCTAATGTGCTTCTAATTAGGGAGGACTTAGGTGCAGGGAGTTATACAAGCTCCTCAGCTGATTCTAATGAACAGTCAGAGTTGAAAAACACTGCTTTGGAGACTGAAGCAGCAGCAGATATTGGGTGGTCAGTTGGATGAATCCCTGGCCAGATAGAAAAGTGCGATGGTTACAGGATGGTGGGGCTCTGGCTTCCAAGCCTTTTCATTGCCTGTGCTTCTTGCCTCTCCTCCATGTCACTCTCTCTTCATTTCCCCTTACCAATCCATCCACTTCTCAAATCTTCATCTCAAAAAGAGAAAAGTTGACCTGAAAATCAACACCTCTTCCTAGATCCCTCAGAAAACTGAGGTCACAAGGCAACCATCACCCTGAAAGTTGGAGGGACGAGGAAATACAGAGAATCTCAACCTAGCAGAAGCACAAGTCCACAGCTGGAGCCAGTAGCGGTGGGAACATTGCAAACGTAAGTGACAAATTGTTGGAGGCTCAGAGTGGGCTAATTTGAGAGTTGAAAATTCCAAAGCCAGTGGGGGCAGGGAGGGATGGGGGTGCTTATAGGGGAGGATGTCTATCCTTTTGTTTATTTCCTGAAGCATCATCAGATTCTCAAGGTGAAGACTAGAGAAACGTCCCCTCATACTTCCAACAAGTAGAGAGGAAAAGACGGTGTTGCTTCAAGGAAATAAGTCTTTCTGAAAAAGATGCTGGAACTTTGAAATCAAGCAGGCAGGGTTGTTACTGTACTTTGTCGTATGACCATACCTACCTTGTGAGGACGGCTGGGAAATACATGACCACACTCACTTTGCAAGGGAGGCTAGGAAATATAATCTTTCTTCCAGGGAGCATGTGCTCAGCTAAAGGAGAGTTCTGTTACTATGGAAGAAGCAGAGATAAGATGTGAACAGGCAGCAACTATGGGTCCCTGGCATCGTTGTGGAACAGGAGGGAAGCAGGCAGGACACAACATTTAACAGAAAGACAAAGGCTGGTTACATGGTAACCACTGATGGGTTGTTACATGCTACATCACCAATGGGTTGTTACATGCTAAATGCTGGGGATTGAGGGTAAACTGGTTCCCTCTCCCCAAGGAGCTCATAGTCTAGGGGGAAACGCATATGTGCATACAACTGAAACTGTACAACCCGGAGTGGAACTTGAACCCACTGTCTGAATTGAGATGACACATCTGGTCTCGGGGCTTAATGAAGTTCAAGTTCTTTATGTCTCATCGTAGAAAGAATTCGGTGAGAAGCAAAGTGATAAGAAGTGGATTTATTTAGAGAGGTACACATTCTATCGATAGAACACAGTCCATCTCAACAGGCACGAAGGGCTTGAGAGAGACACAGTCTATGCAGAGTCTGGGTCAGCTCAGAAGGCACAGGCCCTTAAATATAGGGTGGTTAGTTCTTATGGGCTGGGTAATTTCAAAGTCTAATGAGGAGGAAATTTCCAGGAGCTGAGCCACTGCCCAATTTTGGGCTTTTAATGCTCACAGCCTCAGAACTGCCATGACCCTGTGGGTGTGGCATTTAGCATGCTAATACATTGAATGAGTGTACAGGGAGGCTTAAGGTCTACTGGAAGTCAGATCTTCCACCATCTTGGACCTAGTCAGTTCTAACCAGCCTTTGTCATTCTTTTAAACACTGTGTCCTGCCCGCTTCCCTCCTGTTTCACAACGATGCCAGGGACTGATAGCTGCTGCCCGTTCACATCTTATCTCTGCTTCTTCCATAGTAACAGAACTCTCCTTTAGCTGAGCACATGCTCCCTGGAAGAAAGATTGTATTTCCTAGCCTCCCTTGCAAAGTGAGTGTGGTCATGTATTTCCAAGCCCTCCTCACAAAATAGGTGTGGTCATATGACAAAGTATTGGCCAATGGGATGTACATCAAGCAGGTGTCCAAGCCCTCAGCCCCATAACTGTGAATGACCTTATTTGGGAAAAGGGTTTTTGCAAATATAACAAAGTTACAGATTTGGCAGTGAGCTTGCCCTGGATATGAGGGGCAACAGCTCTCCATCTTCCCTTTTCTGTTGTATTCTGCCTGGCAAGCAGATTAATAGCTGGTCCAAAGCAGACATCCTAGACAATGAGGTGGAAGCCTCAACTGATAGCCTGGGTTCCTGATGACTGTAGAGTCGCCATGCTGCTGCTGCTGCTACTAAGTTGCTTCAGTTGTGTCCGACTCTGTGCAACCCCATAGATGGCAGCCCACCAGGCTCCCCCGTCCCTGGGATTCTCCAGGCAAGAACACTGGAGTGGGTTGCCATTTCCTTTTCCAATGCATAAAAGTGAAAAGTGAAAGTGAAGTCGCTCAGTCGTGTCCAACTCTTAGCGACCCCATGGACTGCAGCCCACCAGGCTCCTCCGTCCATGGGATTTTCCAGGCAAGAGTAGTGGAGTGGGGTGCCATTGCCTTCTCCAGAGTCACCATAGTGTTGCTGAGTTAAGTCCTATGGACCTTGCTCGGGCCCTAGCCTGGCTGAAGCTCTCTGCCTTGGGAGGGGAGAGTTCTTTTTCCTTTCGGGGTTTGAGCAGCCAAATAATAATCGAAGCTGAGATGGATGCAGCACAAGCTTTATTCAGTGATCAAAGAATGGAGAAAATGAACTAAGTTCACAGATCAACTTCTCACCCACCTGGTGAGAGAGATTTCATTTTAAAGAGTAAAGGGAGAAGGAGTGAGGCTAATGATGGGGAAGCATATGAACTAATCTACCAGGAAAGGCTTTCTCTCAGGGAGTCGGTTGCACCCCACCTTTTTTTTTTTTTTTTCATCCTCTCTTGATCCTAAATGTTCCATCATGGTCACTGGTGCTGCTATATCCCCCCAGGCTCCTCTGTCTGTGGGATTCCCTAGGCAAGAATACTGGAGTGGGTTGCCATTTCCTCCTCCAGGGGATCTTCCCAACCCAGGGATCAAACCTGCATCTCTTGCGTCTCCTGCCTTGGCAGACAGGTTCTTCACCACTGAGCCACCTGGTCACTGGTAGGTATGTCACTTAATATGCTAATGTAGTAAAATCAAGGTTTAATAAGACTCAGGTCTGTTGGAGGTCAGATTCATTGCCATCTTGGCCCCAGCTGGTTCCATCTGGTTTTTCATCTGTAGCTTCCTGTCTTATCTATGGATACTTCAGCTTAAAGATTTAGGTGAACCCCTGCCAAAGGTGGGGGTTGCAGGGCTGTGAGCAAAGACCTGGAGCAGCTCTGGTGACAACGGCAGCCGGCATTTACATAAACTAAGAAACAGACTTCTAATTTCCGGAAGCCTTTGTGATAGTTTGGACTTCTGTCTCTTGTAGCAGAACATTTTACTAACAAATGCATCAACTAAGCACAAATCTGCTTCTTTTTAGACCTCTCATAAGTATTCACAATGCAAAATAAGTTATAGGCAAGTTCTGTTTCACTTTGAATGAAATATAACCCCCTTTAGAGGGGTCAGAGAGGCCCTGTGTGATCTGACTCTGTCAGCTTGTCCAGTCTCATCTGATACCACTGTTCTCTGGCAGGACACGTGGAATACTGCAGCCTTATGCCTGTGTTGTTTGTAACACAAATACTTTGTGAGGACGTGCTATGAGCTGCGTGTCCAGTGGGCACACGGCGGCAGACCCTACCCTTACAGCCAGCTTTTTATCTGTTTGGCTTATAAGCTCATTTATTTTCCAACTCAGAGCCTTGCCCCATAGTGTCCCTTCAGTCTAAGGCAGGGCTGCCCAATAGGACTCTTCTAGTGATGGAGATATTCTTCATCTGTGTTGTCCAACTTGGTAGACACTAGCTGCATGTAACCATTGAGTATTTGAAATGTGGCTGGTATGGCTGAGAAACTAAGATTAGATTAATTTATATTTAGACAATCACACGTGACTAGCAGCTGCCAGGATGGACAGTATGGATCCCAACGACTCTGGGGCACACAGCTTCTTACACCTTCAGTGGTTTTAGAGAGTAGTCACAAATTCTCTGACATGCCTCTAATTGAGAGATGGGTCTATATCCCCTCTCTTTGAATCTAGCTGGGCTTGTGCCTAGTGACAGAAGTGATTAGGGGTGGGCAGCACACCCACAGCCAAAGTGGCTCAGGTGGTAAAGAATCTTCTTGCAGTGCAGGAGACCCAAGAGATGTGGGTTCGATCCCTGGGTCAGGAAGATCCCCTGGATAAAGAAACAGCTACCCACTCCAGTATTCTTGGCTGGAAAATACTATGGACAGGGGAGCCTGTCAGGTACAGTCCAGGGGGTTACACAGAGTTGGACATGACTGAGCCACTAAGACTACAACCAAAGTGGGTCCTGGTTTCCTGGCCAGGGATCAAACTCTGTGTCGGGAGCTCGGAGCCTTAACCATCGTGCTACCCAAAGTCCCGGAATGATTTCAACAGGACTTTCCAGGCTAGGAAAGAAGAAACCTTGCAGCTTCTGCCTTGATCTCATAGGCCTGGGACACTTGCTCTCAGGAAGCTCCATCACAGAAAGTAGTCACCACCCTATGAGCAGCCAAAGCTGTGCGAAGAGGCCACGTGCAGCTGCTCCATCCTTCGGGGCATCCCTCCCAGGCACCTATATTGGTTTCCTGTGGCCGCCATGATGAATTACCGCCCACATGGAGGCTTAAAACAACAGAAATCCATTTCCTTCCAGTTCTGAATCCTGCCGGAAGTCGGAAATCAAGATGTCAGCGGGTGTCCTGGTGTTAAAGGTGTTGCTGCTTCCTGCGTCTTTAAGAGAGCGTCTGTTCCATTCCTCTGTCCTAGTTTCTAATGGTATGTGGCAATCACTGACGTTCCCTGACTTATCGACACATCACCCCAACCTCTGCCTCCACCTTCATACTCCTTCCCCTGTGCTTCTCCTCTCAATTCTCTCCTTTCTCATAAAAGGACACCAGTTATTGGCTTCAGGGCTCACCTAAGCCCAGGATGAGAGCATTTCAAGAGCCTTAACTGTGATCGTGTCTACAAAGACCCTTTTCCCAAATAAGGTCAAATTGCACAGGTAAGGGGGACTAGGACTTGGCCCACCTCTTTGGAGCCACTGTTTAGCCCCAGTCATGTGTGTGAGGTGTCCTGGAGATGATTCCCGCCCGCCAGGTGTTCGAGCTACTCCCAGACACTCACATTTCCCTGGCTACGACCCTAAACATTGTGGGGCAGAAAGAAGTCGTGATCACCATGTCTTGTTTGAAATCCTGACCTACAGAACTTTTGAGTATAATAACATGATATTCTATGTCATAGTTTGGGATGGGTTATCAGAGAGTATCCCATGGACGGGGGAGTGTAGTATGCTACAGTCCATGGGGTCGCAAAGAGTCGGACACGACTGAGCAAATTCACTTCACTTCATCAGGGAGTAATAGATAACTAGAAATTCCTATTCACCTTTTTTAACCCCCAGATCAAATAACATTTCTTCAAAGAGTCCTCCTTAGACACCACTTCCAAGTCTAAGTTACATTCCCCTCTTTTCCTTTCTGGCACATATCACAGTTTATAGTTGCATATGTAGTTAGGCATTTTTCGGTTTTAAAGGTCTCGCCACTAGACCTGAGTTGCATGAAGCCAGAGACCACGTTTGTTTCATTCAACACTACATCCTCTTATGTACCCGGCACACAGTAAGTGCCCCATCAATATTTGCCAAATGAATGAAATTCGGAGCTTTGTGTGACTGAACCTACAATCGATGTTTCTTTGTCATATGAACTCAGGCAGCTCTACAAAGACATTGTTTATTTGGCCTTTTTGCTTTCAGCAGATTGAGTAAACCAGAATGCAGCATATGGGAAGCAAAATGTTCATTTCCAAGGTTTAGACAATAACAAGGTTCTTTCAGTTCTTTGCATTTGAATAATTGCTGTGGTTTTTAATTGCGGTGAAAACAAATGAACAAAATGAACAAAAGCCAGAACTGGTCAGACAGCCAGGCTGTGAGAGACATCTTTAATTTTTTAAGAAGCATCTTTAAGTTCACAAAATGAACCTTTAAATTGTCCTAATATGAGTGTGAATCTCATGCTACATTCTTCCATGAAATGAAAGCTTAATGACAAATAACAAAGAACAGCCTCTTGCTGGCATCTTTGTCATCATCGGTCTTGTTCTAGAAAGTCCCTGGCTATAAGTTCTGCTGTTACTTGTCTTGGAAGAGAAACAAAATAGGACTTGGAACAGGGAAAAAAATAGGAAAAACAAGACATGCTAAATGATGCCAAGAATGCTCAGATAAAACTTGTAACCAGCTGTACGAATGCGCATAGAGATAGAGTCTAAAATCAGACCGGAGGCAGTAGGAATCTTCAGAACTGAGTACAAGCAGTCAGTGCTCATCTTTATTACTGTCACACAGGTCCTGGTGACCGGAAGGATTCCTGACTCTCCAGAGGTGCATCCAGTTTTCCCACTGTAGGAATTTAAACATGATCTGATTATGCTCTCATGACCCTATGTGATTGTGTTCTGAGTTTCCGTGGATTCTTTTTGAAACCCTTTATACTTATTTTATTTCTGGCTGCTCTGGGTCTTTGTGTCTATGGATGGGCTTTCTCTAGTTGTGGTGAGTGGGGGCTGCTCGTTGTGGGGCTTCTCGTGTTGTGGGGCACGGGCGCTAGGCCACGCGGGCTTCAGCAGCTGTGGCTCACAGGCTTAGTTGCTCCACGGCTTGTGGGTCTTCCTGGACCAGGGATCGAATCTGTGTCCCTTGCATCAGCAGGTGGATTCTTAACCACTGGACCACCAGGGAAGCCCTTTTTAGATTCTCCATCTGTTTGGCATCCATTCATCACAGCACCAAACTAAAGCTCAAAGTTGTTTACACTTGGCTGTGATCCAGAGCCCACACTGAACCACTTCCTAGTCTAATCCTCACACACTGAACCAGTATTTCCATGGCCCTAAATCACCCCAGGGCCAGTGACCAAACAGGTAGGGACCACCTCTATAGCCAAAGCCCAGCTACATTATTCAAACTAGCCACTTCTCCACTGTTTCTTCTGCCAGGTCCTGCCTTTTCTGTGGAAGCCCCATCCAAGGCTCTGGCGGTGAGGCTCTCCCCTCACTCCCCTCTGCCCCCACCTCATTCTTCCCTGAGTGGCCCTGCGTGGTGTGGCATGCCCCATCCCCCCAGCAACTTCAGGCAATGAAATCTTCTGTCAATGGCATCATTGTTTCCACGTCATCACTTGGTCACCTCCATGAACTGAAATCCCATGAGTACAGCTGAGACTGATCAGCCCTTCAGGACTTTGCAGTCGCTGTTTTCCTCTGCCAGGAGCCCTCATCCCCTTGTATCCACATGGTTCCTCTGTCACTGCAGTGAGTCTCTGCTCTGACATCACCATATCCAAGCAAGGCCTCCCTGAGCACCCATCTAACTAGCCTGCCGACCCCTCCCAACTCTAGATGCCTGTCTTTTTGTTGAGTTTTATTTCTCTAAATAGCTCTCATCACCACCCGACTCAGATGTGTTTATTTTGTATGTTCCCTTACTCTGTACTGCCTAGAACCACACTCCCACTACAGAAAGGCACAGATTCTTGTTAACAGCAACATTTCCACCACTTAGAACAATGCCTGGCACACACAGTGGGTGTAAACTCTTTCCTAAAGGATGAACTTTTTATTTTTTCCAGAGCACCCAGCCTGTTAATGAGTACATGAATGGCCAAAATCCCCTTCAAATTTATAACTCTCGTTGGACTTGGTAATCCGCTGAGAAGCCAGATCTCTGGATCAATAAGATATGAATTTCTAAAAGGGAGTATAAGTGGTTCAGAATCATATCAATGGATAATCCCAGGATAAAATCCTAGACAAGCAGATTTGTGGAATCAAACCTGGGGATTAGGACAAGTAAGCAATTACTCTGCCGGAATTATCCAGCCCTCTGCCTTTTCTCTGAAAATGTGCCTGGCCTTGGGTTTTGGGCTCTGTGACTCTGAGAAGGTGAGGGAAATACTTTCCTTTATCATATAGGAATAGCATCATGCCCTCATAGGAGGCCAAAGTAGGGTCTAGGAAGCATCTTAGCAAGGGTTGGCCTGACACCCCTTAGTGTGTGCTGGGTGCTTCCTTACAGATGGAGCCTAGATCACTGCAAAAGCAGCTCACCAGCTGTACAACCAGCTCAACCCTAATTCACACCTGATATTGGCAGCCTTTTCTCCCAATGAGCACAAACACTGCAAACACATCTCAGAGGGCACTTTTAATGATATATCTCAAAAAGATCTTTATGCCATATCACAGGGGGCTTCTCAGATGGTGCCACCTGCCAGTGCAGGAGATGCAAGGGACGGGAGTTTGATCCCTGGGTCAGGAAGATCCCCTGGAGTAGGAAATGGCAACCCACTCCAGTATTCTTGTCAGAATTATTCTACGGACAGAGGGGCTTGGTGGGCTACAGTCCATGGGGTCACAAAGAGTCAGATACTACTCAGTGACTGGGCATGCATGCCATATCACAGGTTGCTTATAATGACGTATCTCAGAAAGATGTTTATGCCATGTAGATAAAGAGGAAAAAAAGTCTAGCAACAATGGTGATGAAAACTACAGAGGCTTAAAAGGGGGAGGGAAGGGAGAAGAAAGGAAGGAGGAGGGGGGAGGGACGTGGAGAGGGCAGGAGGAAGCAAGGAACTTCCTTTCTGAAAGACAGGAGAACTCACTTTCCTCTGTCCCATTGCCTCAGTGGAAAAAATTCCCCAAATAATTTTGAGGCAGGCTGATTTGGAGGCTGATCCACTATTGACCTTATGATGATTCCTTAATCTAACCCAGATGCTGTCATTTAGAACTAAAATTAGGTCACTCTTTCTTTGTTTTTGCTCTTTAGTTGCGAAGTCATGTCAACTCTTTGGTGACCCCATGGACGGTAGCCAGCCTGACTCCTCTGTCCCTTGGGATTTCTCAGGCAAGGATACTGGATTGGGTTGCCATTTCCTTCTCCAGAGTTTAAAGACACTCTGAGATTATTGGAATGAAGATAGTTAGAGAAAGGAGAAGTCAGAGAATAAGAATCTGTGAGTCTCAGCGTGTCAGGGGACAGAGCTCTGGCAGGCAGGCCAGCTGGCATCTGCATGGATTCAGGTAAAGTCCTGTTGTGCCGTGGCCACCGCCACGCCATTTACATACCGTCTGTGGCTGCTCTGTAACCCTCGAGTTGACTGGTTGCAGCGGAGATGGTCTGCAAAGCTGAAAACATTGAATATGTGACCCTTTATAGAAAAGTTTGCTGAACTTCAGTGGCTATTAAAGGAGCAGAGTGACTTACCCGGCTGTTGTGGTCTGACTGATATATTTCTGAGGGCTGTGTAACACCCTTCACTTTGAGTTCCTCTTTTTCAAGCAATCTTGTGAATGTTATTAGACTTTCGGAGTATGTTTTCCTATTAAAGAGGAATTCTTGAAGCAGACTTGCTACAAGAATTCCCAAACATTCTGAAAAGTGAAAATGAAAGTGAAGTTGCTCAGTCATGTCCTTGGCAACCCCATGGACTATAGCCTACCAGGCTCCTCCGTCCATGGGATTTTCCATGCAAGAGTACTGGAGTTGCCATGGCTTTCTCCAGGGGATCTTCCCAACCCAGGGATTGAACCCCGGTCTGCTGCATCGCAAGCAGATGGTTTACCGCCTGAGCCACCAGGAAGGCCCCCAAGTGTCCTGGACAGCTGTTATTTCTAACTGAAAACTGCTGAACTGGCCTTCTGCCACAGTCTCTCAGAGACTCACATGGTAAGCCAGTTTGCAGGCAGTCTAACAACCCTAACCCTATTAGGTTCAGATCCGCCAGGGGGAAGACCGAACTCTGGACCTGAGCTGGCTTGGAGTGCAAGCCCCATGCTCTGACTTCACTCACACAGCAGTCACATTCACACCCCTTAGGGTACCAGGGAAGAGTTTGTGCCAGTAAGGGGCTTGGTATTTGTGAATTTTGATTTAGGCCTCTTACCGTTTCATTTTTTCTGTATTGAAGTCATACGTGGATACAATCCTAAAAATCAAATAGAAAAACAGGATTAAAACAAAAATAACAATCACCTCCCCAAGGTCCTCCTGATCTTCAACTCCCACTACCCAGAACCACCATTTTCAAATCTTCTCATTGTATTTCTTCATATTTGCCTTCATAATTCTAAATAACATGCTAAATCATGCTCTTTGCAGGACAGTCGTATCAAGGAAATAACAATATCTCCTCCCCTTCTCCCCCACTTTTTAACAGTCCCTCAGTTATCCTTCTCCATGACCTGCACTGATTTGTCTCTGGGCTGCTGCACAGCTGTAACCCTGCAGCTTCCCTTCAGCATTGTTTGGGGGCTTCCTGCAGTCTCTGTCTGAGATCCCCATCTCCTAGACCCTGAAGAAACTAGCTGCTGCTAAGCTGCCAAGTCACGTCAGTCATGTTCGACTCTGTGCGACCCCATAGACGGCAGCCCACCAGGCTCCGCCATCCCTGGGATTCTCCAGGCAAGAACACTGGAGTGGGTTGCCATTTCCTTCTCCAGTGCTTGAAAGTGAAAAGTGAAAGTGAAGTCGCTCAGTCATGTCCGACTCAGCGACCCCATGGACTGAAGCCTACCAGGCTCCTCCATCCGTGGGATTTTCCAGGCAAGAGTACTGGAGTGGGGTGCAATTGCCTTCTCTGAAAACTGTCTTCTGTAGCTCCAGTTTGCTATTACCCTGAGTGTAGAGCCCTGTGTGGCCCTGGCCTGCTCTCCTTTGGACCTAAAAGTAACAGAGTTCTGCCTTTCAGCTGTCTGAGGGTCATTGTGTTGTGTCATGCCATCAAAAGAATCTTTAAACTTTAAAATAAGACAACCCATCTATAGGCTGTCTATAAGAAATCTACTTACAACATAAAAACAAATAGGTTAAAAGTAAATAACAAAGGTAGGCCATACAATTACTAACCATGAGAAAGCTGGAGTGGCTGTATTGGATCATATTCAAATAAAATAATGTCCTTCGAACAAAGAATATTATCACAGACAAAAAGATATTTCAGGGTGATAAAGGGAACAATTTGTCAAGAAAACATAACAATTCAAGTGTGTAGGCCCACAATAACATAGCTTCCAAACACAGGAAACAAAAACTTTGGGAACTTCAAGGAATAGACAAAGTTAAAATCATTGTTGAAGAGTTTAATACTTCTTTCTCGATAATGAACAGATGAAGTAGAAAATGAATCAGCATATAGACAGGTTTGTAATACTCTCAGCTGATTTGACCTCGTTGACATTTATGGCACATTCCACCCAACAGTAGAGTACACATTCTTTTCAAATGAACATAGAATATTCAAGTAGTACATATTCTGGGCATTAAAACAAGTCTCACTGAATTTAAAAGGATCAAGATAACACAAAGCATATTCTCTGCTCAGTAGAATTAAACTTAAAATCAGTAACAGAAGGTTATGTGACCGCAAAACCTAAATACTTGAAAATCAGGCAGCATATTTCTAAATAAGATGTCAAAGAAGAAAGCACAAGAGAACCTGGAAATATTTTGAACAGAATGAAAATGAAAGCCCATACATCAACACTTATACACACGTTGTAGCAGTACATTAAGGGGAATCTGTAGTATTAAATTTTCTGAGGAAAAAGAAAGGTCTAAAATCAGTGCTCTACATTTCTACCTTAAGAAACTGAAAAAAGAAGGGCAAGTTAAACCCAAAATAAGCAGAAGAAAGGAAATAAGTTGAGAAATCAATGAAATAAACAGGAAATGGGCAAAGAATAGAGAAAATCAGAACTAAAAGTTCGTTCTTTGAAAAGACCAGGAATGAAGCATTTAAAAGAAGATATTGACTGGTAGGTTCATTGATGTTTCTCAGTCTTGGCTGTGCATTATAATCACCCAGGGAAAACTTAAAATAAGCCCCAATCCTGGGCTGCACTTCTGACCCATCACATTAGATCTCTGGGAACCTAGATATCAGTATGGATTTAGAGTTTCCAAGTGATTCCAGTATGCAGCCCAGTTTGAGAGCCACTGCTGAGAGATCTATCACTCTCCAGCCTGATGACTCGAGGCTACCTCTCCATTCCTCTAGGCTTCTGGGTTTTGTAAAATAGAGGCTTGGAACAGAGCTTTTCTGGATAGTTCTAGCTCTACAATCACTAAATCTATACCAAGGCTACTGAAAGTATATATCCCCAGAGGAATGTAGAAATATAATTTGAGAAATGACCCAGAAAGGATGGTGGTGGGTTAGTCACTAAGTCGTGTCTGACTCATGTGACCCCATAGACACAGGCAGTAGCCTACCAGGTCGATGGCATTTCCCAGGCAAGAATACAGGAGTGGGTTGCCATTTCCTTCTCCAGGGGCTCTTCTCTGACCCAGGGATCGAACCTGGGTCTCCAGCATTTCAGGTGAATTCTTTACCAATTCTTCCCACCAGGGAAGCCCAGATGGGCCACCCTCTATGTCAGCCACCTGGTTCACGGGTTGCATCCTAAGGATGGTGATCACTTCTGATGTTTCAAGGCTTATGTAGAGTTTGTGTAAATATTGGCTCCCTCTTCTCAGGTATCCCAGCCAAGGGCTGGAAAGTATGCTTTGTGCCCTGATGCCAGCTTCTGATCCCTGGCAATGATGGCCTGTGGGTGGGTTTATTTAAACCCTCAAACAAAACATAATGACTGTATTTGGACTTGGGGTTATTTTGAGGTTCTGGGAACTCCTTCCTCTGACAGTGAAGGCAAATTCTGGAGCTAGAGGAAGTAAAGAGCTGCCTAGGCTGATCATGTGAAGCTGCGTATTCGAATTGCAATCTGCTGGGTTCAATTGGTTGCAACACACTGAGAAAGTGCTATTTGAAATGAGCCATTTGCAGGTGTGTTATTTTGAACTGTCTCCAAAAAAAAAATATGGTAAGGTCCTGACTCCCAGTTCTTCTGTATGTGATCTTATGGGGAAATAGGGTCTCTGCAGATGCAATTAGTTAAGAGTAGGTCATTACTGGAGTAAAGTGGGCCCTTAATCCAATACGACTGATGTTATTATAAGAAAACAGTGAAAAAATAAGAGAACACTACGTGGAAACAGGCAGAGCTGGACGTATGAAGTTGGAAACCACGTTAGAAAAACCAATACACAGGGGGTGTATGCCTGTGCAGAGAGCCAGGTGAAAATTGCCCTTGGCCATCGCGGGCTCTCTTTTAATGAAAAAGGCATCAAAGAAATGCTTTAGCCTTTTGAATGTAATTGACTGTTCAGCAGTATTTAAATCCTCAAGCCTTTTGAATGTAATTGACTGTTCAGCAGTATTTAAATCCTCATACTTTTCTAAGGTGAATCCCTGCCATCAATTCATCTATGTTTAAAATATTGAAGTTTGCTTCTTGGGCCTTGTTGACAATCTGTTGACAAAGTTATTTACCATGTGTCAAGAAGTATGCTAAGTGCTAGGGGTACGGAGCGGAGAAGACAATGGCATCCCACTCCAGTACTCTTGCCTGGAAAATCCCATGGATGGAGGAGCCTGGAAGGCTGCAGTCCATGGGGTCGCTGAGGGTCGGACATGACTGAGTGGCTTCATTTCACTTTCATGCATTGGAGAAGGAAATGGCAACCTACTCCAGTGTTCTTGCCTGGAGAATCCCAGGGACGGGGGAGCCTGGTGGGCTGCTGTCTATGGGGTCACACAGAGTCGGACACAACTGAAGCAGCAGCAGCAGCAGGGGTACGGAGATCAAAGGGGAACACTATGGACCCTGGTTCTTCCCTCATAGAGTTCACTCTTGTGAGAAACACAGGGGTGAAATGCAATATTTATTACGAATAAAAAACTAAAAGAGTGTGAGCATGGAAAGAAAAACCACAGACAAGTTCAGAGTGCCATGTCAGCATGTAATGGGAAATCTGACTGGTGGTGGTATGCTGGTAAATGTTAACACTTGCTCTCCAAAAAACCACTCACGGTTTGTAGCCTTTGGCCAAATACTCCCACCATGATGGATTTCAAGCCTATCCCTGTCACCAGGGAAAAGGTGGGATGGGATGCACAATAGCAGACCATTACATTCTACTTGTATGTAGAGAATGCCTCAAGAGGGTTATAGTAAATGTAACACGAAATTAGGATGGCAAGAGTTCCAAGTGTTTATTGCATTGATTTTTAATATAATTTATCTAATCGTGTTTACATAATTCAATTTTTAATCATGGCTGTTTAATATTCAGCTTGCAAAAGTCCATCTCTCACAAGTGGGAACACGCTTGGAGCCAGGGGTTTAAGGAAGGCTTTCCTGAGGAGGTGACACGGAACCTGAAAGATGAACTGGAATTAGCAAAATTAGCCGTACAGAAGGGGTGCGGACACCCTCCCCAGGCAGGAGCATTAGCATTAGGACTAAAGAGGGCCTGGCATACTTGAGAAACGACAGCAAAGAAAGTGAGGGAAAATGTGGAAAATCGAGGTTAAAGAGAAAGACAGGGACCTAATTATGCAGAACCTTGTAGCCCATGGAGAGGATTTTGGACTTTATCCTGATCACAGTGGGAAACATTGAAGGTTTAAGCAGGAAAGTGACAATCAGATTTTACTATTTAAAATATTATTCTTCTCTGAAAGTGAAAGTTGTGTCAGTCGTGTCTGACTGTTTGCGACCCCATGGACTGTAGTCCATGGAATTCTCCAGGCCAGAATACTGGAGTGGGTAGCCTTTCCCTTCTCCAGGGGATCTTTCCAACCCAGGGACTGAACCCAGGTCTCCCTCATTATAGGCGGATTCTTTACCAGCTGAGCCATGCATGAGGTAAAGGATTTAAAAGTGGATAAAAGACAAGAAAAGCACAAGCAACAAAAGAAAAGCATAAGTAAATTAGTCTTCATCAAAATTAACAACTTTTGTAGATCAAAGGAGGCTACTAAAAGAGTAAAAAGACAACCCACAGAATGGAGAAAATACTCAACAGTCATCTTAGTGGTAAAGAATCTGCCTGCAGTGCAGGAGACTGGGGTTCCATCCCTGGGTGGATAAGATCCCTTGGAGGACGAAATGGCAATGCACTCCTGTATTCTTGCCTGGAGAATCCATGGATGGAGAAGTCTGGTGGACTACAGTCCATGGGCACACAAGAGAGTCAGACAGGACTTAGTGACTGAACACCAACATAGATCTGATAAGGGTCTACTATCTAGAATATATAAAGGACTCTCACAGCTCAACAGCAAGAAACCAAACAGGCCAAGAGAAAATGGGAAATAACTTGAATAGACATTTCCCCAAAGAAGATACACAAATGGCCACAAAAGACAAGATGCTGAGTGCCATTCATCACTAGGGAAATGTAAATCGAAGCTGAAGGGAGATGCCGCTTCACAATCCTTAGGATGGCTATACTTAAAACAAATAGAAAAGAACGTGTGTGATGAAGATGTGGAGTAATTGGAACCCTCCAGTTTCTGGTGGGAATGTAAAATTGTGCAGCCACTATCGAAAAATTTTGGCAGTACCCCAGTAAGCTAAACATAGATTACCATATGACCCAGCAAATCCACTCAGCAATACATATCCTCCCCCCAAATTGAAAACAGATGTTATAATGCACACTTGTACTAAGCGTTCATAGCAATACTATTCATGATAGTCAAACGTAGAAACAATCCAAACGTCCCTCAAGGAATGAATGGTTAAGCAAAATGCGGCATATGCACACACTTGAATTTATTTGGCTGTGAAAGGGAACACGTACTGATGTGTGCTGCAACACAGATGGGCCTTGAAAACATCACACTGAATGAGAGAAGCCAGATGCAGAAAGCCACATACTGTATGATTTCATTTATATGAAATATCCAGAATAGACAAATTCATAGGCAGTAGATTAGTGGTTGCCAGGAGCCAAGGGTAGGGGAGAATAAGAACTGTTGCTTAATGAGGCTGGGGTTTCTTTAGGGGTGAGGGTGATGAAAACATGTTTTCATCATGAAACATATGAAAACACTTGGAAACCCCTAAAAATGTAGGTCAAAGTAATGATGATGCTTGCACAACTTTGTGCTAAATGCCACCAAACTTACACTTTGGTTAAAACACTAAATTTTATATTGATGCGAACTTTACCACAATGAGTAAAAAATTGGAAGCAAGAACCCTGTTAGAAAACATTTGGTTAGAAGAATCCCTGGGAGTCCAGGGTTAGGACTCAGGGCTTCCACTGCTGGGGGGCTGGGTTTGATCTCTGGTTGTGGAACTAAGAACCCACAAAAAAAGGGAAATTTTGATTGGTAGAATTAGGGGGACTTGGACATGAGAGGAGTGGGTCAACACGATGTCCTGGTTTTTGATCAGTCTTAACTGCAGGAGTGGTGATGCCATTTAGCAAAATAGGAAATCTCGAAGTGTGAAATGGAAAGATCCTGAATTCCCTTTGGGGAATGTTGAGACCGAAATGCCAGAGATAATCCTAGCAGAATTTCAGGAAGGCAGTTGGCCCCTGGGATGTCTTCCTTCGGCTTGTCCCCTACATCTCCAGCTATCTGTTGCGCCTCCAGGTTTCCTGTCCATGTGTCAGAAAAGATGTAGAGGAGTGGGTGCTGGAAGATAGGGGAGAAGGCATTCCTCGAAACTCCCAGCTCGTCTCACATCGATCAGACGAGGGTCACATGGGCACACTTGCTGCAAGGGGATGTAGAGAGGAATTGTGCTGGGCACGTTGCCATGCCTTAACAAAACCGTAATTCTGTTTTTGAGGAAGACACTGGAATGGATATCAAGTGGGCAAATATCAGAGTCCACCATACGGTGTAACTAATGTCATGAGCAGTTCCGGCAGGAGTTGGACAGGAAGGCTGGGAAATAAATGGCAGCCCACTCCAGTGTTCTTGCCTGGAGAATCCCAGGGATGGGGCAGCCTGGTGGGCTGCCGTCTATGGGGTCGCACAGAGTCGGACAGGACTGAAGTGACTTAGCAGCAGTAGCAGAGATTCAGTATCCTCTGAACTTGTCCCTGAGGCTCAGTGATTGCCATTCCTTTCATCTTTCCTCAGAGCTCATTTATATCTTTCAAAGCTTAATCATTCTAGTAACTTTTCCACGAGTCACTGTGACTTTCCAGCATCTCCCGTGAGCCCAGATTTGGTCACCCTTCTGGTAAAGGAAGAAGCGTGAGTAGAAAGCAGCCTCCCTCCCAGCATGTGGAGCCAGGAAGGTTTCTCAGTCTCCCATGGTTTAGAGAAACATTCATGCTCCCCTCATACTTCAGTTAGAATTTTCATTGTTTGGCCTTTGCTCAAGTTAAGTGAAATTGCTCAGTCGTGTCTGACTCTTTGCGACCCCGTGGACTGTAGCCTACCAGGCTCCTCCGTCCATGGGATTCTCCAGGCAAGAATACTGGAGTGGGTTGCCATTTCCTTCTCCAGGGGATCTTCCTGACCCAGGGATTGAACCTGGGTCTCCTGCCTTGCAGGCAGACGCTTTAACCTCTGAGCCACTAGGGAAGCCCCTCTTTGGCCTTTGCTCAAAGAGGGGAACATTTAAGGAATGAAACTTTCTGCTCTTCATGAGTAAGCCTAATCTAAAACAAATTTAAAGTTACAAAAAAAAAAAAAAAAAAACAACCCATGCCATTTAAAAAACGTCAACCCACACAGCATGACTGAGTTGTTGCACTTCACTTTTAATGTGTGAATACCCTTGGAAGCCTCGGGACTGAAATGTCTGATAGTATTCCAGCCGTGCGAACTCAGTGGCAGTGAAGGGAAGCAGGTCCTGGCTCCTGGAAGTAAGTCTACACTTGAGAATTACTGCTGGTGTGAGTCATGTCATTTTCCTTTACTTGCTTCAAGGGACCAGCAAGTTTCATGTTTGCTCTGAGACTCTAGGAGAGAATATCACCTTTCTTTCCTGTACCACAAGGCTCTGTTGCCTCATTTATAAAACATACAACCGTTCCATAGGTAATTCCACTTGTAAGCATGAAATTCCACTCTGTGTTATTTTTTTTTTTCTCTTTGTTGTTTTAAGGAAATAAAATTTAGAAAGTAAAAAATTAAAATGGCAGACTGTGGTATGGCATCCTGGAAAGAGCTCTGCTTTGGGAATGAGAACACTGTGGTTCTTGTCATGGATCTCCTGACATATCTGGGCAACCTCCACTTTTCTGGGTTTCTATTTCCCTCATCTGGCAAAAAAAAAAAAATGGGGGGAGGGTTGTTGGGAAGAGTTTAATGGCTAATCCTCAAGGTCTCTTCAAGCTTTAATATGCTGTGATTTTTATTATGTAAGCCGAGGTGTTGGGTAGATATAGTATTAAATTTTTCTTCCAGCTGCAAATATGGGGAAATTACTTATTTTGGATTATTTAGATTTTTTTCATAGTCAATGATTTAGAAATAAACAGCCATTGGTTAAATGGCTTAACAACATCAGGGATAGCATCTTTTTCCAGCCAGTTTTCTAGAGGTATAATCGACATGGAGGAGACTCAGCGTAATTTAAATATACAATATGATAAATTTTTACATTTGTATATATCCATGAAACCACAATTCTCGCAATAGTGAACATGTCTGTCACCCTCCAAAGTTTACTCCTTCCTTTGTTTTATCCCTTCTTCCTGTCTGTCTCCACATTCTTCTGTTCTGTTCTATTCACTCAGTCATGTCCAACTCTTTACAACTCCATGGACTGCAGCAGTCCAGGCTTCCCTGTCCATCACCAAATCCCAGAGCATGCTCAAACTCATGTCCATCAAGTTGGTGATGCCATTCAACCATCTCATCCTCTGTTGTCCCCTTCTCCTCCCCCAGCATCAGGGTCTTTTCCAGTAAGTCAACTCTTTGTATCAGATGGCCAAAATATTGGAGCTTCAGTTTCAGCATCAGTCCTTCCAATGCATTATCAGGGTTGATTTCCTTTAGGATGGACTGGTTTGATCTCCTTGTTATCCAGGGGACTGTCAAAAGTCTCCTCCAACACCACAGTTCAAAAGCATCAATTCTGCTGCACTCACCTCTCACATCTGTACATGACCAATGGAAAAACCATAGCTTTGAATAGATGGACCTTTGTTGGCAAAGTAATGTCTCTGCTTTTTAATATGCTGTCTAGGTTGGTCATCACTTTTCTTCCAAGGAGCAAGTGTCTTTTCATTTCATGGCTGCAGTCACCATCTGCAGTGGGCCCCCCAAAATAAAACCTCTCACTCTTTCCATTGTTTCTTCATCTATTTGCCATGAAGTGATGGGACCAGATATGATGATCTTAGTTTTCTGAATGTTGAGTTTTAAGCCAACCTTTCACTCTCTTCTTTCATCTTTATCAAGAGGCTCTTTAATTCTTCTTTGCTTTCTGCCATGAAGGTGATGTCATCTGCATATCTGAGGTTATTGATACTTCTCCCAGCAATCTTGATTTCAGCTGTGCTTCTTCCAGCCCAGCGTTTCTCATGATGTACTCTGCATATAAGTTAAGTAAGCAGGGTGACAATATACAGCCTTGAGGTACTCCTTTCCTGATTTTGAACCAGCCTGTTGTTCCATGTCCCCACATTCCTCACACGACCATTAACCTGCTTTCTGTCACTATAGATTAATTTGTATTTTCTCAAATTTTATATAAATAGAATCAACAGTATGGACTCCTTCCCTCTGAATTCTTTCACTCAGCGTAATTATTTTAAGGTCCATTCTGAAGTGGGGTGGGGTGCCATTTCCTTCTCTAGGGGATCTTCTGTTTCCAACATGGTTCCACCATTTTAACTTCTTACCAGTCAGTATGAGAGTTCCCATTCTTCATCCTTCATCCAACACTTGGTATGATAATTTTTAAAAAATCTTCACCATTCTAATGGGTTTACCGTGGTATCACATTGTGTTTTCACTTTGTATTTCCCTAACATTGTTCCCTTTCTGTGTTTGTTTCCTTGTGTTTTCCTAGTGAAGCATCGTCCAAACTGTTGCCCATTCTTGATTGGACTTTTGTTTCCTTTTTATCAGGTTTTAAAAGTTCTCTGTGTGTTCTGGAAACAAATCTTTTATAAGATATGTTATTTGCAAATGTTTTCTCCCAGTTTTTGGCTTACCTGTTCATTCTCTGTGTGTTGTTCAAAAAGCAGACTTTTTTATTTTTAAAAGTATTTATTTATTCATTCTGGCTGTGCCAGTTCTTAGTTGCGGCACTCTGGATCTTATAGGATCTTTGTTGCGGCATGCAAACTCTTATTTGTGGCATTTGGGATCCAGTTCCCTGATCAGGGAATGAACCTTGGCCCCCCTGCATTGGAAGCATGCAGTCTTAGCCACTGGACCAAGAGGGAAGTCCCCAGACGTTTTTTATTTTCATAAGATTCAATTTATAAATTATTTCTTTTATGAATTATGCTTTTACTGTAGTATCTAGAAACCTTTGTGTAACCCAAAGTCACCATGAGTTTCTATACTTTCTTCTAGAAGTTTTTTTTTTTTTTTTAATGTAGTTTTAGGTTTTACATTTACATCTACGATCTATTTTGAGTTAATTGTGTGTATAGTATGAGGTAGGGTTCAGGGGTAAAGAATTCGCCTGCAGTGCTGGAGACACAGAAGACGTGGGTTCGATCCCTGGGTTAGGAAGATCCCCTGGAGGAGAAAGTGGCAACCCACTCCAGTAATCTTGCCTAAAGAATCTCATGGACCGTGAAAACTGGTGGGCTATAACCCAAAGGGTTGCAAAGAGTCAGACGTGATGAGCGCACACACACAAGGCTCAGACTCCACTTTTTCTTCTTGCATATGGATATTTAGTTATTCTGGTGTTATCTTTCTATACTGAACTGCTTTTGGAATTTTGTGAAAAATAAGTTATTGATATAGGTATGGACTTATTTTTGGTCTCTCCATTCAGTTTCATTCATCTATTTATCTAACTGTGTTATTATCATCCTGTCTCAATTATGGTAGGTTTGTAACCTCTTGAAAGCGAATAATTTAATTTCAACAAATTTTTTCAAAGATGGTTGTCTAGTTTTGGTCTTTTGTACTACAATATGAATTTTAGAATCAGTTTGTCAATTTCTACAAAAAAAAGCTTGCTAGGATTTTGGTTGAGATTCATCAAATCTACAGTTTGGGAAGGAATGGCATTGTAGTAATAACTGAGTTTTCAGACCCATAAACACAATTGATCTGTCCATTTATTTGTAACTTATGAATTTTCTTTTAATAATATGTATAGTATATAGATGTTGAACACTTCCATTAGATTTATCTTTAAATATTTTAAATATTTTGTGCTATAGTAATTGGTATTGTTTTTTACACTTTCAATATTTGATTGTCCATTGTTAGTATATAGAAATAAAATTGATTTTTATAGATTATGCATGTATCTTGCAACCTTGCCAAACTCACCTTTTTATTTTAGTAGCTTTCTTATAGATTACACAGTTTTCTGTGTATGTATGTAAATAGTTTTATTTCTTTCTTTCCAAGCTGAATGCCTTTTCTTTCTTTCTTTTTGTTTTTTCCATAAAAACAAAAGCTTTTATTTGTTTACTTTTGCCTGATCGCACTGCCATCAATGGCAGTGTTGAATAGAACTGTTGAGAGAGGTCATCTTTGTCCTGTTTCTGATCTTAGGAAGACACTAGTCAGTATGATGTTATCTGTACATTTTTGTAAATGTCTTTTGTCAGGTTAAGGAAAATTCCTTTTATTCCTAGTTTGCAGATAATTTATATAAGGAATGGATGCTGAGTTTTTAAAAAATGTTTTCTTCATTTATTGAGATGATCACATAAAGTTGCTTGGTTTTTAGTTTGTTTATTTGGTGAATTACATTGACAGTTTTCAAATGTTAAACCAATGTTGCATTTCTAATGTCTGTTTAAAATTTTTGCATACATATTTATGGGGTATATTACACTGTAGTTTTCTTTTCTTGTAATGTCTTTATCTGGTTTTAATCTCAGGGTTATGTGCCCATATAAACTGAATTAGGAAACATTTTCCTCATCTTCAATTTTGGGGGGAGATTTTCTGTGGGGTCAGTTGTGTTAGAATTATAATAGAGTTCTCTAGGATTAATATTCCTTAAGTGTTTGGTAGAGTTTATGAGCAAAGTCATGTGGACCAAGTTTAACTATAAACTCAATTTCTTTAACAGATACAGAGCTAGTCAGATTATTTCTTTTTATGTGTGTTTTTTGTAGGTCTTTCAAAGGATTTTTCCCTTTCATCTATCATACTTATTGACATAAACTTATTCATAATACTCCACTGTTACCCTTTTAAGATTTGTAGATCTGTGGCAATTTTACTTTTACTATTCCTGACATTGCTAATTTTTGTCTTTCTTTTTTAACTAATAAGGATTGTTAATTACATATATTAATCTTCCCAGAGGACTGGCTTTTTATTTCTTCAATCTTTTTTTTTTTTTTCTGTTTTCTATGTCACTGATTTCTGCGCTAAAATTTATTATTTCCTTTCTTCTGTTTATCTTGGGTCTCACTGGCTCTTTTCTAGTTGTTATTTTTTTTTTCAAGATAGAAGGTTAGATCACTAATTTGAAAGTACTTAAAAATCTTTTTTGCTAAAATAGTGCTATAACTTTCTGCCAAGTTGCATCCCATCAAACTTGATATACTTTTTTTTTTTTAGTTCCAACTAATTTCTAATTTTCCTTTTTATTTCCTTTATTACAGTTATTTTGAGAAGTGTTTAATTTCCAAATATTTAGGGATTTTTCAGAGATCTTTCTGTTATTAATTTCTAATTTGATTCCATGTGGTCAGGCAACATATCATAATTCACTTTTTTTCCCTGGCCTTACACAATTTTCTTACATGCTGTGTTGATCAATATTTGGCTGAAACTCAAGGAAAACTCTCTGCAGACTGCTGGATTTCTGTCTTGGTAGCTCCCTCTACTCCAGTACCCCATCCTGCAAACCTAGCTGCCCTTGTCCCCTCAGATTCTTCCTCTATCTTTTTAACTCAGGAAGGCCACTAGCTCTGCCTGGGTCCCTCCTTCCTGTCCCACAACCTGGAAACCCTTGTCAAGGCAGAAATCTGGAGCAATCATAGAGCTCATGTTTTTTTCCTCTCAGCTTCTTATATATCACTGTTTTTCATTGCCTTGAAATCTGTCACTTCGTATATTTTGTCCTCTTTTATGTCCATTTCAGGTAGAAGGGTAAACCTGATCCCTGTCACTCCATCTCAGCCAGATGCAGAGGTTTTGAGGAGAGAGCTAGCTAGCATCTCAAGCTTTTTCTTGAAACGTCTCCCTCTTGCTTGGTCTAATGATTGCAAAATGACTGCTCTATCACTAAGCATTATCTTTACATTTAAGGCAGGATTTAGTGCCAGCCATGCCTGTTCATTTCATTACAAATACAAGTATCTTCCCAGAAGTTCCCTAGCAAACGTACCCTTATATCTCATTGGCCATAATGAGGTCATCTTTATCTGTGAATCTGAGAAAGCAGGAAACGGCACTGTCATGACTGGCTTAAGCTAGGTATGATTTATCAGTAGACTATTGCCTCCCTGAAAGAGCTGGAGAAGGAAAGAGAGAGAAACATTGGATGTTGGATAGATACGCAGCAGGTTGTAGCACTGAGGCAACTACCAGTGTCTTCTGCAGAAAGTAAGATCAGCATGACTGCCCTGCACATAACCCACAGAGACTTTCCTGACAATTGGCTGCTTTCCAGCCTTTCTACAGCTCATTTAAAAAAAAGCTTCTGTGTCCTGGGGACGAGGGATAACAGTCCAGTGCTCTCTGAAGGATACCTCTTACCTTCAAGAGGTCTTTGAAGCTCTAAAGTATTAAACCAAGGAGAAATCATCAATTGAATGCTAATTGTTCAAACCTCTGTGTTGAGACTTTCTGTTACTTGCTTCTAAATAAGTTAAAATTGCAAGTGCACATACCATCTGAGCGATGCCTACTTCACTAACTTCAAAGGTGACCTTGGAAGATTTCTTACAGCCCATCTGAGGAGACATTGCTTTGTTTATCCTGAAGGTTTGGCTCAGAGGTGATCAGTGAGAAAAGAGACCTAGTTAGTTCCTTCCCAGCAGTCATGGCAAGTTTCAGACAAATCAATGGAGCAATTCACAAGCCTGCAAGCCTGACTTTTAGAGCAAGGAGACATTTTATTTGGTCAAAGGGGCATCCTTCTGTGGAAATGCTTGGGTTTTCATGTTTCGTCATTGGCAGAGCCTCCGGGCACTTAAGTGTTAACTTCATAGACATAGAAAAGCAATTATTTTTACACCAACATTTTAAGTCCTAAGATTGACTTACAGGTGTCAGGAAAAAAGGAAAGTAGTCTTACCTTTACCTAGTGAAGACATACTTGATCTGCTTCACAATTGAATCAGGTAAAGATACTTATTGAGTGAAGACAGGCAAATAGTCTCTCTTCCCTGAATACTCAAACTAATTCCCCATGGGGCTTAACATTTTTTTGGTTCATGAAACAAATGGATAAGTTTTCAACAGACTTTCCTGCTTTGGCCAGTCTGGCTGAGAAAGATTCTTGAGTCTGTAGCACCCTAAGATTTGAGTGGTTAAGCATGAACTCCACAATTGAGCAGGCTCTGTGGAAGCAAGGCCTGGAAGGGGTATCTGGCTTGGGAGAAGATTGGAAGAGAGAGGTCTGGTTCAGAGGATAGTACTCAGCTGAAGGAAGGAAACGTGGCATCCGAGGAGAATTAACAGGCAGATTCATGTTGATGTATAGCAGAAGCCAACACACTGTAAAGCAAGTATCCTCCAATTAAAAAAAAAAGTCAAATCAAATAAAATATAGTGTATATGGGGGAAAAATAGGCACTCCATTGAATAGTACGTCTTATATTAATTAGTAAGGATTGGCTAAATTAGTGACAGACAAGCCCCAAACTCAAAGGCTTTATACAACAAAAGTTTATTTCTCTCTCATGCCAGGCCCTTTGTAGGCCCAGGCATTTCTCTAGGATAGTTGTCCTCTGCACGGGGACTGAGTTGTCCAGGCTGCTTCTGTCTTTTGGACCTTCCATCTCACGATTGCCTCAGTAGGGCAAGAAAAAGCCTGGAAAGTCACACACGGGCGATTCCCTGTCTCAGCCTGGAAATGGTGTGTGCCATTACAGTGGCCGTCACAACTAGTCACATGGTCCTCTTCAACTTCAAGGAACACAAAAGCTGAGAAGTGCAGCCTTCCACAGGCCTGGATTACAAAAGGAATCCGATATTGGTAGATAGGCTAATGTCCACTCTAATTTGTAGAACTTCTCTTAGGGAACTGTTCTGTGCCAAGTTGTCCCTCAGTTTAGAATTTCTTCCCAGAAAGGGCTTGGGGCAGCTTTATGGTTGGAAGAGGTGTCAGGGACTTATTTTGAAACTGCATTTATATAGCCAGAAACAGTTATATGGATCTAATATTTATTTTGGGCAACTTTGGAGGATGCTGGTGAGAGCTGTGAGTGAGCAAAATCCCCCAGTCCCACCTCTTTCCCTCTCCTGTGTCTTGTCACTCACAGTGCCCGAGCTGAGGCAGTGAGCGTGTACACACTGGCTACCATTCAAACCCCCTCAAAGGGCAGGTCACCCATGGGCCCTCCTGGGCAGGGAGGCCCGCGGAAGTTGTGCAGGCCACCCATGAGACCCTGGCTCTCACAACAAGGCGCCTCAGTCTGTGCTGCTACCTCCTCTCAACTTCTGTTTCTTCAAACGTCAGCTCCACACATTGCCGTCCCAGTAAGTGCAGCTCCTCAGGAAAGGCCACCGGAAAAGGGCAATCAATAGATTAGATGACTGCTGCGCCGCTTGGAGCTCATCTCCTGCTAGGAGTGGGTCTGTGCGTGTGTGTCGGAAAGAGCAGGAGAGCGGAGAGCAGCACTTAGGCAGTTTTCTCAGCAGGAAAAGACAGCTGAGCACTCACCCCAATCAATGAGCTGGGAGGCGGGCAGACAGGAAGACACGCAGCCAGGTGATTCGAGCCCCCCCACGCTGGGAGGCTCTTTTCAGTCTAGGAGCCCGGAACAGCCTCACTGCCCTCGGGGTGGTGTGTTGGCCGGTTTCCGACCCTTCCAGATTTGGTCACCAGACGGTGGTGCTTTGCCTTGTCCTCTCCTGGCTCAGTCTGCCTTGCACACAGAACTGTGATATTTTATGGGTCTACTGAAGGGAAATGAAGACCAAATAAACGTGTCCTTCGTGTTCCTTTTGTCCCCACACAAGCAGATCTTCCTTCCTCTACGTTCACTCAACCGGGCAAGCCTCTCTGGTTATCATGCCCGATCTTGGAAATTTCTCCTTAAATGTTCCTGTCTTCGTGCTTCAGCAGCACGGATGCTAAAATTGGAAGGATACAGAGAAAATTAGCATGGCCTCTGGGCAAGGATGACAGACAAATTTGTGAAGTCCTCCATATTTTTTCAGTTAAAGGATACACAAAATAATTAAATGTTAAAATATGGTATCAAAAGCAGTTATCATGAGGGGAAAAGAGTACAAATCAGAGTATTTTTAATGCTTTTGAAATTAGGAGTTCAGCAACTTAAAAACAATCATATATATGTGTGTGTGTATATATATAGAGAGAGACAGAGAGACTGCTATACAAAAAACCTCATGGTAACTGCAACCTAAAAATCTATAATAAATACACACACACACACACAAAGGAATCTAAATACAACGCTAAAAATAGTCATCAAATCACAGGAGAAGAGAATAAATGTTCCTGCCTCAGTTTCATTCCCTGAGTGAAATCTCTGTTATTCTGAAACCTATTCTGGCAAATGGATAATAATTAACAAGTTTTCTCCCTTATCAGTTAATGAATTATTCAATAAAAATTAAATTAAACATATTAATTTAATATACAATTAATAATTATATATTAAACACTATTAATTATTAATAAGTATATAATCAATAAATTATAATAAATAATATATTGATTTAATAAATATATTAAATTCTACAAATATATTCATCCACCCATTTATCTACATTCCCCCTTTACTCGTTAACATTTTTAAGTAAAATATTTTATGTAAAATATTCTGTTGATGCCCTAGGGGATTTGGGGGAAAAGAAAGTGATTAAACAGAGCTAGTAAAAAGTATCCAAGGGTTTCTGGGCAGGATGCCAACAGTGACCATTCTAGGAAGTGACTTGTAAACTGCCATTGTGTTAGCCAGACTACCCAAAGCTGTCTATAGACACAATGTGACCCTATCAACCTTCTTCTCTGAAGTTCAGGGGAAGACACAGCTCCAATTTTTTCTGAAACTTTTTGTCCATTATGAGGAGTTGCATTTTAAAGCTGGATTCTGGAATTTCATTAACTTTCAAAACAATAATCAGGCCTAAAGATTAATTCTATTGGGAAAAAATAGAGAAAAGGATGAAAAGAACTTTATCTAAAGACAATTAAATAGGAGCATGTAGTATTAACCATTCACAGTGTTAGTAACACAGATGCAAATTGACCCCAAAACACAAGAACTTGTTCGATAAAGCAGAGACTCAGTTTATTGTGAAACAAAAGTAATTCAAAAGAATCTTCAGATTAGATGTGGAAAAGATGAAAAAAAAATGAATATATATAATGTATATACACATTATATACACACAAACATATATATATTGCTATTAACATTTACTAAGGAAAAAAGAGTTCATTTAATATACTTTTCTCAAAAGCTGTTACAAAGCCAGTGATGCATCTTCTGTTGACAGAGAACCGAGGGAACAGGGTACTTATGTCATCAATCTGTGTTAACACACTGGTCCTGGCTCTAAAACTGCAACCATTTCCAAGTTAGACAAGGGAAAATAAATCAATATGGCCTGAGGAAATTTTGCAGGCAAAAGTATTTACTATGACCACTAAGCTGAATTACTGGTTTTAATAGGATTATCTCAGGACAAGGCATACACTTTATGATTTAAAAAAAAAAAAAACAAAACAAGTAAATTGTAGCACTGTGGAGTCTTTGAGTTTAAAAGACCTGAGAGGGTTCTCTTCCTAGTTCCAGTATTGCTTCTATTAAGCCCCTAAGTGTTGTAATAATGTCTACATAAATATTGGTTGCCAGAATATTCAGGTCAAGTTGTAATTCAGTTCAGAAAAAATAATAAGACCCAAACTCTCTTTATCATTTATAATGAAGCTTGATTGTGAATCACAGAGAACTAAAATAATAGTAATTTAAGGAAGGCAGACATGAAATTTCCATGTTATTCTGACAACTGGGGTACATAAAGTCCTCAGAGGACCAGGACTCCTCTACATTTTCCTTATAACTCAAGTTGGTGGCTAGAGCTCCAGCCATCACATATGCATTCCAGGTACCAGGATTGAAGGCAGACAAAGAAGAGAGAAGCAAAGAGCACATTATAGCTATTGCTTAAAGAACATTCCCAGGAGTTGCCAGAAGATATTTCAATATATGTCTGTCTGTTCACCAGGCTTTAGTCACATGATTATGCTGAACTTCAAGGGACTAAGAGAAATATTTTTATTTGGGATGGAGAGGTGGCTAGAGCACAGCTAAAAATGAGAATCTCTTCATGTGGAAGAAGGGAAGCATGAACAGTGAGGGGGAGATAACATTTTCTGCAAACCTCTTTGCCAGCTCTTAAAATTGGTGGTTTGTTTGGTAATTGAAAAAGTCAGTTAAAGCAGGAAATCACAAAAAAGAGACTTACACATTAATACTATTTACTGAAAATGTTCCTTACAACTTCTATCAGATTCATCACTTTCTTTAGCTACAAGCCTGCTAATGACAGTCAGTCTTGCATTTTTCTAAGTAGCTATCACTTTGGCTTCTTCTTTTCTTTATTTATTTGACTGTGCTAGGTCTTAGTCGTGGCATCCCCAGTTCCCTGACCAGGGATGGAACCTGGGCCCGCTGCATTGAGTGGGCAGAGTCTTAACCACTGGACTACCAGGGAAGTATCCACTTTGGCTTCTTGAAAGAGAAGCAGGAAGTGTCCAGACTGGCGAGCTTGGAGGGGCATGAAAGCTCCATGCCCTTTCCCATACTTTGTCCTGTACATCGCCTCCATCCGACCATTTCATTTCTGAGTTATATCCTTGTATTAAAAACCTGCAATCAAGTCTTTTACGACTGATTCATGTAGCTCAAAAAACACCACAAACATCATCAGTACCTCTGGTTGCAGAAGAACCGAAGATGATACCGCAAATAAGACTGACTGAAACGTTTATGTCTCATTTCGTTTGTCTGATCGGAAAACTGTGCTGTAAGAACAAAGATCACCAGGACAAGGTAAATAGCTGGACAGCAGTTTCTTGATCCTGAGCAGCTGCAGTGTCAATGACAGTCACCCCTTTCTGACCCAATGGGTGGTACATGCCATCAGAAACCTTACAGGAGACAATGGCCAAAAGCAAGATTTGATTGTGAAGACGGAGAAACAGGGACTGTCAAATGCATCCCTACTTTTAATAAAATGAATTTTGAGGTTGAAAAAACGGCAAGAAGTGGATTCTGAAATTTCCTAGTGACATACCTTAGCTGTGAATGACCCTTCCATTCAAATATCTGCATTTTGGGAATCTGTTGCATGGAGTTTTTCCATCTGTAATATGTGAAATTACCCACTCCAGTATTCTGGCCTAGAGAATTCCATGGACTGTAAAGTCCATGGAGTTGCAAAGAATCGGACATGACTGAGCGACTTCCACTTCACAAGTGTTTGAAGATTGATAAATACAGATGAAGAAATATATGAATCTTTTATATAATAGAATTAGATGCTTATAATCTAAAAAGTGAAAGCAGATGAGTATTCTCTTGTTTCTTTGCTTTAAAACGGTGACTGTCTGGTTTGCCTTCATCTCCATGGATACAAAGTATGTTTAAGTAATATGTTGTACTCACTATGGCAGAAATAACACAGTCTTCTCTTTGGGGGGAAGAAAGAGAGAGAAGCAGGAACTTAAAGACCTTAACCCTCTGAAGTCATGATCCTTTAGTTGTTGCTCAGTTGCTAAGTCATGTCCAACTCTGCGACCCATGAACTGCAGCATGCCAGGCTTTCCTGTCCTTCACTCTCTCCTGGAGTTTGCTCAAATTCATGTCGCTTGAGTCGGTGACGCCATCAAACCATCTCATTCTCTGTCGCCCTCTTCTTCTTATGCCTTCAATCTTTCCCAGCATCAGGGTCTTTTCTAATGAGTCAGCTCTTCGCATCAGATGGCCAAAGTATTAGAGCTTCACTTTCAGCATCAGTCCTTCCAGTGAATTTTCAGGGTTGATTTCCTTCAGGATGGACTGGTTTGATCTCCTTGCAGTCCAAGGGACTCTCAAGGGTCTTTTCCAGCACCACAGTTTGAAAGCATCAGTTCCTTGGTGCTCAGCATTCTTTGTGATCCAGCTCTCACATCCATACGTGACTACTGGAAAAACCATAGCTTTGACTATATGGACCTTTGTTGGCAAAGTAATGTCCCTGCTTTTTAACACACTGTCTAGGTTTGTCATAGCTTTTCCTCCAAGGAGCAAGCGTCTTTTGATTTTATAGCTGCAGTCACTGTCCACAGTGATTTTGGAGTCCAAGAAAATAAAGTCTGTCACTGTTTCCATTTTTTCTCCATCTGTTTGCCATGAGGTAATGGGATCAGATGCCGTGATCTTAGTTTTTTGAATGTTGAATTTTAAGCCAGCTTTTTCATTCTCCTCTTTCACCTTCATCAAGAGGCTCTTTCATTCCTCTTCACTGTCTGCCATTAGGGTGGTGTCATCTACGTATGTGAGGTTATTGATATTTCTCCTGGCAATCTTGATTTCTATTTGTCATTCATCCAGCCTGGCATTTTGCATGATATATTCTGCATAGAAGTTAAATAAGCAGGGTGACAATATACAGCCTTGATGTACTCCTTTCTGAATTTGAACCAGTCCATTGTTCCATGTCTGGTATGGCTGAGTAGTATATATATACATGTATATATATATACACACACATACACATGTATTCAGATATATGGATAAAAAGATGTGAGATATATATGTATATATATATATATGTGTGTGTGTGTGTATATATATATATATATATATATGTAATCAAATCTTCTTTATCCATTCATCTATTGACAGACACTTAAGTTGCTTCCATAACTTGCCTCTTGTAAATAATGCTGCTATGAACATTGGGGTACAGGTATCTTTTTGAATTAGTGGTGTTTTTTTTAGATATACCCAGGAGTAAAATTTCTGGGTCATATGTTCTATTTTTAGTTTTTTGGAGAACCCCCCGTATTGTTTCCACAATGGTTATACCAATTTACATTCCTACCAACAATGTATAAGGGTTCTCTTTTCTCCACATCTTCACCAACATTTGATATTTGTGTGTGTGTGTTTGTTTTTTATGATAACCATTCTGACAGGGAACAGTGACTTTTTTGAGGCAAGCCTACTCAGAGGCAATACATGAAAGAAAAGTCACACTTAAAGTATGGTACCTCCATACAATGAAATACTAACACTCTAAAAAGGACTTAAGAGATCATTTCAATTATTAAAGTCAAGTGAGTATTAAGGGCATATCTCTCTCATTTATCCTCTTTTCTGAATTTGAAATTTTCCATATAGAAAGTTTTTTTGAAAGAAGTTGTCTGTTACCTGTAGTTACTAACTCCTCTTGGGCCACTTACTCCTTTGAGAACTTGATGAAAGCTCGAGGCCTTCTCCATAGAAAATTTAGATAGCCCCATTCATGAACATCTTGCCTATCATGTATCATAGATCCGGCAAGAATCCCTGGTTTCTAGTCCTTCTTCTTTAATTTACAAATGAGGAAACTGAATTCCAGGAGGTGAGTGGATTTGCCAAAGGTGATGGAAGGAGTCTGTGATGACGAGCTGCTGTCTGCCTCTCCTGCACCCCAGTCACAGATCCTCTAACCAGATGGGGACACATTCCAGAACAGAGCTCCGTGCATGGCCACCATCCCTCAGAGGCGCTGTGGGTGTTTTATCCATCTCTTCTTCCCGACTCCCTTATTTCTATAAAGGAAATTCCCATTGACCTAGGCACCCAGGTGTGAAGTCCTGGGCTCCCTTTCCCCTTCCTCTTCCTCGCCCTCTGTAGCAGTCACCGAGTCCTCTGACTCCTGCTCTGCACCAGCTCTCCTCTCAGACCCCCTTTGCCTTTCCTCCCATCATCCGTTGTCACAGCTCTGCCTGCACTGTGGCAGCTATCTCTTAACTCGCATGTCTCAAGCCTCAACTCAACCAGTTTAACCTCCCCCAAGCCTACCTCACACCATGTTTCTGCTCTGCTCAGAAACTGCTTGTGAACCATTTCCCAGTGGCCCAGAGGCCCAGAAGGTGACATGTCAAAACCAAGGCCACACGGCTGGTGGATGGAACCCTAGAACTCCAGAACCCAGGCCTGCTTGTTTCAAATGCGATGCCCTTCAAGGATCAACCCTGGCTACTGCTATCAGGACCAACTGGGGAGTTTGATGAAAATGCAGATTTCTGAGACCCTTCCCGAGATGACTCAGTCAGAATCTCCAGGGAATATGCATTTTCAATAAGCTCTGAAGATACTTCCAAGAATTAATTGTATGTGGGAATTACTTCACTGTAGGAATATATCTAGTATTAGATAACCAGTATTACATCTAATACTAATATATGTAGTATTTGATAACCAATACGTTTATTTAAAAACACATTCATCAGTTCAGTTCAGTCACTCAGTTGTGTCCGACTCTTTGTGACCCCACGGACTGTAGTACGCTAGGCCTCCCTGTCCATCACCAACTCCCAGAGTTTACTCAAATTCATGCTCATTGAGTCAGTGATGCCATCCAACTGTCTCATCCTCTGTCATCCCCTTCTCCTCCTGCCTTCAATCTTTCCCAGCATCAAGGTCTTTTCCAGTGAGTCAGCTCTTCACATCAGGTGGCCAAAGTATTGCAGTTTCAGCTTCAACATCAGTCCTTCCAATGAATATTTAGAACTGATTTCCTTTAGGATGGACTGGTTGGATCTCCTTGCAGTCCAAGGGACTCTCAAGAGTCTTCTCCAACACCACAGCTCAAAAGCATCAATTCTTCAGCGCTCAGCTTTCTTCAGAGTCCAACTCTCACATCCATACATGACTACTGGAAAAAACATTGCCTTGACTAGACAGACCTTTGTTGGCAAAGTAATGTCTCTGCTTTTTAATATGCTGTCTAGGTTGGTCATAACTTTCCTTCCAAGGAGTAAGCGTCTTTTAATTTCATGGTTGCAATTACCATCTGCAGTGATTTTGGAGCCCCCCAAAATAAAGTCTGACACTGTTTCCACTGTTTCCCCATCTATTTCCCATGAAGTGATAGGACCAGATGCCATCATCTTAGTTTTCTGAATGTTGAGCTTTAAGCCAAGTTTTTCAATCTTCTCTTTCACTTTTATCAAGAGGCTCTTTAGTTTTTCTTCACTTTCTGCCATAAGGATGGTGTCATCTGCTTATCTGAGGTTATTGATATTTCTCCCAGCAATCTTGATTCCAGCTTGTGCTTCATCCAGCCCAGTGTTTCTCATGATGTACTCTGCATACAAGTTATTAATTTATTGATTATCTAACACAGCACATATTAGTAATAGTTCAGACATCGTTGCTACTTTCATTTATCATATGCATTATTGAAATAAATAGCCTGCTTGTGACTGCAAATCTGGAAGACTAGAAAAGGAGGCCACTGGCTGGTATTCCTTTGTTTGAAAGGAATAGTGACATGGCTGCAACTACTTGGAAATACTTATTCTTCATCCAGTTATACTTAGCAAAGGCACAAAGCAGCAGCTAACGTTTCATTGCCAACTCTGCCAAACTGCTGCATCCACATGTGAGTCATGAGCTCTGTCACTTAGCACAGTCCCCTGTGAATCAGAGCCAGAGTCCCTGAACCTCTTTCCTCAGAGACATTCATAGAAGACTCATCTTTCCCTTTCTACAGCATTCAGACCCTTCAAAGGAAGGACAAACTATTTATTACAATACACACATCCTACACAGACCACGGATTCCATGCCTAAAATGTTCAAGGCTTCAAAGGAACCGCAAGGGTTCGGGAAGGCTAAGATAAGCAATATGTGGGCAAACTAAAGAGACTGGGTAAGTTGAAAGGGAGACATACACCGGTGGGCTGAGCTCTGTGGTTGAGAGAAAATGTGTCCAGACGTGTTTGGCGAGTCACGGGTTATCGATGCAGGCTGGTGGATCCCAGCCAAACTGCACACCCCTTTAGGTGCTTCATATAAACTAGATCTCCTGGGCATGACCAAGGTCCCTGAAACTTCCTCTCTCAAGGCCAGACCTCTCTCCTCACACCTAGAAGACTAGGCTGTCTGTGAAAGAAGAGTAGGTATCCAGAGGGGCCCAGTCTAACAACAGAGAGTTAAGCTAATCAACTCAACCATAGACTACAAAGGGCATGAGGGAGCATTCTGAGGTGAGAAAAATATTCTACACTTTGATCAAGGTGGTGGTTACACAGATACATCCATTTGTTAAAATTCATGGAATGGTACACTCAAAAAGTGTAAATGTGATTGCCAATCTAAATTGTACTTCAATAAAAATGACTTTAAAATCATATGTTAACTAAGCACAATTTAATTAAGATTGGAAAGTATAGACAAAAGATATATAGAAGGTTAAGAGTGAAGTAAAGGGTTATAATAAAATAAAGTAATGAAAAAGTGTTATACTTTCTTATAAACTATAGTTTATAGCAACTTCAACACATTTTGAATGAGTCAAATAAATATTAGAAAGACATACTAATCTAGAGATTTATCATTATTTATACTTCTTTCTTACTTTCTTGTTTATAGTCTGTCTTGCTCACTAAATTTTCAGCTCCATTAGGATGGGGACCATAGTTGTTTTTTCCAATGAAATATCATATGTCACTTTATTTATATAATACCTGCGGCACAAAGTTCAATAAATATTGGGTGGTTCCATATGAAACTGCAGCTTTCATAGATAAAGAACAGTTCAGTATTAGCAGTTTCATCTGGCTCAGTCTAATACTTGTTGAACAGATGAGATTTCTCCCATAAGGTACTGATTTCTAAAGAAGTCACAGAAACACACTCCCAGTATTGTAAAATTATTTCTGCCAATGTTATAAAACTTCTTTTTTTTTTTTTTAACACTTCTGACTTGTTTCACCCAGAATTTTCATAGACTGTAAGACCTCCAAGAATTCCTTCTTTTATCATTTACACCAGTGTCTCATACTGCTGGAGTTTTAGAAGTTTATCTTAACACAAATTTAATGTTTCTAATGGCACCATAAGTCTATTTTCTCTTATTTTATCATGCCTGAGATTGGAAGGCTGGCTGCCATTCTATAGTTGCTATTGAATTCATCAAGAAGTATTTAACATCTATTACAAGCCAAGACTGTGGTAGGAGCTATCAGGCATATAAAAGTGAATAAGGCACAATGTTTACTATCCAGGAACTCACAGTTAAATAGAAAGTTAATATTTGACACAAATTCACCTTTCCAGGAAGAAGGAGAAAGAAGGTGATAAGTTCCATGAATGAGGCATTAAGTGTTACAGGATATCCTTATGCGAGAAAATACGATGTAGGACCCTACATCACAGACAATATGAAATCCACATATGATAAAGATAGGTGTGTGTTTAAATGTGTCCTTACACACCTTGAGAGAAAATAGAACGCTTTTATAATTTAGGATCAGAGTGGGTCTTCCCAAGGAAGGCAAAACAAAACCCAAAAGTATTAAATAGGAAAAAAAAATAGCATAAAAACTTAAAATTTCTTTATAATGAAAGACATCATAAAGTTCAGAGACAAGTGACAATTCTTTGACACAGCAGTTTCACTTCTAGGAATCTATCCTATAAATATACTTCACAGATGTATGGAAAGCATTATTCGTTTAAATGTTGCTTATAATTATAAAATACCTGGAAATCAGTCAAGTATTCAGCATAAACTGTGGAGCATCCACACAGTAGACTATTGGGTAATTGGCAGGATGAAGAAGACCCCTATGTATGGATATGGAGTGATCACCTGCAGATCTACAGTGTAAATTAAGAGAAAGACTAAGGTCAGAACATATTTTTTGTTTGTTTGTTTGCTATGTTTTATGTAAGAAAAAGAATGAAAAGACTATAGAAACAATTTTGTTTATGTTTACAAAATGAAGACCAGGAAAGGAGTTTCCTAAAGGGGATGGGGAGGAACAAACTGGAGGACAGAGGTGGAGATGAGACTTTTCTCTGTTTACCTTTCTGAATAGTTTTAACTTTTGAATCTTATAAAATATAGTATCTATTAGATTCTTAAAATTAAATTAGAAAGATAAACGACATTCTAGGGAAACTTCATAAAAGATTAACAGCCATGGTATGGACTGAGTGCTTGTATCATGAAATGTTGAGAATTGTATGTTTTTGTTCCCCCATGATTCACGGTTGAAATCTTAACCCTTAATGTGACGGGTATTAGGGAGTAGGGACTTTGGGAGGTAGGTAATGCAGTTGGAGTTCTCATGATGGCACTGTGGTTGTTCAGTCACTAAGTCATGTTCGATCTCTGCGACCCCATGAACTGCAGCACGCCAGGCTTCCCCGTCCTTCACTATCTCCCAGAGTTTGCTCAAACTCATGTCCACTGATTCGATGATGCCATCCAACCATCTCATCCTCTGTTGGCCCTTCTCTTCCTGCCCTCAATCTTTCTCAGCATCAAGGTCTTTTCCAGTGAGTTGGTTCTTTGCATCAGGTGGTCAAAGTATTGGAGCTTCAGCTTCGGCATCAGTCCTTCCAATGAATATTCAGAGTTGATTTCCTTTAAGATTGACTGGTTTGATCTCCTTGCTGTTCAAGGGTCTCTCAAGTCTTCTCCAGTGCCACAGTTCCAAAGCATCAATTCTTCAGTGGTCAGCCTTCTTTACGGTCCAACTGTACATGACTTCCTTGGCGGCTGAGTGGTAAAGAATCTGCCTGCAATGCAGGAGACCAGGGCTCAATCCCTGGTGTTGGGAAGATTCCCCTGGAGAAGGGAATGGCTACCTGCTCCAGTATTCTTGCCTGGAGAATTCCATGGACAGAGGAGCCTGGAGGGCTACAGTCCATCGGGCCACAAAGAGTTGGGTACGACTGAGTGACTAACATGATGGCATTAGTGCCCTTATAGGGAGAGATACTGGAGCTTGTGCGTGTGCTCCCCTTGCCCACGCCCCTCTCTCTGTGTCTTGTGAGGACACAATGAGAAGTCAGCCATTCGCAAACCAGGAAGCGGATCTCATCAGACACCAGACCTGCCAGTACCTAGGTCCTGAACTTCCAAGACTGGAAGAAGTAAATATCTGCTGTTTAAGCCACTTCATCTTATAGCAGCTTGAACTAAGAGAAGCCATGGTAGATAGTATAAAGTATTAGTCGCTCTTTGTGACCCACGGACTCCTCTGTTCATGGGATTCTCCAGTCACAAATACTGGAGTGGGTTGCCATTCCCTTCTCCAAAATAGTATAAAAAGTTCACACAAATCAATAAGAAGTTTCGATCTGGTAGGAAAGCTAGCAAAGGGGACCCACAGAAAAATCTCTCCTCTACTGTTAATCTCTACTCTCGGCGTGCTACTCCCGGTATTTCTGATCACCAACGTGTAGTAATTTTTTCTGCACCAAGCAATCCTACAACACCAGCTGGGTGTCATACAACATAAGTCAATCCTGACACTGTCTAGCTAAAGTTAGCATCGGATCCCATAGGGTAAGTGTTCAGTTCCACAGTACTGCCCCCCGCCACATTCACACACACTTCAGATGCCATTCACAAGCCCAAGTTGGTGATTAAATCAATCTCCAGCCCTCTAATCATAAGATTGGTTCCCCTGGCAACCAGCCCCCATCCTTAGGGCTTTCCAAATTCACTTCATTAACATAAACTCAGGGGTGGCTGAAAGGCGCTTGTCATGAAAGTCTGAAGGTTTTAGGAGTTCTGTGCCAGAAATGGACAAATACCACATTTCTTATTGTAAGTCACAATACAGAGGCAAGAACAGGTAATTTATAGAAGAAAAACAAATAGCAATAGACATAAATATGTAATGATACCATTCTCAGCAGGTACAAAATAAATTCAAATTGAAACAAAAAGAAGATATTTTTCATGAACCTGATTATCTTAAATTTAAAAGATTTATGATACCAGTGAAGAATGAGAGGATGGGGAAGCAGGAACTTTTTAATACAACTGTTGGTACGAGTATAAATTGGTAGAGCCTTATAGGAATACCTTCAAAATTCCAAATCTAGGAATTTATGCCAAATACACTTTCAAGGAAAACCAGGAAATATACTGCAATGGTGTTTATTGCAGCAATGCCTGTAACAGTAAAAACTGAAAACCAAAGTCCACTATATTACAACATAGCTATACAGTGGAAAGACCTTGAAGATATATCAAGTAGATAAAGCAAATTGCAGTAAATTATGGCCAATTTTTAGGAACCAAAAGATTAATAATTTTATCATATGTGTGTATGTGCATTTAGGTATGTGTATACACAAATATTGGAGAAGGAAATGGCAACCCACTCCAGTGTTCTTGCCTGGAGAATCCCAGGGGCAGGGGAGCCTGGTGGGCTGCCATTATGGGGTCGCACAGAGTCGGACACAACTGAAGCAACTTGGTGGTAGTAGTAGTATACACACATATATATGGAAAAATCTGGTATAGTAAATGTTAATATGGTTATTTTTGAGGGTGTATAGCCTGTAGTTCTATATCATTCAAAATTTTTATGACAAACCTGTATTCCTTTAAAACTATAAGATGTTTAAAACTCCAGTTGAAAGTTTAGAGTTGACGTCATAGAAGAGCTGACATTTCATGCCATCAAAAACTCTGAGCTGAAGAAAACCTTAAAAGTCATCTAATTTTGTGGTTTCCAAATGCAATCTATATTCTAATTGCATTAAAAGTACCAGGGAAACTTTTTTGTAAGAAACATTTTATTTTTCTTTGTCATTGGATCATATCTCTAGGTGGTGTGGGAAACTTTTTAAATTTTTATTTATTTATTCATTTTCAGCTCTGCTGGGTCTTCATTGCTGTTCAGGCTTTTCTCTGTTTACGGCAAATGGGGGCTACTCTCTAGTTGCAGTGCAAGGGCTTCTCATTGTGGAGGCTTCCCTTTTTGCGGAGCACAGGCTGTAGGGTGTGGTGGCTCCCATAGATGAAGCATGTGGGCTCAGCAGTCGTGGCTCCCGGGCCCTAGAGCGCAGGCTCGGCAGTCGTGGCTCCCGGGCCCTAGAGCGCAGGCTCGGCAGTCGTGGCTCCCGGGCCCTAGAGCGCAGGCTCGGCTGTCGTGGCTCCCGGGCCCTAGAGCGCAGGCTCGGCAGTCGTGGCTCCCGGGCCCTAGAGCGCAGGCTCGGCAGTCGTGGCTCCCGGGCCCTAGAGCGCAGGCTCGGCAGTCGTGGCTCCCGGGCCCTAGAGCGCAGGCTCGGCTGTCGTGGCTCCCGGGCCCTAGAGCGCAGGCTCGGCAGTCGTGGCTCCCGGGCTTAGTTGCCCTGTAGCATGTGGGATCCTCCTGGATCAGGGATCAAACCCATGTCTCTTGCATTGGCAGGTATATTCTTCACCACTGAGCCACCAGGGAAACCCAGAAACATTTTTTTTTAATGGGGATGGATTCCTGGTCTCCATTTTCCAGATTATGATTCAGAATTTTGGAGGTGAGGCTGAGAAACCTATTTTTAAAACAATCTCCAGGTGACCCTGGTACTATGCCAGACTTTATTTATTTCAACGTCCTACGCAATGCAGTAGCACTCCTCTGGAAGCCTTGATGTAGATTATTTCAGAGATGAACGTTTCATACACCTGTGAGAACCTTGTAGAGAGATTTCATGATCAAGTGTATGTAGGACTTCCTCGATTCTGCAAAATCTGGATAAACTTGGTTTCAACCCTAACAATTTCAGAGCATGTTCAAGTTTAAAGTCTTCCCGAAGATATTTGCAAGTTTCAAATGTGCTTTACATTGTGAGGGGTTTTGGACACTGTCTCAGGCTCTAGGCTCCTGTGAGTTCTGTACTGCCTCAGACCTGTACAACCTGGCCGTATCACTCTCTTCGCCCAGCTGCTTTCCTCGGCTTTCTCTTTCCTCATGGCACTTCCCAGGGGCTGATGTACTGTATGTTTATGTGTTGGCCTATTGGCATCTCCCCGCTAGAATGGGAGCCTGCTTGGGAGTAGGCACTGTTTGCTGTGTTAACCCCACTGTCCTCAGCGGCTCTGATAGCACCTAGCACAGAGGTTTGAGCACTCAAAAATATCTACTGAATCTTGTCTTTCTCTGTCTGGCTTACTTAGTATGGTCATCTCTAAGTCCATGCTTGTTGCTGTAAATGGCATTATTTCATTCTTTTCTGTGGCTGAGTAGCATTCCATTATATACATGTATCATATCTTCTTTATCCATTTATCTGTTGACAGGCATTTAGGTTGCTTCCATGTCTTGGTTATTTTAAATAGCACTGCTGTGAACATTGGGATGCATGTATCTTTTCAGATTAGAGTTTTCTCTGGATTGCTTTGGTGTACACCTGAAACTTACATGTTATTGTGAATCAAAGGAGAAAAAAAAGAAAGAAAGTGAAGTCACACTCAGTCGTGTCTGACTCTTTGCGACCCCACAGACTGTTTAGCTGGCCAGGCTCCTCCATCCATGGGATTTTCCAGGCAAGAGTACTGGAGTGGGTTGCCATTTCCTTCTCCAGGGGATCTTCCTCACCCAGGGAGAGAACCTGGGTCTCCCACATTTCAGGCAGACTCTTTACCATCTGAGCCACAAGGGAAGCCACAGTAAATCAACTATACTTCAATCAAACATTTAAAATATTTCTAGATCTAGATATAGATGAATGATGGAAGGAAGGAGCAAAGAGATGCTCTGACTCTCAAATCCATTCTGTCCTCCCTGGGTCTGCCTCTTGCCATTCTGCCACCTGCTCACTTCTTGCTGGCTTTACTCTCTCCCCATCTCCCTTTTCTACTCACTCCTCTCTCTCAGGAACAAACAGATTCCTCTTTTTGCTTCTCTCTGTTTTTTAAAGTAGACTTTATTCCTTACAGCAGTTTTAGCCTCACAGCAAAATTGAGCTAAAGTTTCAGAGATTCCCCCTCTACTCCCTCCCCCTACATGTGTAGTCTCGCCTCTTATCGACACCCCCACTCCTTAACTCTTTTTATAAAATGTATTTAAAATTTTTTTTAATTTTATTTTATTTTTAAACTTTACAATATTGATTGGTTCTGCCATATATAGAAATGAATCCACCACAGGCACACACGTGTTCCACATCCTGAACCCTCCTCCCTCCTCCCTCCTCCCTCCCCATACTTGGGGGATAATTCCTTTATAATATTGTCTTGGTTTCTGCCATATATCAACATGAATCTCCTTGCCTTTTGATAGGAGTTTCCCTCACCTCCTCTAATTCTTTAAAATCTGACATTTCTGCTTCAGAAATCTCTCCAACACGAATTAGATGCAGCACAGCATCTCCTCCAATCACAGACAATCTTCTCCATGATAGAGATTCTGTATCAGAAATAAAGATATTTATATTCATTGAAAATCCCTTTCTCCATCACCACCACCACTTGAGGATCTCAGTTTGCCCCTCAGGAGCAGGAGAAAACACCTCTGTAGTCTGCCTTGTCCACTTGGCCAGCCTGGCTGAAGAGGCAGCTTTTGCCTAAATACCACAGTTCCCAATTCCTGGTTCTACATCTTATGGGTCTTTGTGTAATCCGATGTACAGAACTTCTCTTCATTTTTCTGATGCTCTTTACCTGGAATCCTCTGACTTCCAACGCCCTTCTCAGAAAGTAGCCCACATACCTGACACACCCCAGGTGTAGCTCAAGCTAATTCAAACAACTGTGGGGTTATTCCTTTTGAAGACACGGCCACGATACTTCTTTAATGCATAAAAGGGCTGGGAGCCAAGAATGTGTTTTCCTGACCTGAGTTCCAGATTGTTGGGGTTTTATCAAAGCAGCAGTTCAGATAAAGGTGTGGAAATTCTTCTTATTTTCTCCCTCAGATTACCGTAGCCCTGTCCTGGTGTCCAGACACGGCTCTCTGGGAAATTCAGGCTCTATTTTTTCAGATTCAGCCCCCATTGGTGGTGACAATGGCGCTTTCAGAGGAAGCTACAATCCCCAAAGAACCCTTTGTCTGATTAAACTCCCCCCAGAAAATCTCTACGAAGAACATACACCAAATGTGTTAGTGGTTTCCAATGATTTGATCAGGGAAATACACTACTATTCTCCAAAAATAATTTTTTCTGAGTCAGGCTCCCTTCACGATTTCTTCCTTGAGGCAAGTTTAAGAGGCCTCACATTACATTAACTTTGTCTAGAATTGTCAATGCGTATAGCTCATTTAAATGGACATCTGTGAAGGCCGCTTGGAGCAAAAATCTGGACTCATCTATCTTCCTGGAAGATGGTCTCTGTGGTGGAGACAAAGTGGGGTGGCTCCTGGCTCAGCACCTTCCCAGCTGCCCCTCAACTTGGGCAGGGCCAACTGATCCAAGAGAAGAAGGCACGGACGCAGGCTGTGCCAATCGGAGAGTTTGCCTTGAGCACACAGACAGGTGGTGTTGAGGCATCTGGTGCCAGTGCCATGGAAGAGCTCAGGAGCTCCTACTATGGCCCTGGTCCTGCCTCCCCCTAGTTCTGCTCTTTCTACTATTCAGAATCCCGCCTATAAATCCGACTTTTATTATGTTGGCCAGAGCTGAACATTATGCAGGCTTAAACTGCAAAGGGGCGTCTAGGGCCCTATTGTAGAATTCCAGCACTAGCCCTGTGTACGTCGTCATCTTGGTCAGAGCCTTCTGCCAACACTTAAGGTGTGTGCACTTTGCCTGGAACCCGAACTCTGCATTTCGAACCAGTTCAAGGGATAATCCTAACAATCCATGTGTGTTATTATTATCCCTATTTTAGAAATGAGTCAAGTGAGGCCTTGTGTGGGTGCTCAGAGTCAAACAGCTACTAAAACGTGGAGGCCAGGAAGAACCCAAGGCGTCAGATTTCAGAGCTTTGCTCTTAACCAGCATGCAGCAATGTCTCTATGAGTGTGTTCAGGCCTAAACCAGAGGACTGCATGCTTGAGCATGACCAGCACCTTGTGGAAAGCCCTTCTGCCTTGAGTAGGAGGTAGGATAAGAAGACCTCCAGTCTTCCACCTCCCTCCCACCTAACCAAGAGTCTGAACTTTCTAAGCCAAAACCTCTGTTTCTCTTACTTTGTCTCCTGCCCCATCCTTTGATACTGAGATACAGAAAATGATGAACCCTCATGGAGAAAGAGAGATATAAATAACACTCCCTACACCAAAGAAGGGCTTCCCTGGTAGCCCAGCTAGTAAAGAATCTGCCTGCAATGCAGGAGACCCCAGTTCAATTCCTGGGTTGGGAAGATCTGCTAGAGAAGGGATAGGCTACCCACTCCAGTATTCTGGGGCTTCCCTGGTGGCTCAGATGGTAAAGAATCTGCCTGCAATGTGGGAGACCTGGGTTTGATCCCTGGGTTAAGAAGATCCCGTGGAGGAGGGCATAGAAACCTACTCCAGTATTCTTACCTGGAGAATTCCCATGGCAGAGGAGCCTGGTGGGCTATGGTCCATGGGAACACAAAGAGTTGGACATGACTGAGTGACTAGGCACAGCACAGCAACCCTGAAGAAACCTTTCAAAAAAGTGAGTTTTCTTAGATGGCAATAGAAATGGCATCTGAATGCAAAGGGAAAATTGTATCTAGTGAGGCAGAGAAGTTGTTTTAGGGTAGCTTTTTATTCTTTGTAAAGTTTAGTGAATAATATTTAAGTAACAGGAGTAGTAAGCTTCCCAGTTGGCACTAGTGGTAAAGAACCCACCTGCCCATGCAGGAGACACAAGAGATGTGAGTTTGTCCCTGGGTCAAGAAGATCCCCTGGAGGAAATCATGGCAACACACTCCAGTACTCTTGCCTGGAGAATCCCATGGACAGAGGAATCTGGCGGGTTACAGTCCATGGGGTTGGATACGACTGAAGTGACTTAGCACGAGCACAGCACAAGTGTAATAAATGAGTCACCATAATCACGCTCTTTTATGCTCATGGAATACCAGCAGAGAGCTTTGTGTCAGAAAACTACATGTAATCACATTTCTCAAGGAAAGAATTTTTAGCATTGTTTGCAGAAAAGGCAGAGACGGAGAATATAATCTGTGAAATCCTGTTCACAGTGCACTAAAATTACTCCTTACTGTGGGCCAATTTGCTTGCAAAGAAGTATGGGTAATCTTTGTCCTGGGCAAATTCCATAGTTACTATCTATCTTGTGACCCTTCATTTTCCTGGAATTGTTATTCGCTACCAGGCCAAAGGAGTGTGTTTACAGGCAGAGCAGGAAGCTGCCAGGGCCCGTTCTCCCTGTTCCCAAGCTGGCCATCGCCATGACTTAAGCTGAATTCTAGGGATGCTGGTGCTGCAGAGACTGCCTCCTTGATGCTCCAGACATCAAGGTACCAGGCAGACACGGGCTGACTCTAGAGGCACTGCTGGCTCCGACCGGCTTTTTAAGAAAGGAGTCAAAATTGGGATTCAAAGACCTCTCACTGCCCTTGTGATCAAGACCAAGTCCTCAGCATAGCAGGGCGCCCCCAGCCACTGGTCAGTTTTCAGTCCCAGGAGTGCAACACGCCCTTCATGCAGGGCCTCCTCCCCTGCTGTGCTTCCCACCGGGGGACTTTCCCCTCTCCTCTTTCTTTAGCTATCTCTTCTTTTGTCACTGAGTCAGGGAAAACTTCCCTGACCTCCCAAACTAGTGCGCTTTACCCAGTTTCCAGCATCTCATTCCTGTGCCTTGTAGCTCTTAGCCCAGCTGCAATTTCACATGTGTGTTTAATTACTTCACGTGCGTCAGCATCTGATGTAAACTGTAGGCTCCATAAGAGCAGGGCTGCGTTAATTATTGATCACCTCTGTATCCCCAGGGCTTGTTCTCGGTGTGACATGTTGTCAATGCCCAGTTTCAAATATTCACTGAGTGATACTTAAAGGATGAATGGTAAGTGCAGAGAAGGTTGTGACCTCAGGGAACTAGGGTATGATCACCATGAGCTTCCAACCCTGTGATATTGCCCTGTGCCTATAGACTGTCTTGCTCTGTCCAGGCTTCTATAACAAAATACCATCGGCTGGGTGGTTTACAAACAGCAGAAACATATAGCTCACAGTTCTGGAGGCTGGAGGTCTGAGATCAGGGTTACAGCACGGTCAGGTTCCAGTGAGGCCCTCTTCTTGGTTCAGACGGCTGACTTCTCATTGTGCCCTCACATGGTGGAAGGAACTAGGGAGCTCTTTTGGGGGTTCTGTTTTATAAAGCCACAATTCCAGTCACGAGGGCCCCACCTTCATGATCTAATCACTTCAGAAATGCCCAACCTTCTAATCCCATCACCTTGGGAGTTAGAATTTCAACATATGAATTTAGGGGGAATAAATACCATAGCATATACAGACAGTCTTCAAATTATGATGGCTTGACTTATGATTGTTCAGCTTTTTGATCATGTAAAGGTGAAATGCTTTCAGTAGAAACTGTACTTTGATTTTGAATTTTGATCTTTTCTTGGGCTAGTGATATGTGTTATACTGTCTCATGACTAGTAAGCAGTTGATAAACTTAAAACCATTCTGTTACATACAACCATTCTGTTTTTCCCTTTAGTATGGTATTCAGTAAATTATATGGGTTATTCAGTACTTTATTAATTCTGTTTTTCCCTTTAGTATGGTATTCAGTAAATTATATGGGTTATTCAGTACTTTATTATAAAACAGAATTTATGATAGATGATTTTGCCTAACTGTAGGCTAATATTCACTTTTCACTTTCACTCATTGGAGAAAGAAATGGCAACCCACTTGCCTGGAGAATACCAGGGATGGGGGAGCCTCGTGGGCTGCTGTCTATGGGGTCACACAGAGTCGGACACGACTGAAGTGACTTAGCAGCAGCAGCAGCAGGCTAATATTAAGTGTTCGGAGAATGCTATGATGTTCAATATGTTGGGGTATTAAAAGCATTTTTTACTTGTAATATTTTCACCTTATGGTAAATTCATCTGGATATAATCCCATCTTAAGTCAAAGAAGATCTGTAGTTATATGTAAGTGGTAGGAAAAGAGGAGAGGTATAGGGACTTCTCTGGTGCTCAGCAGCAAAGAATCTACCTGCAATGCAGGAGATGTGAGTTAGATCCCTGGGTTAGGAAGATCCCCTGTAGGAGAAAATGGCAACCTACTCCAGTATTATTGCCTGGAAAATCCCATGGACAGAGGAGCCTGGCGAGCTATAGTCCATAGGGTCACAAAGGGTTGGACACCACTGAAGCTGCTGAACGTGACAGCCATACATACACTGTACTTAGAAGTTCAGCTCCCAGGACAGACACTCCTGCTCTGAAATGTAGTTTGGTCACTTGCTAGCTGTACAACCCTGGGAAAGTTACTTCAATTCTGCTTCACTGGTTTTCTGATATGTGAAATGGGGTGGATGTTGGTACATAATCCTGTCACCTATGAGGCTGCATGAGATAATGAAGGAACATTTTTGGCACATAGAAAGTGCTCAATAAATGTTATCTGCTGTTATTATTATAAGAAAGATCCCAGATTCTCAAAATCATCTTCCTCCTTGAAATGTTGTCTGCTGTTATTATTATAAGAAAGATCCCAGATTCTCAAAATCATCTTCCTCCTTGATCACTACAAATTATATAGATACATAGAACTTCATTTGGCAGCCTGAAGATATTTTAGAATGGTCTGATGGCTTATCATAAGATTTTTTGGTATCTGTAATCTATGGGCATTAGTGAGGAGTGACATTTAGGAAAGAAGGCTCTTTTTCTCTGTAATGGCCCATATGGGAAAATAATCTTTTAAAAAGAATGAATATATGTGTATGTATAACTGATTCACTTTGCTGCACACCTTAAACTAACCAACTTTGTAAATCAACTATACTCCAGTCAAAATTGGGCTTCCCAGGTGGCACAGTGATAAAGAATCTCCCTGCCAATGCAGGAGATGCAAGAGATGTGGGTTCAATCCCTGGGTCAGGAAGATCCCCTGGGATAGGAAATTGCAACCCACTCCAGTATTCTTACCTGGTGGGCTACAGTCCATGGAGTCACAGAGTCAAACACAGTTCAGCAATTGAGCATGCATATCCAATAAAAATTTTTTTTCAAAGAATAAAGAAAGATATTTTTAACCTGTAGTCACAAGATAAGGACATTTGAACTTGGGTTGTAAAGCAAAGAAGCTATGTTCACAACATCCCCAGATAAACTTTCAGGAAAAATATGGCATATGTAGGATACAAAAGTCATTGTGAGGTGACCTCCAGTCAGTTTCTTCCGGTGTCCATTTCCCTGGGCTCTTAGCCTGTGAGGATGCTGGGATCCAAGCCACTGTCCGCCATCCTGCTCGCTAACTGGGTCTTGTTCTTCATTAAGGAGCACTCCCAGAGGGATGGTCAGTTCAGCTCAAACCTAGTGCTGAATTGCAGTCATGCCTGGATTCCAATTTAATATCCATTGGGGCCTGTTTTTAGCCCAAGATGCCCTAGCCATTAGGTCATAGAGCTTTGGGAATTCTCACCCACTCCTGACTGATAGGTAGTCTGCTAAAGAACCACATTTGGCCTGAGTTCCCTGGATTGGTTCCATCTTTAGACCTGAATGGTCTGGTTGCTCTTTTTATTTTTTTTAACTTTGAGTTAGTGGGAGGGGCTGCACCGAACACAGCCAATGACAGACATACATGTCATTCATTCTGGTGAACAGACAGGATTCCAGCTACCTTATTTGTGTAAGTATAAGCAGACTTTAGAATGAAAAAAATAACCAAAGAGGATGGATTATTGGCATAGGTCCAAAATACTAATTTGCCCCAGCATAGGTTCCCTATTCATGCAAAAATGCAAATATCCTCAAGAAGGAAAAGAAATAATAATATTAACTTAATCTATTGAGCAGTTCCCATGTGCAGGCACTGTGCTAAGAGGTTTACACAAATGATCTCTGATCTCACACAACCATCACAACAGACCCACAACTATTATCATTTTACAGACAAGGAGAACAGAGGCACGAAGGGCTTAAGCTGTGTGCTGAAGGGCATTTGGTGGTCAATGGGGGAGCTGGGATGGAAACCCAGGAAGCCTGGCCTCAAAGCCCATCCTCTTTACGGCTACCCTGAACAATCTCCCTGGTTGCTTTCTTTCATTTCATTTCATTCCTGCAGCTGTTTATGCCACACGCTATGGAGTAAATACAACTCAATCAGATATAAATTATGCATTTGAAGAACCAGCCGTCAAGTAGAGCTGTTAAGACCTATGCAGAAATGTTAATAACAAGCATTTAAATAGAACTTCCTATTACAATGTTCCAGGCACCACTCTAAGCACATTATGTATATTAACTGACTCCTCAAAACAAGCTTTATCATGGATTCTGTCATCGTCTCCAGTTTATAAATGATGAAACTGGTAAGAGGGACTTCCCTGGTGGTCCAGTTGTTAAGAATCCACTTTCCCATGCAGGGAATGTGAGTTTGACCCCTAGTCAGGGAACTAAGAGCCCCCATGTGGGGGGTGGGTGGGCAACTGAGCTTGTGTGTCACAATTAAAGAAAGCCTGAGAGCTGCAATGAAGACCCAGCATAGCCTTTGATATAATATCATATAGGAAACGAATCACAGTCCAGGTTCGATGCAGGATACAGGATGCTGGGGGCTGGTGCACTGGGATGACCCAGAGGGATGGTACAGGGAGGGAGGTGGGAGGGGGGTTCAGGATGGGGAACATGTGTATACCTGTGGCAGATTCATGTTGATGTATGGCAAAACCAATACAATATTGTAAAGTAATTAGCCTCCAATTAAAATAAATAAATTTAAATAAAAAATAATAAAAAATAAAATAAGAAAAATAAAAAATAAAAGCAAGAAAAGAAACAGGAAAGTGCCTAAGACCACACAGCTGTAAAGAGGTGTCATTTGTATTTGAAGCCAAGTTCTTAAAGGGATAAAACCGTTGAGCAGGCAGAAATAAGTTCAAAGCCAGGGGTGTTCCAGTGCAGACGTGGTCAGGTAGCACTTAGCTCATCTTCTGAGTGTGCCTATTTACCCAAGGTCAGATTCACCCAGAGCTTTCTTCATTCTTCCTCCTGGGCTTCATTTTCAATTAATTGATTCAACAAATGTTTCCTGAGTGCCTGCAACATGCCAGGCCCAGGAAAGTCTGCTGGGACAGAGTGATGATATGACGTGAGGAAACAGAGAAACGGGAGAGGAGATTTCAAGTCAGACCAGGGAGGTCAGTGTGGCCTGGCACCAGGAGTCTCAGGGATGGTTGGGAAACTGCCAGGCTGACCAAAGGAAAGGCATTCTACGCAGAGGGATAATTGCCTCAAGACCCCGAGTTGTGAAGGAGCACAGCATCCGGAGAGCAACATGGAGTTGGATTCGGTTAGAGTATTGGGTGAAGGCATGGCCTACAGAAGACAGAAGAAAAGGAAGGTGGGGAACATCCTTGAGTGACAAGGAGTTACAAGTTTTCCAGCAGACCATGGAAAGCCACTGGAAAAGTCTAACCAGCACAGATAGGGAGATGGTTTGATTTGTACTTGAGAATCTGGCAGCTGGGGTGTGAAGGATGACTTGGAGATGGCATTCTGGGTAGCGAGGCCGTTCTGACTGTTGTCGTGAGCAAGGAGCCCTCAATGTGCTGAAGGAGTGTAGGGACCTTGACTCTTGTTTGGCTGAAATTGGTTTACTCTGTGTCTGGCATTTCTGTAGTGGACTCAAACCAGAGAATGCATTAGGTTTTTGCAAAGAATTAACTGAACCAATATTAAAATTGTCACATCCTCCCCAATTTTATGAGAATGGTGTCATCAAAAGGAGTCACAGACCTCATTCATATGGGTTGTACTATCACAAAAGTATAGAAGGCCGAGAAGGCCTGGGTCGAGTCCTTCTGTCTGCAAATCTTGACACACAAGTACACCTTCTCTTGACTGATCCAGACCCTGTACTTCTTATCATCTGCTTAAGTGAATTCTCCCAGTTGTTTCCTCCTATTTGATTTTGTTTTTAAATGTGTTACATTTCTAAGTCCATGACTCAATCGTAGCATCACTAAAAGCTGCAGAAGCAAACGTTCTGTGATGTCCATGGCGTCACCCCAGAAGGTTCTTACCTGACTCCCTCTCTAGATGTAACTACCAGCTTATGGAAAATATGGGGATCAGAGGTACAAGTAACCATAAGAAAATATTTGGCCAAATCTATAATGTAAGACACTCTATAGGACAAATTATCAGCTTCTTCATTAAATTGGTGGCATAAAAGAGATAAAAAGAAAAGATAATTATTGTGGAATTAAAGAGACTTAGAAGAATAACAACCCAATGCCATGTTTGAACCATGATTCAAAGAAACAAACTGTAAAAGACATCTTTCCCAATTGGGAATGAATTTGAGGAATTATTACTTTGGTTGGATATGATTAGTGGTATTTTTTTTTAATGTCCTATGTATTACATTGGAGTGTTTCAAGTAAAGTAACATGGTCTTCTGAGATAAATGAAATGCAAGGAATTTCATTTTATTATAATGAAAGAAGATTAGCAAAATGTTGACAGTTGTTGGTTAATGAGTCAATTATGCTATTGTTATGCATATTTGAAATTTTCCATTATATAAAGGCTGTGTGTGTATTTTAGTTAATTCTGCTTGCTTTTTTTAAAGATATTTTAAAAATTGAAATATAGTTGATTTATAATATTATGTTGATTTCAGGTGTACCATATAGTGATTCTAAATTTTTACAAATTATACTACATTTGTAGTTATTATAAAATATTGGTGATGTTGTAGCTCATTTATTTTGTATATAGTAGTTTATGCCTCTTGGTCCCCTACCGCATCTTGCCCCTTTGGCCGTCCCTCTCCCCACTGTAAACACGAATTTGTTCTCTGTATCTATGAGTCTGTTTATTTTTGTTGTATTGACTAGTTTATTTTTTAGATTCCACTTATAAATGATAGCATACAATGTATATCTTTCTCTGACATATTGTATTAAATATGACATCCTCCAGGTCCCTCCATGTCGGGACAAACGACAAAATTTCAATCCTTTTCACGACTGAGTTGTCTTCCATTGTGTATATGTATATCACAACTTCTTTATCTGTTCCTCTGCTGATGGACACTTAGGTTGCTCCCACATCCTGGCACGTACAAAGAATGCTTCTATGAAATCGGGGTACGTGCATCTCTTTGAACTAGTGTTGTTGTTTTATTTGGATATATACCCAGTTACAGAAGTGCTCACAGATCACATGGTAGTTCTATTTTTAATATCTTGAGGACCTCCCATGTTGTTCTCCACAGTGGCTGCACCAATTTAAATTCCCCCAACAGTGTACGAGTGTTCCCATTTTTCTACATCCTCACCAATATTTCGGAGAAGGCAATGGCACCCCACTCCAGTACTCTTGCCTGGAGAATCCCATGGACGGAGAAGCCTGGTAGGCTGCAGTCCATGGGGTCACTAAGAGCCGGACATGACTGAGCAACTTCACTTTCACTTTTCACTTTCATGCATTGGAGAAGGAAATGGCAACCCACTCCAGTGTTCTTGCCTGGAGAATCCCAGGGATGGGGGAGCCTGGTGGGCTGCCATCTATGGGGTCGCACAGAGTCGGACACGACTGAAGTGACTTAGCAGCAGCACTGATATTTGTTATTTGTGTTTTTTTTGTTGTTGTTGATAGACATTCTGACAGGTATGAGGTGAAATCTCACTGTGGTTGTGATTTGTATTTCTCTGACAATTAACAGTGTTGAACACCTTTTCATATGCCTGTTGACCATCGGTATATCTTCATTGAAAAATTATCCTTTTGCATCTTCTGCCCACCTTTCAGCTGGGTTGTTTGTGTTTTTTGATATTGACTTGCATGAGCTGTTTATATATTTTGGATATTAGCCCCTTATCAGTTATAGTTTAGCAAGTGGTTTCCTTTGCTGTGAAAAATCTTTTCAGTTTAATTAGGTCCCATTTATTTGTTTTTGCTTTTGTTTCCTTTGCCTTAGAAGACAGAGCCAAAAAAGTATTTCTGTGATTTGTGTCAGAGTGTTCCGCCTATGTTTTCTTCTATGAGTTTTATGCTTTCTGGTCTCAAATTTAGGTTTTTTAATCCATTTCAAGTTGATTTTTGATATAGTGTAAGAAACGTTCTAAGTCATTTTTTTACATGTAGCTGTCCAGTTCTTCCAGCACCACTTATTAAAGAGATTGTATTTTCTGCACTGTGTATTCTTGCCTCCTTGGTCATAGCTTGAGCGCAGTGCGTATGCTCTTTCCTGAGTTCTCTATTCTGTTCCATTTGTCGGTACATCTGTTTTGGTGCCAATGCCACTACAGTTTGATAATTGTAGCTTTGTGGAGAGCCTGGGGCTGCTGGCTTACTGGCCGATAAAGCCAGGTCCTGGGGCTCTTGCCAACCCACTGCGGCAGAGGCAGGCCCTAGCCTGTAGCTGCAGGGCCCAGAGCTGGTGTTGGGCCACTGGGGAATGTGGCTGCTTCCTGACATGGCTGGCTATGGGGTCTGCGGTGTCCTAAAGGTTGTGTTGGCCTGCTAGGGCCCAGCTGGTGGGTGGGCTGGGTCCATAGGCTGTGGGGCTGAGGTTCTCCTGGGGCAGTGTCCTCCCACTGGTGGGTAAGACCAGTCCTGAGGCCGGAGCAGGCTCCCTGGTGACTGAAGCCAGGGCCCAGCAGCTCACAGGCTGGGACTGTCCTGCTGATACAGAGACTGTGTCTGCAGACTGTGGGGTGGAGGTTTTCCTGAGTCTACTGGCTACCCACTGGTGGGCGAGGCTGGTCCCCAGGCTAGACCAGGCTTGCTGGTGGGTGGGACTGGGGATTCCTGGGCTGGTGCCTTCCCACTGTTGAGTGGGGCTGGGTCCTGGGGACTCTGGCTGCATCCCAGAATTGGGGTCAGCAGACTGGTAGGCAGAGCTGGGTCCTGAGGCTGATAAGGTAGATGGAGGATTCCAAAATGGCATTTACCACTCCTGGTGTAAGCGTGGTAGAAGTTCAGTTCAGTTGCTCAGTCATGTCTGACTCTTTGTGACTCCACGCCAGGCCTCCTTGTCCATCACCAACTCCCGGAGTTTACTCAAACTCATGTCCATTGAGTCGATGATGCCATCCAACCATCTCATCCTCTGTCGTCCCCTTCTCTTCCCACCTTCAATCTTTTCCAGCATCAGGGTCTTTTCAGATGAGTCAGTTCTTTGCATCAGTGGCCAAGTATTGGAGCTTCAGCTTCAGTTCAGTCCTTCCAATGAATATTCAGAACTGATTTCCTTTAGGATTGACTGGTTGGATCTCCTTGCAGTCCAAGGGACTCTCAAGAGTCTTCTCCAACACCATAGTTCAAAAGCATCAGTTCTTCGGCGCTTAGCTTTCTTTATAGTCCAACTCTCACATCCATATATGACTACTGGATAAACACTAGACAGACCTTTGTTGGCAAAGTAATGCCTCTGCTTTTTAATATGCTGTCTAGGTTGGTCATAACTTTTCTTCCAAGGAGGAAGTGTCTTTTAATTTCATTGCTGCAGTCACCATCTGCAGTGATTTTGGAGCCCAAGAAATAGTCTCTCATGGTTTTCATTGTTTCCCCATCTATTTGCCATGAAGTGATGGGACCAGATGCCATGATCTTAGTTTTCTGAATGTTGAGCTTTAAGTCAACTTTTTCACTCTCCTCTTTTACTTTCATCAAGAGAATTTTTAGTTTCTCTTTACTTTCTGCCATAAGGGTGGTGTCATCTGCATATCTGAGCTTATTGATATTTCTCCCAGGAGTCTTGATACCAGCTTGTGCTTCATCCAGCCCGGCATTTTGCCTGATGTACTCTGCATATAAGTTAAATAAGCAGGGTGACAATATACAGCCTTGATGTACTCCTTTCCTGATTTGGAACCAGTCTGTTGTTCTATGTCTGATTCTAACTGTTGCTTCTTGACCTGCATACAGAATTCTCAGGAGGCAGGTAAGGTGGTCTGGTATTCCCATCTCTTGAAGAATTTTCCACAGTTTGTTGTGATCCACATAGTCAAAGGTTTTGGCACAGTCAATAAAGCAGAAGTAGACATTTTTCTGGAACCCTCTTGCTTTTTTGATGATCCAATGGACGTTGGCAATTTGATCTCTGGTTCCTCTGTCTTTTCTAAATCCAGCTTGAACATCTGAAAGTTCTCTGTTCACGTACTGTTGAAGCCTGGCTTGGAGAATTTTGAGCATTACTTTGCGAGGGTGTGAGATGAGTGCAGTCGTGTGGTAGTTTGAACATTCTTTGGTATTGAATGTTGCCATGTGGCAACATGTGGAAAAAGCTCCCCAAAAGGCTGCCGCCCATGTAACTGTGTCCCCAGGGTAAGCTCCAGTTGCCTTCCACCTCTCCAGGAGGCTTTCCAAGACCAAAGGCTGGGTCGGACCCAGGATCCTTTCAAGTTACTGCTTGTGTACAGGGTCCCAAAGCATGTGAGATTTTGTGTGTGCTGTTTAAGAATGGAGTCTCTGTTTTCCACAGCTCTCTGGCTCTCTGCAAAGTAAGCCCCTCTGGCTCTCTGGGAGCTCATCTCCCTGGCACAGGACTCCCAGTCTGGGAGTGATGTGGGACTCAGACCCCCTTGTTCTTTGGGGAGAACCTCTGCAATCATAATTATTCTTTTGTTTGTGGGTGGCCCACCATATGGGTCTTGACTCTACTACGACTCCAGCCCTCCTCCTGGTCTCATTGTGGTTTCTTCCTTATATCTTTAGTTGTAGAAGATCTTTTCTGGTAGGTTCTGGTCTTTTTAATTGGTAGGTATTCAATAAATCATTGTAATTTTGGTGTACCCATGAGAGGAAGTGAGCTCAGAGTCTTTCTACACCACTGTCTTAGCTGATGTCCGTAGAACTCTGCTTGCTTTTCCACTCTAAAATTAATATAGGCACTTTAAGGAAAACAAAAATAAATACACAGAGGAGTTAACTACATGCCCACCACTCTTATTCTTGGTCAGTGTTCTGTATATTTCTTTGTACTTTTTCCCCTTTGAACACATTTGATTTTCACATAATGATTTTGTATTTCATACTTATTCTTATTTTTCCACCTAATATATCATAGCATCTTTCATTTTACTACTTGGGCTTTGTAACTAGTGGCATACCAGCCCTTGAAAGCTAACCAAGAGTACTTCTTCCAAATTCTGTGTTGTTGAAATCAGTCACAATGGAAATATCCAAACCATGGAAATCAGCACACATTACAAATCAGAGCTTTCCCCCAGAGAACAGGTAGTCAAAGATTTACCAGCACATCACAGTTTATCACCATCGTGTGTGTGATGGTGCATCGTGTGTGCATCGTGTGTGCACTCAGTCGTATCTGACTCTTTGTGACCCTAGGGACTGTAGCCCACCAGGCTCCTCTGTCCATGGAATTTTCCAGGGAAGAATACCAGAGTGGTTAGCCATTTACTCCTCCAGGAGATCACTCCTGACGCAGAGATGGAACCCCCATCTCTTGCATCTCCTGCATTGGCAGGTGGATTCTTCACCACTGGTGCCACCTGGGAGACCCAACTATCAGTTTTAATGGCCAACAAATAGCCCTTTGAGTAAATACATGATAGTGAGTAGTTATGCGTATCACATACCAGGTACTCCGTACCTTACTCATTTAGCCATTTAATTCCAGCATCAGAACCTATCAGGTAGGTGCAATTATCATCCACATTTTGCAGATGAAGAAGCTCAGGCAGACAGTAGTAGTAAATTGCCTGCTGTCCCACTGGTAGAAAGCAGGAACAAGCCTGAGAGCTGGGATTTGAATGCAGGAGTCTCACTGCAGCATCTTAGCCTTTACCATACCTGCTACTTGGTACCTCTGCTCCAGCCAACAACTGGGCAGCCACCCTCCTGAGGCCAGCGCCTCTGTCCATGAATCATTCAGCAAGTGGCAGAACTGTGGGGCAGCCTGCTTCATCTTCCTGCAGCCTGAGTTCATGTAGGGAGCCGCGCCCCCCAGGAGTTTCCATTACCTCTCAAACATGGCTCTGCGCTCCAACAGAACAGAAGCACCAGCCTGCACCGCCAGCTCCTCAGAAGGCAGCAACTTTCTCAGGTTGCTCTCAGAACTGAGCTGGGTTTGGGGGGGATGCTGGCACACCCCAAGTTGCAAGAACCATTGCAACCTCAGAGGCCAGGTGAGCTTCTGTATTTTTTCAGGGCAAGGACTGCACGGGTGACTTCTTTCTCCTGCCTTAAGGGTTGGAAGTGTTTGAAGTGCCCACCAGGCAGTCAGGGGCACTGGGCAGGATCCTATTTCTGGTGTAGCTGCCGAGTTGCCTGAGTGATAACCAGGGAAGTCATTTGACCTCAGCAGTGATCCTTTTACAAGGTAGAGACTCATAAGCCCAACATTCAGAGCACTCCGAAGCTTCTGCAGACAAGGTGCTGTGTGTGCAATTCAGCTGCCTGCAGGCTCTCTTAGGGCCAGCATTCACCTTCATGGGGCTGGGAGCCCTGGGGCTCCCATTCTGTGCTCTCACGTTAGTGTGATACGTGAGAGGTGTGGCAGTGGTGGTCTCTGCAGCTTGCCAACCCTGCTTTGGAGAAGAGGCTCACATGAAGCTGAGGACAGACCATTTCATCAAGGTGGGAGAGAAGAAATATTGTCTCAGAAGTTTTGAGGGTTTGATTGTCACTTGACTAAAATCGTCACTGAAATAGAAAAATTGTACGTCCCCTACATACAAAGCCTTGCAGTACCATAGGAATTCAATCAGTATTTATTGACAAATGTTCTTGTCATCCTAAGAACAAAGTACTTAAGCAACTTAAGTTTCAGTCCAGTTTAGGATTTTCCCTGACCTTTCAAATTCTCTAAACCATAAAGTACCAGATAGAGATGCAGCCAAAATTAGAACATAGTCAGTGGCAAATCTCTGGCTTTTTTCTTACAAGGCTTCCAAGAAAGGAGTTCAGTATGTGTAAAGAGATGAGAGACAGGAGGAGAGAGGAAAACAACAGAATGGGAAAGACTGGAGATCTCTTCAGAAAATTACAGATACCAAGGGGACATTTCATGCAAAGATGGGTAGAGTAAAGGACAGAAATGGTATGGACCTAACAGAAGCAGAAGATATTAAGGAGAGGTAGCAAGAATACACAGAAGAACTATACAAAAAAGATCTTCATGACCCAGAAAACCATGATAGTGTGATCACTGACCTAGAGCCAGACATCCTGGAGTGTGAAGTTAAGTGGGTCTTAGGAAGCATCACTATGAACAAAGGTAGTGGAGGTGATGGAATTCCAGTGGAGCTATTTCAAATCCTACAAGATGATGATATGAAAGTGCTGCACTCATGCCAGCAAATTTGGAAAACTCAGCAGTGGTCACAGGACTAGAAAATGTCAGTTTTCATTCCAATCCCAAAGAAGGGCAATGCCAAAGAGTGTTCAAACTACCGCACAGTTACACTCATCTCACATGCAAAGAAAGTAAAGCTCAAAATTCTCCAAGCCAGGCTTCAAGAGTAAATGAACTGTGAACTTCCAGATGTTCAAGCTGGATTTAGAAAAGGCAGAGGAACCAGAGATCAAATTGCCAACATCTGCTGGATCATCAAAAAAGCAAGAGAGTTCCAGAAAAACATCTACTTCTGCTTTATTGACTACTCAAAGCCTTTGACTGTGTGGATCAAAACAAACTGTGGAAAATTCTGAAAGAGATGGAAATACCAGACTCAGACCACCTGACTTGCCTCCCGAGAAATCTGTATGCAGATCAAGAAGCAACAGTTAGAACCAAACATGGAACAATGGGCTGGTTCCAATTTGGAAAAGGAGTACATCAAGGCTGTATATTGTCACCCTGCTTATTTAACTTATATGCAGAGTACATCATATGAAATGCTGTGCTGGATGTAGCACAAGCTGAAATCAAGATTGCCAGGAGAAATATCAATCACCTCAGATATGCAGATGACACCACCCTTATGGCAGAAAGTGAAGAGGAACTAAAAGAACCTCTTGATGAAAGTGAAAGAGGAGAGTGAAAAGCTAGCTTAAAACTCACTTTCAAAAAGCTAAGATCATGGCATCCAGTCCCATCACTTCATGGCAAATAGATGGGGAAACAATGGAAACCGTGAGTTCAGTTCAGTTCAGTTCAGTCGCTCAATCGTGTCTGACTTTTTGCGACCCCATGAATCACAGCACACCAGGCCTCCCTGTCCATCACCAACTCCCGGAGTTCACTCAGACTCATGTCCATTGAGTCGGTGACGCCATCCAGCCATCTCATCCTCTGTCGTCCCCTTCTCCTCCTGCCTCCAATCCCTCCCAGCATCAGAGTCTTTTCCAATGAGTCAACTCTTCTCATGAGGTGGCCAAAGTACTGCAGTTTCAGCTTGAGGATCAGTCCTTCCAATGAACACCCAGGACTGATTTCCCTCAGAATGGACTGGTTGGATGTCCTTGCAGTCCAAGGGACTCTCAAGAGTCTTCTCCAACACCACAGTTCAAAAGCATCAATTCTTCAGTGCCTAGCTTTCTTCACAGTCCAACTTTCACATCCATACATGGCCATTGGAAAAACCATAGCCCTGACTAGATGGACCTTTGTTGGCAAGGTAATGTCTCTGCTTTTGAATATACTATCTAGGTTGGCATAACTTTCCTTCCAAGGAGTAAGCGTCTTTTAATTTCATGGCTGCAATCACCATCTACAGTGATTTTGGAGCCCAAAAAAAGAAAGTCTGACACTATTTCCACATCTATTTTCCATGAAGTGATGGGACCAGATGCCATGATCTTCATTTTCTGAATGTTGAGCTTTAGGCCAACTGTTTCACTCTCCTCTTTCACTTTCATCAAGAGGCTCTTTAGTTCTTCACTTTATGCCATAAGGGTGGTGTCATCTGCATATCTGAGGTGATTGATATTTCTCCCGGCAATCTTGATTCCAGCTTGTGCTTCTTCCGGCCCAGCATTTCTCATGATGTACTCTGCATAGAAGTTAAATAAGCAGGTGACAATATAAATATAAAAAGGAGCCTTGATGTACTCCTCTTCCTATTTGGAACCAGTCTGTTGTTTCATGTCCAGTTCTAACTATTGCTTCCTGACCTGCATATAGGTTTCTCAAGAGGCAGGTCAGGTGGTCTAGTATTGCCATCTCTTTCAGAATTTTCCACAGTTTATTGTGATCCACACAGTCAAAGGCTTTGGCATAGTCAATAAAACAGAAATAGATGTTTTTCTGGAACTCTCTTGCTTCTTCAATGATCCAGCAGATGTTGGCAGTTTGATCTCTGGTTCCTCTGCCTTTTCTAAAACCTTTATTTTGGGGGGCTCCAAAATCACTGCAGATGGTGACTGAAGCCATGAAATTAAAAGACACTTGCTCCTTGGAAGAAAAGCTATGACCAACCTAGACAGCATATTAAAAAGCAGAGATATTACCTTGCTGACAAAGGTCTGTCTAGTCAAAGCTATCTATGGTTTTTCCAGTAGTTTTGTATGCATATGAGAGCTGGACTGTGAAGAAAGCTGAGTGTCGAAGAATTTGATACTTTTGAACTGTGGTGTTGGAGAAGACTCTTGAGAGTCCCTTGGACTGCAAGGAGATCCAACTGGTCCATTCTGAAGGAGATCAGCCCTGGGATTTCTTTGGAAGGAATGATGCTAAAGCTGAGACTCCAGTACTTTGGCCACCTCATGCGAAGAGTTGACTCATTGGAAAAGACTCTGATGCTGGGAGGGATTGTTCATCCTAAAGGAAATCAGTTCTGAATATTTATTGGAAGGACTGATGCTGAAGTTGAAACTCCAATACTTTGGCTACCTGATGAGAAGAACTGACTCATTGGAAAAGACCCTGATGCTGTGAAAGATTGAAGGCAGCAGGAGAAGGGGACAACAGAGGATGAGATGGTTGGATGGCATCACCCACACAATGGACATGTGTTTAAGTAAGCTCCGGGAGTTGGTGTTGGACAAGGAGGCCTGGCGTGCTGCAGTCCATGGGGTTGAAAATAGTTGGACATGACTGAGCAACTGAACTGAACTGAAGGAAAGAAAGACAATGTGTAGTGGTCTTGATGGAAATACATTTGTTTAAAATTTGTTTGCCTCTCTACATTCAAATTCTCTTGAATGCCTTTGATTAAAAAAAAAGAAAAAAGAACCCGATGGCTCTAGGACTGCATATGACTCCTCAGAATTGGAGGGGCCATGGAGGACTGAGAGACAGACAGAAGTCAAGGAGAAACAGAGCATTTGGCGAATGAGAGGCAGCCGCCCTACCTCCCTTGTGGCAACTGTCAACCGACAGCAAGAAGATATGGGTGGAAAATCACCATGCAAATGAAGTCTACATTGCATGATTTGTTCTGCAGATATTTGGAATCATGTATGATGTCCCGAGGTGAATGCATTCTCTGTTCTTTTGTATCCCCTGAAGCCTCATAACAAGCATGGACTCTTGCTGAGGCTTGTTTTCACCCTCTGTGATCTCATGGAAAGAGGAAAATTTACAATGACAGTGATTCTGCATTTGCCATTTCTTTTTCAAAAAATGACTTAAACCAAAGACCAAGCCTGAGCTCCCCTGCAGTGCAGTGATGAATTCCACAGTTGTGTGTGAGCTCTGCCGTCTTATTCTTCTCACATCTCACGTGAGCCTTGACACCCGGTCCTCTCAATGTGGTCACCACACGATGCTGTCAGGACGACAGCTGCCACATGGCTAGCTTTCCCTAGAGGACTCCAGGCAGTGGCCTGGGTCATCAATTAGGAGTAACTGGCAGGGCTGACATTTGACTAGAGCTAATGGCCTGAGGTCTCCAGGAGTCGCCCTGACCTCTGCCCTGTAGCAAGCCTGTTTTGGGGTTTGATGGCAGTATTTCTGCAATGCATCAAGACAGCATGTCGTACTGTTCCTTTGGCATTTTAATAGTGCAGTAGGTTATGTTCCAAACCACAGGCAGCATTGTAGTTCTTGTTGGATTTAATTTAATCGAGAACCACTGGCTCCAGGTTTGGCCCAGGGGTGGGTGACGGTGACCTGTCCAATCCCCTAAGGCTAAGGGGATTTTTAGTCAGGGGTGCCCGGCATAGGCAAACCAGGCAGAAGAAACATAATATTTCAACTGCTTCCGAAGAAGGCAGTGAAGAGTCAGAGGCGTTCCGAAGGAGGCAGTGCTTTTATGAGGGGGACAGTGATGAACCGCTAAGATATTGATTAGCCAGGCAGAATGAACACGGCATCAGAGGTAAGGTTCTCACTGGATGCAACGATTTTCTCCTTTCTTATTCCCCTTTGGACTGGACCATATTATCACCTGGAAGGGGAATCCTTTCTCCACGCATTCTTTGCTCTACTCTCTGAGGACAGTCTATTAGATTTCAGTCTACTGCTGTAGCATTTATACATTTTTTTAACCTCACCTCAGAGCAAAAGTGCATTCTTGGCAGTAACTAAGCATGTGTACATACACATACCCACTCAGACACACTTGAAATAAAAGCTTCACAATTACTTTTTACAGATTACTGCAAGTACAGATACTTCCAATTTTATTCTATTTCTCTGCCTCCACTTCCTTTTTCATTTGAATACTGGTTAAGATGACTATATTAATTTTGTTCCTTATAAACTGATGACCACTCATGACCTGAAAAGCACTAATCACATGCACACCTTGGACGATCTCCTTTTACTTATTTTCTGGGATGTTTTCATTGTCTTCTAGTTGTTACTATTTATTGTGCAAATGTTCACATTTGGCAATTATTTGAAAATAATTGTCAATATTTATACATACCTTTAAAAATTCCTCAACAGATCCTCAAAACATATTAATATTTGATTTCTTCTCTGCTACTGCATTTCTTCTCTCTGCCCCAAAGCCATTACTACATAGGAAACAGCCTGAAAACACACGCACCAAAAAGTTAACAGATTCCTTCTGGAGAGTGAGATTATACTTTGTTTTTAATATTTCTAATACCTATATATTATTTGTATGAAAATTGTGCAAGTTTTTGCAGTGATCATTGCTATATTTAATTAAAAGATCAGTTACTAGAGCTTTTGAAAATAATGGTAAATTCTTCTCATGGTCTTATTAATTTTTTACTTTCTTAAGTCATTCGAAAAGAAAATTGCATGTAGAAGCTAATCAACAGCCTTTGAAAGATATCAGTGTTTCATAGTGTTTGTTTATTTTGCCATCATTTTCTTCAATTTTCATATCTGTCTTTCAGTTCTCTTAAAATATTTATATATATATATGTATTTTTTTAAAAAATCAGTTTGCTGGTGTCAGTCCTCAAGAATCAGTTCTTCAGCTGGCTGACAAAATGTGGGAAGCTATTGCTTCTGTCTTATGTTAAGTAACAGATCATTCTGTCTGCTCTGATGATTCATAATTCAGCAGAGTTGTCAAACCTCAAAAGTAATAAATTGTGTTTGTGTCTAATCTTTGTGAAATCCTAATTTGTTGATAATTAGTGGGGCATTAGCCATAATATTTTTTAATTGGGTACAGTCTGTGAACTTTATATCCCACTTAACTGTAACCCTTTTCAATTGATAGATAACCACTGGCCGTTGTATGTGTATTTCTTTATGGTTTGAGGAAGTTACACTCACTCAGGGCCTCTGTTAAAATGAACTACAATCTCTGGAGCATTATTGCATCAAGTTAAATTGCCAACCTGCAAATATAGCCACTTGATGTCACCTCTGACCCAGCCTTCAAGACCTCCTAGGGGAGCAAGGAAAGAAGGACTAGGCAGTATAGGGCAGTCACCTTTCAGAGCTGGTGCTTCACATCTTCGTTCATTCCCTTTTCCTGTTGAGTACACACTGGCTTCCCTGGTGGCTCAGATGATAAAGTGTCTGCCTGCAGCGTGGGAGACCCAGGTTCGATCCCTGGGTTGGGAAGATCTCCTGGAGAAGGAAATGGCAACCCACTCCAGTACTCTTGCCTGGAAAATTCTGTGGACTGAGGAGCCTGATAGGCTACCATCCATGGGGTCCCAACAGGACTGAGCGACTTCACTTCACCTCACACACTTGCTACTTTTCAATACTTTGAAACTCTGTACCCAAGTCCTGTTTGCAAAAGCAGTTCATTAAACCTGCAGACAGCTGCCAGTCCAAATCATCTTATGCTCCATCATTGCCAATCTCAGAATTTACCAATTGAAATATTAAACTAAATAATAAACCACTTTTATTAGTGTAGTTACACTTAGTGATGAAAGCATGTAAATAAAGACCTTCCCAAGTAGAATTTTTTTATAGTGATGATGTTTTTTCAATTTTATTTATTTTTGGCTATGAATGGGAAAGACTAGAGATATCTTCAAGAAAATTAGAGATACCAAGAAAACATTTCATGCAAAGATGGGCTCAATAAAGGACAGAAATGGTATGGACCTAACAGAAGCAGAAGATCTTAAGAAGAGGTAGCAAGAATACACAGAAGAACTGTACAAAAAAGATCTTCATGACCCAGATAATCACTATGCTGTGATCACTCACCTAGAGCCAGACATCCTGGAATGTGAAGTCAAGTGGGCCTTAGAAAGCATCACTATGAACAAAGCTAGTGGAGGTGACGGAATTCCAGTTGAGCTATTTCAAATCCTGAAAGATGATCCTGTGAAAGTGCTGCACTCAATATGCCAGCAAATTTGGAAAACTCAGCAGTGGCCACAGCACTGGAAAAGGTCAGTTTTCATTCCAATCCCAAAGAAAGGCAATGCCAAAGAATGCTCAAACTACCGCACAATTGCACTCATCTCACATGCTAGTAAAGTAATGCTCAAAATTCTCCAAGCCAGGCTTCAGCAATACATGAACCGTGAACTTCCTGATGTTCAAGCTGGATTTAGAAGAGGCAGAGGAACCAGAGATCAAATTGCCAACATCTGCTGGATCATCAAAAAAGTAAGAGAGTTCCAGAAAAACATCTAAATAGATGTTTTTATCTGCTTTATTGACTATACCAAAGCCTTTGACTGTGTGGATCACAATAAACTGTGGAAAATTCTGAAAGAGGTGGGAATACCAGACCGCCTGACCTGCCTCTTGAGAAATCTATATGCCGGTCAGGAAGCAACCGTTAGAACTGGACATGGAACAACAGACTGGTTCCAAATAGGAAAAGGAGTAAGTCAAGGCTGTATATTGTCACCCTGCTTATTTAACTTATACGCAAAGTACATCATGAGAAATGCTGGGCTGGAAGAAGCACAAGCTGGAATCAAGATTGCCGGGAGAAATACCAATAACCTCAGATATGCAGATGACACCACCCTTATGGCAGAGCGAAGAACTAAAGAGCCTCTTGATGAAAGTGAAAGAGGAGAGTGAAAAAGTTGGCCTAAAGCTCAACATTCAGAAAATTGAGATCATGGCATCTGGTCCCATCACTTCATGGGAAATAGACGGGGAAACAGTGGGAAACAGTGTCAGACTTTATTTTTTGGTGCTCCAAAATCACTGCAGATGGTGACTGCAGCCATGAAATTAAAAGACGCTTACTCCTTGGAAGGAAAGTTATGACCAACCTAGATAGCATATTAAAAACAAAGAGATATTACTTTGCCAACAAAGGTCCATTTAGTCAAGGCTATGGTTTTTCCAGTGGTCATGTATGGATGTGAGAGTTGGACTGTGAAGAAAGCTGAGCGCCGAGGAATTGATGCTTTTGAACTGTGGTGTTGGAGAAGACTCTTGAGAGTCCCTTGGACTGCAAGGAGATCCAAGCAGTCCATCCTAAAGGAGATCAGTCCTAGGTGTTCATTGGAAGGACTGATGCTGAAGCTGAAACTTCAGTACTTTGGCCATCTCATGCGAAGAGTTGACTCATTGGAAAAGGCTCTGATGCTGGGAGGGATTGGGGGCAGGAGGAGAAGGGGATGACAGAGGATGAGACGACTCGATGCAGATGAGTTTGGGTGAACTCTGGGAGTTGGTGATGGACAGGGAGGCCTGGCGTGTTGCAATTCATGGGGTCACAAAGAGTCAGACATGACTGAGCGACTGAACTGAACTGGGTCTTTGTTGCGGTGTGCAGGCTTTCTCTAATTGAAAAGACTGGGGGCTACTCTCCAGTTGAGGTGTGCAGGCTTCTCATTGCAGTGACTTCTCTTGTTGCAGAGCACGGGCTCTAGGCATGTAGGCTCAGTAGTTATGGCTTCTGGGCTTAGTACAGCATGAGGAATCTTCCCAGACCAGGGATTGCACCCATGTTCCCTGCATTGGCAGCTAGATTCTTAACCACTGAATCACCAAGGAAGTCCTCCCCATGTAGAATTCTTAAATAGAATTATCCACTTTCTTATTAGAACCTCTCCCCTTTGGGACTGTTCCTTACTATTGCCTAGCACTCAACATCATCATGCTGTTTCCTAGGCCTCTTCTCCATTTATTTTCTCTCCTCTAGTTCTCAAGCTTTTAGAGCTACTTCCTTCTTTCATGTCTGTTTATCTGTCCTGTTTCTATTCCCTCAGTATTCAGCTTTTCTGAAGAAGATCTTGGGATCTGAGTTGACCACACTCATGAGCTGTTAGTGTGATGTGGCAGGGATAAAATCCCATGGGAGTATACCATGCCTGGTCTTATATGGCTATTTTCCCATATACAAATTATTAATGCTATATGGTGTTCCTTATAATGCAGGGTTGCAGAAATAGCCATTAAAGAAAGATAAAGACTTTAATCAATGAATGGGAGCCTCCCCCTTGCATGAATAGAGGAGGCTGCCCAGAGCACAGAGGGTACAAGATTCCAAAAGTGACCTGCCACCTGGCACCGTAAACACACAAGATTTATTTGGACCAAGTGCCTTCTGGACCCCAGAAGTGTTAGCCAGTGAAGCCTTCCTGGAGGGATCTTTGCTTTAACCAGCTAGAAGTGGTTTACTCTTTCAGCTCTCCACAGAGAATGGGCAAAGCAGGCAGAAAGCAATTGAATTTGTTTTGTGGTGAAAGTTTCCACTGATGAATGACTGCTTAGGGTTCCCACCAGCTTCAACAGGAGGGTTAATTAAATCATTATCCTGCTGGCTGGCATTGAAACAGTGGCAGCCTTGAATCAGCAAGGCAGTTTCAAAAGTGTTCAGCTGAAAACAGTTAAGACGCTCCTTGTCCTGCTCTCTAATGGGGACCCAGCCCTGGGCCATTAACCTTCCGCACTGAGAGTGGATCAGCTTCTGTGGATCTTGCATTAGCTGCACAACTTGCTTCCTAGTCTGATTAGGCGTCACTGGCCTTTTCACCCCAGTTCCCATAGCACTGAAAGAGCTCTATTTTAATACCTGAATCAGGAAGCTCAGGGGTGTTTCCCAGTGGTGATAAGGCTGTCTTGTTTTCCAAGAGCACAAGCAGCAACTGGACATGTGACAACTGTTAGTTACATAACTGCTGACTTTGATCTATTATACCTCCCAATAAGAGGGTGTCACAATAATCTGTGGAAAATTCTGAAAGAGATGGGAATACTAGACCACCTGACCTGCCTCTTGAGAAATCTGTATGCAGGTCAGGAAGCAACAGTTAGAATTGGACATGGAACAACAGACTGGTTCCAAATAGGAAAAGGAGTAAGTCAAGGCTGTATATTGTCACCCTGCTTATTTAACTTATATGCAGAGTACATCATGAGAAACGCTGGACTGGAAGAAGCACAAGCTGGAATCAAGATTGTCGGGAGAAATATCAATAACCTCAGATATGCAGATGACACCACCCTTATGGCAGAAAGTGAATAGGAACTAAAAAGCCTCTTGATGAAAGTGAAAGAGGAGAGTGAAAAAGTTGGCTTAAAGCTCAACATTCAGAAAACGAAGATCATGGCATCCGGTCCCATCACTTCATTGGAAATAGATGGGGAAACAGTGGAAACAGTGTCAGACTTTATTTTTTGGGCTCCAAAATCACTGCAGATGGTGACTGCAGCCATGAGATTAAAAGACGCTTACTCCTTGGAAGGAAAGTTATGACCAACCTAGACAGCATGTTGAAAAGCAGAGACATTACTTTGCCAACAAAGGTCCGTCTAGTCAAGGCTATGGTTTTTCCTGTGGTCATGTATGGATGTGAGAGTTGGACTGTGAAGAAGGCTGAGTGCCGAAGAATTGATGCTTTTGAACTGTGGTGTTGGAGAAGACTCTTGAGAGTCCCTTGGACTGCAAGGAGATCCACCCAGTCCATTCTGAAGGAGATCAGCCCTGGGATTTCTTTGGAAGGAATGATGCTAAAGTTGAAACTCCAGTACTTTGGCCACCTCATGCAAAGAGTTCACTCATTGGAAAAGGCTCTGATGCTGGGAGGGATTGGGGGCAGGAGGAGAAGGGGACGACAGAGGATGAGGTGGCAGGATGGCATCACTGACTTGATGGACGTGAGTCTGAGTGAACTCTGGGAGTTGGTGATGGACAGGGAGGCCTGGCGTGCTGCAATTCATGGGGTCGCAAAGAGTCGGACACGACTGAGGGACTGAACTGAACTGAGGAGCCTCTGGTGGTGTCTCTGGCAATGTGGTCTGGATCTATAAAGATTTCTTATCTTATTACCATGAAAAAGGATTGCATAAACTTGTTTTTCCAAAAGGCTGTTATGAAAAAGGCAATAATGAAAACATACACCAGGCGTGTTTTGCCGTGGTGTCTCCCGTGTTGTGAGAAGAGTTCAAAGCGCAGGGTCACTAGCTGACTTGGAGTTTCTCACCTGGATATTTAGTGGCCAGTGGTATAAATGATTCAGCAGAGAAAGCTGGAGAGTATTCTATTGTCTTAGTTTCCTGTTGCTCCTGCAACAAATTACCACAAACAAAGCGACACATATTTATTATTGAAACTGGGTCCTTCTGCTTGAGTTTAGGATTAATTTCTCTTTCCAAAACTTTATTTACTCTCTCTTGCCACCTGACCCCCTCAGGATTGAGGAGTATCAAAGAAAAGGGAACTGAAACTAAGCAGGACCGTTTGGGGCCTTCCCAGTTTCAAAAGCCTCTGTGCCCGAGTTTCTTTCTTTCTTTTTTTTTCTTTTGACTGCTTTCCAACACATGTGGGATTTTAGTTCCCTGACCAGGGATCAAACCTGGACCCCCTGCATTGGACATGCAGAGTCTTCTTCACCGGACCACCAGGGAAGTTCCCCATGTTTCTTGTTTGTAGGGGAAAAAAAAGACTTTAGTCTCCTATGCCTTTCCTGAGTTCCAAAGTACAGACTCAAGCAGTTAATAATTAGGAAAGTGAGGGAATGCAGAAACAAAGGAAAAGCTGTCAAGAAACAATAGTTCAGCAGTAAAACAGGAGTCTTAGTTCCTCCCCAAGGGTGTATATAACAACCTGAGGCATATCTTTGAGCTGTTCTGCAGACACTAAGATCCCTACGCAGATGGATAGTGACTGTATGCTGACCACAAGCTTTAGACCCCAGACTGGCTGGAACCAGAGGGTTGAGGATTCAGTTCAGTGCAGTTGCTCAGTCGCGTCCAACTCTTTGCGACCCCATGGACTGCAGCATGCCAGGCTTCCTTGTCCATCACCAACTCTGGGAGCTTACTCAAACTGATGTCCTTCGAGTTGGTGATGTCGTCCAACCATCTCATCCTCTGTTGTCCCCTTCTCCTCCTGGGTTGAGGATTAAGATTCCTAAAACTTTACCCTCTGACCACACCACCAACCCATCAGAAGAAAGTCCATAAGCTGCAACCTTCATCCCAGGTGTTGCCTTTAAAAACCCTTCCCTGAAAGATATTAAGAAGTTTGCATCTTAAGCACGAGCTCCCTGTTCTTGCTTGACACCTGCAGACACCACTGCACTTCCGTTCTCCATGAGCTGGTGTCCATGTGGCAGGTGAGCGGAGCCACGTTCAGTTTGGTAACATTATCTCACAGTTCCAGGGCTCAGAAGTCTGAAATGGGTCTTACAGGGCTAAACTCAAGGTGCTGGCAGGGTTTTGTTGCTTCTCGGGGCTCTAGGAAAGTGTCTATCTTCTTGCTTTTTCTAGGTTCTAGAGGCTTCCTGCATTCCTTGGCTTATTGCCTCCAGTTATGGATCCCATCAGTCCAGCTGCTCATGTTGTTGTGTCTCCTTCTCTGACTCTTCTGCCTTCTTTTCCTTGAAAGGACCCTTGTGGTTACATTAAACCCACCAGGTATGGCATGGGAATCTCCCACATTACATGATCCTTAGATACATCTGCAAATTCTCTTTGCTATGTGAAGTAATATGTTTGCAGGTTCCAGGGAAAAGGACGTGGACATCGTCTGGGAAGCATTATTCTGCCTACCACACCTATTAAGGGAATTGTTGCCTTTCTATCTCAATATTAGAGTTGTTTCAAATTCCTTTTGCCATGGGAGGAGAAAATAGCAATGCAGATATGGTCCCTCAGAGACACAGAAACCCATTTTCCCTTATCAAGTGCAATTTCAGGAAATGGCTGTTTTAAAGGACCATAAAGATAATTGCACCCTTGGTTGAACAGATGGCCTCTGAGCACAGCTCTGAGCTAGGTACAGGAGCAGTTTCATGGCTGGGGAGGTGGGGGAGGGAGGGCATCTGGGGAGTGCAGTGCAGGGTGGGGGTGTTAGAAAGGCTAAAGAGCCTCTGAGCTGAATGCTCAGTCTTCATGTCTCCCTAGTTTCTAGGTTATTTGGAAAGAACCCACTATAGAGAAGTCAGCCAGCCTTGAAAAACAAGAACGGCCTCTTAACTGCTCTCCCTACCCCGAAAAGCTGAGATGGAGCAGGGGCTCAGAGAAATGTGCAAAAGTCAAAAGAGCCTGGGCTTGGGAGTTGCCAGAATGGGACTCTGATCTCTGCTCTCTGAAACTTGGGCCGTATTGCATAATCTTTGTGTCAAATGAAAATGTGTGCCTCTTAGGGTGGATGTACTGATTAGACACAGTATATGTAGTGCTTGCAGGACACTGGTTGGCTCATGGCGGGTGCTCAAAATAGTCAGTGCCATCATGGCTATTATTATTATCATCATCATCATCATAATTAGAACAGGAAATGGAAATTGGAGTCAAGTCTTTCAGGAAAATTTCTCACACTGTTACAGCCATTAAACATTTGACTGAACCAGGGGAGAGAATTTGTGGGCAAGAATGATAAAGAAAAATGACTCCCTCTTTCGCACCCCCTGTGCCCTCCCTACCCAGACGCCCCTCTAGAAGAAGTCTTGGGAGTACCTTCTTAGGCTGTAAAGAAAAAAAAAAAAAAAAAAAACGTGAACACAGTAACACCCTCAGTCTTGAAGATGCTAAAATTAAGCCAGCAGGAAGCAATTTAGTTCTTCAGATTACAGGCTGAATTACTCTAATTGTATTCTCTCCCCACAAATTTTGAGATTTGAAGAGGCTCCATCTTCCTCCAGTGTTCAAAATTAGCTGAGATTAAGAGTCATACAAACAGCTCAAATTATCACTGGCAATGCTGATGGGGAATCATGACTTTAGATCTACAGCCATGTGGGTTTACCATCAACTTACCCCAGTGAGATGAACTTACCTACCCAGGTCCCAGCCTAGCAGGACAAGTCAGGGACTCCCCAGAGTGCTGGCCCTTGAATCTGGTCTGACCAAAAGCAGATTGGAATGCCTATGTCCTAGAGACATGCTTGTTCCAAAGTAAAACCACTGTTGAGGCAGTCCAAGCGTGGGTTGGAAAAGAATTTCCAGACACACAGGGAGTGGAGGGGAGTGAGTTTATTCAGAACAAAGATCAGAAAAAGTGAGCCCTGTGAGCACCTGACAGACTGGGGAAAATTGACTGTTTTTGTGAGTTCATAGCCAATTTTTATAGCCTCAGGACAAAGAAAATTTCTGCTGGAAGGTTGGTGTTAGGTGATTGATTAGGGTGCTCTAGGGTGTTTACCGGAATGGGCATCTTTGCCTAACTGGGAGTCAGCCAGGCTTATGTGTGAGCTTGTTAGTGATAATCAGGGGGCTTTGGGCAAGGTTACAAAGGGGCTCAGTCACCTTCAGAGGTGACCTGGGTTCTGGACCCCGCTTCTGTGGCCTTGGGGCAGGACTTGGCAATAACCCCAAGGAAGACAATGGACCATGCTTAGCTCCTTTCACTACATCCAGCAGTCAGAAATCACACCTCCTGCCATGGCAAGAAAGGCTGAGAGGTGATGAAACAGGTTGGGAGAATGACTCTATTAGGAATTCCTTTGTCTGCATCTGAACCTGAGGCGCTGGCACTTCCCTCATGGTCCAATGGCTAAGACTCTGCGTTCCCAACGCAGGCGGCCCTGGTCTGATCCCTTATCAGGGACCTAGATCCCACACGCCCCAACAAAGATCGAAGATCCCACAGGCTGCCACTGAGACCTGGAGCAGCCAAATTAGAACAAACAGGTCTGAGCCCCGAGTCACTGGCTCTGGGGGAAGCCAGCTGCCGATCATAAAACTCTCAAGGAACTGAGACCTCCCGCCAGCCACCCACACTGACTCACCAGGCTTATGTGTGAGTCACATATGAAACAGATAACCTGAACAGCTGAGAGTGGATGAAGAAGATACAGTTGATGTGTTGGGCAGTAAAAACAAGGTGTCTATTGAAAGAAACACCTGCTACTTGATCCTAGAACTCAGTTCTACAGGCAAGGATACATTCTCAGTTAGAAAGCTATAATTTGGTCCCGTCACTTCCTAACAGCCAGGGTCATTTTCTCTAATCTTTCGTTTTCTCTTTTCCCATTCCTTTACGTATCTGTGTACAAGCATATTGCATTTGGGGATTTTAATTTTTTTTTAAATGACTAGTGATGTGTTTTGACCGGCATCAAATGGACATGGGGTGAGGGAGAGCTGTTTTTGTTAAACCTTTTTTCCATAATGGCGTGCTAGTTCAACCTTTATCTTTGAATTCTTCATATTTTTAATAAAGAAACTGAGAGATTTAAGATAAGCTCTGACTCCTGTAAGACCACACTGCCTTAAATTCCAAGGATGAAAATGCAAAGAGTAGAAATAATAATAAATCGTACTCGTTTCTTGTGATTTAAGTTTATGCATGTCAGTTTCTTGGGCAATGAACTCATTATCCTCAACCAAAACAGACAAAAGGGTCACATAACATTGAATGTGATCTCAGTGAGCAGTTCTGAAAAGAGACCTTAATTGCCTGCCCAGGAATTGAACCTGAGTAGCCTGGATAAATGGAGAAGGCGATGGCACCCCACTCTAGTACTCTTGCCTGGAAAACCCCATGGACGGAGGAGCCTGGTAGGATGCAGTCCATGGGGTCCTGAAGAGTCAGACACGACTTCACTTTCACTTTTCACTTTTATGCATTGGAGAAGGAAATGGCAACCCACTCCAGTGTTCCTGCCTGGAGAATCCCAGGGATGGGGGAGCCTGGTGGGCTGCCGTCTATGGGGTCGCACAGAGTCGGACACGACTGAAGTGACTTAGCAGAAGCAACAGCAGAAGCCTGGATGAAAATCAGGAATCCTAGCTGTTAGTCCACCATCGGCTAGAGGCTAGAAGCAAAGCGGCCTTGGCTCTGTCCCCCATTAGAAAGCAAGAATGTTTCAAGGAGAAAAATACTGTAAAAACAGGTACAAAGTTTTGTTGTTAGAGACACAGCACACAGAGAAGCAGTTTATTTAAGTCAGAAGCAAAGCAGAAATATAGATCTGGAGAGAAAGGGTGTGGGTGTCCTCTCTGATGAGGAAGAGCGTAATGAAGAGGTGATTTAAACACGTCAATGGGACAGTCCTTCTGGGTCTTTGCCTTTGAACAATTATTTCTTTTTTCACACCTGACGAGCCCTAGGACACTCCTCCAGTATATGTGTGCATCTTTTTGCTAAGATGGATCCCACCTCAGAGGCCTGTGGGTGCATGTCCACATTTATGATGGGGGAGGGGGAGGGCCCCCTCCCTTTTTGACCCCCAAGGAGCCTTCCTCCACATGTGCAAACAGGGAAGTTTTCCCAGATCTCAGGAGTGGTCATTTTTATCTCTTTACTTTAGCAGAGTCCAGCTTCTGCCACTAGCTTTATCCTTGGGGTATCTGGGTGAGAAGAAAGCTTCAGTTTTACTCCACTTGACAAACACCAGCTGTCCAGCCCAGGGGCCCATCTGCCTCCTTCCTCATTGAGACCTGGAAACAAATAAAAAAACAAGCGAATGACAACAAACTCAACGTCAAGAAGACATTATAGCTCTAGAGGTCTCCTAACAGCATAACTGAAGAGATGCTGTGATGCTGTGTAAAACAGAGAAATGGTCAAAGGGAAAAAGGGTGTACAGAAAAGAAAGACAGCTAACAACAATAGACAAGGGTGAGGAAGTATTTCCTGCTTGACTCTATGCCGCATGCCAGACAAATGTTCCTGGCATCACTTTTGGAGAACCAGCTGATCCTGAGAACCAGCTATCATTGTTGTTCCATAGGAATGTGATCCATGAGCTTGGGTGGGAGTTTGTTGTTGTTGTTCAGTCGCCCAGTCATGTCTGACTCTTTACAACCCCGTGGACTGCAGCACGCCAGGCCTCCCTGTCCTTCACCATCTCCTGGAGTTTGCTCATGATCATGTTCATTGCATCAGTGATGCCATCCAGCCATCTCATCCTCTGATGCACACTTCTCCTTCTGTCCTCAATTTTTCCAAGCATCAGGGACTTTTCCAATGAGTCATCTGTTGGCATCAGGTGACCAAAATACTGGAGCTTCAGCTTTAGCATCAGTCCTTCCAGTGAATATTCAGGGTTGATCTCCCTTAAGATGGGAGGGAGGAGCGTGTCCTAAATCTTAGATAACTACAGATGAAGTTCATACATCATCAACAATGCTATCAAATCAGAAAAGGAAAAATGTTATTTGACTAGAAAACATCCACCATTTAAGCCATTGGCTTGAAAGGTGCTTTCTCATCTTCCACACTTTCATTCCAAGAAAAAAAGACAATTGCTATGGAACCAATAATAACAATCAACCTTGGATGTTGTTAGTCTACTTATTTGAAACCCAGAAAAGTTTTTTTTTTTTCCCTTAAATAGAAGCAGGCTCTAGCAGCACCTATATGCTGTTTCAGCTAATTCCTCATGAATCTGTACACAAAGTAATGCAGTTATTATGGTCCAGAAAGATGCTGGCATGTTCTGACTATGAAGCCTTCAAGCCTCGCAGTCAGGCACAACAGGCAGGATGCTCATTCCCAAGGGTTAAGCATTTCCCATGTGCAAGTGTGTGTCAGCATGTGGGAATGCCGTGCCTGCCATCATCATAAAGCTTGTATCAATACACACTGGGGGATTTCCTCGGTCTCCTCTGCATCAAATCAGAACTGGTGCCCATATTAATAAATTACTTGATGGCTTCCTCCCTTCACAAAAGAGAAAAACAGAAGCCCTCTGCTTTTCCTACCCACTCCAGTGTTCTTGCCTGGAGAATCCCAGGGACAGGGGAGCCTGGTGGGCTGCCATCTATGGGTCGCACAGAGTCGGACATGACTGAAGTGATGCAGCAGCAACAGCAGCAGCTGCTTTTCCTAGCTTGGGGCTGTCCAGGGCAGCTCTGTTCACAGGCAAGGCTTCATGAAAAAAAGACGCAACCACTTACAGCTCTCTTTGAGCCCAGCAGGCTTCCAGAACCCTCTGTTCATTGTGAGCACTGCACTGGGTTGGTTCTTTGTTACCAGAGGAAGGAAGGACGTTGGAGGGCGAGGACGTGCATCTTCTTCCCCCTAGCCCACCTGGGTGGTGTCCGTGCACCCTTCCAGGACAGCTGACTCTTAGGCCCTCTTTGACCCCCGAGGCCAGAGCCCTCGGTAGCGCAGGCTTCTGCTCAGCGGGAGACCCTGCCTTTCCCTTGGGCCCCATGCCACCTACTCACATGGAGTAAGAGAAAGGGAACAGTTTCCTCCCTCTTCCCCCCATCTCTCTCGCTGCCTCTTTCTTTTTCTCCTCCTTATGTCTGCCTCTCCACATATGCACATGTGCGCGCACACACACACACACCCTGTGATGTTGTGATATCATAAGAAATATGTGTTTGGTGTTCATACCAGTTCCTCACACAAAGCTTCTAAAACCCTTCTAAATTCCCCAGCGCAGGTCTGAGAGTCACATCTTTCTTTATTTGTAATAAGCCCACCTGAGTTTATGCCAGTGAGGTGACTCTTGGAGGACGCGGGCTCGTTGCCAGAGGAAGCAACCACAGACAGTAAAGGGTTGGGACTTCAGCCCTACTCCCCAACCAGAGAGGGGAGAGAGGCTGAGGATCCAGTTAATCACCCATGACTGATGATGTAACCAGTTAAGTCCACGTACCTGCTTGGTGGAACCTTCATAAAAACCCTGGACGACTGGATTCAGAGAGCATCTGGTGGATGGTAACTAGACCTACGGAGTTTGTTTTGAAATGTGTAGAAGTATTTGTTGATTGGAAAAAAAAAATCCACAGTGTAAGGGCTTTGAGTTCAGTTATATTCACTGAATATATTCGTTGAAGACTAGGAGATAGCCTCTCAGATAGCTCTGAAGAACTGCTCCAAAGAGATAGGGGAGGAGCCAGTGTATTGATGAATTTTTTTGGTTCAGAAATACATATAATCAAGCACACATCTTGCTAAAAGATAACAGCCGCTGGGAATTCTCTGGCAGCCCAGCGGTTAAACTCTGAGCTCTCACTGCAGGGGATGCGGGTTTTTGATCCCTGGTCAGGAACTAAGATCCTGCAAACCTCAAGGGAAAAAAAGATTACAGCTAATCACAAAAACAGATAACGTAAGTTCATAATTTTAGTGCTTATCTCTGGATGGAAAGATGCAGCAATCTGGAATCATTGAAATTCTTCCTTAGATATGCATCTTAACTGTCTAGGGGACCAGATGTCCACGGCGCTGAATTCCATTCAGGATGTCCTACGTTTCTGGGATGGCAACAGTGAGTGCCTTGATCCCTGTAGAACTGGAATGGAAGGCAACATCTTTTATTTGTGTACTGAGTCACTATGTTATGTAAACAAGCTAACATAGTGTCAAATTACACCTCAAAAACAAACAAACTGTGGTTACCAGAGGTAGGGATGGGGTGAGGTGTGATTTCATGAAAGCAGTCAAAAGCTACAAACTTCCAGCTATAAGCAACAGGGATATAAGGTACAGCATAATAAGGACAACTAACACTGTTGTATGTTATATACAAAAGCTGTTAAGAGTAAACCCTGAGTTCTCATCACAAGGAAAACAATATTTTTCTATTTCTCTAATTTTGTTTCTATATTAGATGATTGATGTTCACGAAACTTGTGGTGGTAATCATTTTGTGACATATGTAGGTCCGATCATGATATGTATTCCTTAAACTTGTACAATGATGTGTATCTATTATATCTCAATAAAATTAAAGGGAAAAAAAGAAACAGTGGATCTGGTGGGTAGAAAGGAATATTTTCCAAGCATTCAGATAGCCTGCATTTCATAGAGTAATAACATTTACATATTCACATAGTTGGATTCTTTAGCATTTTCTTTTCCCTGAATTACTTAGTGTTCCTTTTTTGATTATGTATTTCTTCACTTGAGACTCATTTTCATATATTAAATACCAACTTAAGACTCTGTGTCTCGGGTTACGACAGTCAAAATCAAAACTTTTCTTCACTTCTCTTCCCTGAACCATACATTACATCAATAAGCAGAAAATGCTAAATTCTTCAGGGGCAGGAATCTTTGACTATGCTGTGGAGCAACTAAGCCCGTGAGTCACAACTATTGAGCCTGTGCCGAAGAGCCCGGGAGCTACAACGACTGAGCCCGTGTGTCACAACTATTGCAGCCTGTGTGCCCTACAGCATGTGCTCTGCAGCAAGAGAAGTCACCACGAAGAGAAACCCGGGCACCGTAACTACAGAGCAGCCTCCACTCGCCTCAGTGAGAGAAAAGCCCACATAGCAACAAAGACACAGCACAGCCAAAAGTAAAATATATACATATATAAATAAAAAAGAGTACATTGTCAAGGAAGTCCTGGTTCCGGTGGTTAAGACTCCATGCTTCCACTGAAGGGGGCAAGGGTTTGATCCCTGCAGAGAAGTTCTGCATGCTGTGCAGTGCGGACAAAGAGAAAAATTGTACATTGTCAACTGGGTTACCTCTGTGGGAATATGGGGCTCAGTCCCACTGGGACCGAGGAACTATAAAGCCTGCTTCAGAACTGTCTCACTAAGAGGTGAGGCGCTGGACTTGGACTCCCAAGACCAACTGTCATCTGGCTAAGGATGCTCTGTGGACATTCACTCTCTGCCCCATGGTCTGCTGCACTTGAGGGTGAGCATGCACCTGAACCAGAGAGATGGGAGGAACTTAGGTGAGTCCAGCAACCATTGTCCAGTGAGTCTCCAGGGCAAGCTTGAAGAGATACGTGCACTCACAGCATCTGCTACAAACTGCCAATCACAACCAAGGTGCCCTGCCTTCTGCCATTGGATAATTGGTCCAGGCTAGCATATAAGAAGGAGAAGGCAATGGCACCCCACTCCAGTACTCTTGCCTGGAAAATCCCATGGATGGAGGAGCCTGGTGAGCTGCAGTCCATGGGGTCGCTAGGAGTCGGACACGACTGAGCAACTTCACTTTCATTTTTAACTTTCATGCATTGGGGAAGGAAATGGCAACCCACTCCAGTGTTCTTGCCTGGAGAATCCCAGGGACGGGGGAGCCTGGTGGGCTGCCATCTGTGGGGTTGCACAGAGTTGGACATGACTGAAGTGACGCAGCAGCAGCAGCATATAAGATCTGGGTCAAGGCTAGTCATTCCCTCAGATCTTTGTGAACTTGCACTGAGAGAAGTAAGGCATACCCTCTCTAGGGTCAGAGATGAGAGATGAGAGTCTGGGAGCTGTAGGCAGCTAGGTTTCAGTCATATGGAAGAAGCTGACATGACAGAATGAGGTTGATCAGCGATGGAGGCGGGGATGAGATATTAGAGGGAGTTCCAGCTGCACTCCAGGCTCTGGTCCTTGAAGCTCATTTTCCCCATGCCTCCAGTTTACATCTACAAGCCAAAATATTTCTTCTTGTACCATGCACATTCAAACTGGGCTTTCATAACTTGCAGTCAGAAAAGTCTTGACTGCTTTTGAAGAACCCCTTTCCAAAATTATCTATTCCTCAAATCTGCAGCATTTCCTACAAGTCATTCAAAAGAGAGCCACTCTCTTGAATTAAAACATTGCCCCTTCAGGAATCCCCAGCAATGTGCAAATACCCCCAATACAATTAACATAAAAAACCAAGAGGCAAAATCATATCAGAAACCTAACAACTTTAGAACAGAACAGCAAATTTCAGCTGTTGTTGTTCAGTCCCTCAGGCGTGTCCAACTCTTGTGACCCCATGGACTGCAACACGCCAGGCTTCCCTGTCTGTCACCATCTCCCAGAGCTTGCTCAAATTCATGTCCATTGAGTCAGTGATGCCATCCAACCATCTCATCCCCTGTCACCCCGAGTTTAATTGGATCACGTCTAAACTGACAAATGGTTCTAAGGGCATCAGTTAAACCTATGATTCAAGGCATTCTTTCATTACCTCCTGTGTAAAACTTTCAGACTTCTAAAGAAACGGGCACATTAACTTGAAAGACAGGCTCTGAGGGCATTTCCTGGTGATTAGAACCCCTTTCACTGCTGAGGCCTAGGACTGATTCCTGGAATGGGAGCTAGGATCCCACAAGCCGTGCATCACGACCAAATACATAATAAAAATAAAGTAAAAAGTAAAAAACAAGCATTGAGAATGGAAAATAAAAGTTGGACAGTGTAAAATCTCTGTAAAATACAAACAACTCTGTGATAAGATAGATAAGATCTCCAGGATATACTGTGTTAATTTTCACTCAAGAAAGAGGAATAATAAGAATATGTTACATAAATAAATAGTGAAAGGTCATCCAAGAAACAAAAGTGACTAATAAAAGTGGTTATCTCGTGGGAACTGTGTGGACAGGACGGGCGGGGAACAAGGCTCCTCAAGGTATGCACACCCTTATGTATGCTTTGCTTTTAAATGCATGTCTTAAACTGAGACACTCAAACTGAGATTCAAAACATAATAAACTTGACCCACTTCCCCAAGAGCTGAAGTGAACAGCACAGAACTCCAGAAATGAACCGCTGACCAGCTGACTGACGTTGACCCAGACAAGACAGCCACATCTCACGAAGACTCGGGAATAATCCACCTCCCTCAAAACCAAAGGGCTTTAAAAAATCAAAGGATTCTTTTAAACTACGTGCCTCTCATTTTGAAAGAAGAACTAATGATGTCAAGCACACAGGAACCTTAAACCTAAACTTAGGATAATGCTATGAAGAAAGGAAAAGGTTTGCATTTTCTCCTCAATGTTGAAAGAGGGAAAAAATAGCGAAAGAGGAAAATACAGGCGCAAACAAGGTAAAAATGTGAGAAGTCCACACAGTGCAGGGTTAAGCGTCTTTTTCATGAGGGCATTCATCTGGAAATCATTTCTTGCATTGATTCAGACATGTCTTGCTTAATACAAGGCAAAATCTATGAATGGGATAATGATACAATCTGAGTAATTCAATAAATTATTCACTTATTATTTAACTCCAATTCCAGAAATCCATGGATATTAAAGTTAATGTATGTATGTAAAAGCTTTTTGGGAAAAAATGGAGACTACTATAAAAAGATTACTTTTTAAGTTAAAAAATCATTTTTAAATAAAGATTTTCGAAAATTGGAATGTTTCCTGATTTGTATCTGAGACAGTAATATTATTTCATTCTTATGATGTATAGGAAGAGAGTTAATAAAAATGAAGGTTTCTCAACTAATAAGAACGCTTGTTTTCATATTTGCAGCAAAAGTGTGTCATAAATAATCGCTCATTGCTATCGTGTTATTAGGATTCGGTGTTTAAACGAAAATGGTGAGAGTTGAAATATAGAAAATGTAGACCAGAATAGGAGATAAATGGGTAGTCAGCAGACAGGCATAAGGAAGAGCTTCAGGGGACAGAACTGATGGAGACCGTCCAGTTCTAAGAGGTCTCAGTCTTCGTGCCCAGTGGAAAGTGAGCGAACGTGCCAGCCCGTGGGAGCACGCAGCCCCTGGAGAGCGCCTGATCCGTCCGCAGAGGGCAGTGTGTTCAACCCCAGCTCGTTTCCTGGGCTCGGGCTTTCTAGGTCCTCACTTTTCTTTCCAAGAGGAGACGGAAATCTGGATTTTTATGTCAACTCAATTGTTTTTCATATCATGGCCAACGCTAAAGAAAGCTGTAACCTGTAACAGACTCAGGCATCCAGTTCTGTGGGGAGTCTTAAAATGATAGTGACTTATATGAAATCAGCCTTTTACCATAAATAATAGGAATTAGTGAATTACAGCCCGGAGGAATCCAGCCTATCTCCTTTCTGTAAATAAGGCTTTATAGGAACACAGCCACACACGCGTGTTTGTATCTTGTCAGTGCTGCTTTTGTGCTGCCAATGGAGTCCCAGATATTTACTCTCTGGCCCTTTACAGAAAAAGTTTGCCAGCTGTCATCATATTTTCATCATTAGCAGATCTGAATCTGTTGTATTGGATTATGGTTTAAGAGGATCCTACTAAATTTTAATGTCAAATTAAGAAAAATTTCTTTCCTGGAATATAGGTTAGACCATGTAATATAGCTGTTTTGCTTTAAAAATTTAACTCAATTGAATCTGATAGGAAATGGTTGTTAGGAACATTTAGTAAAAATTATTTTCCATATTTACTGACCTCTGTAGATCATAGGTAAGTGTGTTAAGAAAGACTAAGCAGATAAACAGCAAGGTCTTATATATAGCAGAGGGAACTCTATTCAATATCATGTAATAAACCATAATGAAAATAATATGAAAAAAGAATGTATATGTATATATATATATTTATATATATGAAATAGACTAAGCGAACTGTAAAAAGATAAGGTCAGAAATGCCTTTTCTATGATTATGCAGCAAAAGTAATCCTGAACCTTGAAAAAGAGAAATTACTTTTCACTTGCACCATCTAGAGGTGGAAAATAAAATTGCATGCTATATCTTAGCCCATGCCTGCGTGCCTGCTAAGTCGCTTAGCAGTCGTGTCCCACTCTTTGCGACCCCGTGGGCTGTAGCCCACTAGGCTCCTCTGTCCATGGAATTCTCCAGGCAAAAATACTGGAGTGGGTAGCCACTACTCCCTTTTCCAGGGAATCTTCTCCATCCAGGGATCGAACCTGCATCTCTTACATCTCCTACATTGGCAGGCAAGTTCTTTACCGCTAGCGCCACCTGGGAAGCACCATACTTTATGAGAATAAGGACTTTTCGGGGTCGCACAGAGTCGGACACGACTGAAGCGACTTAGCAGCAGCAGGCGGCACTAGTGGTAAGGAAGCCACCTGCTAATGCAGGAGACTTGGGTTCCATCCCTGGGTTGGGGAGATCCTTCAGAGCAAGAAATGGCAACCCACTCCAGTATTCTTGGCTGGAGAAATCCATGGACAGAGGAGTCTGGTGGGCTACAGTCCATGGGGCCACAAAGTCGGACATGGCTGAGTGACTGAAAACAGCCATACCTTACACACACACACCTTACCAGAACAGAAAGGAAGTGGTGCCCTGTCTTGGTCATTTGAGGTCTGTTTTACGTCTGTTAGGAGGGGGTGGGGAGAGATTGGTGCTCACTAACAACAATGGCTAGCACATCATCAAAATGAACTTCTGAATGGAAGGATTTTTCTAACAGTGGTTTTCATGGAACTTACATTGTTTCTTTATGGCTAGACCCATATTTATTTCTGGTCCACATGTTGTCTTCTTAAATTTATTTATTCTTAATTGGAGGACAGTTGTTTTACAAGTTGTGTTGGTTTCTGCCATACAACATGAGTCAGCCAAGGTATACCCACGTCGGCTCTCTTGAACTTTCCTCCCACCCCGCACCCCACCCTACCCCTCTAGGTTGCCACAGCCATGGTGCTTAGATTTTAAACCTTCTCTTATTATTAGTCACTTTCTTATGCGACATTCAGTCAAAATAAACTTTTTTTTTTTTTGCCTGAATGCTTCCTTTTGGGTCATCCTGAAAACCGAAAGGTGTAAGTTTTGGATATCCTTGTGTAGGTGTGTTTGAGCATCTTTGTCTTTTCTTAAAAATACCTTCATTGTATCAATAGCTAGAGACTTCTTTGTAGGATTTTTATAATAACCCGTATGTATATTCTCCAAGTTATTTTGTACTTGAATCCTACTATTATGTTTCTGCCCAAACAAGGTGATCACTTGTATAATGAAAATAGATCACCCATCTGTCTAGACTAGCTACAACCCCTTTGTGAGTTTTTTTTAGCTACGAAAAGAAAATTTTGAAAATGTCTAGCATAATTTTATTGTTTTAGGTTGATTTCCTTATGTTGTACAACTGAAAAGCGAAGTTTTTTTTTTTAAATATTGTTGATCCCCAAACAGATGTCCTAAGAGTTGTCTTATTCTACTTTGACCTCCTATGTTATTTATGACTCAATTCTATCCAACACTTAACTCTTTAGGTACCCTCCCACTTCCCCCTCTTTAACCATAACCATTCTACCCCTCTTATCCAGGGGCTGTATTTACCCTTTTGGAAAAAACTCAGCTCTCGTAACAGCCCTGGGAAAATCTAGGAAAAATATTTGAACTCTTGAAAATGCTTACATTTCATTGAACTATCTGAGTTTCAAAGAGGTTTCATTAAACCCACTATTGTTTTTATCTGTTTCTATTAAGATATAGTGATGAATTACTTTTTAAAGAAAAGGTTGCTTTTGACAACATGAAGCACCATGTAAACCTCTCAAAGCCACAAATGTACTCAACTTCTGAGAATAACTGAAGACTAGGCAAAGTGAAGGCAATGGCACCCCACTCCAGTGTTCTTCCCTGGAAAATCCCATGGATGGAGGAGCCTGGTAGGCTTCAGTCCATGGGGTCGCTAAGAGTCGGACACGACTGAGCGACTTCACTTTCAGTAGGCAAAGTGAAATTGCAGGTTGGTACAATTGATTTAAGTATTCTTATTAAGAGAGGAAAGAGAAACTTCCCTCTAAGGTAATATTGACCTCCAAGCATCAAACTTCTTTTCTTTTTTTTCAGTCAATTTTTTAAAAAGCACTAGGATAACAGAAACTTTACTGTATAAGTACTTTTATTTGTATTTTATATCAGGCAAAAACAGAAAGTACTTTTGTTTTTCCCCAGGCTTATTGAGAAATAATCGACATGCATCGCTGTATGAAGTTAAGACAAATAGCATAATGGTTTGATTTACACATACTGTGAAATGACTACCACCCTAGGTTTACTTAACATCATCTCATATAGACATAATGAAAAGAAAAGGAAAAAAGCAATTTTTATACTTATAAATGTTGCAATAGATGAAGATTTAATAGCTGTACCTCTCTTTCCTCATCCTTTCCCCAAGTTTTATCATACTTATAGTTATGTCAATGTATGTTTGTATCATTATAACAATGTACATATTGTTCACTGCAGAACCTATTAGAATACTCTGACTGAATGTTTTTCCTTTTCTCTATTTTTAAAATTGAAGTATAATTGACCTGCAGCACTATATTATTTCCAGGGGCACGACACAGTGACTCAGTATTATCTATATATAACAAAACAGTCACCGCCGTAAGTCTGGTCACCATCTGTCACTGTGCAGAGTTATTATAACGTTATTGACTGTGTTCCCTGTGCTATGCGTTTCATCCTGGTGACTCACTGGCTTTAAAACTAGAAGTTTGTACCTCTTCCTCTCCCTCGCCTACTTCACTCAACCCCTCCCAGCCCATAAGGACTTTTAATATCAAGAATAAATATCGAGAATAGGTGGCACAGCACTTCCCTGGTGGCTTAGTGGTACAGAATTGCCTGCCGATGCAGGAGACATGGGTTTGATCCCGATCTGGGAAGACCCCACATGCTGTGGAGCGGCTGAGACTGTGCCCCACAGCTGCTGAGGCTGTGCTCTAAAGCCCCTGAGCTGCATGCACTGAAGCCTTTGTGCCCTAAACCAGTGCTCCGAAGCAGAGCATCCCCCACTCACCACAACTAGAGAAAAGCCCACACAGCAACCAAGACCCAGCACGGCCAAAACTAAATAAATAAATTTTTTTTTCAAGAAATGTAACATGGCATGCATCAGCGTGAACCACAGCAAAACTTAACATGTGAGATTAATACTCCTCATGAAATACAAAGTGTTTAGATCTTTAGTGAATAGAATGGTGACTTCATTCGGGTAATTTATGTACAGAGTTTTCATAGCTAAACATGACAAGGGACTTCACTGGTGATCCAGTAGTTAGGATTCTGAGCTTCCACGTCTGGGCGGATGGTAGTTCAGTCTCTGGTCAGGAAACTTCAGAACTCACTCATCTGTCTGGATCCTACGCTTGTTGCATTTCCCTCACTTTTTACCTGCCAAGCCAATGCATTAAAAAAAAAATAAATATATATATATATATATATATGTATCCATTTTATTTAGCATTCATAGATATTCTTTAGCAGAAGTGTTTTTTAGGATATATATTATATTGCCAGAAATGTAAAATTTCCCAAGTTAACTTTTGAAATTCTACTGAAGTTCCTTCCCTGGTGGTCCAGTGGTTAAGAATCCTACTGCCAATGCAGAAGGGACATGGGTTCAGTCCCTGGGAGGATAATACATGCTGCTCTAGAGCCTGCGAAGCACAACTGCTGAAGTCCACGTACTCTCGAGCCCGTGCTCCACAAGAGACGTCACCGCACTGAAAAGCCTGCACACCAGGCTGGAGAAAGCCCGCGTGTCCCAACAAAGACCCAGCAGAGCCAGAAAGAAATACATTTTTAAAATTAAAAAAGATAAATAAAATCCTATTGAAGTCCCATTACGCCTTTAAACACACACACACACAAAACATCTACCAGATAAACCGTTAGTTTTTTTTTTAATCACGTGATGCCAAAGAGTGTGTAGATAAATAGTACACTTCCACTTGTGTTTTAGTTAAGGGGGACAGGTACATGTCTTGTATACTTGATTTGTATCAAAGTGTTCAATACTTTGACATAAATGGAATACTTCTAGACTAACACATCAATAACTGCCAACAGTTCCTTCCTGAGAACAGGGGACTGGGGATCTGAGGGAGGAGGACATTTTTATATTGCTTGAATATTTGACTCTGTGTGTATGTGTTTAATTTTTAAAATGTACCTAAATTTTCTGAGAGGAGCTCTCACCTCTAGTTTCCACTGAAAATACATTAAGTGATATAACTTTTGTTGCAAGTTGCAACAAAACTGTTGTAGATTCACAGAAACTTCTGCTTTGAAGAACTCATGTATTAACTAACTTCCTACTCTAAGCTTCCAGCTTCACAGAGGCGCCTGAACAAGGTGCTGAGGGCGGCTCCAAGTCACAGCAGAGAGGTGCAGAAGCAGCCTGCTTGCAAGTTTTTTATCTGCTTATGCGGTGCGGCTCTCTCTAAGATATAATCTTAGCTTCTCATTAAAGAGGAAATGGGTGACTTCATCAGACTCTCACATCCTCTTTGGTGGAACTAGATATTTCCCCCCAAAAGGATATATCTGAAACTGAACTAAGAGCAGTGCATATAATACATTTGCAGTTTTAAATGGTATCCTTTTTTGTAAATAAACATTTATATTCATTGAAGTGAGTCTGAACTATTAATACTATAGAAATAGCTCCAAAACATGCAATGAAAAAACTAGTTTTAGAACTATATATATATATACATTATATTGTTCTAAAATATATAAAATACATATATATATATTACCACTATAAGTTTAAAAAATTAAAGTCCAGACTTAAGGTTTTGTAATAAGAATATGTCTGTATGACTGTCTGTTCCTCGGTCTCTGTCTCTTGTCTGTCTACACCATGCTGACTTCTCTGTATCTCTCCCTCATCGTTTCTCATCTGTCTGTGTCATACGTGTGTATGTACATAGATACATATGTACAGAGATATTACAGTTGTAATTCTGCTTTACTCTCTTATCATTAAAGGTTTTATTGAAGTAAAAGAAATGGATAATGTGTTAGTTTCTGGCATACAGCAAAGTGATTCAGTTACATATATGTGTATATATACTCTTTCATATTCTCTTCTATTATAATTTACTATAAGATATTTAATATGGTTCCCTATGCTATACAGCAGGACCTTGCTGTTTATCTATTTTATATACAATAGTTTGTAGCTGCTAATCCCAAACTCCTAATTTATCCCTCTCCCTCCTCCTTTCTCCTTTGGTAAGTAACCATAAGTTTGTTTTCTATGTCTGTGAGTCTGTTTCTGTTTTGTAAATAACTTCATTTGTATTATTCTGGGGGGGGGCTTCTTAGGTGGCTCAATGGTAAAGAAACTGCCTGCCAATGCAGGAGACACTGGTTCGATCCCTGGGTCAGGCAGATCCCCTGGAGGAGGAAATGGTAACCTACTCCAGTATTCTTGCCTGGAGAATCCCATGGACCGAGGAGCCTTGGTGGGGGTTGGAAAGAGTCGGACATGACTAAGCACACATAATTTTTTAGATTTCACATGTAAGTGATATCATATGATATTTGTCTTTCTCTGACTTACTTCACTTAGTATGATAATCTCTAGGTCCATTCATGTTGCAGCAAATGGCATTGTTTCATTCTTTTTTATGAATGAGTAATATTCCATTGTACATATGTATCACATCTTCTTTATTCATTCATCTGTCAATGAGCATTTAGGTTGCTTCCATGTCTTGGCTATTGTAAACAGTGCTGCTGTGAACTTTGGGGTCTATGTATCCTTTCCAATTTGAGTTTTCTATTAGTGTTATAAGCATGTGTGCATGTCAATAAATATTACTTGGAAACGTAATTTTAAATATTAAGTAATATTCCTTCATGTGGAAATGTCTATTTAGCCATATTCCTATTTTTACATATTTCCTTTTTTATATATATCTGAATGGAAATCCTAATATGAAAAACTTATCTGTATCTTCAGTCACTTTAATAGGAAATTTTCTAGAAGTAAAACTATGTGGGTCAGGAAATATAAACATTTTAAAGCAATTTTAACACCTAATTTGCTAATTGGTGTCAATGTAGGCTCCCACCAAGTCTGTAAGAATGCCTAATGCTTATTTTCCTCGTCTCAATTCTGGGTATAACTCTCTTCAAAATTTGGTACTAAATATACATACACACATGCACACACAGTTTATATTTCTTTAATTATTAGAGCTATTGAAAAAAAACTAGATGTCTACTGACCATATGTATTTCTACATTTTAAACACTTAACATTTGTGCTTATTCCCCAAATAACAGTAATGACTTCACTTCCTAGTGTGTGCATGCTAAGTCACTGAGTCATGTCCAACTCCTTGCGACACTATGGACTGTAGCCCACCAGGCTCCTCTGTCCATGAGATTCTTCAGGCAAGAATAATACTGGAGTGGGTGCTGTGCCCTCCTCCAGGGGATCTTCCTGACCGAGGAATCCAACCCGAGTCTCTCATGTCTCCTGCATTGGCTGATGGATTCTTTATCACTGGTGCTACCTGGGAAGCCCTGTGTGTGTTTTCTAGGTACTGAGAGATGAAGGACACAGAGTTACCACAAGAGGTCCTAGCATACAAATTATATCAAAATTCGAAGTCTACTGGGCTCAAGTTCCAACAAGTCAGCATCTTCAGGAGTGGACAGGTTCATTCATTCCAATCTTAGAACCTCCAAACAATTGTCCTGGACTCATAAGAACAGCCTTTCTAACAGTGACAAAAATTATTGAAGAGGACAAGGGACAGGAGCTCCATCATTTAGAAAGCTACACTGGACTCTATACTCCACCTCCCATCCTCCTTCATTTATCAAGATCTCTTATAACTTGACTCTTATTAGATAGAGTCACTCTCAAATTTCAAAAGAAATATAATCATTTTAAGCCTGAGATGCCTTTGCATCATTCATTTGACTGTCCTGTAAATATTTATTCCTCTTTTCATATTTAAGCAAAAGAATGATGGGCCTTTTTTAAAACTCAGCAAATAAAGATTTGCTACAATGTGCCACTCTCCTATGTGCTGGGAATATAATGATGAGCAGAGCCAGACACTGACCCCACTCTTGCAGAGCTCACACCAATGCCATCCATGCTAGCACCTCTGAGCAGGCTCTCAGGAAATTCATCCCCACAGGTGCCTTTGCCCCATAGGAGACGTTGTATGCAGCCCACACAGGAAGTATCTGCTGCTCCAAGGCCCAGAGCATTGTCTCCAGGACCCACCATTATATCCCGGTCTGTTCTGCATTTCAAACCATCTAGCTCTGACGTTTGAATTGCTTTTTAAAAGCTTTACAGTGTAATATACCTACCCCCAAAACAATTCAAATTATACTCATGTAAGTAACAAAAATGAAAATCACCCATAGTCACAATCTTCACAGATAGCTATTTGTAAACTCCTTTATAGACATATCATTATACATGTGCACATTGGACAAATACTTATTGACTACTCACCATGAGAAAGCATATTCCACGGGCTGTGTCTTAGCCTGCTTGGGCTGCCATAACTAGGCATCATAGGCTGTGGTTTAAACAACAGGAATTCATTTCCTTTCCATTCTCGAGGTGGCAATAGTGTAGTGAGTGTAGTCAGTCTGGTATCTGGGAGAGTCCTCTTCCTGGCTTGCAAATGTCCGCCCTCTTGCTCTGTCCTCATGGCCTTTCCTCTGTGTAAGTCGGGGGTGAGGAGGGAGCTCTCTGGTGTCCCTTCTTGTGAAGACTAATTCTATTTGATCAGGGCCCATACTTACGACTTCATTTAACCTTAATTACTTCCTTACTCCATCCAAATACAATCATGCTGGGGGTGAGGGTTTCAGCTAAATAACGGGGGAGAGGAAAGCCAAACAGGCAGCCTGCAGCACGCTGTGAAGTCTCTACAGATGAGTGAGGCACAGTGCCCACTTCTCACTAATGTAGGAATTCATGGTGCAAACTCTGTTTCTGTCTCTTTGTGCTTTATTTACATGATTATCTTTTGGAATTCCCACCAAGGCTGGATAAATGAGGTAAGGTAAGGAAGTGAGATTTGAGAAAGTTTTCTTTCCCTCTTGGGTTGGAAAACACTCTCTGGGAAAGGAAGTTTGCAGCTCTTAACTTCTCCAGAGATCCCGCCTGAAGCATCGTGTCTGATTTTCTGGCTTCTCCTCTAGGAAAGGAGGTTGTTAAATATATAAGACATGGACAGCTCTCTACATTCATCTACGCTACAGAGGACCAACGACTGCAAATGGGCTGGATTCACTCCTTCAGAACATGCTGACTGCTGACACATAGAGCTGAGAACAGAGAAATGAGTAAAACACAGTCTCTCTGCCCTCGAGGCACTCACGACCCAGTAAGCCAGTGACTAGAAGAAAAGGGTGAGAAGTGCCGTCTAAGAAAGAGGTAGTAAACTCAAGGAACTCTAGGAGAGAAAAAGAGACCCAGAAAGACTTCTGGGAAGAAATTACACAACCCACTGAAGTCTGAATAAAATCGAGAGTGCATTCAAAGGAAAGGGAAAAGCAATCCAGGCAAGCCTATTACAACATGGAGCCCACCTGGACAGAAGGACTGTGTTAAGGCAGATCTCTGAAAGGGCAGGCTGAATGTGCTCAGCTGGGGACCTATTTAGACTGTCTTTGGGTACAATGATCCCTCAACAGATTATCTTGAGATTTTATCAAGATGGCAAAAAACATGTTAATTGTTAATTTAAAAACATGCTATGATAATTTGTTAATTTAAAAATGTGCTATGTTGACGGCAAATCTCATCCCCAGAGAAGCCTGTGGGAATCATCAGAGAGGCAGAGGAGAACGTACCTCTTCCAGATCTCTTTGTCACACATGCACATACATATCTTTGTGCTTTACTTTATAAAATAATTAAATGGAATTGAACTGAATTGAATTTCACAATCCACCTAGTAGCTTTTGCCAGAAGCCTGATATTCGTTCTAGACTCCTTTTTTCTTCTTTCATTTCTTCTATTATTTCTTCTTTTCTTTCTTGTTTCTTCTCTTATTTCTCCCTCTCTTCTTTTTATTTTTTGTGTTCAACAAACAGCCATCAAACATCTACTCTGGGCAGGCGCACTATCAGACCCTGGAGAGACAGTGATGAGTAGGGTCCCTTCTCCATGGAACTTCTGACGCACAGATAATCACACAAGTATATACATAAAATGTGCTATGAAAGAAACCCATGCCTTAAAATCAGGGCCCCTGATTTAGCTGGGTAGTGGGGTGGGATCCGGTAAGGCTTCTCTGAAGAAATAACACTTGGGCTGAAATCTGAAGTTGAAAATAAGCTGGCTAGGGTGTGTGTATGTGTGTGTGAGCACATGTGTGTGTTTGCAGGTGGGTCTGGCAGTTAAGCAGACCTGAACTGGGGAGATAAAAAGGCTAGGATAACGTCTTGGGGGGAAGAAAGTACTTTCTAGTTTCTGCAAGGTCACCATGGCAGGAGTTTGGGCAGTGAGCAAAGGGTGGAGAGATGAGGCTGGTGATGTAGACAGAGGCCAGTCTTTGGAGGACATCTTTTTTCATTTTAAGGGCAAAGGGAAGCCATTGCAATATCTATATCCTTCCTAAAATATTCCAAATTTAAAAAGATCATTTTATGGAGTATGTTCAGATGACACATCGGATTTTACAGCAGCCAGGGTTGAAATAATGTTGTAGGATTCTGACAATGATGTTGGGAAGAAACAAAGAGATGCAGGAGATATTTTGGTCAAATATAAAGGTCTAGGTGATGGGCTAAATACGAGAGGCAATACAGGAGAGGTTCTAACGGAGGGTGAGTCCTAGGCTGGTGGCTAAGTGAGACCTTTCCCCAAGGCAGGGAACATCGGAGGAGACCACAGCCCTACATGTCCTGTTTTAGTCTCAGGAAATCTTTCCAGCTACTCTCACTGGGTTTGGTTCCTTGCATGGAAGGCCATGAGTGGTCAGTCTCCTTCCCCTGGAAAGTGACCAGTGTAATCCTAAATGAAACTAGATTTTTCAAAACCAAAACCAGGAGAGGGGACTGTCTTACGTAACATCTCTTTTTGGTCTACTACACAATTGCCTCTGAACAAAGACACATAAAAGCTTCTCTAAATTGGGGAAGAGAAATTACTGGAAGGAAAAAAGATACCAGGTAGGGAAAAAATCAGTAGGAGGACCGTGGGATACATAGTCCTGGAACTCAGAATAGTCACCTCTCTGATGATAATTCCCAACAGGTCACATCCAATTAATCACAAATCCTATTGATCCTGCTTCCTTAACAGCTTCTAAGTTAATCCTGACACCTCTAGCTTCATTTCACTGCCTTAGTTCAAAGTGGTGATCAGGCTCTCCTTACATCATTACCTGAATTGCTGTAGTAACAATAATATCAGGGTTGTGTTTGGCTTCATGTAAAAGAAACCTAATATAGAGTCTTAACCAAACCGAAATGAACAGTGCGGAGCTGGTGCAACAGCCCAAGGAAGTTACCAAGGACTGACCAAGAGCCTCCTAACTGCACTGCAGGTAGGAGGAGGGTGAGAAGGGAGAGCAGCTTCTTATCAGGAAAGGAAAACAGCTCTAGGAATTCCCAGCACAAGTCTACTTTTGCCAGAACTGATGTCACATCAGTTTCAAGAGAAGATAGAAATCATAGCTACTGAGCACTATTCTCATTTTAAAGAATAAGGACAGGGGACTCCCCTGGTGGTACAATGGATAAGAACCCGCCTGACAGTGTAGGGCACATGGGTTTGATCCCTGGTCCGAGAAGATTCCACCAGTTGTGGAGCAACTGAGCCCATGCACTGCATGGGGGAAGCTGCCACAATGAGAAACCCACACACTGAGAATAGAAAGTAGGCCCTGTTCACCGCGACTAGAGAAAGCCCGTGTGCAGCAACGAAGACTCAGTGCAACCAAAAATAAGTAAAATTTAAAAATAAGGAATGGATAAAGACAGACAAAGAAAAGGTCACTGATAGCATTTGCCACAGATGGCTAGCTGGTTTCACCGTTGCTAATCCTGTGCCTTTGGCCAAAGCCTTCTCCTGGTGACTGCTAGAGGTATCATTTTCAAATCAGATTACATCACTCTCTTGCTTAAAATACTTCAGTGGTAATCCATGGCTCTCAGGATACAATTCCAACTCCTGGCTTAGCACCAAGAGTGCTAAGCACAAGGCCCTCAAGATCTGGTCCCCACCTCTCCCTCACGGCATCTGCCCTCTCTCTCCTGCAGACCCCACTGTTCCACCCACTCCTGCACACTCAGAAATCTATGATGCTGTTACAAATCCACACATTCTTGGGCTCATCACTGTCTCTCCAGGGTCTAGTAGTGTGCCTACCCAGAGTGGGGAGTTGACAGCTATTTGTCTCTGAAAAAGCAGAGACATCACTTTGCTGACAGAGGCCCATATAGTGAAAGCTATGGTTTTTCCAGTAGTCATGTATGGATGTGAGACCTGGACCATAAAGAAGGCTGAGTGCTGAAAAATTGATGTTTTAGAACTGTGGTGCCAGAAAAGACTCTTGAGAGTCCCTTGGACTGCAAGGATATCAAACCAGTCTGTCCTAAAGGAGATCAGTTCATTGGAAGGACTGATGCTGAAGTTGAAACTCCAACACTTTGGCCACCTGATGTCAAGAGCCAACTCATTGGAAAAGACCCTGATGCTGGGAAAGATTGAAGGCAAAGGAGAAGAGGGTGGCAAAGGATGAGATGGTTAGATAGCATCACTGACTCAATGGACATGAATTTGAGCAAACTCTGGGAGATAGTGAAGGAAAGGGAAGCCTGGAGTGTTGCAGTCCATGGGGTTGCAAAGAGTTGGACAAGACTTTGTGATTGAATAACAGCAACGGCCTGCTTCAGGGAAGCCTGCCCCCACTGCCTGACTGTTAAAGTCCCTTTGTTCAAAACCCTGTCCACCTATAGGGTAAAGGAAGAAACTGACGCATCTCCTAGATGGTTTGCCATCTAGAAGATATTTGCAAGAATTAAATGATCTTTTTACTTTGTTTCCTCACCTCCCTCCATCTCTGATCCATAAACTAACCTGGCATCCCATCCCTGACAAAATAGTTGTTTTGAGACAATAGTCAGCCATCTTCTAAGTCAGCTGACTTCTCAAATAAAGTTGTACTCCTTGCCTCAACAACTCATCTCCTGAATTTATGGCCTACTGTGCAGTGAGCAGAATGAGCTTGGACTGGATAACAATATTAGTAAACAAAGGATGTTGCAGCCATTCAGCCATCACATTACAGCTGCCACAGCAGTGAGCCCTGAGGGAACTCAGGATGGAGGCAGGATGCCTGCCATCAGATCATCAGACACTGCAGCCACTCCAATGGTGCACCCTAAGAAGACTCAAGATGAGAAAACACAGAATACTTGCCCCAGATGGCTGAGCAGCTAGACTCTTACATCTTCCAATACGCAGAAAATTGCTAAATTCCTTAACTTGGGATATCTGGTTTTCTTTAATTATCAATAATCTTTTGATGTTCCGACTACCTGGTCTTTGTTGCAAAAGCTCCTATATATTTCCTGGCTCCCTATTTGCCTCTTTGGAGCAGTTTCTCAGAGTTGCTTGAGTTACTGTGTCCTGGGCTGAAATCCTCAGTTTTTCCACTGAATTAAACATAACTCTCAACTTAAAAAAATTTTTTATTTATTTACTTTTTAATTTATTGTTGACTGAGCGACTGATCTGATCTGATGCTCGGTCTTCATTGCTTCACAGGCTTTTCTTTAGTTGTGGCAAGCAGGAACTACTCTTCAGTTGCTTCTTATCACAGGGGCTTCTCTCATTGTCCAGCATGGGCTCTGGAGTGCAAAGTCATCAGCAGTTGCAGCACATGGACTCAGTACCTGCAGTCCCAGGCTCTAGAGCATAGGCTCAGTAGTTGTGAAGCATGGGCTTAGTTGCTCCGTGGCATGTGGGATCTTCCTGGATCAGGGATCAAACCTGTGTCTCCTGTGTTGGAAGGCAGATCCTTTCCAGTGAGTCATCAAGGAAGCCCAACTCCCAACTTTTAAATTGTGCCCTTTTTTTTTTTTTTTTTAGCCAGCACTCTCCTATTACAGGGGCCTCCCCCATGGCTCCATGGTAAAGAATTTCCCTGCAGTGCAGAAGACTAAAGAGATGAGGGTTCCATCTCTGGGTCAGGAAGATCCTCTGAAGAAGGAAATGGCAACCCACTCGAGTATTCTTGCTGGGGAAAATCCCATGGACAGAGGAGCCTGGCAGGCCACAGTCCAGGGGGTCACAGAGTAGGACATGACTGAGCAACTGAGCACACACAGGCACACACACAGCAGGCTGAAGCAGAAATAAATTGTCTTAAAGCAACACAATGTTGCGGTGGTGGGTGTTAAGATATTTTAAATGATTCAAAATAATTTTTGAATTTATATAAAAAAAATTCTCTTATACCTCTTAAGTCAAATTCCACATCTAAATCAGTTATTCTTTTTTGGCCTCAGGGCATGCAGGATCTTAGGTCCCTGACCAGGCATCGAACCTGTGCCCCCTGCAGTGGAGGGTGGAGTCTTACTGGGCCATGGGGGATGCCAGGGGCGCTGCCTTTCTCTTGCTGGGTGGCATTTCAGAAGATATTTCAAACCTTTTAGGTATCTGCTGATGGTACTCATTATCAGAGAATGGGCTTTGTGAAATGTGACTTTCCCTTGGCTTTCTTGTCCTTATTTATCTTTTTAGCTTTGGAAAAAAACAGCTCAGTTACCCTGTGGCACGTGGGATCTTCCCAGATAAGGGATGGAACTTGAGTCTCTTGCATGGTCAGGTGCATTCTTTACCACTGAGCCACCAGAAAAGTTCTTTCTTTCTTCCTTTTTTTTTTTTTTTTTTTAAGTTTACTGGTTCTGATAAGTGTGCAGTGCTACTTCACTGTAGTTTTAATTTCTAATTTTCTAATGATATATGATTTTTGAGTATTTTTGATATATTTATTTACTCTCTATATGTTTTCTTTGGCTAGGGTTGTTTGTTCCAGATTTTTTGGTATTGTTTGAGTACAACCCTTTATCAGATATGTATTTTGTAAATGTATTTCTCTTTTTGAAGCTTGTGTTTAGGTTTTCTGAATAAGGTCTCTTATAGAGTTTAAATTTTTAATTTTTAAAGGTCATTTTATAAATTTTATATCCTTTTTTGGATAGACTCTAGTTTTTTTTTGTTAAAGTTCATAAGCAAAACTGAGGTACTGTAGACACAGCTTTGCATTTTATCTGTTGAGAAGTTTGAGTGAACTTGGTGTAAGTTGTGAAGTTTCTTTCTACTTTAATTTGATTGCATATGGTTTCCAAATATTTATATAAGAATTTTTGGAGATGTCATAGGAAGTCGGTTTCCCCAAGTGAAACTGCGTCCATGAAACATCAACCCTTTTCACCCTCTGGAAATCACTTTCTGCTTTTTCTATCTTTGAATTTGACTTGCTTTGAGATGATTCCACTATCTCATGCTAGTGGAATCACAGAATGTTTGTCCTTTTTTGGTCTTGTTTGTTTCACTTAACTTGATGACTATAAGGTTCATCCACATTGTAGCATTGTCATAAGGTTCATCCACATTGTAGCATTGTCAGAATCACCTACTTTTAAAGGCTGACTTATATTCCATTGTGTGTATACCACAGTTTGTTTATGGAATTGTCTGTCCATGGACACTTGGATTCCTTCTAGTTGTTAGCCAGAATGCGAGTGTAGAAATATGAGTTTATTTTTTTCAGCCCATTTTTTCAAACCTTTTAGGTACATTACCTGAATTGGAGTTGACATATTATATGTTAATTCCCTTTGCTAGTTTTTGAGGAATTTCTGTCATGTCTTGCAGAGTGGCTACACCATTTCACTGTATCTCTTGTATAGTAGAATATTGTTGAAGTTTTTGCATGGACCCTATTTTGCATATTCATTCACCCACTGATGGACAGTTGAATGGGTTCTACCTTTGGGCTATTGTGAATAATGTTGCTATGAATGTTTGTGTATCATTTGTTGTTTGAACAGCTGTTTTCAGTTCATTGCCATGTATATCCAAGAGTGGAGTTGGTGAAGTAAACAGTACGTATATTTTTATCTTTCTGAGAAAATGCCAAACTATTATACATATCGACTGTACTATTTTCCATATCCACAAGCAAAGTGTAATGTTTCCGATTTTCTACATTGCTGTTTGTATTTTGATCTTGATTATAATCGTTGAGTGAATGTGAACAAATATAGCATTGTGGTTTTAATCTGTATTTCTGTCATTACAGAAAGGAAATATATGTCCATTTCCACTGACCATGTAGTGGGGTTACCTCACCTGCCGGCTGTCTCCTGCATCTATTGTTTGTAGACTTGTGAGGATGGCCAGTCTGACAGGTGGGATTTGATTTCTCTGTTTCACCCTGGGAACATGGGGTGCAGAGTTGCTGGCCTGAAAGAGGAATCTTTCCTGTTTCAGCCTGGGAACCTGGGGCAGAGTTTCCTGCCTGAGATTGGAACTTTCCCCCCTATTTCAGCCTGGGGAGCAGGGGTACTGAGTTCCCTGCCTCAATTAGGAACTCTCCCCCCTATTTCAGCCCAGGAACCTAGGGGAACCCAGTTCCCCACATGAAATAGAACCTTATCCCCTGATTTCAACCTGGAAACCTGGGGCACTGTGTTCCCTGCCTAAAATAGGAACTTGTCCCCCTATTTCAGCCTGGGAGACTAGGGCACCCAGTTCCCCACCTAAGTTATGAACTTTCACCCCTGTTTCAGCCCGGGAACCTGGGGCATCGAGTACACCAACTGAAATGGGAACGTCCCCCTCTATTTCAGCCCCGGACCCTGGGGCACCATGTTCCCTGCCTGAAATAAGAACTTGTCCCCCTATTTCAGCCTGGAAACCAGGGGCACAGAGTTCCCCGCCTGTAACAGGAACTTTTCCCTATTTCTGCCCGGAAATTTGGGGCCCAGCATTTCCATAGTTCAGCCCAGAACCTTGGCATGCAGATAAATGTTAGGGAAATAACATCTTCAGAGTTAACACCTTTTGAAAAAAATCATCAAAATTTTTATGTATCTTATGATGGCACTCATTGTCTGAGCATGGGCTTGGTAAAATGTGACTTTCCCATGGCTTTCTTGTCCTTATTTATCTTGCTGGTAGATTCATTGGCCTCTTTTGACTGGTTAATTCTTTTTGAAGCAGAGGTTGAAATGGTCCATCTAGTTTGTATGATTTTTAATAATCTCATCCAAAGTAATTTCTCAATTGTTTCTTGTATAACATTTCCCATTTTCGCTTTGTTCCTTTTTTCTTCTATTTTCTTTTGTGTTTGTAGCTATATACCCCATATTTTTTTGTAATGAAGTACAGTTGATTAACACAACTATGTGTATTGTGATACAGCATAGGGGATTTTTTGCAATATTTTTACGGAATCCACTTTATTAAAATATTAACGAATTGTGAGCTTTTGTTGGTTTTAGTGATGAATTGCTTGTGTATAACTTGGTTTGCAAATATTTCTTTGCATTCCGGGTTGCCTTCTTCAATCCTGAAGGTTTACTTTTTTGAACACCTGCTTTGAAATTGAAGTAGGTTGCATTTTCCTGGTTTGGGTTTATTTCTCATTGCGCTAGGAGATGGATTCCAAAAGACCTCGCAATGAAGTCATCCAAACCCAAAAAGACCTTGAAGTTTATATCCATCTTCGCATTTCCTGCCTATGTTTTCCTTAAGACTTTCATAGAATCCCTCCTGACCTTTAGATACTTATGATTTGGAGTTCATTTTGTGTATGGTGTTAGAGTGTGTTCTAACCTCATTCCTGTTTTCTTTGTTTTAATAAGCCTCTCACGATCCTTTACAGTGTCTCTTATCAATGTCTGTTGCCAGCACTGGGGAGGATATTCCCTCTTCTCCATGCCTTCTCCATCAGTTAGTGTTTGTCAAGTTTCTGACACCGGCCATTCTGAGTGCTGTGAGGCGATTCCTTCCTGCGGTTTCCATTTGCATTTCTCATATTTAGTGGAACTGACCTTTTTTCATGTGATTCCTTTTCAAGGGTGAGTTCATGTTACCTCTTGATACAGCTTCCTGTAACTCAACCCTGTTTTAAATTCTTTTCTGATGACCACCCCTTGAACATTTGTTGAGATCAGCTGTTTTTTACTTTCAGACCTTTGGCCTTGAGAATATCCAATGCCCATCAGCACAGCTTTTCAGGCTGTTGTTACAGAAAATGGCCACAAGGCAGAATTACTCATCCCACAAGATTTCCCCCACTGCCTGTGGATTTTTTTTATTGGAATAGAAGTGATTTCTGATTTCTGTGTGATTATTTATTGGAATAGAAGTGATTTCTGATTTAATGTGTATTTCAAGTGTATAGGAACTTGATATGTTTATCTGTTTCAAGTTCCTGTTACCATCTAGGTGATTACAGTGTGTTCAGTAAACTTCCACCTGCTATTCAGTAGGTCGTTCTGGGTCATCTATTGGATACATATATGTGTGTCTACATTAATTCAAATCTCTTCATTTACATCACCAGTACCTAGAGATTGAGGGATCCTGCAGAGGGCAAGAGGCACTCCACAAACATCGTGGGGTCACACTGCCTACCATATCCTCCCAGGACCCTGAGCCCCAAAACAATCCAGCCTTGGGACCCAAGCCTGCCCAATCTCCAGAGATTACTGAGATAATCCAGAATTACCAAGAGATTAGTCAAGGTAACCATGGGATGAGGGAAATAGAATCAGCATATGTTTCTATATTTATTGTGTTTATCCAGTTATTTGAACTTGAGTATATAGGTGAATTACAAGGCAGTGGGTTTTTTAAAATATTTTAAATTCATAGTCACTTGATTCACTCACACATTGATGTGCATATGCTGTATTTCAGGGACTGTTCCTGTATCAGTTCAGTCGCTCAGTTATGTCTGACTCTTTGCGACCCCATGAATTGCAGCACACCAGGCCTCCCTGTCCATCACAAACTCCCAGAGTTCACTCAAACTCATGTCCATTGAGTCAGTGATGTCATCCAGCCTTCTTATCCTCTGTAGTCCCCTTCTCCTCCTACCCCCAATCCCTCCCAGCATCAGAGTCTTTTCCAATGAGTCAACTCTCCGCATGAGGTGGCCAAAGTACTGGAGTTTCAGCCTTAGCATCATTCCTTCCAAAGAACACCCAGGACTGGTCTCCTTTGGAATGTACTCCTTGCAGTCCAAGGGTCTCTCAAGAGTTCTCCAACACCACAGTTCAAAAGCATCAATTCTTCGGCACTCAGCTTTCTTCACAGTCCAACTCTCACATCCATACATGACCACTGGAAAAACCATAGCCTTGACTAGACAGACCTTTGTTGGCAAAGTAATGTCTCTGCTTTTCAATATGCTATCTAGGTTGGTCATAACTTTCCTTCCAAGGAGTAAGTGTTTTTTAATTTCATGGCTGCAATCACCATCTGCAGTGATTTTGGAGCCCCAAAAAATAAAGTCTGACACTGTTTCCACTGTTTCCCCCTCTATTTCCCATGATGTGATGGGGCCAGATGCCATGATCTTCGCTTTCTGAATGTTTCTGTATAGATTATGACAAAAACTGGAGTATTATTCCTAGTGTTATCCAGTAGGTCCTTGTGGCTTATTTTCTAAATAGGAATGTGCACATTAGAGAATTAGCTTATTTCTAATTACCCAACACCTTTCTTCTCTCTGTTTATTTAACTTATATGCAGAGTACATCATGAGAAATGCTGGACTGGAAGAAACACAAGCTGGAATCAAGATTGCCGGAAGAAATATCAATAACCTCAGATATGCAGATGACACCACCCTTATGGCAGAAAGTGAAGAGGAACTCAAAAGCCTCTTGATGAAAGTGAAAGTGGAGAGTGAAAAAGTTGGCTTAAAGCTCAACATTCAGAAAACGAAGATCATGGCATCCAGTCCCATCACTTCATGGGAAATAGATGGGGAAACAGTGGAAACAGTGTCAGACTTTATTTTTCTGGGCTCCAAAATCACTACAGATGGTGACTGCAGCCATGAAATTAAAAGACACTTACTCCTTGGAAGGAAAGTTATGACCAACCTAGATAGCATATTCAAAAGCAGAGACATTACTTTGCCAGCAAAGGTTCGTCTAGTCAAGGCTATGGTTTTTCCTGTGGTCATGTATGGATGTGAGAGTTGGACTGTGAAGAAGGCTGAGCGCCAAAGAATTGATGCTTTTGAACTGTGGTGTTGGAGAAGACTCTTGAGAGTCCCTTGGACTGCAAGGAGATCCAACCAGTCCATTCTGAAGGAGATCAGCCCTGGGATTTCTTTGGAACAAATGATGCTGAAGCTGAAACTCCAGTACTTTGGCCACCTCATGCGAAGAGTTGACTCATTGGAGAAGACTGATGCTGGGAGGGATTGGGGGCAGGAGGAGAAGGGGACGACAGAGGATGAGATGGCTGGATGGCATCACTGACTCAATGGACGTGAGTCTGAGTGAACTCTGGGAGTTGGTGATGGACAGGGAGGACTGGCGTGCTGTGATTCATGGAGTCGCAAAGAGTCAGACACGACTGAGTGACTGATCTGATCTGATCTGAACAGTAAGTGAGACGAGCTTTTTCTAAGTCTGTGAACTGTTTTTCTTGGCTCAAAGAGCTCCTATGTATCCATTTTTAGATTCCACCTACACGTGACATCATATTCTATTTTTCACTCCATGTCTCTCTTACCGCACTTGCTATGATCATCTCTACCTTCTTGCCTGCGCCTGAACGTGGCATCGTTTCATTCTTCCCTGTGGCTGATGCATATACCATTTGTATATGGAACCCATTGTCTTTATTTGTTTCCGTGTCCTTGTACCCTTAGTTTTGCCCCAGTGTACTTTCTTTGGAAACCCGTCTGGCAGGGATGGCATGGGTACCCTTGTCTTTGAAAACGTTTCTTTTCCCTGACTGTATGCCAGGCACATAATTGCTGTTTCCTCATGCACTTCCGTGTTTTGTTTTCTAAAGATCCTCCATAGTATTACTTCTAGTGAGTGAACCAATGGAGATTTTTAGTACTCCCATCCAAAATAATTTCTTGATGGGAGTTTCTATTCCTAAACTTTTCCCATTTTTATTTTGTGAACCTTCATTCTTGATTATTTCTGGTGTTTGTAGCCATCCATCCACTCTCTTTTTCAGTTGAGGTACAGTTGATTCACATTACTCTATTTGCTTTGGGATACAAAAGAGTGAGTCAATATTTTCATGGAATATATACCATCTAAACATATTGCAAAAATCTGGGTTATAGTTCTCTCTGCTGCATATGATATCCTATTATTTTTCTTACATGTACATAGTGAATTTTATTTCTTAATTTCTACTTCAATTTGGCAACACCCACAACCAAATCCCCACAGGCATCCTTACTTTCTGGATTTGTGAGTCTCTTTCTGTTTAATAGATAACTCCATTTGTCTTATTTTAGATGGAAATTAAGTGTGATTTCCTGTGGCAGTTTTCTTTGTGTTTCTGACAACCTTGCCTTAGATGAGAATATGTAAATAAATTCTCCTGAAAAAATTCTCAGAAACAGTATAATGTGAAAGAGATTTTTGTTCACCTTTCAGCCAGCAGAGTTGTCGACCTGACATACTAACTTTTTCCTATTTCAGCCCGGGAACCTGTGGTGCAGAGTTTCTGGGCTAAAATAGGAACTTTTCCCTGTTGCAGCCCAGGAACTTGAAGCACAGAGTTGCCACCCTGAAATAATAGGAACTTTTCCCTATTTCAGCCCAGGAACTTGGGGCACACAGTTGCCAGCCTGAGATGATAGGAACTTTTCTTCATTTCAGCCTAGGAACTTGGGGTGCAGTGTTGCTGGCCTGAAATAAGAACTTCTCCCTATTTCAGCATGGACATTGAGGCCCAGATTTTCTATGCTGCAGCCCGGAAGCTTGTGGCACAGATAAAAATATGGGAAATACATCTTCAGAGTTAACACCTTTTGAATTGTTTTTGAAATATCATCAAATTTTTAATGTATCTTATGATGTATTATCAGAACGTGGGCTTGGTAAAATGTGACTTTCCCATTAAATAAGGCTTTCTTGGCCTTATTTATCTTGCTGGTAGATACATTGTCTTCTTTTGACTAGTTAGTTGTTTCTGAAACAAAGATTCAAACGGCCCATCTATTGTGTGATTTTTCATAACCTCATCCAAAGTGATTTCTCAATTGCTTTTTGTATTGTATAACATTTCCCGTTTTCATTTGTTCCTTTTTCCTTCTAGTTTTGTGTTTGTAGCTATACATCCCATATTTTTTTGTAATTGAAGTGCAGTTGATTAATACAACTATGTGGGTTGTGATACAGCATAGGGATGCAATATTTTTATGGAATCCACTTTATTGAAATATTAATGAATTGTGAGCTTTGTGTTGGTTTTACAGATGAACTGCTTGTGTGTATCTTGGTTTTTCAAATATTTCTTTGCCTTCCGGGTTGCCTTCTTCATTCCTGAAGATTTACTTTTTTGGACACCTGCTTTGAAATTGAAGTAGGTCGTGTTTTCCTGGTTTGGGTTTATTTCTCATTGCGCTAGGAGATGAATTCCAAAAGACCTTGCAATGAAGTCATCCAAACCCAAAAAGACCTTGAAGTTTATATCCATCCTCACATTTCCTGCCTATGTTTTCCTTCTTTCATAGAATCCCTTCTGACCTTTAGATACTTATGATTTGGAGTTCATTTCGTGTATGGTGTTAGAGCGTGTTCTAACCTCATTCCTGTTTTCTTTGTTTTAATAAGCCTCTCACAATCCTTCACAGGGTCTCTTATCAATGTCTGTTGCCAGCACTGGAGAGGCTATTCCCTCTTCTCCACGCCTTCTCCATCAGTTAGTGTTTGTCAAGTTTCTGACACCGGCCATTCTGAGTGCTGTGAGGCGATTCCTTACTGCGGTTTCAATTTGCATTTCTCATATTTAGCGGAACTGACCTCTTTTCATGCGATTTCTTTTCAAGGGTGAGTTCATGTTACGTCTCAAATGCACTTATGGCCACAACGTGATGAGGACAAAGCACAGTGTCCCTGGTTGTGCTTTTCTTTCCAGCCCTAGGGGACGTTTGCCCGTCGAGGTCCTTTCACTGGAGGGTCAGGTGGGCCAGCCAGGCTGGGCGGTGGGAGCCACACCAGCAGGTCTGCAGGGTGGCTTAGCTGTGCTCAGCTGTGACCACTGGGGACATGGAGGATCTTTTTGGGTCCCTGTCCTCTGACCTGTTGCTGGTGGTTTGCAGCGTAAGGTAACCACCACAGTGGAGGTGTGAGACTGTGCCCCTAAACACAGAAGCCCATTTCATCATGCTTCCCTTAAGAGAGGATGGGCACACTGACGTGGTCTGCAGCTCTGTGGCTGATTCATATTGATATTTGGTAGAAACCAAAGCAATTATGCTTCAGTTAAAAATAAATTTTAAAAAAGCCTGCAGACTTTTCACTGCCCATGACAAAACCAGCAAACAAAACAAACACATCACCACCACCACCCATTGTATTTCCTTCCATGGAAGAAAATGTTGCCTGGATAGAGCACTGATTTCTGTATTTGATTTTTAAATAATATTTACATAGAATAGTCCAGAAAAGAGTTTATGGTAGGTCTTAATTTTAAAATTTTAAAGTAGGTACTTTATGGTGTATAATTCATGAATTCCTTTAACCATGTTGGAGCTTTTTGCCTCATCTAAGAATTAAATGCAAAACCCAGCACCTGTGACTGAACTATAGTATTTCATATACTCTCTCTGCATTTGATCCTGGAACAGAGTTTATGTCTAAGAAACCAGTGTGAACACCTGAATAAAGTAAACACCAGAAAACGTAACTCATCTAAGTGTTTTCTGTTCTATTTTTTTTTAAGTTTGGCTTACATTATAATTTGGGGACACACTGTCTTGTTTAAATATTCTGTAAATTTATAACAGATACAACAGGCCAGGTGATTTGGAGTAATGAACATCTTCATTAGGAAATAAACCCGTGCCTTTCCGTTTGCTACAGCGTGCATTAAGCAAGGTACCACACACAACAGAAAATGAGAATTAATATCTTGGAGGCAGAAGATGTCTGAGGCTGGAGATACTTGGGGAAGGATATAGCCCCACATTTGAACTGCTGGAATGCACAGCTGATGCTGTCATGATATCTTGTTTACTGTAGCTTTCTGTGCGGAGGAAAGACACACAACCCTGTTTATAGGTTTTCTAGTATACTACGTTCTGGGTCAACATCTGATGTCCACTTCTGCCTGCAAAGTGTCCAAGGCACCTTTTAATAAAACAAAACAGGTTTTCCTTTTAAGTAAAGCATTCTTATTCCATTACTAAAACACAGTTATAAGAGAAACAGGAACATGTGTGGGCTTGGCGTTTTAAATAACTGAAACATTAACTTTTTCATGGAGTAAAGGAATCAGAAATTTGTTTATTTGGTTGCACAGAGCATAGTAGAGAACAGATCTTACTTTATTTAAATCTGTAACTGTTCTGGTATACAAACCTGGAGTTTTAGTAACTGTTTCATAAGCTTCTCTCATTCCTTTACCTACAAGTAAAAAGACACAAATTATCACTTTCAAAAAACATTTTTAATAAGTTTGAAAAAATGTCAAACTGAAGCAATGTTTATTTCTCCAGATTTCTTGAATGCACAAAATAGGAATATCATATACATCCCTACTTTAAACCCATACATTCACAGTAGAATATCCTTTGCTTTTGAGGGAAATCTGAGTTTCTTAGTGGAAATCAATTTGGATATAACTTGTGAATTCAGTGTGTTATAACAGACAGCCTTCGAAAGAAGGGTGTATATATCCTTTCTCACTCCTTTGTGGGATCTCCTACCCACAAGAGAAAGGTGGTTTACACGATCAATGAACTCATGAGGTAGTAGTGAACAACATCAAAATACTTCCCCTGCAAAATTTAAATCAACTTAGATTTAACTCATAATCTCTTCGCTTTCATAGTTTTGTATCAAACTACAGATTATCACTTTTTAAAAGTATGTGTTCAACTATTTCTGTGAGAAAGGGCCAAGAGAAAAGTTAAGTATATAATTCCTAATATGAATTCCACAGAGAGATTTCTGAGGGGATTCAGACACACAGAGGGTTGTTTCTGGGGAATTCTAACAGAGTTGGAGGATTCCAGAGAAATCCTGACAGAGAGAAAGGGGTTTATGGGGACTCCTTGGGGCAAAAGAGGGTTACCGAGGAATTCCCCGCGGATAGGTTTCTGGGGGATTCCCCGCCGACAAAAAGGGGTTTACAGAGGATTCTGAGTTTAACAAGGGGGTTCCCAGGAGCATTCTTGAGGGGCAGAATGAGGATTCCTGGGGATTCCTGAGGAGTAGAAGCGGGTTTCGGGGATATTCTCCATGAAAGAAGATTTCCAGGAATTCCTGACGGATAACGGAGTTTGCGATGGATTCCAGATGAGCAGATGGTGATGTCCAGGGGATTCCCCACTGACAGAAGGGGATTTCCCGGGATATTCTGAGGACAGTAGGTGGGCTTCAGGGGATTTTCCACTGACAGAAGGGGACTTCCCGGGATATTCTGAGGATAGAAGGTGGTGTCCACAGGACTCCCCGCTGACAGAAGTGATTTCCTTGGGAATCTGAGCAGAGAAGATGGTGTCCAGAGGACTCCCCACTGACAGAGGGGACTTTCCTGGGAAAATCTTAGGGCAGAAGGTAGTGTCCGGCGGATTCCCCATCAACTGAAGGGGGTTTCCTGAGATATTCTGAGGACTGAAGGTTGTGTCCTGGCGAGTCCCCACTAACAACAGGGGGTTTCCCGGGATATTCTGAGCACAGAACATGGTGTCCTGGGGATTCCCCTTGATAGAAGGGGATTTCCCAGTGTTACTGAGGACGGAAGGTGATGTCCAGGGGATTCCCCACTGACAGAAGGGGATTTGGGGGATATACTGAGGACAGAAGGTGGTGTCCAGGGGATTCCCCATTAACAGAAGGGGGTCTCCTGGGATATTCTGAGGATTCAAGGTGGTGTCCTGGGAAGTCCCCACTGACAGAAGGATTTTCCTGGTATATTCTGAGGACAGAAGGTGGTGTCCAGGGGATTCCCCATTAACAGAAGGGGGTTTCCTGGCATATTCTGAGGAAAGAAGGTGGTGTCTTGGGGATTCCACACTGACAGAAGGATTTTCCTGGTATATTCTGAGGACAGAAGGTGGTTTCTGGGGGATTCCCCACTCACAGAAAAGGGTGTCCCAGGATATTCTGAGGATAGAAGGTGGTGTCTGGGGGCTTCCCCACTGACCAAAGGGGGTTTTCTGGGATATTCTGAGGACCTAATGTGGTATCTGGGGGATTCCCCACTGACAGAAGGGATTTCCTTGGGAATCTGAGCAGAGAAGATGGTGTTCAGGGGACTCCCCACTGACAGAAGTGGGTTTCCTGGGAAATTCTGAGGGCAGACGGTAGTTTCCAGGGGATTCCCTATCAACAGAAGGGAGCTTCCTGGGATATTCTTAGGATAGAAGGTGATGTCCACGGGACTCCCCACTGACAGAAGGGGATTTGCCGGGATATTCTAAGGACAGAAGGTGGTGTCTGGGGGGGTTCCCCACTGACAGAAGTGATTTCCTTGGGAATTTGAGCAGAGAAGATGGTGTCCAGAGGACTCCCCACTGACAGAAGGGAATTACCTGATAAATTCTGAAGGCAGAAGGTAGAGTTCGGTGGATTCCCCAGCAACTGAAGGGAGTTTCCTGAGATCTTCTGAGGACAGAAGGTGGTGTCCAGGGGATTCCCCTTGATCGAAGGGGATTTCCCAGGGTTACTGAGGACAGAAGGTGATGTCCAGGGCATTCCCCACTGACAGAAGAGGGTTTCCTGGGATATTCTGAGGACTGAAGGTGGTGTCTGGGGGATTCCCCCCTGATAGAACAGGATTTCCCAGGGTTACTGAGGGCAGAAGATTGTGTCTGGAAGATTCCCCACTGACAGAAGGGGTTTCCTGGGATGTTTTGTGGTCAGAATACAGTGTCCAGGGGATTTCCCCCTGACACAAGGGAGTTCCCAGGATATTCTGAGGACAGAAGTTGGTGCCCGGGGGATTCCCCACTGACAGAAGGAGGTTTCCTGGGACATTCTCTGATAAGAATTTGATGTCCACGGGTCTCCCCACTGACAGAATGTGGTTTCCTGGGACATTCTGATTGCAGAACGTGGTGTCTGGGGGATTCCCCTCGGACAGAAGGGGATTTCCCAGGATAATCTGAAGACAGTAGGTGGTGTCCAGGGGCTTGCCCCGAGAGAAGGGGATTTCCCGGGATATTGTAAGGACAGAAGGTGTTGTTCGGGGGATTCCCACTGACTGAAGGGTTTTTTTTTTTTTTTCAGGATATTCTGAGGACAGAAGATGTGTCTAGGGGATTCCCCACTGACAAAGGAGATTTCCCGGGATATTTTGGGGACAGAAGGTGGTGTCCGGGGGATTCCCCACTGACTGAAGGGGGTTTCCCAGGATATTCTGAGGACAGTTGGTGGTGTCCAGGGGATTCCCCACTGACAGACAGGGATGTCCTGAGGAATTCTGAGGGCACAAGGTTTTATCTAAGGCTTTCCCCACCAGAAGGACATGGCTTCCCAGGGATTCCCCACCAGGGGAAAGTGGTGTCCAGCGGATTCCCCATGGACACGTGGTGATCTCTCGGGGATTCCCCCCAGGTGAAGGCTGTTTCCGAGGCTTCCCCTTGGGCCGTACTGGTTTCCCAGGGATCCTGAGGGGTAGAAAGATGGTGTCTGTTGGAATTCTGAGGGCAGAAGTAGGTTTCAGGGAGAATCCTGAGGGCAGAGATGTGTTTCCTGTGGAATTCTAACTCACAGAAGGAGAACTGTTTCTTTCAAAAATGAGAACTAAAAGAAGCTTCAAGAAGCTACCGCTAAAGGCACGGACTGTGTCACACTCTGTCATGTCTGTTTCTGCTGCTTAGCTATCAGGTCTAAGCATGGTTTGGTGGTGAAGCTGAAGATGTCATGCTGTCAGCTCTGACTCGGTGTTCCTTTTATTTGTAAATACACAACTTTGTGAGTCATTAGTGCATCATTCTGGCATTCATCATTTTTGTAAGTTTAAAAAGCAGAACCAATGGCAGGGACACATAAACTTATATCCTACCACTAACAGCTGTGGTCTCAAAAGTAACAGACTTATGTTATATATTCACCAACACTGGTGATATTTGCCCATTTTCATTATAAAACACATTTTCCAAAGACATACTGCATTTTATTGTCCTTTTAACTCATAGTGGGCTTCTCTTTGACTTAAAATGTGACTTGCAAACAGTGAGATCTGCACCTCTCATTAGCCTGTGCCGCCTCTGCACCCAACAGACTGCACACATATTCTCACACAGAGCTCACACACAGCACGCATGGATTTGAGCTGGGGTAGGGTGATGAACAGCGCCTCTAAGAGGTCACTACCTGGGGGTCTTCCACCTGGACATGAGCCTGGTGGGCAACTGACACTCACCTGCTCTGCAGGGACCCACTCTCACTTCTCACCAGGGACTTACTTTTATAGACAGGGGCCTTCCCTGTCCATTTCATGTCTGCTTTACATGTGCTGTGCTCAGGTCCACCTGAGAGGAAGAACCCCAGATGGCAGGTGTACACCAATGTGCAGTCAAAGGAGGGGAGGTCGACAGCTCTCAATGTGTGCATGGGCTGGTGCTTCAGGCTGGTGGCAGGTGTGAGCTGAAATGGGATTTAGTCCATTAGTAAGTCCATTGTAGCCTAAAAATGTGTGTCTAAGGAAATACAGCAGAAGAGTTGGAAGCAACTACAAAGTTAGTTTACTACTTAAAACTGAGAATACAGGAGCTTTACAGATCACTGACATACTGTTCTCTGCAGCTTACAGCACAGCCAAGCCTTGGGGTTGCCAGTTCTCTCTTCCTGTCCCCCAATCTGCCCTCACTCTCTCCTCCTCTGTCTCTGCCTATCATCTATTTATCATGTCTATCTATCATCTATTTATTATCTATCTAATCTCTTTTGCATAAGTTCAGTTCAGGTCAGTTCAGTCACTCAGTCGTGTCTGACTCTTTGAGACCCCATGAATTGCAGCACGCCAGGCCTCCCTGTCCATCACCAACTCCCGGAATTCACTCAGACTCATGTCCATCGAGTCAGTGATGCCATCCAGCCATCTCATCCTCTGTCGTCCCCTTCTCCTCCTGCCCCCAATCCCTCCCAGCATCAGAGTCTTTTCCAATGAGTCAACTCTTCGCACATGAGGTGGCCAAAGTACTGGAGTTTCAGCTTTAGCATCATTCCTTCCAAAGAAATCCCAGGGCTGATCTCCTTCAGAATGGACTGATTGGATCTCCTCTGCATACATGTATATAATTATATATAAAATCTTAGAAATCATAGTTTTAAAATAAATGCTTCTGACATACTATTAAGATAAATAAAATGTTAAATTTCCTTAAAAGGGCAGTCCTTTAAACACAGACAGATTTATGTGTATTTTAAAATATGCTTTGATTTTTGTCCAATGGCAACTAGAAAATTTACTGCCCACTTAAGTGAATAATTAGTTGTGTCAAAATCCACTGTGTGTTTAGAAAATTAACTGAACTATAGCTTCTTACTTCCTCTGAAAATATCATTTAGGAGTAAATAAGGTTGTAATTGTTTTTCTTGTTTAGTTGCTAAGTTGTGTCTGATTCTTTGCAACCCCATGAACTGTAGCCCACCAGGCTCCTCTGTCCATGGGATTTTCCACAGATTTTGGAAATAAACTAATGGTTCCCAAATGGGCAAGGCACGCAGGGGAGGGATAAATTAGGAGTTTGAAATTAACAAACGTATATACTATTATATATAAAATAGATAATCAACAAAGACCTACTGTATAGCACAGGGAACTCAACTCAATATTCTGTGATTATCTATATGAGGAACAAATCTGAAACAGATGGATATATGTGGATGTATACCTGAGCTACTTTGCTGTGTACCTGAACTAACATAACATTGACAATAAACTCTATCTGAATATGAAAAATTAAATTACAAAGAAAACTGCCCCCAAATACCCAAATCATACTTTAACTTTGATATTGTGTGTTAAGTCGCTTCAGTCATGTCCAACTCTTTGCAACCTTATGGACTGTAGCCCACCAGGCTCCTCTGTCCATGGGATTCTCCAGCCAAGAATACTGGAGTGGTTTGCCATTCCCTTCTCCAGGGGATCTTCCCGACTCAGGGATCAGACCCACATCTCTCAGGTCTCCTGAATTGGCAGGTGGGTTCCTTACCACTAGCACCACCTGGGAAGCTGAAACTTTGATACTGTTTTATATTCTTTGGGCTTCCCTGGTGACACAGATGGTAAAGAATCCACCTGCAATGCAGGAAGCCTGGGTTAATAATGTTCTTTTACCTTCAGTAGCAATATTTTATTTACAGGTAAGCCAATCCTACTTAAAATATGCATCAAAGCATTCGCAATTGGAATCAACATTATTCAACATTCTGCTGTTACTTACAATTAGCAAGAGTTGTGGAATTTAGTCATTTTATGTACACTGAATTGCTGTCAGTAAATAAGCATATGCTCTCCAGTGGCTAAAAATAGCTTTGAAAAGCAAAAAGACATAGGGTGTCTGACTAAATTAAAAAAACAAGACCCTTCAATAGGCTGCCTATAAGAGACTCATTTCATGGTGAAGGATACACAGAGACAGAAACTGAGAGGATAGAGAAAGATTTCATGCAAGAAAGCAGGAGTAGCAATACTCCTGTCAGACAAAACAGACTTTAAATCAAAGGACAAAAAGGCAAAAAGAGACTTATATAATGGTTGAAGGGTCAGTGCAAGAAGAGAGTGTTTGTTAACATAGACACATCTAATATAAGATCACCTAACATATAAAAAAGGGCTTCCCTAGTGGCTAGGTGGTAAAGAATCTGTCTGCCAATGCAGGAGATGTGGGTTCAATCCCTGAGCTGAGAAGATCCCCTGGAGGAGGAAATGGCAACCCTCTCCAGTATTCTTGCCTGGGAAATCCCATGGATGGAAAAGCCTGGCAGGCTACAGTCCCTGGGGTGGCAAAGAGTCAGACACACTTAGAAATTAAACATCAACAACATACATAAAGCAAATATTAATAGACATGAAGACAGAGATTGATAACAGGAGGAGCCTAACAGCCCAGTGACATTAAAAAGAAAGACAGATAAGATAGTAAAAAAAAAAAAAAAAAAAGTCAATCATAGTCTTAAATGACACAATACATCAGTTGGACTTACTTGATACCCATAGGTCATACCATCTAACAAAGCAGAATTTCAGTTTTTTGGAAGTGCACATGGAATATTTTCCAGGATAGATCTACTAGGTTAAGAAATAAACCTCAACAAATATAAGGGGATAAAACTTACATTAAGCATTTTCCTGACTGTTAATCAACGGAAGAAACAAACTGAAAAAGAACAAACATGTAGAGACTAAGCATGCTTCTGGAAAGAATCAGTGTGTCAACAGTGAGATCAAAAAGGAACTGAAATACCTCAGACAAGTGAAAATGAAAACATAACTCTATATAATTTACTGGACTCTGACAAATTAGTTCTAAGAGGGAAGTTCATAGCAATATAGACCTTCAAGAAATAAAATAAAAAAATACTCAAACAACTTAACCTACCAAATAAAAGAATTAGCAAAAGAAAAAAACATAGCACAAGATGAACAAAAGAAATGAAGATCAGAGAGAAAATAAGAGATCAAAGAAACCATGAACTATTTTAAAAGTTAAATTTATCCATTTTTAGCCAGATTCATAAAAAAGAGAAAGGACCCAAATAAAATGAGAAATGAAAAGATACATAACAGATACCATGAAAATCTGAAAAAAAAAATATTCTTTGAATAGGCCAACAAATTGGACAACTTAGAAAATGAAAAAATTTCTAGAAACTTACAGACTGCAAAGACTGAGTCAAGAAGAATTAGACCATTTGACCTGACAACCAGAAGAGTATCTCAATCTGTAATTAAAAAAACAAAACAGAATAAACTCTCAGCAAAGAAAAGTCTAACCCAGTCTAGTTCACAGGGGTATTCTACCAGGCACACAGAGGACTTCTATCTATCCTTCTGAAACTCTTCCAAGGCACTAAAGAGGGAATACTCCCAAATTCATCTCACAAAGCCACCATCATCCTGACACCAAAACCAGACAAAGACACAACTAAATAAGAAAATTACAGGCCAACAGCTTTGACAAACATACATGCAAAAATCCTCAACAAAATATTAGCTAACCAAATCCAATAATACACAAAATGTGTCATAGTCCAGGCATGGGTTGGAAAAGAATTTCCAGACATGAGAGGGAAATAAAAAAAAAATCTGGCATTATGGGAGATGCTAGCTCAAGGGAGAACTGATGTTGAACAGGGCTCCTTAGTACACTTTTATACCCAGGGTACAAGGAATGGGATGGGGGTCTTTCAGTCATTTGCTGATTGGATGAGGCACATATGTGGGGAAGAGTAAGTCAAATACCTTCTCCCTGTAAGGGGTAGGAGGAGAGACAGGTTATACTGCTCAGGAGGACCCGAAATCTGTTAATAGTTACAATATGGGGGGTGGGGGGAAGGATGATAAGAGTCTGGTTTTTCTGTTCCTGCATTCTAAGACCCTCCCTGGTTTTATCTGCTTGGGTCACCACAATCTTCCCTCTTTATTTTTAGGGCCAATTCTTTGGCCCCTTTTGATACCCTGGCTCATGTCTAACTATCTTCCTATTTCCCTTCTCAGGCATTTGGGAACCCAGTATCAAAGGAAAAGTGGTGATGACCGCTCTGACTTCTCAGGCTGTACAGGGGTGCTGTGGGGCTCTGGGTTCTCTTTGCCTGCTCTCTGTCAGGGTGCATTTACAGAGGGAGATGAGAGTCCATGGAATGATAAAGTGATTTGTTTCAGCATCGTCTGGTGTTGGTCAGAGAATATTCTTGTCATACTACCACTTGGAGATTAGTTGTATTCTAAAAGAAACAAACTTAACAAGAAAGTTAAAGGTACATGGCCCAAAGATTAACTGAAGTAGAAAAGCTGCTCAGGGGCTACCAGGAGAACCAGGATCAGACACTGGTTCATGATGTTAGTGTTTCTCTAGGTATGAGAAGATGCAAGAATTTGGGGTCATAAAATATTTACCCAAAAACATCTGACTATCTGAAGGCCAGTTTTCCTGGGTTTTTCCCAGAGCACAGTTCAGTTCAGTTCAGTTGCTCAGTCATGTCTGACTCTTTGCGACGCCATGGACTGCAACAGCATGCCAGGCCTCCCTGTCCATCACCAACTCCTGGAGTTACTCCTGGAGTTGTCCATTGAGTCCATTGAGTTGGTGATGTTGTCCATTGAGTCCATTGAGTTGGTGATGCCATCCAACCATCTCATCCTCTGTGGTCCTCTTCTCTTCCTGCCTTCAATCTTTCCCAGCATCAGGGTCTTTTCCAATGAATCAGCCCTTCAAATCAGGTGGCCAAAGTATTGGAGTTTCAGCTTCAACATCATTCCTTCCAATGAACATTCAGGACTGATTTCCTTTAGGATGGACTGCTTGCATCTCCTTGCAGTCCAAGGGACTCTCAAGAGTCTTCTCCAACACCACAGTTCAAAAGCATCAATTCTTCAGCGCTCAGCTTTCTTCAGAGTCCAACTCTCACATCCATACATGACTACTGGAAAAACCATAGCCTTGACTAGATGGAACTTGGTTGGCAAAGTATTGTCTCTGCTTTTTAATATGCTATCTAGGTTGGTCATAACTTTTCTTCCAAGGAGTAAGGGTCTTTTTATTTCATGGCTGCAGTCACCATTTGCAGTGATTTTTGAGCCCCCCCAAAAATAGAGTCTGCCTCTGTTTCCACTGTTTCTCCATCTATTTACCATGAAGTGATGGGACCGGATGCCATGATCTTCATTTTCTCAATGTTGAACTTTAAGCCAACTTTTTCACTCTCCTCTTTCACTTTCATCAAGAGGCTCTTTAGTTCCTCTTCATTTTCTGCCATAAGGGTGGTGTCATCTGCATATCTGAGGTTATTGATATTTCTCCCAGCAATCTTGATTCTAGCTTGTACTTCATCGAGCTGAGCGTTTCTCACGATGTACTCTGCATATAAGTTAAATAAGCAGGGTGACAATATATAGCCTTGACGTATTCCTTTTCCTATTTGGAACCAGTCTGTTGTTCCATGTTCAGTTCTAACTTCACTTCCTGACCTGCATACAGATTTCTCAAGAGGCAGGTCAGGTGGTCTGGTATTCCCATGTCTTTCAGAATTCTCCACAGTTTATTGTGATGCACACAGTCAGAGGCTTTGGCATAGTCAATAAAGCAGAAATAGATGTTTTTCTGGAACTCTCTTGCTTTTTTGATGATACAATGAATGTTGGCAATTTGATCTCTGGTTCCTCTGCCTTTTCTAAAACCAGCTTGAACATCTGGAAGTTCATGGTTCACGTATTGTTTGAAGCCTGGCTTGGAGAATTTTGAGCATTACTTTACTAGCATGTGAGATGAGTGTAATTGTGCGGCAGTTTGAGCATTCTTTGGCAAAGAAGAGCTGACTCAGTAGAGAAGACCCTGATGCTGGGAAAGGTTGAAGTCAGGAGGAGAAGGGGATGACAGAGGTTGAGATGGTTGGACGGCATCACCAACCTAATGGACATGAGTTTGAGCAAGCTCCAGGAGATGGTGAAGAACAGGGAAGCCTGGTGTGCTGCAGTTCATGGGGTCACAAAGAGTTGGGCATGACTGAGTGACTGAGCAACAACAACGAAAATTCTAGTCTACCTCTTTATGTCTGTGTACATATTAAATATGAAGTATCTCTACTTCTGAAAGGTAATATCAATATTAAGAACACTGAAAGAGAAAAGACAGCGTAGCCACAATATTCTTTAGACTCTGGAGAAAATTGGCTAAGACAAAATTTCTTTTGAAATTACAAAATCACTTATTTTTGCATATGCAAGTAAGACCAGGTGGCTTTTTAAAAACTTGCCTTAAAAAACAAACAAACAAACAAAAAAACGTGAAGTTAACTCTTATCATGTCCTTGAAGCACAAAGCCCTCCTTGCCTTGGATTTAAAGCCAAAAAAACAAAAAATGGGGGAAGGTAGGGACAGGAGTTGTAAGTTTGGCTTACAGGTGACTGTTTCTGAATGGAAAAAGATACAGAAAGTAAAAAGAAGTTTTGTGGAAAGTGGAATCCAAGAAAAGAATTTCGTCCGTAGTACAAGTTTTACTAAGATGTACTGCCTTTGACATCTTCTGTGGTTTTGTTGCAGGAAGGTGACCCGACCCTTTCCAGGACCCAAATGAGGCTCTTGTCTAACATTCAGAAGTGAATTGTCTCAGGAGACACCCGTGCTGACAAAGCGAGAGACTTTAATGGCAAGGGGTGCTTGGGTGGAGAGCAGCAGGGTAAGGGAACCCAGGAGGACTGCTCTGCCAGGTGGCTTGCGGTCTCGGGTTTTATGGTGATAGGATTAGTTTCCGCATTGTCTTTGGCCAAACATTCTGACTCAGAGTCCTTCTTGGCTGTGCAGTCATCGCTCAGCCAAGGTAGATGTCAGTGAGGAGGATTCTGGGAGGTGGCTGGACATGTGGTGTCACCTTTTGAGCATTCCTGAGCTCTTCTGGTTGGTGGTGGCTTATTAGTTCTGTGTTCCTTACAAGGACCTCCTGTCATAAAACAATTCATGCAGATGGTTATATGGTTAGATGATGCCTGGCGGTTTCCATCATTGAGGGCAGTTTCCATCATTGTGGGTGGTTTCCGTCATTGTTCTTCCCCTAACAGTTATTTTGGCTAAATGAATAACTTGTTGAAATCAAACAGTCAGGGACACTTGGCTTTTCCAGGCCCCCTGACGAACCTCATTTTTATTCCATGGAATAAAGTTTTCTCAGGCTGCAAGATTGATGCCCCCACAATGAAAAAATTTTTTTGTTTCACTAAATATTAACTTCCAGTTTTGTGAATTAAGGTTTGTGTTTACCAAAGCTCACTTCCCAGTTAGTTCTTTGCTCTTGTGTTATATTGTTAAAAAATTTACTTGAGCTCTCAAGGGACACTCTAAGTTTGTTCCTAAAACTTATCTCACTAATCTATCTTTGGATAAAGATCAGATGCCTCCTGACCTGCAACCAGAGAATTATACATTATGAAAAAGACATAATTCAAAGGACTATCACCAACCTGGACAGAGTGTAATGGAGAAGGGTTAACTTTAAATTTACACTGAACCTGCTTCTGAGACTTTATCTATTTTTTGTTATTATCAGTTCAGTTCAGTCGCTCAGTCATGTCTGACTCTTTGTGATCCAATGGACTGCAGCACAACAGGTCCCCCTGTCAATCACCAACTCCTGGAGTTTACCCAAACTCATGTCCATTGAGTTGGTGATGCCATCCAACCATCTCATCCTCTGTCGTCCCCTTCTCCTCCTGCCCTCAATCTTTCCCATCATCAGGGTCTTTTCAAATGAGTCAGCTCTTCCCATCAGGTGGTCAAAGTATTGGAGTTTCAGCTTCAGCATAAGTCCTTCCAATGAACAACCAGGACTGATCTCCATTAGGATGGACTGCTGGGATCTCTTTGCTGTCCAAGGGACTCTCAAGAGTCTTCTCCAACACCACAGCTCAAAAGTATCAATTCTTCAGCACTCAGCTTTCTTTATAGTCCAACTCTCACATCCATACACGATCACTGGAAAAACCATAACCTTGACTAGATGGATCTTTGTTGGCAAAGTAATGTCTCTGCTTTTTAATATGCTGTCTAGGCTGGTCATAACTTTTCTTCCAAGGAGTAAGCGTCTTTAAATATCATGGCTGCAATTACCATCTGCAGTGATTTTGGAGCCCCCCCAAAATAAAAAGTTTGCCACTGTTTCCACTGTTTCTCCATCTATTTGCCATGAAGTGATGGGACCAGATGCCATGATCTTAAGTTTTCTGAATGTTGAGCTTTAAGCCAGCTTTTTCACTCTCCTCTTTCACTTTTATCAAGAGGCCCTTTGGTTCTTCTTCACTTTCTGCTATCAGGGTGGTGTCATCTGCATATCTGAGGTTATTGATGTTTCTCCCAGCAATCTTGATTCCAGCTTGTGCTTCATCCAGCCCAGCATTTCTCATGATGTACTCTGCATATGAGTTAAATAAGCAGGGTGACAATATACAGCCTTGATGGACTCCTTTTCCTATTTGGAACCAGTCTGTTTTTCCATGTCCGGTTCTAACTGTTGCTTCCTGACCTGCATATAGGTTTCTCAAGAGGCAGGTCAGGTGGTCTGGTATTCCCATCTCTTTCAGAATTTTCCACAGTTTATTGTGATCCACATAGTCAATAAAGCAGAAATAGATGTTTTTCTGGAACTCTCTTGCTTTTTTGATGATCCAGCGGATGTTGGCAATTTGATCTCTGGTTCCTCTGCCTTTTCTAAAACCATCTTGAACATCTGGAAGTTCACGGTTCAAGTATTGCTGAAGCCTGGCTTGGAGAATTTTGAGCATTACTATAGTAGCGTGTGAGATGAGTGCAATTGTGCCGTAATTTGAGCATTCTTTGGCATTGCCTTTCTTAGGGATTGGAATGAAAACTGACCTTTTCCAGTCAAATGTACATGATGGCCTGCCTGAGGGAGACTGAGCCAACTGTGAAGGCTGTAAGGGAGTGCAACTGCCTGAGGCTTGCTCCTTTCTAGGGACATTTGCAAGAATTGAATAGTTTCACTTTGTTTCCTCACCTCCCCCACCCCAACCCCACTCCCCAATGCATCTCTGATCTGTAAAAGAACCTGGCAGCCAGGCCTTGACAAGATGGTTATTTTAAGGCACTAGCCTCCAGTACTCTTGCCTGGAAAATCCAATGGACGGATGAGCCTGGAAGGCTGCAGTCCACGGGGTCGCTGAGGGTCAGACACGACTGAGCGACTTCACTTTCATTTTTCACTTTCGTGCATTGGAGAAGGAAATGGCAACCCACTCTAGTGTTCTTGCCTGGAGAATCCCAGGGACGGGGGAGCCTGGTGAGCTGCTGTCTATGGGGTCACACAAAGTTGGACCCGACTGAAGCTACTTAACAGCAGCAATAGCCTGCCGTCATCTTGGTCAGTTGGCTTTGAATAAAGCCTCTTCCTTGCCTCATCCCCTCATCTCTGAGATGCATTGGCCTGGTATGTCGTGAGCAGAGCAAGCTTGGACTCAGTAATAATTTGGCTTAGCCAGGCAGGTGTCTTGCTGCTGGTGGCTAGCTGGCCCTGATCTGGGAGTACTGGGGTCATTTGTCCTGAGGATATTTTCTTCAAGATTCACTGTAGTGGCACCGACTGCCCCCCTGTGCTTGGCAGTTGAAACAAGGAACTGACAAACTTCCAAGAGTTGATGGACTTGATTTCATTTGTAGGGTAGGTCTACCCAATCCAATAGCCAGTTTGCTTGTTTTGTGTGCCCTTTTGTGTTAGGAGCTCATAGGCTCAGTTTTGGAGGGCAAGTCACTTCAGTGTGCACACTGAGAACATTTTCTCTTATCAATTTATGCTTTTCCTTTATGGGACAAGTCAATTCATTGTAGCCAAGCGTTCTGAGAAACAAACTCACTCAGAAGGACAATGCAGATAGTGGAGTGCATTTTATTACCCTCCAGGCCCAAAGCAGAGTCTCCTCTTAGCCAAGGACCCCGACCAGTTTTTGTGAAAACCTTATATACCCTAAGCGACGTGCCCAAACCCACCTCCCCCAAATTCCCTGAAACTAGTCTGAATGAAGGAAAAAGAAAGATACAATCAAAGTTAACCCGTGATTCATAAGCCTTAAGCCTAGGTAGTTAACAGTGGACAATTATCAATAGGCTTGCAGTTGTACCCCAAAGCATAATAGAATGTATGATTCTATTCGGTTACACAGATAATTAGGGTATTCTTTTAGGTGACGGAGAGTCCTGGGGCTCTTCCTTCCGGGGGCCTGGTTTTCCAGTTGGTATGTTGTTTCCATAGATACTGGGCATATAGCTCAAAGTCCACAGTCCGGCCCAAGATGGAGTCCTGCTTTCAAGATAGAGCCTGTTCTGTTTCCTCCTTCAAATTTGTTTGGGGTACCGTACTGGAGAGGCAAAGTGTTATTGGACTCTACCCTGAACCGGCTCATTTGGAAACTGGTTCTCTTGGGGCAAGTCCACCCTAGTTGGAATTAGCTCGTTTGTTTTGTAGGGTAAATTTGTTTACCTGATTTGGGAATTGGCTCACTTGGAACCAGGTCATTGGGGAGCTAGTTCTTGTGGGGGTGGGTAGCCTAGTTGGAATTAGTTCATTTGTTTTGTAGGGTAACTTATTTACCTGATGAGAAAGTCGATTTGTCTGTATACACTGATGCAGTAATGAATCTGTTTGTGCTGTTTTCATTGGACTTTGTCTGCGTCTTTTGTGTTTTGGTGTTATGAAGCTTATAAACATGGGAAATATTTCACCTATCCAGAAGGGAAGATCTTTGGGGTGTATATTAGATTTGTTAAGATCAGAAGAGCAACTGCTTATAATTAAGCAATCTGGCAGTCAGATAATGAGCAGGCCCGCGGGCTCCCTTGATTGAGACATCCAATTCTAATTTCCCTTATAGGAGCCCTGGATAACTTTGACAGTGGGGAACAAATTGATTGATTCTGTGATAGAAACTTCTTTCCTTTATTAATTAAGTGTTCAAATAACCTTTTCCCCAGAACAGCTTGTCATCAGGGTCCTACTGGGGCATTTTTTGACCTTGTCCAATCTGGAAGCTTTGACTCCAATTAGGGGTGTTCTCCCTGTGAAGGGAAACTCACGTTTATAAGGCACTTTGGAGAAAGGTCACTGGTTTGATGGGACTGGAAAGTCATGTTAATGTGACTTTCTGGCTGGCTAGTTTTGGTTTATTCTGCTTACTTTGGTAACACACAGACCTCTGGTACTCACTGCTTCCTCCAAGGTTTTCTCTCGGGTTTTCTCATTTCTTTCTCCTCAAACCCTCTGCGAACAGGCAAGTGGCTGTGGGAACAGTTGAGGAACTCTGGCCAGGGTTACTCTCTGGTGTGTCCCAAAGGCCCAGAGCCCACTGTGCCCTGGTAGCTGCCACCCAAGCGGGGATGTCTTGGCATGCTGCAGTCCATGGGGTCGCAGAGTTGACTGAGCTACTAAACTGAAGTAACCTCTGGTGGTGAAGTTGTAGTTACTGGAAACGTCCCCAAATCAGCAGCAGTTCTTCACGCCCAGCTTTGGTTACTGCGGCAACCAGAGCCTTCGGGAAAGTCAGCTTCCAGCTGTGAAATAGAGTGGAGTGTGCCTGGGCTTTGTCTCACTATTTCCTCCCCTAAAGTTTCACACCTTGTTTGCAGGCACATTTCAACCCTAGCCATAGCATCCAACTGAGGGTGCTCCGGTGCCTAGAAGGATGCACTGGCAGGAAGGAGGCTTGAGCTGGAACTCAGGGTAGGTGACTTTCCCCAAAGGTCCTTGAAGCCAGAGGGTCAGGGCACCATCCTTCGGGTGCATCAGGCACTCTGGTCCCAGAGAGGACAGTACAGGTTTAAGAGGGAGCTCAACTAAGGGCACCTAGCCTGGCATGTTGACACTACCCCGGGGCAGCCATGGGACCCAAGGCTGCCCAGACTCCAGGAATGGGATAGCAGCCCAAGTCAGGGTGCTGACGTTATCCTGGAGTATAGCGGATCTGCAAAGTTGGCCTCAGTGTACGGCTGCCCAATTCAGGTGTTATTTATCCATGGGATATCCTTTTCTTGGAATTTCTGCCATAGAAGGTTGAACAGAGTGCTGAGCATCAGTTCCTTGTGAATTATTTATCTCAGATACACTTTTCTGTGTATACAACAGAGAAAGGAACAAAAGAATTGTTGTAGATTATCTCTTAGAGATACAGATTTCTGTGTATAGTTAGCAATACAGATTTTTGTGTATATGTGGAAGGAAGGAAGAAAGGAAGAGGATAATCCTTGTGGGTTATCTATTACAGATTCAGATTTCTATGTTTGTGTTGGTCTGGAAATACTAATTCATTCTAGGCCCTTCACTTTTTTTTTTTTTTTTCCCCTGGAATCCTTTGTTTGACTTTGAATTCTCAGAATCTCTTTTTGGATTGTAAATTTGTTGCCTTCTATGTCATTTTTACTTTGCCTGGAAGGTACATCACATACTACAGTCTTCATCTGCCTGACCGACTGCCCTTCGTGTGTGATCCTCCAAGGACCACCCCTGCGGTTACCAGGGTCATAATTCCCCAATTTCAGTGGCAGCTTCCTGTGAGTGAGACCCAGTCCACTGTACATAGGTGCCACATCTTGCTTGAGCTTGACACTCTCGGTGGAGATTTTGCTGGTGGTGTGTCTTGGCTGCGGGGTGTACTGCTGCAGTAGTGTTCCTTGGGGTGCATGTGCCTTTCATTGATGGTTTTCTTGGGATACATATAGGCCCCCGTGTGGGAATGCAAATTGTAGGCTTTGTTCCCCTTGATAGTTTTTTTTTTCAGTCATTTGGAGTTACACTGGCTGCTGCCACAGATAGCATAGGGGGCTTCTTTTCTCTCCAGCCCCCCTCACCCCTGTATTGTTTGCAGGCTTGTGAGGATGTCCATTGTGACTGATGGGTTTTGATATCTCACTGTCATTTTGTTGACATTCCTACAGCAATTACGGATGCTGCAAGTAATGCTCAAAATTCTCCAAGCCAGGCTTCAACAGTACGTGGACTGTGAACTTCCAGATGTTCAAGCTGGATTTAGAAAAGGCAGAGGAACCAGAGATCAAATTGCCAACATCCGCTGGATCATCAAAAAAGCAAGAGAGTTCCAGAAAAACATCTACTTTTGCTTTATTGACTACGCCAAAGCCTTTGACTGTGTGGATCACAATAAACTGTGGAAAATTCTCAAAGAGATGGGAATACCAGACCACCTAACCTGCCTCCTGAGAAATCTGTATGCAGGTCAGGAAGCAACAGTTAGAACTGGACATGAAACAACAGACTGGTTCCAAATTGGGAAAGGAGTACATCAAGGCTGTATATTGTCACCTTGCTTATTTAACTTATATGCAGAATACATCATGCCAAATGCCAGGCTGGATGAAGCACAAGCTAGAATCAAGATTGCTGGGAGAAATATCAATAACCTCAGATATGTAGATGACACCACTTTTATGTCAGAAAGTGAAGAATAACTAAAGAGCCTCTTGATGGAAGTGAAAAAGGAGAGTGAAAAACCTGGCTTAAAACTCAACATTCAGAAAACTAATATCATGGCATCTGGTCACATCACTTCATGGCAAATAGATGGGGAAACAATGAAAACAGTGACAGACTTTATTTTTTTGGGCTCTGCAGATGGTGACTGCAGCCATGAAATTTAAAGACACTTGCTCCTTGGAAGAAAAGCTATGACCAACCTAGACAGCATATTAAAAACAGCATATTAAAAAGCAGAGACATTACTTTGCCAACAAAGGTCCATCTAGTCAAAGCTATTGTTTTCCAGTAGTCATGTATGGATGTGAGAGTTGGACTATAAAGAAAGCTGAGTGCTGAAGAATTTATGCTTTTGAACTTTGCTGTTGGAGAAGACTCTTGAGAGTCCCTTGGACTGCAAGGAGATCCAACTAGTCAATCCTAAAGAAAATCAGTCCTGAATATTCATTGGAAGGACTGATGCTAGAGCTGAAACTCCAATACTCTGGCCACCTGATGAATGAAGAACCAACTCACTGGAAAAGACCCTGATGCTGGGAAAGATTGAAGGTGGGAGGAGAAGGGATGACAGAGGATGAGATGGTTGGATGGCATCACCGACTCAATGGACATGAATTTGAGTAAGCTCTGGGAGTTGGTGAGGGACAGGGAATCCTGGTGTGCTGCAGTCCGTGGGGTGGCAAAGAATTGGACACGACTGAGTGACTGAACTGAACTGAACTGAGCATCTTGTCCTGTGGCGGAGATTTGAGGAAAATTTACCTTTGGCAATGCTTCCTGAAAGTCAGGAATATTTGGAATATTTTTCTGCAATTCCCATCCCAGGATATTACCTGAGAGGAGTTGTCATTAAGAAAACCGCTGCTGCTGCTAAGTCACTTCAGTCGTGTCCGACTCTGTGTGACCCCATAGACAGCAGCCCACCAGGCTCCCCCATCCCTGGGATTCTCCAGGCAAGAACACTGGAGTGGGTTGCCATTTCCTTCTCCAGTGCATGAAAGTGAAAAGTGAAAGTGAAGTCACTCAGTCATGTCTGACTTTTAGCGACCCCATGGACTGCAGCCCACCAGGCTCCCCCATCCCTGGGATTCTCCAGGCAAGAACACTGGAGTGGGTTGCCATTTCCTTCTCCAGTGCATGAAAGTGAAAAGTGAAAGTGAAGTCACTCAGTCACGTCCGACTTTTAGCGACCCCATGGACTGCAGCCCACCAGGCTCCTCCGTCCATGGGATTTTCCAGGCAAGAGTACTGGAGTGGGGAAGAAAACCGCAGGCCTTATGAATTAAGAGGTGGCAGTGAGCACAGGTGGTCATATTGTAGTTTCAGAGAATTCCCACAATGTGGGAGCACTTTTCCATGCCCACCTCTGTTCCCTGGTAGCTCAGTTGGCAAAGAATCTGCCCGCAGTGCAGAAGACCCCAGTTCGATTCCTGGGTCAGGAATATCCCCTGGAAAAGAGATAGGCTACCCACTCCAGTATCCTTGGACTTCCTTTGTGGCTTAGCTGGTAAAGAATCCACCTGCAATGCCGGAGACCTGGGTTTGATCCCTGGGTTAGGAAGCTCCCCTGGAGAAGGGAAAGGCTACCTACTCTACTAGTATTCTGGCCTAGAGAATTCCATGGACTGTATAGTCCATGGGGTCACAAGCAGTCGGACATGACTGAATGACTTTAAAATCTAGGGGAAAAAAAAAATTCTGTTTCCTGCTGCTGCCAGAGCCTTAGGGAAAGTATGCTTCCTACTACTGTGAAATAGAGTGGAATGTGCCTGAACAAACACTTATGGCTTGAGTCTCACTACTTTTCCCCCTTAAAGCATCAGAGAAACACTCTGTCCAGACTAATCCCTTCCTAATCCACTGCACCCTGTTGAGTGTGCTGAGGGGCTAGGAGGCTGCACTCTCAGGTAAGAGGCTTGAGCTGGGAACCCCAGGAGAGGTTGAAGCTAGCTAAATCTTGCCTTCAAATTCCTCCAGGCTTTGATGTCACATGGGACTCTGGTCGTAACCAGAACATAGCAGACAATGGGTTTTTAAAAAGGGTCAATGAATGGAGAAGGAAATGGCAACCCACTCCGGTATTCTTGCCTGGAAAAGTCCATGGACAGAGGACCCTGGCGGGCTGCAATCCATGGGGTTACATGACTGAGCACGTATGCATCAGGGTGGAGGGAGATGGGTGGCAGCAATAAACTGGTAGAACTAAAAATAAAAAAAACAAACAAAAAGGTCAGTGAAGGGCACCGGGGCCAGGCTGTGTCAACCCCACCCCAACCCAGCAGTAGGACCCAAGCCTGCTCAGCTTCCAGGACTGCTTTTCTTTCCTTTTCTTTAACATCATGCGGTATAGACAAAATACAATGTAGGGATTGTGGTCTGTGTATAGCCACCTAATTGGGGTATTAGGTATCTATGGTGTATCTCTACTCTTTTTTTTTTTTTTTTTGCCATAGATTTTCAATCAGAGTGCTGAGCTTTCTGTGTATATGAGAAAGTTCAGTTCAGTTCAGTCGCTCAGTCATGTACGAGACTCTTTGCGACCCCATGGACTGCAGTATGCCAGGCTTCCTTGTCCATCACCAACTCCCAGAGCTTGCTCAAACTCCATCGAGTCCATCGAGTTGCTGATGCCATCCCACCATCTCATCCTATGTCCTCCCCTTCTCCTCCTGCCTTCAGTCTTTCCCAGCATCAAGGTCTTTTCTAATGAGTCAGTTTTTCTCATCAGGTGGGCAAAGTGTCAGAGCCTCAGTAAATGAGGAAGGAAGGAGATAATCATTGTGGATTATCTCTCAGAGATACAGATATCTGTGCATACACGGCAGGCAGGCAGGAAGAAAGGAAGGAAGCAGATAATCCTTTGTTGTTGTCAGTCACTCAGTCTGACTCTTTGCAACCCCGTGGACTGCAGCATGCCAGGTTTCCCTGTCCTTCACTATACCAGAAAAACTGATTTTTTTCAAACAAAAGATTAAAAAAAAAAGAATTTATTGCCTTGGAAGACTAGAACAAGTCTCTTTGGCGAACAATAGGCCAACCAACAACAAGATGGCGAAGTAGGGCGTACACTCATCTTCTCCTGCGAGAACTCCAAAATTGCAACTCGCTGCTGAACAACCATCAACAGGAGAATGTTGGATCCCACCAAAACAAGGTACGCCATGTCCAAAGGCGAAGGAGAAGCCCCAACAAGACTGTAGGAGGGGAAAAATAGAATTTAGAATCAAACCCCATACCCGCCAGAGACGCTCATCAGAGGGCTATGTGTTCATGATCATCAGTAGTTAACATCTTCCATTCGGGGGGTTTTGGCATCTGTAAAACAACTCAGGGAGTGTGCATCAGAAACCGTTACCTCCATACTTCAGAGAGGAGCTACAGCAGAGGATCTGGGACGGGGTCTGTCCTGGGAAGGCCCCACAGGCTCTTGCTCAGTTACACCGGGTGTCTGGGCTCAGCAACTGGGGAAGGTGGGGCTGCCTCCTGGGCGTGGGCAGCAGCAGGATCACAGTCCTCCAAGGGTCTGTTAGCCCCCAGGGTGAGATGGGGAGGCAGTGGATGGACAGGTGCATCTGGCCTGGAGAGGGCTCCAGGCTGGAAATGTCACTGGAACCCTCAATGGGAGGAAAAGGAAAGGCCAGGAGGGGGCAGGTGGGTCACAGCCAACCCTATGCAGATGATAGTGGTCCTGCTGGAAGCAGCTCAGAGCTGGAAGGACTGGCGCTCAGGAGCACAGCTTCATTCTCTTGTTCCTTTGTGAAACACAGTGTCAGAGTTTGAGACACCCTCAGGAGACTTCTGAGCCCAGTGCTGCTGTGGCTGCATCACAGGGGCTCAGGCCCTGCCCACGTCCCCACTGGGGATGAAGCCCATCAGGGCACTGGGGTCTGCAGACTTCAGGGAACCCCACCCTCAGAGCTGGTCTCCCTTCTTCCAACCAGCTGCTGGTCAGAGGCCCACCTTCTCCCATCCTGATTCCACTCCCAGAGCCTGAGGAGTATTCCATGTATAGATGGACCACTCATGTTCCTTTTGCTGGCCATTTTGGTGGACCTTATGTCTTGGCTCTTGTAAACAGTGCTTCCCTGAAAACAGGGGTGCACGTGTCATTTCGAATCGTGATGTCCTCCAGATACGAGCCCAGAAGTGGGGCTGCAGGATCCCGTGGCTCCTCTGTTTCCTTTTCTCAGGAACCTCCGTGCTGTTTCCCCTGGTGGCTGAACCCTTGTGCATCCCCGTTCAGAGTGCAGGAGGATTCCATTTCCCCAGCGTCCTCTGCACCATTTATTCTTTGGAAATCTTTGTGGTGATGGCCATCCTGAGCGGTGGGAGGGAATTCCTCAGTGTAGATTTGATTTGCATTGATTTAATAGTGAGTGGGTCTTCCCTGGTGTGGCTCAGCAGTAAAGAATCCGACTGCAATACAGAAGATTCGAGAGATGTAGATCTGATCCCTGAGTCAGGAAGATCCCCTGAAGGAGGAAGTGGCAACCCACTCCAGTATTCTTTCCTGGAAAATTCCATGGACAGAGGAGACTGGCAGGCTACACTCCAAGGGATTGGGAAGAGTCCGACATGACTGTGCAACTGAGCACAGTAACGAGTGTGGGGGGGGTGTCTTTCCAGGTGCTTGACTCATGTATAGCTAGACATATTGAAGGAGGAAACAGAACAGGCTCCATCTTGAAAGCAGGACTCCATCTTGGGCTGGACTGTGGACTTTGAGCTATATGCCCAGTATCTATGGAAACGACATACCAACTGGAAAACCAGACCCCGGGAAGGAAGAGCCCCAGGGCTCTCCATCGCCTAAAAGAATACCCTAGTTATCTGTGGGCCTTAGAAAGCATCACTATGAACAAAGCTAGTGGAGGTGATGGAATTCCAGTTGAGCTATTTCAAATCCTGAAAGATGATGCTGTGAAAGTGCTGCACTCAATATGCCAGCAAATTTGGAAAACTCAGCAGTGGCCACAGGACTGGAAAAGGTCAGTTTTCATTCCAATCCCAAAGAAAGGCAATGCCAAAGAATGCTCAAACTACCACACAATTGTACTCATCTCACACACTAGTAAAGTCATGCTCAAAATTCTCCAAGCCAGGCTTCAGCAATACATGAACCGTGAACTTCCAGATGTTCAAGCTGGTTTTAGAAAAGGCAGAGGAACCAGAGATCAAATTGCCAACATCCGCTGAATCATGGTAAAAGCAAGAGAGTTCCAGAAAAACATCTATTTCTGCTTTATTGACTATGCCAAAGCCTTTGACTGTGTGGATCACAACAAACTGTGGAAAATTCTGAAAGAGATGGGAATACCAGACCACCTGACCTGCCTCTTGAGAAACCTATATGCCGGTCAGGAAGCAACAGTTAGAACTGGACATGGAACAACAGACTGGTTCCAAATAGGAAAAGGAGTACGTCAAGGCTGTATATTGTCACCCTGCTTATTTAACTTCTATGCAGAGTACATCATGAGAAACGCTGGGCTGGATGAAGCACAAGCTGGAATCAAGATTGCTGGGAGAAATATCAATAACTTCAGATATGCAGATGACACCACCCTGATAGCAGAAAGTGAAGAGGAACTAAAAAGCCTCTGGATGAAAGTGAAAGAGGAGAGTGAAAAAGTTGGCTTAAAAGCTCAACATTCAGAAAATGAAGATCATGGCATCTGGTCCCATCACTTCATGGGAAATAGATGGGAAAACAGTGGAAACAGTGTCAGACTTTATTTTGGGGGGCTCCAAAATCACTACAGATGGTGATTGCAGCCATGAAATTAAAAGATTCTTACTCCTGGGAAGGAAAGTTATGACCAACCCAGATAGCATATTAAAAAGCAGAGACATTACTTTGCCAACAAAGGTCCGTCTAGTCAAGGCTATGGTTTTTCCAGTGGTCATGTATGGATGTGAGAGTTGGACTGTGAAGAAAGCTGAGCGCTGAAGGATTGATGCTTTTGAACTGTGGTGTTGGAGAAGACTCTTGAGAGTCCCTTGGACTGCAAGGAGATCCAACCAGTCCATCTTGGCCGCTGCCCCGACCTCGGACGTGGGGTAGCTCTTCTCGGCCGCTCCTAGCTAGATGTGATGCTGCTGCTGCTGCTGCTAAGTCGCTTTAGTTGTGTCCGACTCTTTGCTACCCCATAGACGGCAGCCCACCAGGCTCCTCTGTCCCTGGGATTCTCCAGGCAAGAACACTGGAGTGGGTTGCCATTGCCTTCTCCAATGCAGGAAAGTGAAAAGTGAAAGTGAAGTCGCTGAGTCTTGTCCGACTCTTAGCGACCCCATGGACTTCGGCCCACCAGGCTCCTCCATCCATGGGATTTTCCAGGCAAGAGTACTGGAGTGGGTGCCATTGCCTTCTCCTGCTAGATGTGATAGTCATCTGCAATTGCAGCCCTCCAGTGTGAGCCGGTGAGCCCTCAGGAACTCAGCAAGGAGAAGAATATCTGCTCTCTAGCAGCCGTCAGACTGCAGACATTCTAAGGTGAGCCCTGAGGAAAGGAAGCTCAGGACGTGAATACAGGATGCTGGCCCATACAGGGGAGGTGCATATGAAAGGAACGATTTCAGTGAGCCAGGACTGGGGCATCTTCCCATACACAGAAGAGCACTGAATTCCTTGACTCAGGATATCTGGTTTTGATATTCAGACTACCTGCCCTGTGTTACAAAGCTCTGTGTAATCCCATGGACAGAGGAGCCTGGGATTCTCCAGGCAAGAACACTGGAGTGGGTTGCCTCTTTTGATATTCAGACTACCTGCCCTGCGTTACAAAGCTCTGTGTAATCCCATGGACAGAGGAGCCTGGCGGGCTACAGTCCACGGGGTCGAAGAGAGTCGGACATGACTGAAGTGACTTCGCACGCACACACACTGTCTCCATAGTGGCTGTTCCGAATTGTCATTCCAGCATAGATGGAGGAGGGTTCTCATTTCTCCACACCCTCTCCAGCCTTGCTTCTTTGTAGACAATGGCCATTCTGACCAGTCGTGTTGATACCTCATTGTAGTTTTGATTTGGATTTCTTTAATATTTAGCAAGGTTGACAGCATTTCCTGTGTGTGTTTTTTAAGGGTATGAGTGAAACATCTAGCAATTGACTTTTGAATGTCTGCCCTGTGTTTTGATGAACACTCCTAGAACAGTCCTTGAAGGCAGGAGTTGTTTAACTCACAACCCCACGGGCCTTCTGAATATTAAGTGCCCATCAGCACAGCTTTCCACTTTGTTGTTATGGAAAGCGGCCACAAGGTGGCAGCATTTCTTCATGCACCTTTCTTTCTTTTTTCTTTTTCTTTCTGTGCAATTTCATTTTGATCTTACACTGGAATACAGTTGATTTCCAAAGTTGTGTTTGTATAAGGTGCACAAGAACTTAATGAAGTCATGTATAAATGCATACCTATTCTTTTTCAGGTTCTTTTTCCCATATACAGAAGATCCTAAAAAGTACTGAGAAGAGAATAAAAATGCAAGAGGTGGTGGAGGTGTTGGAAACCAATGCAAAATCCAAGAAATGTAATCCTGTAGAAGCAGGGCTCTACAAATTTAAAATGCGGAAACTGGATTCTGGAGTTCTTTATAGTGGGTGCATTTTCCCTAAGAAACCAGCCAGAGAAGCCACCGGCCATGCTTTTGATTTTGTCTTTGATTTTGAAACGGAGAAAAGAATCAATCAGCAAAAAGCAAAGAGGGTATTGGAAGATAAACACTTTAAATTTATGCGAAGCCTTGCCCTTATTGCATCTTGTTAGGTGTTGTGGATGTTCCCCGTTAGAAAGAAATTCCAGTCACTGTCCCCAGCTCACCGGCCTTTGTTCGGAAGAGAACCCCCAACCCACCCAAGAAGATGAGGATGAGTTGCTCAATGATTGCCCCATGACAGTACCTGTTAAGCCCAAACTCCCGGTGAGGAGAACTGTGGAAATATGTCCTTTCTCTTTTGATTCAAAAAAGTCACTTACAGAAAGAGAAGAAAATCAAACAGTTGCAGAAAGGGGACGTGCTCAAGTTCTAGGCACTTCCTTTGCCTCATTTTACCACCATTAACCTGCAGGAGAAGATGAAGAACACAACTCAAGTGGAGCCTTCTGCTTGGAGCCTGGCAGAAGAGGTGCCTGAAGGCACAGACTTGGGTTCTGTACATGCCCTGGAGACAAAGAAGGCTCCTCCGGGTGTGATGGAAAGAGCAGCTCTGGTTCCCGGATGGTGTCTGCAGCCGAGTCTAGCGGTGGAATTTACTGGAGAACTTGGGTGGTACCCACATAGCAAGGCTGCTCATTTAACAGTAATTTGTGTTGCTTCCACCCTCCTCCTCTTTTTTATATGTAAGTCAGAATATATAGTTGATTTAGTTTGTAGTTTATTCACTTAAAATGTCATTTTTACTGCTTTTATCCTTCACTTTTTTTATTTTTAAACATGGAACGCTTCACAAATTTGCATGCCACCCTTGCTCATGGCCACTCTAATCTTCTCTGCATTGTTCCAATTTTAGTATATGTGCTGCCAAAGCGAGCACTAACCTTCACTTTTTATATTTAAATTAAAAAATAAGACACTTGATTTAGTTTATAGTTTATGTCTGATTCTTTCCTCTACTCTGTGCAAAATGAATTTGGAGTTAAGGAGCCCTTTGCCCTGGGCGGGGAGCCTCGTTAACCGCCTGCCGAGGCAGAGCCGTGACTGCGTGTCCCTCAGCGAGGCTGTCTGCCGGCCTTGGGTGGAGCTGCTGTCCAGGCTCCTCCTGCCCTTGTTGGTGCTGACGAGGAGGGAGCACTGAGCAGGGCTTGGTCTAAGTCCTCCTGAGACCTGGGCTGGAATCAAGGTTTGTCTTCCAAAGATTATCAAAGGCAGTTCCGTACTCCTCTCCACAGAGATTCTTGGCATTTACATCTCACCAGCACCCTGAGTGTTCACAAGGAGACAGGATTTCTCGGGCCCTACTCCTGTTCTAGAATAACCAGAGCCATAGCGTTACTCCCAGTACGTGGCTTCTTCTGGCACATGCCAGAAACCTGTGTCTTATTAATCCGTGTTTTTTTTTTTTTTAACTTAATGTTTACTTCTTTGGGAGGACAGCTGGCTCACTATGTTGTGTTTGTAGGTGTGAAGATTCTTCACCAGTGATCCCCATACACATACTGATTCATCTTTGTTTTTTCACACACATGTTATTATAGCGTGTAGTACCTAAAGTACCTAAAGTACTTTAGTAGGACCTAAAGTAGGTCCGTTTGAGTCTATATTCTATATGCATTTGTGAGTATAAATTAATCCCAACCTCCTAATTTATCCCTTCCATCCACAACTCTCCTTCTGTAACCATGTGTGTTTCCTAAGACTGTGTGTATATTTCGCTTTTATAAAATAGCTCGTTGATATCAGTTTCTCCTTCTGAAGTACTTCATTCACTATGATTATTCTAGATTAATCTTTGATTGTTCTAGATTTTCCCTGTAAATGGCATTATCATTTTTTCATGGCTGAATCATATTCCATTCTGTGCATATATGACTTCTTTACTCATTCATCTGTCCATGTACATTTTGGTTACTTCCATGTCTCAGCTGTTGTAAATGCTGCTGCAGTGCATGCTTGTGTGCATTCTTGTTGCTCAGTCGCTACTTCTATCTTGCAAAACTGAGACAGTCCCCAGGAGACACTCAGTCCCCATTCCCCTCCCTTAGCCACTGGCACCTACAATCCTGCCTTCTGTGTCTATGGAGCTGACTGCTCTGGGACCCTATATGAGTGGACTCAAACATTTGTTCTTCCGTGTCTGGCTTATGTAACTGAGCATAATGCCTTCAGACTTCATCCACGCTGTAGGCTGTGTCAGAACTGCCTTCCTTTCAGGCTGGACAACATTCATTGTGTGGATGGACTGTGGTCTGCTTGTCTGTTCTTCTGCCAAGGGACACGTGAAATATCTACATTCATCTCTCATGTTTTTTCATATTTGTGGAATAGCTTCTGAAAGTCCCATGATCCAAAAGTCATTCACCATTACCTACTTTGTAAACTTTTTTATTTTGAAATCCATCAAAGCTCAGAAGAAGGGAAGAATGTATGTGAGCTTCGCCTGTATTTAGGAACAAATGCTTTAGGATATTCATTTTATTGCTCCTGTGTGTGCTATGGGTGTGTGTGTGTGTGTGTGACTGTTTGCCGACGTGCTGTTCGGGTGCATGGTGTATGTAGGTGTGCAGCGCGTATGTGTGTGGGAGGGTGGAGGGGCTGGTGGTGGGTCGAGGGCTGGGGGCTTGGGGCCCGAGGCGGGCAGACGGGTGTAAGTGGGAGCTCCCCGTGGTTCTCTGCTCTGGTGGCGTCTATGTCCCACCTCTTCCCGCATTCCCGCTCGGATGCAGCGTGGTGCCTGTGGGCGAGCGTCAGCCCTGGCACGAAGTCATCTGAGCCGGAGCCTAGGAGGTGTTGGCCCCTCTCCCCACCACCCTGTGGAGAAGCAGGACCTGAGCGCGCTCCACCCCCTAACTGACCATCAGGATGGACAGACCCGCTGTTTCCGCTGGACCCTGCAGGACTGTCCTTCCTGGGTGTCTGGGGCAGCGCCTCCTGCTGGAGGCCTGGGACACTGCAGCCGGGCCACTTCCGATCTGTCCCCGCGGCACCCCAGGCTGCGCTAGAGGCTCCTGGTTCTCCCCAGCCCTGACTGCCACATGGCACAGAACCCGCTCACAGCTTTGTTCTGCCCCTTGAGATGTTTAGTGATTAAGCTTTTGTTCCGTTTCCTGACGTGGGTGAAGTGTGGAGCCCAGGGATGATCTCTTCTTCAAGAAAGGTACATCCTAGTTCCCACGTGCAGGTGAGCCCCTGTCCAGCGATGAGAGACCCCGGGGGTGTGACCGTGCATCCTGGGGGCGCAGCCCTAAGCTACTTTGAACCTGACCAAGTTCTGTCTACATGGTAGATTCAGACCTCTCCAAGTGCTGTCTACACTGATTGTGTTTAGATGAGGGGTCGTTGAGACTCCACAGGTAGGCTACCTGGTTGTGGCTGTTCAGTCGCTCAGTCGTGTCCAACTCTTTGTGACCCCTGGACTGCAGCATGCCAGGCTTCCCTGTCCTCCACTATCTCCTGGTGCTTGCTCAAACTCATGCCCATTGAGTCGGTGAAGCCATCCAACCATCTCATCCTCTGTTGTCCCCTTCTCCTGCCTTCAATCTTTCCCAGCATCAGGGTCTTTTCCAATGAGTCAGCTCTTTGCATCAGGTGGCCAAAGTATTGGAGCTTCAGCTTCAGCATCAGTCCTTCCAATGAACATTTACAGTTGATTTCCTTTAGGACTGACTGCTTTGATCTCCTTGCTGTGCAAGTTCTCTCAAGAGTCTTCTCCAGCACCACAGTTTGAAAGCATCAGTTGTTTGGTGCTCAATATGGTCCAACTGTCACCTCCATACATGACTACTGGACAAACCATAACTTTGAGTAGATAGACCTGGCTTGTTTACATATTGGGGTTCTGCCAACCACAACCATGGTGTTCTGACTGAGGAGACGTGTGGCCCCAGGTGGAGGGGGTCTGGGGGCTGTGTGAGCCTCACCCCGTCTGCATGGGTCAGAATCATGTGCAGAGGGAGACCATATACACAAAACTAAGAAAAAGGGAAGAATACATGTGAGCTTCACTTGTGTTTAAGAATTAATGCTTTACAGTATCATTTTACACAGGCCTGTGTCTATTCCCTCTTTACCACTGTGAGGTTCCCCATGCCTGGGGCTCCTGGAGACTCCTCAGGTGAGCTACCTGGTAATTATTCCAATTCACCAGGAGTCTGGCAAGAAGGGAGCAGGTTTATCTGGGCAATTGATTGCAGGGCACATGGATCAGGCAAAAAGCCAATGGGCAGCAGGTGAGGTTGCTGCTGTGCTCTCCTTCCAGCAGACCGTCCATGCTCAGCAGAGACTAGACCTGCCCCTCGTCTCCAGCCCAGAGTCTGGTGTGTTTTTGCAGCACCTCAGCAGGACAACAAAAGACCGAGACTGCCAGAACCAAGGTAGTGTGTTCAACATTACCATGGCAGCTATAAGAACAGTTACTATCACAGAGAACCTAAGGGAAAGAGGAGGACTTCTCTGGGACAAGTTGAGGGAGGGAGACTGACACCTCTATCTGTCAGGCCAGGAGCTTACAGGAACTCACTCCTTTCCACTGTAGGGGCCCAACCAGCAGAGACCTGGTGTCCTAACCAAGGGTCTTGCCACCAAAGGTGCAGGATCTGGGAGGGGGTCGCCCTAGAGACTGTGGACATGTGACTGTAGCAGCAGGGCCTGGGACGGAGGGGTCGCCCTAGAGACTGTGGACATGTGACTGTAGCAGCAGGGCCTGGGACGGAGGGGTCGCCCTAGAGACTGTGGACATGTGACTGTAGCAGCAGGGCCTGGGACGGAGGGGTCACCCTAGAGACTGTGGACATGTGACCCCAGGTGTAGGGCCTTGGAGGGGGTCACCCGGGAGACTGTGGATTGTGACCCCAGGTGCAGGGTCTGGAGGGGTAAAGCGTCTGTCTACAATGTGGGAGACCCAGGTTCGAGCCCTGGGATGGGAAGATCCCCTGGAGAAGGAAATGGCAATCCACTCCAGTACTATTGCCTGGAAAATCTCATGGACAGAGGAGCCTGATACGCTACAGTCTATGGGGTAGCAAAGAGTTGGACACGACTGAGCAACTTCACTTTCACTTTCACTTTCTCTGGCCCTAAGCGAGGAGTGGGATTGCAGGATCATATGATACCTCTATGTCTAGTGTTTCTAGGAAACTCCATGCTGTTTTCCATCATGGCTTCACCATTTACATTCCCACGAAGACCGTAGGAGGATCTTACTGGCTGTACATTTTCTGCAGTAATTATTCTTTGTAGATCAGGTGATGCCTCGTAGTTTTGTCTGGCATTGATTTAATAATTACTGATGTGGACTATCTTTCCATGTGCTTTTATTATTATTTAACATCGTGTGACAGCAATTTGCCTCTTCAATCTGGCTCCTTGAAAGTTGGCCTGGTTTGGAATTTTTTTCCGATGATTTATCCTAGGGCATTTCTTGAAGGCAGGTGTCATTTACAGCCCTCTCAGACTTGGGACTATTATGAGCCCTTTAGCATCTGTTTTAAGGTGTATATATTGATCTGAAGCAGCTAATTACTCCCTGTCCCTCCGCCTTTCTTTTTTGGTAAACTTGAGTTTCTTTTCTAAGTCTATGAGCTTGTTTCTCTTTTGTAAAGAAGTTTATTTGTGTCCATATTTAGATTCCGCAGGAAGTAATAAGCTATACTTGTCATTCTCTATCTCACGTCACTTAGTATGATTATCTCTAGTTTCTTCCCAGTAACTGGAAGTGGCATTAACTCGTCCTCCTTTTTGTCTGAGTGATATTGCGTTGTGTACATATACCCCATTTTCTGCCTTCATTCATCTGTCCTTGTACATTAGGTTGCTTCCGTGTCTTGGTTATTGTACCTAGCGCTGCCCTGATCGCTGGGTGCAGGTGTCTTTTTAAACCTTGGTTTCCTCTGGATCTCCGTCTAGGTGTGGGATTGCTGGGTCACTGGGGTCTTCTATGTTTTGTTTTTTAAGAACCTCCATAGTGTTTCCCCTAGTGGGTGCACTGACTGACACTCCCCCAACACTCCCCCCCTTTTTTCCACACATCTGCAGACTTTATTGTTGTAGGGTTTTCACTGAGGCCATTCTGATCAATGTGAGGTGACACCTCATTGTACATTTGATTTGCCTGTCTCTAAGAACTAGTGGTGCTGAGCATCGTTTCATGTGCTTTATGGCCATCTCTATAACTTCTTTGGAGAAATGTGCATTTATTCTTTGGCTGATTTTTTATTGGGTTGTTTGTTTTTTGATATTGAGCTGTGCTAGTGGTTTGTCTGTGTTGAAGAGAAATTCCCTGTAGGCATCTTTGTTTGCAAGACTTTTTTTCCATTCTGAGGATTGTCTTTTTCTTTCACTGGTGCTTTCCTTTGCTGTGCAGATGCATTTAATGTTTATTAGGTCCCATTTGTTTATTTTTGTTTTATTTTCACGATTCTACAAGGTGGATCACAAAAGAACTTGCTGCATTTGATGTCAAGGCGCATGCTCTTTCCCTCAAGAGTTTCATAGTATCTGTCCTTTTATTTAGATCTTTAATCTATTTGGAGTTTATTTTTGTGTATGATGTTAGGGAGCATCCGAATTTCATTCTCATTTTAATGCTAAGGAACCTGCCTGGTGTCCTCCAGTGGCTGCTCCCAATTTCCATTCCCAGCATCAGTGTAGGTGGGTTCCCTATGCTGTACACCCTCTCCAGCATTTATTGTTTGTAGAGTTTCCATCTATGGCCATTCTGGCTGGTGTAAGGTTATACCTCCTTGAAGTTTTCATTTGCATTTCTCTCATGTTGAGCGATGTTGACATCTTTACGTGTGATTTTTAAAAAAACAGTGTAAGTTAAACTTATTCAAATTGTCTTCTTGACACCTGCTCTGTTTTTGATATTTTTCTGTTGACCTCCCCTAGGACATTTCTTGAGGGCGGGTGTTTTTTACTTACAGCCCACAGGCTTTGTGAATATTAAGTGCCCAGGAGCAAAGCTTTCAAAGTTGTTGTTATGGGAAATGGCCACAAGGCGGCAGCGTGTCTTTACGCCCCTACCCTGGTTACTGGAGGAACCAGAGCCTTAGGGCAAGTCCTGTTCCTGATTGTCAATTAGAGTGGAATGTGCCAGAAGAAACACCCAAGGCTTGCATCCCATTCCTTCGTCCTCCTTACCCCTATCCCCTGGACACGTCCCAATTCCTGCAACACCACTCTGCGGAGGGTGCTTTCATCATAGATGGGGTGACCCTAAGGAGGAAGCTGGAGGTGGGAACCCCGTCACCTGGAGACATGGAGCCCAGGGGCTTTCCAGAGCTCTTCCAGCCCAGACTCCACATCCTTTGGGTGCTGTGGGTGTAGTTTCACTGCAGGAGGGCCCGCCAAGATCTGGAGGTTGTGGGCCGGTGCAGAGGGGAACAGGCTCACCAGGTCCTTGGGGCAGGGCTCATTGGCTGGCACGACCTCCCCAGCTCCCTCAGCCCCAAGACAGTCCATCCAAGGGACCCAAGGCTTGGGGGATGTGGCAGCAGCCCAAGTTACTGAGGCCGGAAGGGAATAGAGTCGGCGTGCTCTTTTTGTGGTTTGCATTTTGCATTGGTGTAGAGGTGACTCACAGTGTTGCAGGGGGTGTGTGTGTTTCAGGTGAACAGCAACATGACTCAATTATGCAGAGTTGTGTACATGTCCTTTTCTGGGTTCTCTTCCCATATAGTTTATTATGCAGTGTTGATTAGGGGTCCCTGTCCTATAGTGGGTTCTTGTTGATTATTTTACAGAGTCTTGTGTGTATGTTCATCTCCATCTTCTCATTTCCTTTGCCTGCCACCTTTCTCTTTTGGTAACCAGAATGTGCTTTGCTATGTTGTAAGATCGTTTGTGTTTGGTCAAGAAGTTCATTTGTATCCATTTTTAGCATCCGCCTCCAAGAGCTATGATTTGATACTTGTCTTCCTTTGTCGTCACTTAGTGTGAGCGTCTCTACTTCCTTCCTTGTTGCTGGATGTGGAGTGATGTCACCCTCTTTATGGCTGAGCAATACGGCTCTGTGTGCCTGTACCCCATCCTGTGTGCCATCCATCTGTCCTCACCCACTTAGGCTTCATCCACGTCTTGGCTTTTGCACACAGTGCTGCCATGAGCACTGGTGTGCCCCTGTCTTTTAAAACTATGGTTTTCTCTGGATCTGTGCCCAGGAGTGGGGCTGCTGGCCCCACGGCACTTGTCTGCCTAGATTTGCATGGCCCTTTGTCCTGTTCTCCTTCGTGGATTTCCTGACTTTCATTCCCACCGACAGCTAGGAGGATTCTTTGCCTGCATTCCCTCTCCAGCATTTATTGTATAGATTTTCTATTCAGACCTTTCTGATGTGTTTGAGGTGATGCCACATTATAATTCTGATCCACAGTTCTCTAATACATATAGATTCGCGGTTCTTGAATACGTACAGATTTGCGGTTCTCTAATATGTATAGTTCTATAATACTTGTATAATACTTTGTTATATGAATAAAGCTAGTGGAGGTGATGGAATTCCACTTGAGCTATTTCAAATTCTCAAAGATGATGCTATGAAAGTGCTGCACTCAATATGCCAGCAAATTTGGAAAACTCAGCAGTGGCCACAGGACTAGAAAAGGTCAGTTTTCATTCCAATCGAAAAGAAGGGCAATGCCAAAGAATGTTCAAACTATCACACAATTCACTCATCTTACATGCTAACAAAGTAAAGCTCAAAATTCTCCAAGCCAGGATTCAACAGTACATGAACCGTGAACTTCGAGATGTTCAAGCTAGATTTAGAAAAGGCAGAGGAACCAGAGATCAAATTGCCAACATCCATTGGATCATCAAAAAACCAAGAGTTCTAGAAAAACACCTACTTTTGCTTTATTGACTACGCCAAAGCCTTTGACTGTGTGGATCACAACAAACTGTGGAAAATTCTTAAAGAGACAGGAATACCAGACCACCTGACCTGCCTCCTGAGAAATCTGCATGCAGGTCAAGAAGCAACAGTTAGAACTGGACATAGAATAACAAACTGGTTCCAAATCAGGAAAGAAATACGTCAAGGCTGTATATTGTCACCCTGCTTATTTAACTTATATGCAGAGTACATCATGCAAAATGCCGGGCTGGATGAAGCACAAACTGGAATCAAGATTGCTGGGAGAAATATCAATAACCTCAGATATGCAGATGATACCACCCTTATGGCAGAAAGCAAAGAAGAACTAAAAAGCCTCTTGATGAAGGTGAAAGAGGAGAGTGAAAAAGCTGGCTTAAAACTCAGCATTCAGAAAACTAAGATCATAGCATCTGGTCCCATCACTTCATGGGAAATAGATGGGGAAACAGTGGAAACAGTGAGAGACTATTTTTTTGGGCTCCAAAATCACTGCAGATGGTGATTGCAGCCATGAAATTAAAAGATGCTTGCTACTTGGAAGAAAAGCTAACTTAGATAGCATATTAAAAAGCTTTGCCAACAAAGGTCCGTCTAGTCAAAGGTATGGTTTTTCCAGTAGTCATGTATGGATGTGAGAGTTGGATTGTGAAGAAAGCTGAGCGCCAAAGAATTGATGCTTTTGAACTGTGGTGTTGGAGAAGACTCTTGAGAGTCCCTTGGACAGCAAGGAGATCCAAGCAGCCCATCCTAAAGGAGATCAATCCTGGGTGTTCACTGGAGGGACTGATGCTGAAGCTGAAGTTCCAACACTTTGGCCACCTGATGCAAAGAGCTGACTCATTGGAAAAGACTCTGATACTGAGAAAGATTGAAGGCAGGAGGAGAAGGAGACGACAGAGGACAAGGTGTTTGGATGGCATCACCGACTCAATGGACAGGAGATGGTGAAGGACAGGGAAACCTGGGATGCTGCAGTCCATGGTGTTGCTAGACAGACCGAACGACTGAACACCAACAACAACTCCTCTATTATGTCATTCACATTGTTCCAGCTCTGGTCATCGTGAACTCTTTCAACTGTCTCCTCTGTCCCTTCAACAGTCCTACGTTAAGTCATGGATTATTTTTTTAGGATTCACCTTCTTTGCAGCATGTAGACTCTTTAGTGGTGGCATGTGGGATGTAGTTCCCTGACCGGGGATCGAACCCACACCCCTGCACTGGGAGCATGGAGTCTTAGCCCCTGAACCACCAGGGAAGTCCCTGGACTCAGTATTTTTGATTCATCTAATTGCCACCATCCTTGCTTTTATGATACATTTTGTCATGTGCTTGAGCATTTACTATTTGAAATAAATTCACTATGGTTCTTTTTTTAATATACTTTTCTCTACTGCAACATGGTATCTTAGATTCCATCTGCTTTAGGTCATGGAGATGAGAGTGAGTGATGAAGTGTGTGTGGTACTAATAGTACCATCAGTCCCAGTTTTCCCAAACATGTATTTAGAAATACTCTTCACTCCTCCGTCTCTGAGTCACTCTGTTCTGTGGGACATGTCTGGCACAGCTGATCAAATAGAGCTTTACTCTTTTCCTTCAATCTATCATCATTTATGGGCTTCCCTGGTGGCTCAGATAGTAAAGAATCCGCCTGCAATGAGGGAGACCTGAGTTGGAGCTCTGGGTTGGGAAGATCCCCTAGAGTAGGGCATGGTAACCCACTCCAGTATACTTGCCTGGAGAATCCGCATGGACAGAGGAGCCTGGTGGGCTACAGTCCATGGAGTGGCAAAGAGTCGGACACGACTGAGTGACTAAGTACAGCACAGCACATCATTGTTTACATGCCAATTACAGGCCTCCCCCGGTGGCTCAGTGGTAAAAAATCCGCCTGCAATGCAGGAGTCACAGGGGATGCATGTTTGATCTCTGTGTTGGGAAGCTCCCCTGGAGGAGGAAATGGCTGCCCACTCAAGGATTCTCGCCTGGAGAATCCCATGGACAGAGGAGCCAGGCGAGCTACTGTCCTCAGGATCACAGAGAGGAGGACACAACTAAAGCCTGCACACACGCCTACGACAATCACACTTCAGTACTTCAGTGAAGCAGGTTTAGTTCAGTTCAGGTCAGTTCAGTCGCTCAGTCATGTCTGCCTCTTTGCGACCCCATGGACTGCAGCACAACAGGCTTCCCTGTCCATCACCAACTCGCAGAGCCTGCTCAAACTTATGTCCATCGAGTTGGTGATGCCACCCAATCATCTCCTCCTCTGTGGTCCCCTTCTCCTCCTGCCTTCAGTCTTTCCCAGCATCAGGGTCTTTTCCAATGAGTCAGTTCTTTGCATCAGGTAGCCAAAGTAGTGGAGTTTCAGCTTAAGCATCAGTCCTTCCAATGAATATTCAGGACTGATTTCCTTTAGGATTAACTGGTTGGATCTCCTTGCAGTCTAAGGGACTCTCAAGAGTCTTCTCCAACACCACAGTTCAAAAGCATCAATTCTTTGGTGCTCAGCTTTCTTTATAGTCCAACTCTCACATCCATACATGACCACTGGAAAAACCATAGCCTTGACTAGATGGACCTTTGTTGGCAAAGTAATGTCTCTGCTTTTTAATATGCTGTCTAAGTTGAACATAGCTTTTCCTCCAAGTAGGAAGCATCTTTTAATTTCATGGCTGCAGTCACCATCTACAGTGATTTTGGAGCCCCCCAAAATAGTCTCTCACTGTTTCCATTGTTTCACCATCTATTTACCATGAAGTGATGGGACCAGATGGCATGATCTTCATTTTCTGAATGCTGAGTTTTAAGCCAGCTTTTTCACTTTCTTCTTTCACCTTCATCAAGAGGCTTTTTAGTTCCTCTTCACTTTCTGCCATAAGGGTGGTGTCATCTACATATCTGAGGTTATTGATATTTCTCCCGGCAGTCTTGATTCCAGCTTGTGCTTCTTCCAGCCCAGCGTTTCTCATGATGTACTCTGCATAGAAGTTAAATAAGCAGGGTGACAATATACAGTCTTGATGTACTTCTTCCTGATTTGGAACCAGTTTGTTATTCTATGTCCAATTCTAACTGTTGCTTCTTAACTTGCATGCCGATTTCTCAGGAGGCAGGTCAGGTGGTCTGGTATTCCCATCTCTTTCAGAATTTTCCACAGTTTGTTGTGATCCACACAGTCAAAGGCTTTGGCATAGTCAATAAAGTAGAATTAGATGTTTTTCTGGAACTCTCTTGCTTTTTTGAGGATCCAGCGGATGTTGGCAATTTGATCTCTGGTTCCTTTGCCTTTTCTAAATCCATCTTGAACATCTGGAAGTTCATGGTTCACATACTGTTGGAGCCTGGCTTGGAGAATTTTGAGCATTACTTTGCTAGCATGTGAGATGAATGCAATTGTGTAATAGTTTGAACATTCTTTTTTTTTTTTTTTTGGTTTTATTTAGTTATTTATTTTTAAATTTTATTTTATTTTTAAACTTTACAAAATTGTATTAGTTTTGCCAAATATCAAAATGAATCCGCCACAGGTATACATGTGTTCTTTGGCATTGCCTTTCCTCAGGATTGGAATGAAAATTGACCTTTTCCAGTTCTGTGGCCACTGCTGAGTTTTTCAAATTTCCTGGCATATTGAGTGCAGCACTTTCATAGCATCATCTTTTAGGATGTGAAATAGCTCAACTGGAATTCCATCACCTCCACTAGCTTTGTTCATAGTGATGCTTCCTAAGACTCACTTGACTTTGCATTCCAGGATGTCTCGCTCTAGCTGAGTGACCACACCATCGTAGTTATCTGGGACATGAAGATCTTTTTTGTATAGTTCTTCTGTGTATTCTTGTCGCCTCTTCTTAATATTTTTTGCTTCTGTTACATCCATACCATTTCTGTCCTTTATTGTGCCCATCTTTGCATGAGATGTTCCCTTGGTATCTCTAATTTTCTTAAAGAGATCTCTAGTCTCTCCCATTCTATTGTTTTCCTCTATTTCTTTGCACTGATCACTGAGGAAGGCTTTTTTATCTATCCTTGCTCTTCTATGGAGCTCTGCATTCAGATGCATATATCTTTTCCTTTCTCCTTTGCCTTTAGTTTCTCTTCTTTTCTCAACTATTTGTAAGCCCTCCTTTGACAACCATTTTGCCTTTTTGCATTTCTTTTTCTTGGAGATGGTCTTGATCCCTATCTCCTGTACAATGTCACGAACCTCCGTCCATAGTTCTTCAGCAATTCTGTCTATGAGGTCTAATCCCTGAAATCTATTTGTCACTTCTACTGTATAATTGTAAGGGATTTGATTTAGGTCATACCTGAATGGTCTAGTGGTTTTCCCTACTTTCTTCAATTTAAGTCTGAATTTGGCAATAAGGAGTTCATGATCTGAGCCACAGTCAGCTCCTGGTTGTTTTTGCTGACTGTATAGAGCTTCTCCATCTTTGGCTCCATCTTTGGGAGGCAGTGGACAGGCATTATTCTTCATCCAAAAAAGAACAAGTGAAAATGCATGCTATCCAGTAGGAACATTTTAATTTAGACATAAGAGCAGCTCACAATGAATATGGGCTTGTACAATTTTCAATAGATTTGTTGTTGTTCAGGCAATCAGTTGTGTTTGACTCTTTGTGACCCCATGGACTGCAGCACACCATGCTTCCCTGTTCTTCATCATCTCCTGGAGTTTGCTGAAGTCATGTCCATTGAGTCCGTGATGCAATCCAAACATTTCATCCTCTGTCGCCCTCTTCTCTTCCTGCCCTCAATCTTTCCCAGCATCAGGGTCTTCTCCAATGAGTTGGCTCTTTGCATCAGGTGGCCAATGTATTGGAGTTTCAGCTTCAGCATCAATACTTCCAGTGAATATTCAGGACTGATTTCCTTTAGGATTACCTGGTTGGATCTCCTTGTAGTCCAAGGGACTCTCAAGAGTCTTCTCCAACACCACAGTTCAAAAGCATCAATTCTTCAGTGCTCAGCCTTCTGTGTGGTCCAACTCTCACATCCAGACATGACCACTGGAAAAACCATAGCTTTGACTAGATGGACCTTGGTTGGCCAAGTAACGTCTCTGCTTTTTAATATGCTCTCTAGGTTGGTCATAGCTTTCTTCCAAGGAGCAAGAAGGTGGGGCATCAAACCCAGGCTTCCGCATTGTCATCGTCTTCATGTTAATGGCATGGGAGCCATCTGGGTTCAGGTGGTTGACAGGATCCGGGATGAGGAGATGCCGGGCTTCCTGAAGCTTCATGGGGATGAAAGGTTCTCAAAGCCCTTTATTAATTTCTTAATAAAGGAGGGAGAAAATCCCTCCCTTGAGGGGAGGTGTATAGTATTGAAAGCGCTTTAAGCTTCATGTTTTAGAAGTTGGAAATATCACCTAGGGGATGGGCAGGGACTGCATTTCCTCTGATGTCTGGGGCTCTGTGAAGAATGAAGGAGCAAAGTCCAAGAAAGAAATGAAATAGTCTCCTTTGAGCCTCATTTTCAATTAAGATGTGGACCTGACAGAAAACATCAAGGTCGAGATTCCAGTAGTGGAGTGTGTTTGTGTGGCTTTAAGAGAGGAGATTTCAAATGCAGTGTCCACCCTCATTTCTCAACCTGGGGGCAGTTTCTTGCTCCAGGGGCTGACATTCCTGCTGCAGTGTGGCCTGGGGTTAGCTGGGCTGGGGCAGGGGCAGGGTGGAAGCCTGCCTCCCCATCCCTGCTGGGATAAGTAAACATGAAGGCAAGGCAGAGCGCAAGACATCCCAATTATCTACTTGTCCTAAATACCTCTGTGAGAACAATTTGTCATTGACATACTTAATTAGACTCTTGACCAGTATTTTCCAGATGGGGGGATTTTTGCTAAAAGCCAGATGTTTTCCATATTTAATAAGACAGCTGAGGCAAACCCTTGACACAAAGGAATCACAGGAGCTCAGGGCTATGAAATCATAGCTTAGTGGGTCCAGAAAGAGGACCCATCAGCCTTGGGGCCTTTCAAAAGAAATAGACATCAGTGGCAAAGACAAAGTGTCAGTGAGCGGGTGTCTGCTGTGGCCGAGGCCTGGGTTTCTGCTTGCTCCAAGCCAGCCTCAAGGCAGAGAAGACCTTTGGTCTATTTTACTTACAGAGGCAACAAGGAGAGAGGCCCTGGGAGCAGGAGCAGTAGAGTCAAGGTGTGGATGAACCTAGAGCCTGTCATCGGAGAAGGCGATGGCACCCCACTCCAGTGTTCTTGCCTGGAGAATCCCAGGGACTGGGGAGCCTGGTGGGCTGCCGTCTATGGGGTCACACATCCCATTCTCCTCCTGCCCCCAATCCCTCCCAGCATCAGAGTCTTTTCCAGTGAGTCAACTCTTTGCATGAGGTGGCCAAAGTATTGGAGTTTCAGCTTTAGCATCAGTCCTTTCAAAGAACACCCAGGACTGATCTCCTTTGGAATGGACTGGTTGGATCTCCTTGCAGTCCAAGGGACTCTCAAGAGTCTTCTCCAACACCACAGTTCAAAAGCATCAATTCTTCAGTGCTCAGCCTTCTTCACAGTCCAACTCTCACATCGATACATGACCACTGGAAAAACCATAGCCTTGACTAGACAGACCTTTGTTGGCAAAGTAATGTCTCTGCTTTTGAATATGATATCTAGGTTGGTCATAACTTTCCTTCCAAGGAGTAAGCGTCTTTTAATTTCAAGACTGCAAATCCAAACTACAATGAGGTATCATCTCACACCGGTCAGAATGGCCATCATTAAACAATGTACAAACAACAAATGCTGGAGAGGGGGTGGAGGAAAGGCAACCCTCTTTCACTGTTGGTGGGAATGTAAATTAATACAGCCACTATGGAGAACAGTGTGGCAATTCCTTAAAGAACTAAAAATAAAGCTGTCTTATAACCCAGCAATGCCACTGCTGGACATATACCCTGAGGAAACCATAATTGAAAAAGATACATGTACCCCAGTGTTCACGGCAACACTATTTACAATAACTAGGACATGGAAGTGACTTCCCTGGTGGCTCAGATGGTAAAGCATCTGCCTACAATGCAGGAGACCAGGTTCAATCCCTGGATTGGGAAGATCCCCTGGAGAAGGAAATGGCAACCCACTCTAGTACTCTTGCCTGGAAAGTCCCATGGACAGAAGAGCAAAGAGTTGAACACGACTGAGCAACTTCACTTTCACTTCCGGGACATGGAAGTAACCTAGATGTCCATCGTCAGGTGAATGGTAACTAAGCTGTGATATATATACATATGTACTCAGCCATATTACTTTATATTACTCAGCCATAAATGGAATGCATTTGAGTCACTTTTAATGAGGTAGGTGAACTTGATGCTCTTTTGTGCTGCAGTCTACATCAGAGACTTCCCTGCCCCCTCCCTAAATATTCTCCCCCTTCCAAAATGGCTAAAATGACAAGTTGAAGCTAGTGCCATTTTCTTTTGACACTCACTCACCAGCAAGAGATGAAAATCCTTGCTTTTAATTGGACCAGAAACAGATAATTTGGCCAACACAATCAATTTGGCTCCAAAATCAAATGAACTTACTTAAAGAGGAATAGAAAATAAATTTGTAGTTACAAAAGGGGAAAAGTGGCAGGAGGGGGGAAATTAGGAGGTTGGGATTAGTAGATAAAAACTACTATCTAGAAAATCAATAAACAACAAGATCCTACTGTATAGCAAGGGAACTATAGTCAGTATCTTATATCAAAGTGGAAAAGAATTGAAAGAGAATATATATATATGAAAAATATACTTTTAACTGAAGCACTTTGCTGCACTCCATAAACTAACACAACATAATAAAGCAACTATGCTTCAATAAAATAAGGAATATTTATTTTCCATTAGTTGATGTCCTATTCATGGAGGACATAGAGATTATCATACTAGGTGAAGTAAGTCAGACAGAGACAAATATCATATTATATCACCTATATATGGCATCTAAAAAATGATTCAAATGAACTTACTTACAAGATAGAAACAGACACACAGACTTAGAAAGTAAACTTATAGTTACCAAAGGGGAAAGGTGGAAGGAGGGATAAATTAGGAGGTTTGGATTGGCATGCAATCACTGTCACTTACAAAATAGATAACCAATAAGGACCTGCTATACAGCACAGGGAACTATGCTCAATCCTTTATAATAAGCTATGTAGGAAAAGAATTTGAAAAAGAGCAGATACATGTGTGAAAGAGTGAAAGTCGCTCAGTCATGTCTGACTCTTTGCGACCCCATGGAATAGTCCATGGAATGCTCCAGGCCAGAATACTGGAGTGGGTAGCCTATGCCTTCTCCAGGGGATCTTCTTCTTTTTTTTTTCATTTATTTTTAATTTTTTAATTTTATTTTTCCAGGGGATCTTCTTGACCCAGGAATCAAACCAGGGTCTCCTGCGTTGCAGGTGAATTCTTTACCAATTGAGTTATCAAATCAACTGTAGTCCAATATAAAATATTTAAAAATAAATAAAAATTTACTTCATTGATTCCCAAAAAAGAAATATTTACTTTCTATTAGTTGATGTCCTGCTATTCATGAACACTCCACCAATTGGGATACTTCTTAGAAGTTTCCAGATTTCCCAGGAACCCAACAGACAGGTAAAGCAGCCAGCTGAGATGACATTACAGCCCATGGCCATGCTCTTGACAGCTGACTTTGTTGCTCTGATAAATGGCTCAGTTGCATTAGGATTTTTATTTATTTGGGCAGAGATGTATGGATACCATTCTGAAAACACAATAGATGTCAGTGTGGTGTACTGTCCCAGAATAACGCACTGTTCTAGGGAAGCACAGTGAACGGGGAGGGCTGGGAACTGGCAGTAAACCAGCACAGTCTCTCTGTGTTCTAATCACAGCACTGAGGCCAGAGACGTTCAGCTGTGTGACTCAGGCCACACAGCTGGGTGTGACCAGAACTGGAGTTGGAACCATGTTCTGCTCCCTCATGCCTAGCTTGTTAGCCTTCCTGGAACGATATTTTGGTGTTTAGACCTGTCCACCCCTCAAACTCGGCAGAAAAACAAACTAGTTTGGGATTCATATAATCCACTGAAAGACAAGGCCAAATTAAATGATGGTGGCAGTGGCCTGGCTGCAGCTGCTGGAGTGGATGTTGACCATTCAGACCTCATCTGTCAGTGGAGTGGCCCTTGGCTGTGGGCTGGTGGTCCCTGCAGGAACACTCATGCCAGATGACTGGCTGACACTGGAATATAAAGGCCTCCCTAGTTGCTTCACTCTGAGATAAACTGAATGGACCATGGTAGGTCCTGATCTCTGCCACGATCCATCAGCTCTGGCCTCAGCTGCAGTTGCCTTGTAGCCCAGCTTCTCCCTGCTTCATACCCAGTCAAAAGTGTTTCTCCTCCTGACTCCCTTCTTCAGGTTTTGGGTTGCCCTGCCAACGAGATTCTACACATGCACAAGACTCCACGTGTATATTCTTATACACATATATTCCACGTTCAAGGTCAGGAGGGTGGTGGTGAGGAGATACCCCTCGTCCAAGGTAAGGAGCAGCAGCTGTGCTTTGCTGGAGCAGCCGTGAAGAGATACCCTACGTCCAAGGTAAGAGAAACCCAAGTAAGATGGTAGGTGTTGCAAGAGGGCATCAGAGGGCAGACACACTGAAACCATAATCACAGAAAACTAGTCAATATAATCACACCAGGACCACAGCCTTGTCTAACTCAATGAAACTAAGCCATGCCCATGGGGCCACCCAAGACGGGTGGGTCATGATGGAGAGGTCTGACAGAATGTGGTCCACTGGAGAAGGGAATGGCAAACCACTTCAGTATTCTTGCCTTGAGAACCCCATGAACAGTATGAAAAGGCAAAATGATAGGATACTGAAAGAGGAACTCCCCTATAACTCCCCTATAATAGGGGCCCAATATGCTACTGGAGATCAGTGCAGAAATAACTCCAAAAAGAATGAAGGGATGAAGCCAAAGCAAAAACAATACCCAGTTGTGGATGTGACTGGTGATAGAAGCAAGGTCTGATGCTGTAAAGAGCAATATTGCATAGGAACCTGGAATGTCAAGTCCATGAATCAAGGCAAATTGGAAGTGGTCAAAAAGGAGATGGCAAGAGTGAATGTCGACATTCTAGGAATCAGTGAATTAAAATGGACTAGAATGGATGAATTTAACTCAGATGACCATTATATCTACTACTGTGGGCAGGAATCCCTTAGAAGAAATGGAGTAGCCATCATGATCAATAAGAGAGTCCGAAATTCAGTACTTGGATGCAATCTCAAAAACGACAGAATGATCTCTGTTTGTTTCCAAGGCAAACCATTCAGTATCACAGTAATCCAAGTCTATGCCCCAACCAGTAACACTGAAGAAGCTGAAGTTGAACGGTTCTATGAAGACCTACAAGACCTTTTAGAACTAACACCCAAAAAAGATGTCCTTTTCATTATAGGGGACTGGAATGCAAAAGTAGGAAGTCAAGAAACACCTGGAGTAACAGGCAAATTTGGCCTTGGAATACAGAATGAAGCAGGGCAAAGACTAATAGAGTTTTGTCAAGAGAATGCACTAGTCATAGCAAACACCCTCTTCCAACAACACAAGAGAAGACTCTACACATGGACATCACCAGATGGTCAACACTGAAATCAGATTGATTATATTCTTTGCAGCCAAAGATGGAGAAGCTCTATACAGTCAACAAAAACAAGACCAGGAGCTGACTGTGGCTCACATCATGAACTCCTTATTGCCAAATTCAGACTTAAATTGAAGAAAGTAGGGAAAACCACTAGACCATTCAGGTATGACCTAAATCCAATCCCTTATGATTATACAGTGGAAGTGAGAAATAGATTTAAGGGCCTAGATCTGATAGATAGAGTGCCTGATGAACTATGGAATGAGGTTCGTGACATTGTACAGGAGACAGGGATCAAGACCATCCTCATGGAAAATAAATGCAAAAAAGCAAACTGGCTGTCTGAGGAGGCCTTACAAATAGCTGTGAATAGAAGAGAAACAAAAAGCAAAGGAGAAAAGGAAAGATATAAGCATCTGAATGCAGAGTGCCAAAGAATAGCAAGAAGAGATAAGAAAGCCTTCCTCAGAGACCAATGCAAAGAAATAGAGGAAAACAACAGAATGGGAAAGACTAGAGATCTCTTCAAGAAAATTAGAGATACCAAGGGAATATTTCATGCAAAGATGGGCTCGATAAAGGACAGAAATGGTATGGACCTAACAGAAGCAGAAGATATTAAGAAGAGGTGGCAGGAATACACAGAAGAACTGTACAAAAAATATCTTCACAACCAAGATAATCACGATGGTGTGATCACTGACCTAGAGCCAGACATCCTGGAATGTGAAGTCAAGTGGGCCTTAGAAAGCATCACTATGAACAAAGCTAGTGGAGGTGATGGAATTCCCGTTGAGCTATTTCAAATCCTGAAAGAGGATGCTGTGAAAGTGTTGCACTCAATATGCCAGCAAATTTGGAAAACTGAGCAGTGGCCACAGGACTGGAAAAGGTCAGTTTTCATTCCAATCCCAAAGAAAGGCAATGCTAAAGAATGCTCAAAATACCGCACAATTGCACTCATCTCACACTCTAGTAAAGTAATGCTCAAAATACTCCAAGCAAGGCTTCAGCAATACATGAACCATGAACTTCCAGATGTTCAAGCTGGTTTTAGAAAAGGCAGAGGAACCAGAGATCAAATTGCCAACATCTGCTGGATCATGGATAAAGCAAGAGAGTTCCAGAAAAACATCTATTTCTGCTTTATTGACGATGCCAAAGCCTTTGACTGTGTGGATCACAATAAACTGTGGAAAATTCTGAAAGAGATGGGAATACCAGACCACCTGACCTGCCTCTTGAGAAACCTGTATGCAGGTCAGGAAGAAACAGTTAGAACTGGACATGGAACAACAGACTGGTTCCAAATAGGAAAAGGAGTACATCAAGGTTGTATATTGTCACCCTGCTTATTTAACTTCTATGCAGAGTACATCATGAGAAACGCTGGGCTGGATGAAGCACAGGCTGGAATCAAGATTGCTGGGAGAAATATCAATAACCTCAGATATACAGATGACACCACCCTTATGACAGAAAGTGAAGAGGAACTAAAAAGCCTCTTGATGAAAGTGAAAGAGGAGAGTGAAAAAGCTGGCTTAAAGCTCAACATTTAGAAAATGAAGATCATGGCATCTGGTCCCATAACTTCATGTGAAATAGATGGGGAAACAGTGGAAACAGTGTCAGACTTAATTTTTTGGGGCTCCAAAATCACTGCAGATGGTGACTGCAGCCATGAAATTAAAAGACGCTTACTCCTTGGAAGGAAAGTTATGACCAACCTAGATAGCATATTCAAAAGCAGAGACATTACTTTGATAACAAAGGTCCGTCTAGTCAAGCCTATGGTTTTTCCAGTGGTCATGTATGAATGTGAGAGTTGGACTGTGAAGAAGACTGAGCGCTAAAGAATTGATGCTTTTGAACTGTGGTGTTGGAGAAGACTCTTGAGAGTCCCTTGGACTGCAAGGAGACCCAACCAGTCCATTCTGAAGGAGATCAGCCCTGGGATTTCTTTGGAAGGAATGATGCTAAAGCTGAAACTCCAGAACTTTGGCCACCTCATGTGAAGAGTTGACTCATTGGAAAAGACTCTGATGCTGGGAGGGATTGGGGGCAGGAGGAGAAGGGGACAACAGAGGATGAGATGGCAGGATGGCATCACCGACTCAATGGACATGAGTCAGTGAACTCCTGGAGTTGGTGACAGACAGGGAGGCCTGGCGTGCTGCGATTCATGGGGTCGCAAAGAGTCAGACACGACTGAGCGACACAACTGACTGAACTGATACTTACGTTTTGAAGGTAAAATAAGTGATGAGACATAATACAGGTAACAAAATACTATATATAAAATAGATAAACACAAGGTCTTACTGTATAGCACAGGAAAGTATATTCAGTACAACAGAGTCACTTTGTTGTACACCAGAAACTAACAGAACATTGTAAATCACCTATACTTCAATAAAATAAGGAATACTCATTTTCTATTAGTTGATGTCCTATACATACCTGTGACCTCCTACCAATTGGAAGGTATAATACAGTGTGATACAGTTTTTCTTTTCCTTCTTCTTTTTTTTTTAACAAAGCAATATCCTTTGGAGATCATTCTATTTCACACATAAATTATAATTCATAGGATTCCAAAGTATGAATGAATTGATTTTACCTAACCAGTCTCTGAAGTTGAACATTTAGGTCCAGACTTCTTATATTTCAGTCAATGCTACAGTATTTGTATCGCCTGTGTGTTTGTTTACAAGTCTGCTTATCCAGCTAGGATCAGTTACTAAAAGTGGAACCCCTGGGTTTAATTTAATCTTCTGCTTTTTAATTTTGTTACGGTTTGGCAAATTGCCTATCAAAGAAATGATGCTAAGTGGTACTCCCAACCTCCAAAGTGTCTCTTTCTCCATGGAATATATACCAGACAAACGAGGCCATCTGTACAGAGGAGACAAGCACTCACTCTGTGGCTGTCAGATGAGACTCAGTGAAGTCCCACCAGCCCTCTTTCCATAACAGGATGGGCAAGGGAGGAAACATCCAAATGAGGGCCCGCAGGATTCTCTGCTCTGAAAAGCCTACATCTCGTGGGTGTTGCTGATCATCCTGTCAAAACAAGAGCCTTCCTCTCCTCTGGTAGAGTCATGTTTCTACACAAAGTAGGTGAGTCCCCATGGAAACCCCGGCCCTGTTGACCCCAGAGAGAAACACTATTACCGGAAGCACTGAAGGCATATAATGTAGAATGATGATAATGAAAGACATTATTGGCATAATTTTAGGTTCTTGGGGCTTATATTCATATTTTTTTCTCCTTAATCTCCCATGACTTGCACATTTTCATCTTAAATGGAGCTTTCAATGGAGACACTGATCACTGTGGCATAAAAGAATCCTGTTGCCCTTTCTGGCATCAGACAGGTGTGCATGGCTGAGACCAACACCTCCAACCAAAAACTTCTGGATGAACACTTACCTCATTCTCATGAGAGCCAAACAATTCTTTCTCACTCAACACTTGGCCAGTTACATGCTAATCAGGCCAAATTATCTTTAAACAAACTGATTGGTCACCGAGTCTCAACCAGGCTTATCGAATGTCAAAATGCCCAATGAACACTATGAGTCTTACCTAATCAGAAATAATGACAGACCTCTAGAACATCAGCTCTTCATAAATATCAAAGAACATCTAAATAATGGAATGCTTTGAAACACGGGTATTTAATACAGAGATATCTTTAATGTACAAATATTGTATTTATTAAGACAGAGAGATTTAACATTCTCAATTACTGTACTTTACCCAAATAAATCTCTCCCAGGGGCATGTGGATTTTTTTTTTTAAGAAAGCTATTTCACTTGCTCTGACTTAGCCTGTATTATAATGGCTATCCTCAGCAGCTTATCCTGGGATTTACTTACATTGCTTATTTCTGAAATTTTTGTGGAGCCCCATCTTTTAGGAGACTGGTGACTCTGGTGAAGGTCGACGGTCAGATGGGACAGAGTGGGAGTGTATAATGTGTAACGTATGATGTATGTGCAATGTATGAAGTGGTTCATAGGGCACAGGGGCAGGATTTGGGGGCCAGGGCTTGAATCCCATTTGCTTTATAACCTTGTACAAGCTGCACAGCCTTACCTTTCTAATCCTTCTGTATTCCCTGGACACAAAGGATTCTATAACAATAGACTCTGAAATGGTTTTCTCTACCTCCAAATGCAGTGACTTAGAACAGGCATCACCTTTTAACTGCTGTGTCTCAATTTTCAGTTTAGGGACACTTGATTTTAGTGGGGTTTTGATTCTCTTGAATCAAATTCAAGAGATACAACTGAAGCAAAAATATTTTCAAAAGCAGAAAATGTCGCAAGCATATGGAAAGGGCAGTTCACAGCCACTTCCTGTCATCTCTCCCAGAGACTGTCCTGTGAGTCATCACCTACAGGCTCTGATGAATTATCTACAGGCTGAATCCCGTAAGTGGGTTGAATTTGTCTATACTGATAATCGACTATGATACCAGACTTGTGAGAAGTAAATGTGATAGGAGTGCCAACAGCTTGCCTGTCAACCTTTTTTATTGCAAACAGGATTCCCAACTGAGCCCTAAGCATAGAGTAAGAATGGATGGGCAAGTGTTTAATATCTAAGTGCAAAGTTTCTGTGACTGTCCTGAACGTAGTTTTGTCCTGAACCCTCTTGGCCAGGATTTCTGAAAACCAGATCTAACATTTAGTCCTGTAAGCAGCTCATTTACAATGTAAATTAAATTCTCAATTTCACAGGGGCTCTTTTATTAAAGTCAGGGGACTTATTCCAATGAAGCTGGAACCTGAACGTCTAAATTCTGTTGAACCATCTTTATTGTTAGGATCAACCTTCCCCCACATCTGAGGTAGTTATCTTGTAGGGCACAGCTGATTTTCCTCAGGACCTATCCCCACCCCCAACCTCTCCTTGTATCTAGATCTATAACCAAGCTTAAGTTCCAGCAGACCCCCAAAGGGCGAGGTACAATGTATGATCTATGATGAGGTATGATTCATACCAAATAATTGCTATGACTTTGCCAAGTTATATGGATGGAAACCTGGGGAACATGTGAGATCTTGAGGGTGTAAGATCAAAGTGGAAGGAACATGAAATTGGATCAGGTTGAGTCAGTCAATATTAGGCATTAATAACAAATTCAGTGTTTAGTTTGAGGGATTAGGAACAGCTCTGATATTTTTCTTGGTGGGTTGACTGAACTATAGATTCCCAAATAGATTAAATATTTATTTAATATATTAAGTAAATGAAGTTGAAAATGGATTAAATGAAGTTGAAAATGAGAGAACTTCCTTGCTATACTATACAGGAAGTTACCCCAAAACTTAGGAATATTGGAATACAAGAATGTGTTTATCACTGAAGACTTACTCATACTCACCAGGAGAGTTCAGAGGACACACTTCTCACCATGTGAGAAAAAGATTCATGTAGGGGAACCCTGGAAACCTTGAAGTTCTCTGGGATTGCTCTTTTTCTGAAAGCCAGAAATTACCACAGGAGGTACTGCCACAGAATGGGGTCTCCAATGCAGTAGGGATAACAGGATCTCAGGTCGTGGTAGGGACCAAGAAGTGGCACTTAATCACCATAGACAACTGGACGTGGCTAGAGTTACGGACAGAAGAACCAAAACACTAATCAGAGCAGTCTGAATCACAGATTTTCTACATCAACTAGTTGACCATGGCACCTCTGAAACTAAAGTAGATGGGCAGCCTACCCAAGTCTTACTTGATCTGAACAAGCAGAAAAGCTCTAGATTTAATGACTGAGACTCTACTCTGAGGAATCAAAACAGAAAATTATGAACCTTCAGTCAGTTCCCAGACTTGAGCCAACGTATAAACACAGAACTCTTTGGATGAAGAGGAACCTGAATCCCCTTGAAGAGGCCTCTGCTTCACCACCAAAAATGTATATTCCTAACCTTCCTCCCCGGTCTTCCCCAAAGGAATCTGTGAGTCTTTACCAGGGTGACTCTAAATTGAGGAAGGGGAAATAATTATGCTTTTCAATGATGATTTGAAATTTCCTCTGAACTGACATTGTTGAAGACCTCAAGCATAGCTGTAGTTCACCAGTCCAGAGATCGGTGATCAACGGTGTTTTGGCTCAGATCTATTCCAGCCCCAGCACTCACCATGTGGTCACTTCACTTCCTGTTCTGAAGTGCAGAGTTGCCATATACACACTGAGTAACTTGTAGAATCCCTACATGGGTCATGCAACCCACAGAGCAAGGGCTGTTGTGGTAGGAAAGGCCAAGTGGAAGCCAACAGGACTGTCTACCAATGAAAATATCTAACTTCATTGATACATTTATCAAAATCTTGGAAGGATTACAGAGATTAGTGCCTCCATCGAGGTCATGAAAGATGCAGGACTGGATTCCTGCCATATCCTCATTCAACTCACCTTCAGTATAGAAGACAGATCAGAGAATGGCAGATAATCGTTACAAAATTAATTAAGTGGTGACTCCAATTGCAGCTGCTGTTCCAAATATGGTTTTGTTGCTGAAGCAAATCATTACCTCTTCTGGCACCTTGTATACAGTTATTGATTGGCAAATGTTTTTTCCTCATTAGCTGTTGGTAAAGACCATCAGAGGCAGTTTACTTTCATTTAGCAAAGCCAGCAATACACCTTCACTGTCCTAACCCAGGGATATATCAACTCTCTAGTCCTAAATTATAATGGAGTCTTCAGAGACTTTGATCACCTTTTCCTTCTACAGGACATCGTGAAAACATTACACAGATTGGATCTGGTGAGCTGGAAGTAGCAGCTTCTTTAAATGCATTAGTGAGACACCTGTACCTAAGAGGATAGGACAGACATTCCACGAAGCTTCAGAGTCTTCCCACCTTGGTGAAGTTTCTAGTTCAGTGGTCCAGGACCTGTCAATATACATCTTCTAAAGAACAAGTTGCTGACCTGGTCCTTCCTACTACCAAGCAAACAATATAAAGCCCAAGGGGATACTTTGGATTTTGGAGGCAACATGTATGTAATTTGAGTCCCTTTACTGAGTGCCTTGAAAGGGATCCCAACAAAAGAAAATTCTGCAGCTGGCATGAGCTGCCATACAAGCTGCTCTGCCTCTTGAACTATATGACCTGGTGTAAATAAGGGTCCTTCAGATCAGATCAGATCAGTCGCTCAGTCGTGTCCGACTCTTTGCGACCCCATGAATCACAGCACGCCAGGCCTCCCTGTCCATCACCAACTCCTGAAGTTCACTGAGACTCACGTCCATTGAGTCAGTGATGCCATCCAGCCATCTCATCCTCTGTCGTCCCCTTCTCCTCTTGCCCCCAATCCCTCCCAGCATCAGAGTCTTTTCCAATGAGTCAGCTCTTCACATGAGGTGGCCAAAGTACTGGAGTTTCAGCTTTAGCATCATTCCTTCCAAAGAAATCCCAGGGCTGATCTCCTTTAGAATGGACTGGTTGGATCTCCTTGCAGTCCAAGGGACTCACAAGGGTCCTTAAAGTGTCCAATTAGAAATACTGTTAGGGTAGCCTTTGGAAAACCCCTATAGGTGAATAATGCAGACCTGAGTATTTTTGAGCCAAGACTCAGTATCTTCCATGAATAACTATTCTTTTGAGAAACAGCTTCAGGCTTGTTGCTAGACCTTATCAGAGACTGAATATTTGACCATGTCACCATGTGGACTGAGGTGCTCATTATGAACCGAGTATTATCTAACTCATAAAGCCATAAAGTTGGGGTTCAGAGCATCATCAAACTGTCAGTGTTCACATCCAACATCAAGTGAAATGATATATATGGGACCAAGTTCAAATAAAAATAAAGTACACGAGAAAGAGGCTCAGATGCCCATAGCCTCTATTCTTGCTACATTGCCTTCTCTTCATCACCAGTCTTTACCTAAGAACGTATGGCAAGTTCCCTATGGCGAGTTCCAGTTTTCTGAGAAAGAAGAAAACAAATGATTGACTAACATGATGTGAAGATACCACCCAAAAGTAGACAGGAACGGTGGTATAGCTCTGTTCTGGGGTGGATTTGAGGAACAGTGGTAAAGAGAAATCCCCTTTATGAAACATGAGATATTGTCTTAATGTCTTACAGAAATGTGAACAATGTGTCTGATTGTTAATTTTGTATAAAAGGAGACATGGCAGGAGATCTAGGTCTATGTTGTCTTGGGTGCTGTGGCTAAAAGTTTGGTGACATGGTTGGTAACGTGGAAGGGACATGATTAGAAAGTTAGTGGCAAGTATGGAGAAGTATGTGGATGAACTTCTAATGGGCACAGAATGCAAAGATAGTTGTAAGTTGTGTGAATGCTTACCAAAGGGTGACCTCAGGAGAAGGCTCTGTGGACATCAGTCAGCCTCCTACCCTAGCCACCTCTGTCATTGGCCAATGGACTCATGCACCAAATGGTCAAGGTGGCAGTGATGGGGATGACATATGTGCTTGGCAAAGACAAAGACTTCCATTTATCAAGGCTTATCTGGCTGTAGATACTACAGAACGCCAAATCTACCCACAGAAGAAGTCAACTGAGCCTTTGCTATGTCACCATTCCCTAGGGTCCCTTACCTTGTGCAAGATTGATTACATTGGACAGATTCCATCATAGAAGGCAGTGGATAGTTACTCTGCACATGGATTTGCGGTCCCACTGTAAAGACTATTGTGTTTTTCAGGAGTTTTAAATCTGTATGTATGTATGTAATAAATTTCTTGTTATATTTAGATCCCAAGTACTTAATCTTAGTTACATTTCAAATGGGGCTTTCTCTGACTACATGTCACCTTATTTATTGTTTGTGTACAGTAATACTATTAATTTAAAAAATATTAATTTTTAGTGTATCAGTATTAAATTATGTAGAAGACAAAAGGTAGAGTTATAAGCACTTATTATAATAATAGCAATTATAATTGCTCATGTGTTCACTTTTATTAAAATATTCGTTTCTTCATATAAGAAGAAATAAAGATACTGGCTAGTTTTCATTTCCACCTGCAAGACTCCCCTTAGCATTTTTTGCAGGGCAGATCTAGTGGTTATGAACTCTCTCAGCTTGTATTTATCAGAAAATATTAATATTTTAATTCCTTCCCAACTTTTGAAGGACAATTTTGCTATAGATACAGGATTCTTATTTCTTTTAGCACTTTGAATATGTCTTTCTGGCCTTCAAAGTTTCTGGTGAGAAATCTGCTGTCAATCTTATTGAGAATTCCTTGCATATAATGAGTTGTTTCTTGTTGCTTTCAAGATTCTCTCTTTGTCTTTATCTTTTAATTGTCTATAATGTATCTTTGTTTTGGGTCTCTTTGAGTTCATCCTACTCTGAGCTTTTGTTTTTAGTTTCTTAAATGTTTATATTCATATCTTAAATTTGGGACATGTTGACCCTTATTTCTTCAAATATTCTCTTCTTTTTCTGGAACTCCCACAATGCGCATGTTATTCTGGTTGATATTGCCTTATAGTTCCTTTAGATTTTGCCTGGTTTTTTTTTTTTTTTTTAATCTTGTTTACTTTCTGTTCCTCAGATTTGGTAATTCATATTGTCCTTTCTTCACTTTTTGCTGATTCTTTTTTCCATCTCCTAAAATCTGCTTTTGAGTCCTATCAGTGAATATTTCATTTCAGTTATTGTATTTTTCAGCTCCAATTTTCATTCTATTGGGGCGGGGGTCAGGTTTCCTATGTCTTTACTGATACTTCTGTTTTGGTCACGCATCTTTTTCTTGATTTTCTCTGTGTCTTCCTTTAGTTCTTTGAGCTTCTTTAAAATAACTGTATTTATAGATCTGCCATCAGGTATTTTTCAGGGACAATTTCTGTTGGCTTGATTTTTGTTTTTTTTTTGTCTGTTTTTGTTTTTTGTTGTTGAAAACTGGCCATTTGAAATAAATGCAATAACTCTGGAAATTAGGTTCCTTCCTCTGACCTCTCCCCAAGGTTGGTTGTGCTTTTGTTTTTGTGATTGATGTGAACTGCCACTGGGCCAAGATTAAGTGTTAGGTATAGACTTAAGCTTATTCTCTGAGCTTGCACCTTTCCTGGGCATGCAGTGATTTTCTAATACCCTTCGTATATGTGGTTACTTTTGAATGCCCTGGATTCATTGTCTGGTCCCCAGAGGAGGACATAGAGAAAAATGGAGTAGGTGGGGAGGGGAGGGGAGGAAAGCACTTTCCCTTTATATACCTTCGAAGTCACTTTAAGCAGAGGAAGAGGGGCTTGAAACAAGGAGGAAGGGGCAGGAACAATGGCCACTTGCCTTTCTGTCTGCATGTCTGTGCCAAAGTAGCAATCAGCAATCAGAGCATGGATTCCCCATATTATTAGGAGGACAGGGTCCTTTTGTCCACACTGGCTCCCACAGTCATAGCTACCTGCCATGGGGCTGAAGGCTATGAACTGGGTAGTTCATGAAGGTATGAACTGTGCTATGAGCTGAAATTGACTGAAATTAACTGCAATTTACTGCTCAAAAATTTCCCTGGAAGTTTCAAATCTTTAATAGGCTCCTGAGTTCCAAAATAGTTCTGTCAATCACATTCAGTTAATGCAATTATTGCATAGGTGGAGAGACAGATGCTTGGTGCTTCCTCCTGTACCAGCTTCTCAGAATCCTCTCAGTAAAGGCTATTGAGTTTTGTATGTCAACTCTATTTTGCTATTTCACTGAATTATTTTATTGCTTGAGTTAGCTTTTATAAATCATTGGTTATCTGGAATTTTCCAGGTGTACTATTATATCATCTGAAAATAAGGATAGTTTTACTTATTTCCCCATTCTTGTGCTTTGCATTGATTTTTCTTATCTAATTGCATTGGATAAATCCTTTAGTATGGTAGAAGAATAGTAGAGGCAAGCTACCAGTTTTTGATAAAGAAATCATCACTCTTTCCCCAAAATAGAGGTCTGTGCTACATAAAATTAGAGTCTCAGGCTTCCCTGATGGTCCAGTGGGTAAGATTCCATGCTTCCACTGCAGGGGGTGCAGGTTTGATTCCTGGTCAAGGAACTAAGATCACACACGCTGCCTGGTACAGCCAAAAACAAAACAAAACAAAACACTAGTCTCAACAAAGTGTTAGAATTTTATAAAAAAAATAAAGCAAGAACATTTCTCAGAAGAGAGGGGTGTGAGTTTTCTTAACTATCCTGAAATAGTTAAGAAGGAAAATGTAAGTCTGATTACTAGCAATCACAGGCCCTTAATATTTCATACTCTGAACAATCAAGTTAGTGGGTCCTCCTTCCTGATAAATTGTGAAGTGACAAAAAGAATGGGTAGAGGCAGCCCCCCATTTGAGTAGCTTGGCTGAAATCCTTCTTCCCATTACAAATGCAGTGATGTATAGTTGCAGAAATGAATAAGAAGAAAGCATCCTTTGGAGTTTTCATTGGTGACTCTTCACCATGGCCTAAGGGTCAAGAAAGAGCTGGGTCCTTTAGGTTTTGTGTACATCTATTAAAAAGCCTATATATATATATATATATATATTTTTTTTTTTAAGAGAAAGACAAGTGAAAGTCAAAGTTGCTTAGTTGTGTCCTACTGTTTGTGACCCCATGGACTGTACAGTCCATGAAATTCTCCAGGCCAGCATACTGAAGTGGGTGGCCTTTCCCTCCTCCAGGGGATCTTCCCAACCTAGAAATCGAACCCAGGTCTCCCCATTACAGGCGGATTCTTTTCCAACTGAGCTATGCGGAAAGAGAAGAAAAATGCTCCATGGAGCCATAGCTATCATTTGTCAATCAGATGCTTTAAAAGAGAAAAATTCACTGGAAAATCCGATTAGTTCTTGTCAGGTAGGTAGTTGCTCCAAATTGTGCTTACTAAATCATTTGGGAAATTGACAGAATTTTTCACTTCTTCCCAAAGTATTTAGTATAATGTAAACATTCAATTATTTTTTCAATAAATTCTTGAGTTAGAGTAAGGAAAACATCCACAAATAAATAATTCCCACAGAGTGAAATGGATTCTAGGATAGAGATGTACACAAAAGAAGTAGCTCCTAATTTTAATCCTGCTAGGGGGCAAATGAGCCTTAACATAAGAAGTTCCTTTATTAATTAAAGAAGAGCAGAAAGGTCTTCCTAAGCAGAAGGAACAAGCTGGTACAAAGAATAGAAACTTGAAATGGAATACCAGTTTAGAAAATGATAGGTGAATTGTTATGAGGGACTGGCATTTGAACTTGGCCTTCAGCTTTAGTCTATTCATGCTAACTTCATCTGATGGTGTCATAAGATACTATGGCTCTTCCCATCAGTTCCACTCACTGTCACTCTTGCATTAAATTACAAGTACTCTCTGCAGAGTGAAGGTCTCAGGAAACATTGAATTCCTCATGTTCACTTCAAACCCCCAAATCTCTGCATGCTTCCGCTTCTGACCTGAGCTTACTTTTTGAAGCAATTTGCTTTTCCTCTTATCCCTCAGTCTAAGACACCGGGGCAGTCTTCACCTGATAAAACTGAAGTAAATTAAATCCTCTGTTGCTCTCTGAGCACCTAGTATCTGAGAAATGACAGAAAAGCCTGCTTTTTTCAGACAGAAATATCCTTCTCCAGAGATTCAAAGTAAGGATGATTGGAAGGGATGCCAGGAAATTCTCTTATTATTTTCCAACAAACTCTTAACACTTTCTGTATGTTTGTGAACCAGTTTGAAAACTTAAGGTTTTCTAGGGTACAACATTTTCCTACCACAAATATTCATTTGTGGAAATGAATATTAAGTAGACTCTGAATGTATCTCTCAGCCCAGGCATTTTGAAATGGATTTTCCAGCTATGGGATCCATCAACAACGCCATTAATTCACACACTGAGCTCTGATATTTCAACACTCTAAATGTCTGAGTTACATCAGCATAACTAACAGTCTCCATTCAGCATTTACTGAACTCAATTCCATTCAAGTGCCCAGGCATGATCTCTCAGAAGCATTTTAACTAATTTTCTGCTCCCTAAATTCTGTTTGTTATCAAACTCTGGTAGTTCTGCCAAGGAAACATCTTCTCTTCCTCCTTCTTTCTCTGTCTTTGACAAGCATTTACTGAGTGAATTCTTTGGGATAAGATCTTTTCTGCTTGTGTTTTCTTATCCCAGCCTGAGGTCTGCCGGATCCTATTGCCGGATCTTCCACTTTTCCAAGAGAACCCAGAACATATCACTTTATTATCTTTTTTTCTTTACCTTTTGACCAATTTCACCTATTTCACCCACTCTATACCCCCTGCCTCTGGAAGCCACCATTCTGCTCCCTGTAGCTATGAGTTCAGGGAGTTTTAGAATCTACATATAAGTGAGATCATACAGCATGTGTCTTTCTCTGGCTGACATATATAACAACATGATATTATATATAGTTAAAGCAGAGACATTACTTTGCCAACAAAGGTTCGTCTAGTCAAGGCTATGGTTTTTCCTGTGGTCATGTATGGATGTGAGAGTTGGACTGTGAAGAAGGCTGAGCGCCAAAGAATTGATGCTTTTGAACTGTGGTGTTGGAGAAGACTCTTGAGAGTCCCTTGGACTGCAAGGAGATTCAGCCGGTCCATTCTGAAGGAGATCAGCCCTGGGATTTCTTTGGAAGGAATGATGCTAAAGCTGAAACTCCAGTACTTTGGCCACCTCATGCGAAGAGTTGACTCATTGGAAAAGACTCTGATGCTGGGAGGGACTGGGGGCAGGAGGAGAAGGGGACGACAGAGGATGAGATGGCTGGATGGCATCGCTGACTCAATGGACGTGAGTCTCAGGGAACTCCGGGAGTTGGTGATGGACAGGGAGGCCTGGCGTGCTGTGATTCATGGGATCGCAAAGAGTCGGACACGACTGAGCGACTGATCTGATCTGATCTAATCTGATATATATAATGTGATATCACATTTTCTTTGTTAAAAATTCTTCTTTACGTCTCTCACTTTCCCATCAGATTGTGATCTACTCCCAAACAGGAAATTTGTCCCTTAAGTGCTTGGTACGTGGTATGAACTACTAGACAGTCAGTCAGACAATCCTTCCGATACACTGGCCCCTCCGTGTATCACCTGCTCATCGTCCATGCTCTTGTCCCCTGTGCTGCCTCATTTTCTTATTGTCATGGGCATGCCCTGTTGTCATCACCAGTGACTATGCTCTCACCCATACGTCTATTTCCTGCTAGCCCACTCTCTGAATGCTACTTCCTGTCTCTCTAGCTTGAGTACTTCAAGTCCAACATCTGGACCCCCCAGAACCTTCAGTCCAATCCCTCCTCATGTCCCTTGCTTTCCTCCCTGCCCAGTTTATATTCCATGGTCTGACAGTCTAAGCACTGCGTTGCACATACCTTCAGTCCCTTGCAATTGCAATGTAGCTGTACGACAAGAATGCAAAGCTGGTCGCATCCAGCTCTCCACCATTTCAAGTCTGCACTCCAGCAGCAACTGTGGCTGAAGATTATACCGCTAACCATGCCAGCCCTCTCATTCAGGGATGACCACAAACCCCGAGCAGCTTTGTGGGATACCAAGCAATCTTTGTGTCCTTTTCGGGTCTATTCATTCTCCTGCTCTCCCAATACCATGTTGCATCTTCTTCTCTCTCCTTAAGCCTCTAATGAGCTTCCTCACCAAAGAAGGGCCTGATTTTTATTTTGTTGAGAAAATTGAAGCAATGCAAAGAAAATTTCTAATAACATTCACCATATCTACTTAACCATGTGACTTTTTACCTACCTCATCTGTCTATCTGTACATCTACCAACCTACCTTCTATCTATCCACCTATCCATCCTTTTATCCATCATCTGTTCTTTTTCTTCCTGGTACAACAGATGAATTGTCCTTTCTCTTATCCCTGGCATTCTCTCCACATTCCATGCTAGCTCTCCACTTCTCTCTTCCACTCAATGATGGCTTTCCAGCAGTTGGCTCCACTCTTCACTCCCCATTGCATCATCAGAATTTCCCTTCTTGGATCAATCCTTCAACAAGTAGACACGCTGCTGTTTCTCCTGTGAGTGAGTGAGTGAGTGAGTGAGTGAAAGTTGCTCAGTCGTGTCTGACTTTGCGACTCCATGGACAATACAGTCCATGGAATTCTCCAGGCCAGAATACTGGAGTGGGTAGCCTTTTCCTTCTACAGGGGATCTTCCCAACCCAGGAATCGAACTGGGGTCTCCTGCATTGCAGGCAGATTCTTTGCCAACTGACCTATCAGGGAAGTCCATTTCTCCTATACTAACAATAAGCTCTCTCAACCTCCACCAATATTTGTTCTAATGTTTTACTCTCCTTCAGAGCAAAACTCTTCAAAAAAGTGTCTGGATTCACAGTCTCCATTGCTTCTTTACCCATTCTTTTTTTTTTAAACCTACTCCAGTCAAATTTTTTCCCCCAGCATTCTGCTTAAACTGCAACTGTTACAGTTGTCAGATTGATAAATTCAATTTTTATCCTCCTTTACTTATCAGTAGAGTGATCATATACTAATTTACCTTCCAAAACAATACTTTTCAAAGTGACATGGTGCTATTTGATATCAGTATTTTTTATAACTTGTATAAAATGGGGCCACCTCAGGAAAACCTCTACTACATATTTATTGCTGCTGCTAAGTCGCTTCAGTCATGTCCGACTCTGTGCGACCCCATAGACGGCAGCCCACCAGGCTCCCCCGTCCCTGGGATTCTCCAGGCAAGAACACTGGAGTGGGTTGCCATTTATTAATTTATCGCTAAATTCTTAACTAGAGAGTACGTCACTTAGAGTCTGATATTTATGTCTGCTTTTTTATTAGGTTTCTTCTGTGCCCAGAAAAGCTGTTGAGTATTAGGTGCCTGATTATTCAGGGAGAACATAGTAGGTTGTTAATGAAAGTTGAATAATCAGTGGTTGAATACATAACAACCTACCCCATGATGATTTTCAGTACAAGGGATCCAACTGATGTGGACTCACTGTGCATTCATGCCCCACTGATTGGAGGTTTCCTTCTGAGTGGAGTCACAGCCCTGGAGACACCTCACTGGTGGCATTGCTTCCAGCTCTTTATTTCATCGTAGCCCTTTGGCCAGTTCCTTGAACAAGCTTCAGGGCATGTCTAGCCTGGCATTGACTTATTTGCTTTCTCTTCCCAGGATTAGAAGCATCATGTCAGAGGTCACCCAGTTCAGTTCAGTTCAGTCTGTCAGTCACATCTGACTCTTTGCGACCCCATGAATCACAGCACGCCAGGCCTCCCTGTCCATCACCAACTCCCGGAGTTTACCTAAACTCATGTCCATCGAGTTGGTGATGCCATCCAGCCATCTCATCCTCTGTCGTCCCCTTCTCCTCCTGCCTCCAATCCCTCCCAGCATCAGAGTCTTTTCCAATGAGTCAGCTCTTCGCATCAGGTGGCCAAAGTATTGGAGTTTCAGCTTTAGCATCAGTCCTTCCAATGAACACCCAGGATTGATCTCCTTTAGGATGGACTGGTTGGATCTCCTTGCAGTCCAAGGGACTCTCAAGAGTCTTCTCCAACACCACAGTTCAAAAGCATCAATTCTTTGGTGCTCAGCTTTCTCCACAGTCCAACTCTCACATCCACACATGACCACTGGAAAAACAATAGCCTTGACTAGACAGATCTTTGTTGGCAAAGTAATGTCTCTGATTTTGAGTATGCTATCTAGCTTGGTCATAACTTTCCTTCCAAGTAGTGTCTTTTAATTTAATGGCTGCAGTCACCATCTGCAGTGATTTTGGAGCCCCCCAAAATAAAGTCTGACATTGTTTCCACTGTTTCCCCATCTATCTGCCATGAAGTGATGGGACCAGATGCCATGATCTTAGTTTTCTGAATGTTGAGCTTTAAGCCAAGTTTTTCACTCTCCACTTTCACTTTCATCAAGAGGCCCTTTAGTTTCTCTTCACTTTCTGCCATAAGAGTGGTGTCATCTGTATATCTGAAGCTATTGGTATTTCTCCCAGCAATCTTGATTCCTGCTTGTGCTTCTTCCAGCCCAGCGTTTCTCCTGATGTACTCTGCATAGAAGTTAAATAAGCAGGGTGACAATATACAACCTTGACGTACTCTTTTTCCTATTTGGAACCAGTCTGTTGTTCCATGTCCAGTTCTAACTGTTGCTTCCTGATCTGCATACAGGTTTCTCAAGAGGCAGGTCAGGTGGTCTGGTATTCCCATCTCTTTCAGAATTTTCCACAGTTTATTGTGATCCACACAGTCAAGGGCTTTGGCATAGTCAATAAAGCAGAAATAGATGTTTTTCTAGAACTCTCTTGCCTCTTGAATGATCCATCAGATGCTGGCAATTTGATCTCTGGTTCCTCTGCCTTTTCTAAAACCAGCTCGAACATCTGGAAGTTCACGGTTCACATATTGTTGAAGCCTGGCTTGGAGAATTTTAAGCATTACTTTTCTAGTGTGTGAGATGAGTGCAACTGTGCCATAGTTTGAACATTCTTTGGCATTGCCTTTCTTTGGGATTGGAATGAAAACTGATCTTTTCCAGTGCTGTGGCCATTGCTGAGTTTTCCAAGTTTGCTGGCATATTGAGTGCAGCACTTTCATAGCATCATCTTCCAGGATTTGAAAGAGCTCACCTGGAATTCCATCACCTCCACTAGCTTTGTTCATAGTGATGCTTTCTAAGGCCCACTTGACTTCACATTCCAGAACGTCTGGCTCTAGGTGAGTGATCACACCACAATTATCTTGGTTGTGAAGATCTTTTTTGTAAAGTTCTGTGTATTCTTGCCTAAGAGAGGACCATCTCCCCATTGAGAGAGGACCATCTCCGCATTGTGCCAGTGAGCACTCCTGTATTGCTGGTGACTCAGAACTCTCATTTCCCCCCTGAGATAATCCTCTCTGGGTTTAGAGAAAAGGTAACTGCAAGAGATCAGGAGCAATTACCCCTCCCCAAAGAAAGGATGACAGGCACTCGCTGGGTGTTCTTTTAAAGCTTATTTTTAATTCTGAGCAGAACCTACTTATCCTTTCTTGTATGAGGTGAGACCATAACAACTCTGTGTTATCCAGCCAGAAGCAATTTTCCATTTCAGTAAAAGCTCTACCTTCATCATCATTGAGTCCACCAATTTATCCCAATATATTCACACACACATATGTTTACACAACATGTCTACCTAAATATATATATCCAACTATATGCAAAAAGATTATACATCATATGGATTTGTGTACCTCTGTATTTTTGTGTATTACATGCATATTTTAATTTACTCACCATATGTAGAGAGTAATTTTTTTCCTCTCTTGGAACTCAAAGCAATTTGTCACAACTTTGCCAGTCTGATGCTTCTTAAGGAACAAGGATTGGCAAAGATTTTTAAGGAACCATTTGAAAAACATGTGACCTGACAGTTAAGTAGAGTGTTCTTAGAGTGTGCCTGACAAGGACAAAATTATGTCTAATTGCCACCCCCAGCATCCTTTCTAAGGAGGAGGGTGCGGCAGCTACTGCAGCCCCCTTGTTGACAAGTGTGGGTTGGCAGGTTGAGAGGCTGCCTCAGAACAGGGAGATGTCAGCGAGAAGAGGAGCCCAGGGTCTGCGTGGCTGGTGACAGGTGGGCAAAGGCAAACCCTTCGTGGTGTTTGGGAAGGAGGCGTGCAAATGGGGATTTTATGAAGCTTTCTGTGGGGCACATAATCTCTTCACTACCTAATATCTTCACTACAAAGTTTTCAGTGGTGCTTGGAGGCAAGCAGATTCTTCTAAGCAATACAAAGTATATCCAGTGCTTTTCAAAGTCCTCACAGTGGATGGCAGATATCTGGACTGTCTCTCATCAAATGCCCAACTCCTCCCCCATGGTCAGAGGATGCAACCATAGGGACAGGTATTAAGGTTGACCAGAAAGAAGAACATGGAAGTTGCACATTGAGGTTTTCATTACAAAGGGGGAAAGATAGGAAAATAAGAGTGTGTGGGAAAGATTCTTAGAAAGCCTGAATGCCTCTTCTGGTCTTTGCTTTTGGGACCCACAAACAACCTTAGCTCTGTTGGCTTTGGTCCCAAAATTACAAAAGATGATGCACAGTTGATGAGTGGGAATTCAGTTCAGTCCAGTCATCAGAGCCATTTACAGGCCAGGAGATGAGGATCCCAACATGCAAATCCACATGAAAAGTAATTTTGCTTCCCTATTCATCAATAACATGAAAAAGCTGTTATGCAGTCTTCACGGGCACATAGTTCATCCTCTGCTTTCATTTCAAATAACAAAAAATGGGACTTTGGGAGGTTAAGTCACTTACTGAAGGTCACTCAGCTGAAATCATCATCATCTTCATCATCACAGTCATTACCATCCTCGGAATCACTGTTTGTGAATTACTCTGTACCATACACTGCACACCTGGCCTTTCCTGTGGAACAGGAAATGAGAGAAGCACAGGCGCCACAGTGAAGACCCAGCACAGTCAAAAAAGCAGACCCAAGACTCAAACTCAACTCTCATCACTCCAAGCAGTATACTCCTTCTCTTCTCTCCTGCCTCCATCCCTCTGCCAGGCCACAGTAAAGCTAACTTGGGATTCTGGAGAAAAGTTCTGACGTGTAAGATCAATGGTGATTCCTGAGAAAGCAAAAAGGAGATTGCTCCTTCACTAACCTAGGAAGAAGAAGATGAGATCAGGAAGCAGAAACTCTTGCTAGCAATCCCTTATTTATCTAATACTAACATATAAATGTGTTTTTTCAAGTTCATTGTGTTCTTTATTCCTCTGTAGCTTGGCCTGAGACTCAGGACTTTGGTCTTTTATCAGAGAGAAGGGAAAGGAATGGGACTGGGGTGGAAAAGTGTGTGTTCAATGGGGATTTCTGGTTCTAGAATGAAAATAATGTAGGTCATACTTGTCTAGTTTTAGTAATAAAGGCAGCACAAGTAGATTCTCACTCTAGGGAGTGAGAGCTGGTCAGGCAGTTGTCTACTGGGTCATTATGCTTGACTCTAATGGCAATTGTCTAAAGTGAAAGATTTATATACAGATATCACCAGATCACACAACCATACTGACAATTATAAGTATTTTACATTTAATAGGAGATAAGTTCAACACATAGGAAGGAGGAAAGAGGTAGTTAAAAAGCAATGAAAAAAGTACAAAAAATACTTAGCAGTAGAAAAAGAAAGAACCACAATGGTGCTTTCTAGTTATTATATTAGCAGTTTCCTTAGTACATCATGGCTTTACTTCTTCCTTCGGACCAGAACCGTGTGAGTATTCCAGGTACAGCGCATTCTGGAAGGAAATAGAAGGAAAGCCTCCCTGTCTCTCAACTTCCTTCCTGCACTTACATTTTTCTGGGAAACTGACCCACTGTATCACCTAGAAGTGTGGTTTCTTGCTGAGAAGCTTCAGGGATCTCAGGCCGGCAACCTTTAGTCAGCAGAGAAGCCCTCCTGCTCTTTCTCTCTCTGGATCTTTGATGTGGGAATCTGGAAGAGGGAGCTTTGAAACTCTGTTGTCCAGCATGCCCCTTCCTTAGGATCACATGTAGGGTCACAGTTGTGGTAGCAGTTGTGTCTGCTGGTTTCTGAGGGGCCCTGAGCAAGACCTGAGCAAGGTCTTACTAGGGAACAGCAGCCCATTTAACCCCCACACTAGATCTGTGAGATGCGGAGTTTTGTAACCTTCAATTTCTCTTCTAATGCCTGAAGTCTCTTCCTGAGGCTATTCTAAGAATGAATCCTCTCACCCTTAGGTCTTTCTTTAAAAGACACCTACTAGAAGAGAATTTTCCAGAACATCCTCTCTGTGCTGGCCTTGATCCAATCAGATTTCTTTCCTATGTGGATCATCACCATGAGGAATTATTTGGTTTGTACTTGTTTTCTTGTTTCAGGTCAGTTCAGTCACTCAGTCATGTCCGACTCTTTGTGACCCCATGAATCGCAGCACGCCAGGCCTCCCTGTCCGTCACCAACTCCCGGAGTTCACCCAGACTCACGTCCATCGAGTCAGTGATGCCATCCAGCCATCTCAGCCTCTGTCATCCCATTCTCCTCCTGCCCCCAATCCCTCCCAGCATCAAAGTCTTTTCCAATGAGTCAACTCTTCACATGAGGTGGCCAAAGTACTGGAGTTTCAGCTTTAGCATCATTCCTTCCAAAGAAATCCCAGGGCTGATCTCCTTCAGAATGGACTGGTTGGATCTCCTTGCAGTCCAAGGGACTCCCAAGAGTTTTCTCCAACACCACAGTTCAAAAGCATAAATTCTTCGGCACTCAGCCTTCTTCACAGTCCAACTCTCACATCCATACATGACCACAGGAAAAACCATAGCCTTGACTAGACGAACCTTTGTTGGCAAAGTAATGTCTCTGCTTTTGAATATGCTATCTAGGTTGGTCATAACTTTTCTTCCAAGGAGTAAGTGTCTTTTAATTTCATGGCTGCAGTCACCATCTGCAGTGATCTTGGAGCCCCCAAAAATAAAGTCTGACACTGTTTCCACTGTTTCCCCATCTATTTCCCATGAAGTGATGGGACCAGATGCCATGATCTTCGTTTTCTGAATGTTGAGCTTTAAGCCAACTTTTTCACTCTCCACTTTCACTTTCATCAAGAGGCTTTTGAGTTCCTCTTCACTTTCTGCCATAAGGGTGGTGTCATCTGCATATCTGAGGTTGTTGATATTTCTCCCAGCGATCTTGATTCCAGCTTGTGCTTCTTCCAGTCCAGCGTTTCTCATGATGTAGTCTTCATAGAAGTTAAATAAGCAGGGTGACAGTATACAGCCTTGATGTACTCCTTTTCCTATTTGGAACCAGTCTGTTGTTCCATGTCCAGTTCTAACTGTTGCTTCCTGACCTGCATACAAATATCTCAAGAGGCAGGTCTGGTGGTCTGGTATTCCCATCTCTTTCAGAATTTTCCACAGTTTATTGTGATCCACACAGTCAAAGGCTTTGGCATAGTCAATAAAGCAGAAATAGATGTTTTCCTGGAACTCTCTTGCTTTTTCGATGATCCAGCAGATGTTGGCAATTTGATCTCTGGTTCCTCTGCCTTTTCTAAAACCAGCTTGAACATCATGAAGTTCATGGTTCACGTATTGCTGAAGCCTGGCTTGGAGAATTTTAAGCATCACTTTACTAGCGTGTGAGATGAGTGCAATTGTGCGGTAGTTTGAGCATTCTTTAGCATTGCCTTTCTTTGGGATTGGAATAAATCCTACCAACTGCAAGTCTCTGGAGAGCAGGGAACTTCTTTAGCTTTCCTCGGTGCCTGTCATCATTCCTGACCTGTAACAGAAACTTGGTGAATGCAGAGCAGGATGAGGCTCAGAGTGGTTGCATAGCTTACCAAATGCCACACAGCTGGTATGAGGCTGATCTGGAGTCAGACCTAGGGTCACGGATTCCAGAACCTGGGTGTTTTCTCTGTACTTTAGCACAGCTAGGAGTATGCAATAAGTACATAACTCTTCAATTCAGTCACTCAGTCGTGTCTGACTCTTTGCGACCTCATGGACTGCAGCATGCCAGGCCTCCCTGTCCATCACCAACTCCCGGAGCTTGCTCAAACTCATGTCCATCATGTCGGTGAGGCCATCCAACTATCTCAACCTCTATCATCCCCTTCTCCTCCTGCCCTCAATCTTTCCCAGCATCAGAGTCTTTTCCGGTGAGTCAGTTCTTTGCATCAGGTGGCCAAAGTATTGGAGTTTCAGCTTCAGCATCAGTCCTTCCAATGAATATTCAGGACTGATTTCCTTTAGGATGGACTGGTTGGATCTCCTTGCAGTCCAAGGGACTCTCAAGAGTCTCCTCCAGCACCACAGTTCAAAAGCATCAGTTCTTCGGCACTCAGCCTTCTTTATAGTCCAACTCTCACATCCATATGTGACTACTGGAAAAACCATAGCTTTGACTAGATGGACCTTTGTTGGCAAAGTAATGTCTCTGCTTTTGAATATGCTGTCTATGTTGGTCATAGCTTTTCTTCCAAGGAGCAAGTGTCTTTTAATTTCATGGCTGCAGTCACCATCTGCAGTGATTTTGAGACCCAAGAAAATAAAGTCTGTTGCTGTTTCCATTGTTTCCCCATCTATTTGCCATGGAGTGATGGGACAAAATGCCATGATCTTAGTTTTTTGAACAACATAACTCTTATTGAACCCATTAATTTTATTTCTTAAAACCCATCTCCCCTGTCCCCAGCCTGGCTAGGATCAGAAAGCAGAGTTTAAGTTTACAACTCTCACTTAGGAAAAACAATCTGATTTAGGGCAATAACGAGTCATGATACCACTGAGTTTTGCTAAATTAATTGGTGCAAGCCTTGTCTCCCATGACAGTATGTTGAAACCTAGGGGCATTTATCCTAAGACACTCAAGTAGATGCAGGACTAATAAAGGCTGAAGGGTTTAGCTACTCATAGGGAAAGCAGAAGGCTGGTGATGCCAGCTACAAAAGATATACTTCACCGGGAGGAAAGAAGTTAAAACCAACTCAGCATTAATATCTACAGGCTCAACCATTTCTTTTGCTTTCATTGTAAACAGTCTAAACTTATTAAAGGCAGTTTGATGTGAAGAAATGGCCTTGAACAATGCTGACACTACTATTTTTATTGTTGGGATCTTTTCTGGTCAAATGTCCACATCGATGTGATTGTAGGGAACACTCCATGTTAGATCCTGTTTTCATTAATGTTTGTCATCAATATATACTTCCTTGTGGCTAAAATAGGGCTTCCCAGGCACTAGTGGTAAAGAATCTGCCTGCCAATTCACCAGACTAAGAGACAAGAGTTGATCCCTGGGTTGGCAAGATCCCCAGGAGAAGGGCATGGAAACCCACTTCAGTATTCTTACCTGGAGAATCCCATGGATGGAGGAGGCTGGTGGGCTACAGTCCATAGGGTCGCACAGAGTCAGACACGACTGAAGCGACTTAGCACAATAGCTGATTCACTCTGCTGAGCAGCGGAAACTAACACCATGATATAAAGAAACAGTACTCTACGGACATACTCTATTCTCAATAAATACTTGTTAAACACATGAATTTAGAAGAATTTCAATGGGAAAACAATTCCCTAGGTTCCTGACTTATAACTTAACCAGAGTTTGAGCAGCAGAAATTAAAACAAAAAGTAGAAGGAGGAACTCTAAACCAGAGACCTTTTTCTTGTGTTGCTGTTTCCTTTCTGAGACTCAGTTCAGAACTCCATGTAAGGTCACCGTGAAAGTAAAAGTGAAAGTTGCTCAGTTGTGTCTGACTCCGTGTGACCCCATGGACTATCCAGTTCGTGGAATTCTCCAGGCCAGAATACAGGAGTGGGTAGCCTTTCCCTTCTCCAGGGGATCTTCCCAACCCAGGGATTGAACCCAGGTCTCCCACACTGCAGGCAGATTCTTCACCAGCTGAGCCACAAGGGAAGCCCAAGGATACTGGAGTGGGTAACTTTGGTCAGTATTGTTGAACCTGTCAATCTTGTCTCAAATTCCATAGAAAGAAGAGCGCTCAGACAAGATGCGGTGGTCACTGTGTGTCTCTTGCTGGAAACGGCATGGCTCTAATTACTGCAGTTTCTCCAGAACCGAAAATGTGCTTTCATTAATTCAGCCAGACTGGGTGCTTCTCTTGCCTGACCAAGTTGGCTCAGGCTTTCAAAGAAAAGGTGACATTTTCTTTTCTCAGAAAATGCTCATTGCCCTGGCTGCATGGTGTTTTAGCTCTGCTTTGAAATCAGATTCTCCACCCTTGACCTCCTCCATTCTCTGAGCCCCCTGAGCTGGTAATGGCTTTGACCTAGTGTGCACTAGCTTTGTGAAGTCTTTTGGGACCAAGTATATGTACATCAGTCTACCTGTAGAAAGCAACCGGGTAGCAGCTGGCTACTATCTGAGTGGAGAAAAACTCATTAGGATCTAAGCTAACATTATCTTTTGCTGCAAAAACTGGGCTCAAGGACTGACTTTCTCATCAACTCTTGGGGCAGCATAGAAAATTAAATTAACCTGACTTGGAAAATAATAATAATTATAAATATAATTATAAATTGATTATAACTATAGATTATAAAAATAAATATAACTATAAAAATAAGGCATATATTTTGAACGTGGCAGACAGAATCATGGCTCCTCAGAGCTATCCTTGTCCTAATTTCTAGAATACGTGAGTATATTTGGTTACAGGGAAAAAGGAGACTAAGGTTGCTAGTCATCTGACTTTAAAAGAAGGAGATTACCTGGATTATCCAGGTGGGCCCAAAATAATTAGAAGGATCCTTAAAAGTGGAGGATGGAAGTAGAAGAGACCAGAATACATCTCTGAACAAGACCTGGGAGCTTTTGCGAAGCTCAGGCCCCACCCCAGACAGAGTGAATGATAATCTGCACTGGGGCAGGATCCCTGGGTCCTGAGAGAAGAGCTCCTCCAAACTCTGGTCAATGATGGTTGACAGGGCAGGATCCCTGGGTCCTGAGAGAAGAGCTCCTCCAAACTCTGGTCAATGATGGTTGACAGATCTCATTTTTCCAGAGAAGCCAGGAAAACAGGATTTTTATGTGAAATGTCTTTATTTTTTAATCCTTTATAAGATCAGCACAAAATTTGGCCTACGGGCCACCACTTTGCAACCCCTTCTCTATCTTCTTCACTCTGCTTCTCTGAAAGACTTGGGATTCTGGTCCTGGTTTGAGCATTGGTGAGATGGTAATATTGAAGAAATCACTTCTTATTTGTCATTTCCAGCTCCCTCATCTGCAAAATGAGGGCGGATAATGACACCCATTGTTCTATTTCTCATGAATGTTGGAGGCAGTAGGTTTAATACATTCTTCTCAGAGGCAAACTTGGGTGCTTATTTCAATCATTTTTATTGTAGAGTTAGTGAAATAAGCATTAGCATCAAATACCTTTGGCCTATAGTGCTATGGATTTCTAAAATTTGCAACAAAATGAAAATAAAGCCATGAACCCCAATATAGTTTAAATTAATAAAATTGTTTACAGGTTAATATGACAGACAGATGGATGATGCTTTGCTGAGTGCATTGGCTGATGGATCTTTGGGTCCACTATGCTTAGGCTGTGTGAGTCATATGGGGTACCCTGGTTCTCACATCTTTGTTTCTACTTATATCACTGCAATTTTATTCATAGGGAGGCCATGACATCATTCGGTCCTCATATGTCACACTGACGTCTGAGATGTGATTTAGACTTTGTTCCATGGATTCAACACATTCTACACAATAAAGCAAGCACAGGCACTGGAATCCCACAGCTGTCTTCCACTCTACACTGGTCAGCCCAGCGTCCCCGAGCCAGCTCCCACGCTTACATTAATTTTAAACAGACTATCAACAAAATGAAAACAAAATTTAGAATCCTTGTTGACATCCTAGGACCCTCCAAAGACAGCTGCGGATGCCCTAGGATTCACAACCCAGTTTAAGGAACAGCAGGGCAGGGGAGAAAAGTCAAGCCTCAGCATATGGCTGGCCCAGGCTTGGATCCCCGCCCCGCCCAGAGCAGTGTGCGGTGCTCTGCCTACTGTGTCATCTCAGGCAAGTTCCCCCCACCACGGAGCGTGCGTCTCTCATTTATAAAGGGAGGACAGCAGTAGTACCTACCTGGCTGAGTTTTTGTTAAGACCAGACGTGCAGTTATCGAAAGGGCCAGGACCCAGGCCGCAGTGGCCTCTATTACGGTGAGCATCACACGCAGTGATGAAGGTGGAAGTGTTTTGAAGACTGTAAATGGTTTACATGCTAGCGTTCTGTCATTATATCAAGAGGCTGGTTAGGAACTAGAATGAGCTTAAAGTATGACCTCCTTCTGGAGATTTGCCTTTCAAACAGATGTATGTATTAAAGCTGAAGCGATAGAGCTTGTAGGAAAATTTTGGTGTGGCTAAGTGGTATGGTAGGGATATTTTCAACTTGGAGGAGCTTTTGCAAATATACTATGCAACTGGCTCAGGAGACAGATATTCTTAGGTTATAATTTGGTTTCCAGGGTGGAATGCTAGTGGTAAAGAATCCTCTGCCTGCCAATGTAGGAAATGCAAGAGATGTAGGTTTGATCCCTGGGTCAGGAAGATTCCCTGAGAAGGAAATGGCACCCCTCTCCAGTATCCTTGCCTGGAGCATATGGACAGAGAAGCCTGGCGGGCTACAGTCCATGGGATCGCGAAGGGTCGGACATGATTGAGCACAGCACAAGATGGGAGGGCATATTTGATGAACAACTCCTTTCTAGAGGAAGTTGCATTTACCAATATGAATTCTGAGTTCTTTGCTCACTAAGTAGAGGAGAATGTCAGTTCTGTAGTCCCCATTTTTAGTAAGTGTTTCTTTCATTGAAAGCCAAGTCCTAAGTAATTTACAACCACCCCCTGAAAATATCATTGTTGCCAGCTGTCCCTTCATTCCAGGAGTGGTTTTATGGAGAAATAAAAGTGTTCGTGGAATCTCAAGTGTCTCCATTGTGGTACCTTTTTAGCTCTTTGATTGCAGTGTCCATAAATACGAACTCATAATGTCCATAAGTATGTGAGCCACACCCATGCCCTTGGCATACAGTGGCTGAGGCCCGCTATCTTGGTCTAGGACAGCTTCCCCATTTCTCCCGGTGAGAGCAAGTGGCTGTGCGCACATGAGGACCACCTGTCCTGCTCTGCCTGACTGATTTCCTCTCTGCTTCTCGGCTCCATCTCTTACACTTGAGAGTTTAACCAGGACTCTCCTGGCCCTTGACTCTAGGCCTCATATTCATGGCACTAGTTTCAGAAAAAGGTACTTGCAAGGCTGGAGGAAGCACACGTGGGGGCCAGGACTGCACCTTGGCATCTTCAGGATCTGGTCCAGTCCAGACCAAGAACTTAGCCAATTGCTTGGGGTGGTTGTAGCAAAAGTGGCCCAGAGCTGGCACCCAGCTATGAAACGAAGGTCAGCTCTTTTGTCGCTTGACAGAGAGGAAACATGATTGTAAAAGTGCTTTCTTTCCAGCAGCTAAAACCCATTCTCTGTGCTAACTCTAACATGGAGGTCATGAGAAAGAGAATTTTAATGGACTAGCAATTACTACAAATGATGACTCTGAAATGTTATCTTATAAATTTTACCAAACCAATGTGCCAAGGAGCATAGGCCTGTAAATGCAGGTGATTAGAGTCACCTTCTATTATGTTTCTTTGTCAGTTGCTAACAAATTGTGCCATGTGTACTCACTATCTTTACTTGTTTACTCAGTCCTTCTTTTATGCATTCATTCATTCATTCAGCAAACTGTTATTAGCATCTAATGAGTCTAAGACTCTTGGATTTAGTCCAAGAGTCTTACTGGACTGAATCCAATAAGTCCTTGGATTCAGTTCAGTTCAGTTGCTCAGTCATGTCCGACTCTTTCCAACCCCATGAACCGCGGCACGCCAGGCCTCCCTGTCCATCACCAACTCCTGGAGTCCACCCAAACCCATGTCGATTGAGTCGGTGATGCCATCCAACCATCTCATCCTCTGTCATCCCCTTCGACTCCTGCCCTCAATCTTTCCCAGCATCAGGGTCTTTTCAAATGAGTCAGCTTTCGCATCAGGTGGCCAAAGTATTGGAGTTTCAGGTTCAACATCAGTCCTTCCAGTGAACACCCAGGACTGATCTCCTTTAGGATAAACTGGTTGGATCTCCTTGCAGTCCAAGGGACTCTTAAGAGTCTTCTCCAGCACCACAGTTCAAAAGCATCAATTCTTTGGCGCTCAGCCTTCTTTATAGTTCAACTCTCACATTGGAAAAACCATAGCGTTGACTAGACAGACCTTTGTTGACAAAGTAATGACTCTGCTTTTTAATATGCTATCTAGGTTGGTCATAACTTTCCTTTCAAGGAGTAAGCATCTTAATTTCATGGCTGCAATCACCATCTGCAGTGATCTTGGAGCCCCAAAAAAATAAAGTATGACACTGTTTCCACTGTTTCCCATCTATTTCCCATGAAGTGATGGGACCGGATGCTATGATCTTCGTTTTCTGAATGTTGAGCTTTAAGCCAACTTTTTCACTCTCTTCTTTCACTCTCATCAAGAGGCTCTTTAGTTCTTCGTCACTTTCTGCCATAAGGGTGGTGTCATCTGCATATCTGAGGTTATTGATATTTCTCCCAGCAATCTTGATTCCAGCTTGTGTTTCTTCCAGTCCAGTGTTTCTCATGATGTACTCTGCATATAAGTTAAATAAGCATCGTAACAATATACAGCCTTGACGTACTCCTTTTCCTATTTGGAACCAGTCTGTTGTTCCATGTCCAGTTCTAACTTGCTGCTTTCTGACCTGCATACAGGTTTCTCAAGAGGCAGGTCAGGTGGTCTGGTATTCCCATCTCTTGAAGAGTTTTCCACAGTTTCTTGTGATCCACACAGTCAAAGGCTTTGGCATAGTCAATAAAGCAGAAATAGATGTTTTTCTGGAACTCTCTTGCTTTTTCCATGATTCAGCGGATGTTGACAATTTGATCTCTGGTTCCTCTGCCTTTTCTAAAACCAGCTTGAACATCTAGAAGTCCATGGTTCATGTATTGGTGAAGCCTGGCTTGGAGAATTTTGAGCATTACTTTACTAGCATGTGAGATGAGTGCAATCGTGTGGTAGTTTGAGCATTCTTTGGATTACAGTGGTGAATTACAGTCCAAAAAACAATCAATACTGTTATAGCATGAGGAAAAAATTAAGAGGGAGTTTGGGTCTTGAGTATCAGGGGACCAGACAACTTTTATTCTCAGGATGGATTGGCCTGGTGACTTTGGTTGTGGTGAGACATGCACAGAGTGGGGATACATTGGGAGGTGGAATTGATAAGCCAAATAGGCTAAAAAACTTCTACAGGATCTGGCCTGACTTACTAGATACTAACTGCCTTCAGGGAAGTGTTGCCTCAGCAATAAATAAAATATGATAAGGGAGGGTCAGGGGAGATTTTCAGTGTTCCAGGGACCCTGATTAATAACATCACTATAAATTCATTTGCTCTTCCTCCCTTCATCTGTCCCAGCTCTTTTCTTCATTCATTTCCACCAACATTTAATGAACATGAGCTACATCTTAGGTGGGGCTTCCCTGGTGGCTTAGTGGTAAAAAAAACCCATCGGCTAATGCAGTAGACATAGGTTCCATCCCTAGATTGGGAAGATTCCCTGGACAAGGAAATGGCAATCCGCTCCAGTATTCTTGCCTGGAAAAGCCTTGGGCAAAGGAGCCTGATGGGCTGCAGTCACAAAAGTCAGACACGACTTAGTGACTAAACGACATATATGTATATATGTACACACACCACATTTTCTTTATCCATTCATCTGCTAACTGGTTTTGTATCTGTGCTAATATAAATTATGCTACTATGAACACTGGGGTGCATGTTTCTTTTTGAATTAGTGTTTTTGTTTTCTTCAGAAAAATACCCAGAAGTGGAATTTCTGGATCATTTCGTAGTTCTAGTTTTAATTTTTTGAGGAACCTCCATACTGTTTTCCATAGTGGCTGCATTCACTTACATTCCTACCAACAGTGAATGAGGATTCTCTTCTCCACATTTTCACCAACAATTTGTTATTTGTTGTCTTTTTATAATAGCCATTCTGACAGAGGTGATAGCTCATGTTCTTCATTCCAAATTTCCAGTCGATATAATTTTCCTTTTCCTTGAATAACATTTCTTGTTGAAATATTTAGGCTAGTAATGTTTGTAAGAGAAATTATTTCTTTAAGGATTTTATCTTTATTGTTAGTTTTAATAATATGATAATGATGCTTTTTTTTGTTAATTTTGCTTGGTGTTCTAGTTGCTTGGACTTGTAGGTTTTCAAATTGGGAAACATTTGGCCAGTATTTCTTCAAATATTTTTTTCTGTCCCTTCCACCCCCTGTCCTGCCATGCACGTCCTTTTGGAACCCCATTTATGAGCACATTAGACCACTTGACATTGCCAAATGTTTTCTAATATGTGAAAACCAATTTTTAATATATTTTATTTGTTTTTCTAGTTGCTTAAGGTGGGAATATAGATTCTCTCCTTGTTATTCCATCATAGCCAGAAGCATATTGCCTTATCTCCATTTTTGAAAGAGTATTTTCCTCTAGGAATGGAATTCCTGGTTGATGGTTCTTTTTCTCCTTTGCCCCTTTAAAGATGTCTTCTGACTTACACAGTTTCTGATAAAAATCTTGCTATAATTCATATCTTTGATACTCTGTACTTAGCATAATTTTTCTCAGCTGCCTTCAAGATTTCCTTTTTATCTTTGGTTTTCACTAGTTTGAATACGTCATGTGTAGGCATTTGGGAAGGATTTGGGTAGGAGGAGTATTTATTCTGCTACAGTTCTTTAGGATTTTTGGATACATGATAGATGTCTTTGGACAATTTTCAATCATCTTTTCATATATTTATTATACTCTATTTTTCTTTCTTCTCCTTTTGAAATTCCAATTATACTCAGATTCATCTAGGCATGGCCTGACTAGGAATATCTTAGGAAAGGATTCAGGACAGGAAACCCATTCTTAAAATAGTCTATGATGTTTATAGAAGAAGAGGATCAGGGAATATCTAGGTGACTGTGCTATAATGGGACTTTCCTTGTTGAACAAATGACCTTTATGGAAAAGGGGGTCCTTTTTGGCCCAGTGACTGGAAATCAGCCTTTTTGTTTTTTTTTTTCCACTAAGTAAATTCAGAACTGATGGCTCAGTGTTCTTACTAAGCTATTCACCAGAGGAAGAGATTAAAATCTTCCAGGTCATCTATGTTATCTCCTTTTACACAACATGTCATTTTTACAATTTAACTATGTACTTGAGAGTCCCTTGGACTGCAAGGAGATCCAACCAGTCCTTTCTAAAGGAGATCAGTCCTGGGTGTTCACTGGAAGGAATGATGCTGAAGCTGAAACTCCAGTACTTTGGCCACCTCATGCGAAGAGTTGACTCATTGGAAAAGACTCTGATGCTGGGAGGGATTGGGGGCAGGAGGAGAAGGGGATGACAGAGGATGAGATGGCTGGATGGCATCACTGACTCGATGGATGTGAGTTTGAGTGAACTCCGGGAGCTCGTGATGGAGAGGGAGGCCTGGCGTGCTGCAGTTCATGGGGTTGCAAAGAGTCAGACACGACTGAGCGACTGAACTGAACTGAACTGAACTGATATACTTACAGAACATTCTATATAGTTAATATAGAGTCACCTCATTATCTTTCCAAGGCTGCATTGTGTGCTATTGAATAGAGGTAAGCTAATTTATCCAACCTATACTGATTGACATTTAGAATGTTTTCAACCTATTGCTGGTACATCAAATGTCTCAATTAACATTTTTGAACCTGTATATTCTATATGTTTAGGCAAGAATAGTTGGAAGCTTTTGTTGTCATTATTGTAATTTTTTCTTTTTTTCAGAATCCAGTTATACCTGACTGAGCCCATTATGTCCCTTAATTCACAGCATGGCATTATGTCCACATTTATTTTTAAATTTTTATTACTTTTCGCTTGTCACCATTTTCATTACCAGTATTTTTACCACAGGCATCGACTCTCTTGTGTATCACGTGTATCCTTTCTACCCACCTTTCATTTCTATCATTGGTATCTCCAAATATTTAATGTTGTTTGGGGGTATATTTATATTTAGTTTATCCTTTAAATTCATTCCTTTTCTAATTTTAAATACATTGTATTTTTGGAATCATTCCACATTGCTCTGTGTATATCCAGTTCACTTACACTGACCACTGTATAGAATTCAAACGTATGCTACCTATAGTGGTAGGAAAACTTCTGGCAGCAGAAGGTATACTCAGACTGAATATACTTTCACATTTTGGAGAGGTTGTGCTGAGGCATTGTTTAAATGGTTGTGGTTGCTCCTTGGAAGAAAAGTTATGACTAACCTAGGTAGCATATTCAAAAGCAGAGACATTACTCTGCCAACAAAGGTTCATCTAGTCAAGGGTATGGTTTTTCCTGTGGTCATGTATGGATGTGAGAGTTGGACTGTGAAGAAGGCTGAGCGCCGAAGAATTGATGCTTTTGAACTGTGGTGTTGGAGAAAACTCTTGGGAGTCCCTTGGACTGCAAGGAGATCCAACCAGTCCATTGTGAAGGAGATCAGCCCTGGAATTTCTTTGGAAGGAATGATGCTAAAGCTGAAACTCCAGTACTTTGGCCACCTCATGCGAAGAGTTGACTCATTGGAAAAGACTCTGATGCTGGGAGGGATTGGGGGCAGGAGGAGAAGGGGACGACAGAGGATGAGATGGCTGGATGGCATCACTGACTCGATGGACGTGAGTCTGAATGAACTCCGGGAGATGGTGATAGACAGGGAGGACTGGCGTGCTGTGATTCATGGGGTCACAAGGAGTCGGACACGACTGAGCGACGGAAATGAACTGCTCTTCAGTGACAACCGTGTAAGAGTGTTTCTGTCTGCCTCCATCTTTACCAACAAGAGGAACCATCAGATGTTTTAGCTTTTGCTAGTTTGCTAAATGAAAATGACATTTTGTTGTCTTTTCAGTTTGCATTTACATAACGATCACTGGACATGGACATACATTCCTGTTTGCCAGTCACTTGTATTTCTTTTTTATTATAAAAGAAATATAATGTCTTGTTCCAACGTATAGCCTTCTAATGTTCTCAGCTTAACAGTACAAAAATATGAGAATTTCCAACTTGAAACTTAGGTGATGATGAAATCTGAAGTCATCAGTGGGTGTTAATGATTTATCTGCTTTAGAAAGGCTGCGACTTGCTCAGTGATGTTGAGCAAGCTGAAAACTTGTGTGCATCATGGTTCCTGGGGCTGATAAAATAATTGTTTGGTGGGCTGCATGGTCGAATTGTAGTCTATGGGCATGAAATTAAGTTAACCAGTATGTTTAACCAAAAGTTACTGAGATTCTGTTTTAGCTTAATTGTGATGTGGGCTGGCAGCTCCTCCTCATTTCAAAACTCACAGGCTTTTGTATTTCCATACAAATTGTGAAATTATTTGTTCTAGCTCTGTGAAGAATACTGTTGGTAGCTTGATAGGGATTGCATTGAATCTATAAATTGCTTTGGGTAGTATACTCATTTTCACTATATTGATTCTTCCAATCCATGAACATGGTATATTTCCCCATCTATTAGTGTCCTCTTTGATTTCTTTCACCAGTGTTTTATAGTTTTCTATATATAGGTCTTTAGTTTCTTTAGGTAGATATATTCCTAAGTATTTTATTCTTTCCATTGCAATGGTGAATGGAATTGTTTCTTTAATTTCTCTTTCTGTTTTCTCATTATTAGTGTATAGGAATGCAAGGGATTTCTGTGTGTTGATTTTATATCCTGCAACTTTACTATAGTCATTGATTAGCTCTAGTAATTTTCTGGTGGAGTCTTTAGGGTTTTCTATGTAGAGGATCATGTCATCTGCAAATAGTGAGAGTTTTACTTCTTCTTTTCCAATTTGGATTCCTTTTATTTCTTTTTCTGCTCTGATTGCTGTGGCCAAAACTTCCAAAACTATGTTGAATAGTAATGGTGAAAGTGGGCACCCTTGTCTTGTTTCTGACTTTAGAGGAAATGCTTTCAATTTTTCACCATTGAGGATAATGTTTGCTGTGGGTTTGTCATATATAGCTTTTATTATGTTGAGGTATGTTCCTTCTATTCCTGCTTTCTGGAGAGTTATCATAAATGGGTGTTGAATTTTGTCAAAGGCTTTCTCTGCATCTATTTAGATAATCATATGGTTTTTATTTTTCAATTTGTTAATGTGGTATATTACATTGATTTGCGGATATTGAAGAATCCTTGCATCCCTGGGATAAAGCCCACTTGGTCATGGTGTATGATCTTTTTAATGTGTTGTTGGATTCTGATTGCTAGAATTTTGTTAAGGATTTTTGCATCTATGTTCATCAGTGATATTGGCCTGTAGTTTTCTTTTTTTGTGGCATCTTTGTCAGGTTTTGGTATTAGGGTGATGGTGGCCTCATAGAATGAGTTTGGAAGTTTACCTTCCTCTGCAATTTTCTGGAAGAGTTTGAGCAAGATAGGTGTTAGCTCTTCTCTAAATTTTTGGTAGAATTCAGCTGTGAAGCCATCTGGACCTGGGCTTTTGTTTGCTGGAAGATTTTTGATTACAGTTTCAATTTCCGTGCTTGTGATGGGTCTGTTAAGATTTTCTATTTCTTCCTGGTCTAGTTTTGGAAAGTTGTACTTTTCTAAGAAATTTGTCCATTTCTTCTTCGTTGTCCATTTTATTGGCATATAATTGTTGATAGTAGTCTCTTATGATCCTTTGTATTTCTGTGTTGTCTGTTGTGATCTCTCCATTTTCATTTCTAATTTTATTGATTTGATTTTTCTCCCTTTGTTTCTTGATGAGTCTGGCTAATGGTTTGTCAATTTTATTTATCCTTTCAAAGAACCAGCTTTTGGATTTGTTGATTTTTGCTATGGTCTCTTTTGTTTCTTTTGCATTTATTTCTGCTCTAATTTTTAAGATTTCTTTCCTTCTACTAACCCTGGGGTTCTTCATTTCACAATTTGTATGGAAATACAAAAAACCTCGAATAGCCAAAGCGATCTTGAGAAAGAAGAATGGAACTGGAGGAATCAACCTACCTGACTTCAGGCTCTACTACAAAGCCACAGTTATCAAGACAGTATGGTACTGGCACAAAGACAGAAATATAGATCAATGGAACAAAATAGGAAGCCCAGAGATAAATCCACGCACATATGGACACCTTATCTTTGACAAAGGAGGCAAGAATATACAATGGATTAAAGACAATCTCTTTAACAAGTGGTGCTGGGAAATCTGGTCAACCACTTGTAAAAGAGTGAAACTAGAACACTTTCTAACACCATACACAGAAATAAACTCAAAATGGATTAAAGATCTCAACGTAAGACCAGAAACTATAAAACTCCTAGAGGAGAACATAGGCAAAACACTCTCTGACGTACATCACAGCAGGATCCTCTATGATCCACCTCCCAGAATAATGGAAATAGAAGCAAAAATAAACAAATGGGACCTAGTTAACCTTAAAAGCTTCTGCACATCAAAGGAAACTATTAGCAAGGTGAAAAGACAGTCTTCAGAATGGGAGAAAATAATAGAAAATGAAGCAACTGACAAATAACTAATCTCAAAAATATACAAGCAACTCCTACAGCTCAACTCCAGAAAAATAAATGACCCAATCAAAAAATGGGCCAAAGAACTAAAGAGACATTTCTCCAAAGAAGACATCCAGATGGCTAACAAACACATGAAAAGATGCTCAACATCACTCATTATCAGAGAAATGCAAATCAAAACCACTAAGAGGTACCATTTCACGCCAGTCAGAATGGCTGTGATCCAAAAGTCTACAAGCAATAAATGCTGGAGAGGGTGTGGAGAAAAGGGAACCCTCTTACACTGTTGGTGGGAATGCAAACTAGTACAGCCACTATGGAGAACAGTGTGGAGATTCCTTAAAAAACTGGAAATAGAACTGCCTTATGATCCAGCAATCCCACTGCTGGGCATACACACTGAGGAAACCAGAAGGGAAAGAGACACGTGTACCCCAATGTTCATTGCAGCACTGTTTATAATAGCCAGGACATGGAAGCAACCTAGATGTCCATCAGCAGATGAATGGATAAGAAAGCAGTGGTACATATACACAATGGAGTATTACTCAGCCATTAAAAAGAATACATTTGAATCAGTTCTAATGAGGTGGATGAAACTGGAGCCTATTATACAGAGTGAAGTAAGCCAGAAGGAAAAACACCAATACAGTATAATAACGCATATATATGGAATTTAGAAAGATGGTAAAAATAACCCTGTGTACGAGACAGCAAAAGAGACACTGATGTATAGAACAGTCTTATGGACTCTGTGGGAGAGGGAGAGGGTGGGAAGATTTGGGAGAATGGCATTGAAACATGTAAAATATCATGTAAGAAACGAGTTGCCAGTCCAGGTTCAATGCACGATACTGGATGCTTGGGGCTAGAGCACTGGGACGACCCAGAGGGATGGTATGGGGAGGGAGGAGGGAGGAGGGTTCAGGATGGGGAACACATGTATACCTGTGGCGGATTCATTTTGATATTTGGCAAAACTAATACACTTATGTAAAGTTTAAAAAAAAAACAAAAAAACTCACAGGCATGCCCACTTCCTGTTCATCAGGCACGTTTAACTTTTTGTCTTGGAGCTTTGTGGAGAATGAGACACAAGACATGTCAAGGCACATCTGGTTCACTGGAAGGATTTCTCTCAGCTTCACCACCCCCGTCTACTGCCAGACTTCTCCCCACCTTTGGAAGCAGAGCCTCTTCCTTACAGGACAGGCCTCAGGCTTCCTTCCCCTTCTGTCAGTTCCTGTTGATTAGACCTAATAGTCCATTAAGGCTCTACCTCCTTCACTGACAAGTGGGCAGTTGCCTGATGTGACATCATCAAGAGTCCTTAAAACAGGCAAGGGAGGTGAGAGAGAGGGCAGTGTGGGGGGAGACCAAGGGAGGTGGGCCCATCAGTGTCACGTAGCATCTGTTATGAAGAGATTGAATTAGACCCTCATTCTTGATGGGAGCTGATGTTCTGTCCTGCTGGTCTCTTAGAAGAGCTGGATCTGGCTTCACCCTATGGGCAGACCCTGGAGCCAGCACAGGACCTGCTTAGCCTCAGTGGCCATGGTTAGCGTAACGAGGGGCAAGCTGTGCCATATAATTCACTGCTATGGTAGAGGGCCTTCGCTCTGCTGAGTACCTGGATGGAACTGGGTGTGCGAGTTTAATGTGCAGCTGGTAATCCTGGAGGGAGAGAAGAAGTCATGTATCTGGGGCCTTCTTGGGAGAACACAAAGAGAGAAATACTTGGTGGGCCATGGCTGGGAAGGGTCTTTGGAGAAGAGAGTGTGTATTGGGATTTGAAGTTGGCAGTGGTGTGTGAGCTGAGGTAAATGCCCTTCTCACACTCTCAATAAGGTCACACGCTCAGGAAGGTGTATTTGAGAGAGGCTGTGGGAAGAACCAGTGTGGTCATAATAATGGTCAGAATGGTATTTGGTGGGGGAAGTGTCTGATATGTGCCAGGAACTATGCATTTGATGGATAATCCCATGTAATCTACATAATGTTCCCATAAGATATTTTTATCCCCAGTGTACTTCATGATCATACTTTTATATTATGACAATACTACTCTTGCAATAGCCCCAATAAATTGTTTTTTCCTCTGCTTCAGTTCAGTTCGGCTCAGTCGTGTCTGACTCTTTGCAACCCCATGAACTGCAGCACGCCAGGCCTCCCTGTCCATCACCAACTCCCAGAGTTCACCCAAACCCATGTCCATCGAGTCGGTGATGCCATCCAGCCATCTCATCCTCTGTCGTCCCCTTCTCCTCCTGCCCTCAATCTTTCCCAGCATCAGGGTCTTTTCCAATGAGTCAGCTCTTCGCATCAGGTGGCCAAAGTATTGGAGTTTCAGGTTCAACATCAGTCCTTCCAATGAACACCCAGGACTGATCTCCTTTAGGATGGACTGGTTGGATCTCCTTGCAGCCAGGACTAATTTATTTTGCAAAGAACAATAACCTGTTCAACTTATCTAAGAAAAGGTGGTTTCTCAGTAGGTTACAAGAGAGTATCATGAAAAACAAAAGCAGGTCATTGAGTTGGGTGTCATAAGTAGAAAGGCATTGGACCACTTCTTCCTTTCAATTCTTGGGTATGATTTCTATGATAATCTGTTTCTTCTCCAGTCTTTCTCTGAAGATGAGTTTCCAATGATTAACTTTCCAGCTTGCACCTTGCTGAAAATGTATCCTAAGTCCCAGGCTGTCAACTGCAGGCTTATCAACACCACCCTCCCCTCCCCACCCCCAGGCTTATCAACACCCCCCCACCCCCACCCCCGTACCTCCCAACTCCCACCCCCACCCCCCCATTGCGCCCCCACCTGGAGATTTTGTGTCTCTGGTTCTAGTTCTAATAGCAAATAATATGATAGACTTATCAAGGGTCAGATGGCTATATCTCAACCAATCATCTATGGCCAGAAGTGAATCCTTTGGGATGGCATTGTTCCAGCTGGAGCTAAAAGGATGCCCCCATGATATGTCTTCTACAATGCCCACTGACAGAAGGCAAGCCAGAGGCTCAGAGATGGAAACACTTCGACTCTGAGGAATAGGTAATAAAGTAGTTAATCAAGGGCTCTGACAGTGGGGACCAGTGGTAAAGATCTGGCTATGGATACTTCATGTTTATTATCTAGCTGTCTCCTACTTCACTTTCGGGTGATGGCTTTGGATGATGTGATGGATGTTATTTGTTTAGAAACAAATAATCCTAGAATTTTACATTAGAAAACATTGTTTACCAGGACTCTTAACTATTTGGTTAACAAATAACTGAACCTAGATCACAATGGGTTCAGACCAAAGGTTCATTACAGGACCCCAGGATCCTCTGAAGTACCCCAACTCTGAGGCCTCAAATCAGGCCCTCCAAGCACAGTCTTATTTATTTTGTGGCTGTTCCCTTCATTGCTTCCTGTATCCAGTGCATTCTTTCAAGGCCATCTCCCCTCTGCCTAGCTTCACCTTCCCCTTCTGGCTGCAAAACTCTTAGTCATCCTTCAAAACCCAGGTCAGATGTTACCAGCCACTCCATGAATTTGATGACTGGCCAACTGACTCCATTCAAAGCTCATTGCTTTTTTTTCAGGGTCCCAAATCACTTATTCACATTCTAGCACAAGACTCACTGCACTATGTCAATAGTGTGGTGTATGTATGCATATGTTTTAATAACATATGTGAAGAGATGGTAAGGCTTTCCAAATCTCTACTTTTCCTCTTTTTCCTGGTCACATATTTTCCAGTCCCCTTTAAGTCAGGTGGGGCCATATGACTGAGTTCTTGTCCTATTTAATTGTTGCATTTTCAGGCCTCACCACACCCCCCTTCGCTAGCCAAGCATCCTGAACAATCCTTCTCTGTGGCCAGCTGTAGAGGATCTGAATGAGCATGCCAAGGCCCTGGAAGATGGTTGAGCTACGCTATGGAAGGATACTGAATCCCTGAATTGTGGCATGGAACAGAGCGCCACTCAGCTCTCAGCCCACATGGAAAATATTGTGAGTGAGAAAGAAGCCTGCATCACCTCAAAACAACCCTTGATTATTATCTTTTATTGCATAACAAACCATCTCAAAACTTAGTGGTTAAAACAACAGCTGTGTTTGTGCCGTGCTGTGCTTAGTCACTCGGTCATGTCTGACTCTTTGTGACCCCACAGACTGTAGCCCGCCAGGCTCCTCTGTCCTTGGGGATTCACCAGGCAAGAGTACCGGAGTGGGTAGCCTATCCCTTCTCCAGGGGATCTTCCCGACCCAGGAATTGAACTGGGGTCTCCTGCATTGCGGGACGGCGGAGCCTGGTGGGCTGCCGTTTATGGGGGCGCACAGAGTCAGACACGACTTAGCAGCAGCAGCAGCAGCTCCTGCATTGCAGGCAGATTCTTTACCAGCTGGGCCTCCAGGGAACCCCCAGCTATGTTTAATTGCACACAGTTCTGCATATGGGTTGGTCTTGGGGCTGCTACACTTGCAACTGGCATGCTCAGCTGGTGGGATGACTGGGGGCTGGGTTCATTTGGAACACTAAGACGAGGGGCTTCTTTCTTTCTCCATGTAGCATCAAGACCTCTCTCTTTCCTCATGGCCTCTCCTGTGGTTTTTCATTGGTCACTCCAACAGCATAGCTTTACTTCTCTGGAGCTTAGGGCTCCCAAGAGTGGAAAACTGGAACCCGCCAGAACTTCCTAAGGCTTAGGCTCGAAATGGATCCAGCATCACTTCTGCTGCACGCTCTGGATGAGGGCGAGTCACAGAGTCAGCCCAATTTGAGGGGAGAAGCCTATATCTTGTGTGTGAATAGCAAGATATGTAGTCTATTGGGGGTCCCTCGTGTGACAGAATGCCACAGCCCCTGAAACAAAGTGACTACCTGTGCCCACAGATCAACACCAAAAGCTCAGTGTTTCCCAGACAGTCAGTCTCTTACTTTCTGCACAGTTTTTGCACTTTCTGGGTACTAGCTCTAATATTACTTATTTAATGTTTCTTTACATCAATTAACTTAAAAAATATAGGTAATGTCACCAAAAAATACAATTTTGTATTACTACCATAAAGAACTGAAAGTGCAATTACATTTTTCTTCAATTCTGTTAAAATAAATATATAACGATTTTCCAAAAAATTCATCAACGAACCCTCTACAGTCTTCTTGAAATCATCATAGATGGGTCTAGCCCCCGGTTAAGAGGTGTTAGAGATGGCCCTTGAATTTGGTTGAACTAATTTTATGGAGTTTAAACTTCCTTCTCTATAATTTACACCCATTAGACTACTTTATCTAAACCCAATCTGATCCTCCTCTGTCTGACTGCTCTTGGATATTTGAAGAATTCTCAAAGAAATGCTCCGAATGTTCTAGCTCCTTCAACATCTCCGGTTTCCTTGAAGCAGCGCACTGCTGAACAAAAAGCAACCCAGCCGAGTGCATGCACCAGTCTGAAGTACAAAAGACTACCCTGAAACTCTGTACATCTGCCCTGTGCGTCGGTTGAGATCCCAGGAGCAAGGCAGTGGTAGGCAGATGTGACGGAATGTCTTTTCTTGGTGATGATGAGGGCCAGTGTGCTCTGCTCAAGACGGGCTGTATTTCAACAGTCACTGCAGGGACCTACCTCGCCTCGGCTTCTGTGCCTCAGGGCTCAGAGACGCGGCTCCAGAAGTCACATCCCTACAGAGGTCTGACTCCAGTGGTGCCCACTTTGTGGCGCTGTTCAGATGAGACTAGAGGGTCTCCATCTCTTCCCTCCTTCTCTCTCCCCTCCTTTCACCACCAAGTCGCCACCTTTCCTTACCTTCTCTCCATCAGAGTACACCTACCACGGTTTTCTTAGGGGTGGAGTGGCCCATGCCTCTGCTCTCTTACCACTGCAGGAATGGATCTGGCTTGGTTGGAACGTTCTAGAAAGGACACCCCTGGACATTAAGGAGTTGGGATATTTTCTAAGTAGAAGGGCATTATTAAACAGCTATGGACTTGCCTCCCTTTCTGCTTCCAACAGGAACGTAATTTGATTTTTAAACTCTATTTCAGGGACCTTGGAAGTCTGGCTGGGAAAGGTACAGGAAAATCCACCCCCCACCAACAGAAGATTCTTGGGGTTCTATGGTTAAGACTCTGTGAGGCCCAAATAACACCTCATTCTTTCAGGGGTGCTACCTACAGGGAGGTCCCCAGGGGAACTAGACCTCACCAGACGCCTAGCGGGCCCCACCAACGGCACGCAGCAGGCAGCACCGGGGACGCGTCCTGGCCCCACTGCTGGCAGGCGTGTGGCTTTGGGGAAGTGGTTTCTCTTCCAGTGGCCTCACTGCGACTGGGTGAGGCTGACCTCGGCAGTCGTGTGCTTTCTGTGCTGAAATGCAGGGGTTCTCAAAGTTTATTTGGCTTCAGAATCTTCTTCTACACTTTGTACAAATGCAGATTCCTGGGACCCACACCACTTTTAATTTCATGATGTTGGGGTCAATCTGCCTGTCAAAGAACTCCTGGTCTTGGGAGAGATGGTCCCAGGCCAGATTTGGAGAAATTTCAGTGGTCACCTGATGCAAAGAGCCAACTTATTGGAAAAGACCCTGATGCTGGGAAAGAGTGAAGGCAGGAGGAGGAGGGATGAGGATGCGATCGTTAGCTAGCATCACTGACTCAGTGGACACACATCTGAGAAAACCCCGAGAGAGAGTGAAGAACAGAGGAGCCTGGCGTACTGCGGTTCATGGGGTCATAAGGCATTGGGTACGACTTAACACATATATGTGGAATCTAGAAAAATGGTATAGATGAACTTATATGCAAAGCAGAAATAGAGACACAGATGTAGAGACACAAACTTATGGATACCAAGAGGGTAAGAGGGCGTGGGGTGGATTGGAATTGACATATATGCGTTCTATCTATATAATAGAGAAACTAATGAGAATTGACCATATAGCACAGGGAACTCTATTCAGTACTCTGGTGACATAAATGGGAAGGAAATCCAAAAAAGAGGGGATTTATGTATACGTGTAGCTAATTCCCAGGTGGCTCGGTGGTAAAGAATCTGCCTGCCACCGTAGGAGATGTAAGAGATGCTGGTTTGATCCCTGGATCGGAAAGATCACCTGGAGGAGGGCACGACTACCCACTCCAGTATTCTTGCCTGGAGAATCCCATGCACAGAGGAGCCTGGCGGGCTGCAGTCCATGGGGTCACACAGAGTTGAACACGACTGAAGCGACTTAGCAGAATAGCTGATTGACTTTGCAGAACAGCAGAAACTAACAAAATGTTGTAAAGCAACTATACTCCAATAAAAAAAGATTAATTAATTAAAAAAAGAGAATCTTCATCTACCAAATTGAGAGGACAATAAAAAAAAATAATGCAATAAAGAAGATTTTAAAAGAAGAAGAAAGGGGAGAGGACAAGGGCACAGCTCACAATGTCTGGCTTGGGGTAGCCCCACCTGGAAGGATGAGACAAGCAGATCTGTGTGTTGCTTGTGCCCTCTGGTGGCCAAATGTGGAATCACCAGCACATCCCTCTGAGAAACCTTGGTTCTTGGTTCACTTGAAGCATCGTTAATGACTACAAGGACCATTTGTGACTAGTAGGAAATGGATTTTGATCAGTGCTACCTCTTGGTGCAGGTAGCTGGGTGAGGTGGAAAGCTCAGGAACTTTGGAGTCAATGATATGTGAATTCAAACTGTTTTCCCATCACATCTATTTGTACAGGCCATTTGCTTTCCTGAGTATTGTTTTCCTGGTCTGCAAAATCAGCATAACGGAGGGGGAATATTCCACCCCTGAGAGGCCTTAACCTTGAACTTATTCTCTGCCTCCCTCTTTGACTCTGAGTTTTTGCCCTTTCTTCCTCTGATGCCAAAAGCTTGGCCTCCTGTGATGGTGCTGGTGCTGGATCAAATCTTGGAAGCAGAGTTTTGGGTGAAGTAGAAACTTGGCACCTTTGGGTGCCAGGCAAAGGAGGACACAGCAGGATTGTGCCCTCAAAAGCAGTGTGTCTCAACCCTGGGGGATTTGGTGAGGAGTTTTATAACAATGGTTCAGAGGTGGGTTGCTGATAAGGATCAGGGTGTGTGTATGTGTGCATTTCTTTAATTTGGCCTCAGGGGGTCTCTTGATGAGCTTCTGTGGTTTTCAAGGCTATCAAACTGTGACCTTCTCTTCGGAGTGAAGAATGCTTTATCAAGTAATTAACATCTTCCATTTGTTGGGGGTTCTGCTTTCTTCTCTCTGTTGCCCTGAACTTAGTTCTGCAGAAGAGCTTAAAGATATTGTCCATTGGGTATCCCTTGAGGGAAAACCAGGACCCTTCCCCAAGGCTTCAGTATTGTTTCTGGCCTGCTCCTCCCTGTCTCTGCATCCCCACCCTTCCCTGAGGAACAACTGTCTGAATCTACCCTTTGGAACTTGGGGAATGTCACGGAGGCTGAAGTTTATTTCCTATAAATAAGAACTGCAGGACACAGGAAGGCTTTTGTGCCCAGGAGCCCCAGAGGGCCTGGCTTGGTTTCTCTCCCACCCACTGTTTGGGACTCACCTTTGTTCTGGGAGTCTTAGATAGAGAAGGACCCTCCCAGAAGTGCCTGAGAAGACTGAGGGTCACAGTGACAGCAATGGTTGGTCTTCCTTCAGACAGACACTGGCCCCTGTGCAGCCCTGATCAGGCCTCCATGAGGCCCCCTGACCTTGTCCCAGTGGTGGAGGGGGTGTCCCATCCCTGCCCCTGCCCGCCCCCCCCCCCAGTTGCTGTCCTGATGAATCCCCTCTTCCCTTCAGCCCATGCAGTGGCTTCTGTAGGGAGAACTGGAAAATTTTATTTCCAAGTGCGCATCACAATTGTTCTGCTTTATATAATCACTGGCTTTTGAACTTAGAAGACAGAAACCTGTGCTTTTGTTCTCTGATCTCACAATGACTGCCGCCACCTGAAGCACAGAGTGACTCCCGGGAAGCTGTCGGGCTTGCTGTGTGCACAGCCCTCAAGGTGAGAGGTATCCCAAGTGCAGAGATCAGTAACAGCACGTCACCTGGTCCCTGAAGTCTTGTCACACTCATGCTGATGAAAATGCCACCTCCCAGAGGCACTCTGAGGGCACTTGGGACTTTACAAGGAACATGGCCGGTACAGAAGGTGGTACTCTTTCCCTTTCCTTAAAAAGTAACTTGTTTGATGCACATTTTGTTTTTTACTTCAAAAGAAAGTTTCTTTGGCTATTTTGTATTTTGGGCAAATGCAGAAAGGCATGGAAGACACCGGAGGCCATTAACAAACTGGAAATGTTATCCAGGGAGCATCTGCAATAAACCAGGCACTGTCCCAGGAGGAGGGGAAGCAGTGGGAAAGGAAAGAGTCATCCCTGCACCATGGAGCTCTCAGTCATCCCTGCAACCATGGAGCTCTCAGTCCAGGCGGGGAGTCCACACAGGCACAAGTAAACACCTGAAATGAGAGGTGGGGAAGGTGCTGTGAAGAACAGCCAAAGAGGGCTGGGCCAGCAGGGAGTGAGCGACAACCTCTCTCATAAGATGACCCATGAGCTGAGGTCTATGCAGAGCGAGGGGTCAGGAACAGTCCAAATCTTTGCTGTCCAGGCGTCCAGCTGTCCAGCTTAGTCCCTGGCGATGGGTTGCTTGGTTCATTTAGGTTCTCGTCAGCTGCAGCCACCTGGCAAGGAGCCCTGCCATGGGCCTGGCACTCTGCAAGGTCCTGGCTCTACGAGGTCCCAGCCGTGATGCTGGCTTCCCATGCTCTTGTTGGCAGAAGAGGTCAAGGGCATTTGGAGATGTGTGAGGAGCCGGCGTGGAGTGACGCCCAGCCAGCCGGGTTCGCAGAGGATGGCTCTGCGCGTCCAGCTCCTTCTTGCTGGCAGCTCCTCAGCCTGGGAGTCTCTCTGCGCTCACTCTGGGTTTCCCACAGCTGGCTCCTTCACATCCTTCAGATCTTAGCCTGGATGTCACTTCCCTGGACGAGCTAGTCTCAGCCAGCCTTGCTGCACTCTCTGCTGCATCACCTGTTTGGCTTCCCTGGCTGCTCTCAGGGACCCAGAGAAGCTGCACGTGGGTGTCAGTCCCAAGGGTTTGTCTGTCCCGGTTCCCCTGATCCCCAGCCCACGGGGCCACCTGTGACGCACGCACACTCACAACACAGATGTGTGGAGCGAAGGAATATCTTCACCCTGCACATTCTCAGGGCACCTTAGATTTCTGTTCCCTTCTATAATCTCTCTCTCTCTTTGGGTTCCTTAAACAGTCAACCATAACTATATATGGCAAAACGGAAACATTTGAATAAATAAATCTCCTACTTGAAACATTTATTTGAGGACCTTCAGTCCTCTTCAGCACACAGCCCTGCTGTCCCTTGGGTTATCTGCCAATTTATAATCCTCATGTGTTTGGTGAACATCCTTTCAGCAGCTCCCCAGACCCTGCCTTGTTACGAATGGTTCATAAATACATGAATAATTCTAAATGAATATGTAATATTCAAGATACCAGTGCTTGTACCTTCTCTGTGTGAGTGACTGTTTATACTGTGTGTGGGATGGGTTAGTATCCAATTTATCCTATCAGATCACCTCAGTCAGTGAGTCAGTTCAGTCGCTCAGTTGTGTCTGACTCTTTGCAACCCCATGAATCGCAGCATGCCAGGCCTCCCTGTCCATCACCAACTCCCAGAGTTCACTCAGACTCATGTCCATTGAGTCGGTGATGCCATCCAACCATCTCATCCTCTGTCGTCCCCTTCTCCTCGTGCCCCCAATCCCTCCCAGAATCAGGGTCTTTTCCAATGAGTCAGTTCTTCGCATGAGGTGGCCAAAGTACTGGAGTTTCAACTTCAGCATCACTCCTTCCAATGAACACTCAGGACTGATTTTCTTTAGGATGGACTGCTTGGATCTCCTTACAGTCCAAGGGACTCTCAAGAGTCTTCTCCAACACCACAGTTCAAAAGCATCAATTCTTCAATGCTCAGCTGTCTTCACAGTCCAACTCTCACATCCATACATGACCACTGGAAAAACCATAGCCTTGACTAGATGGACCTTTGTTGGCAAAATAATGTCTCTGCTTTTGAATATGCTATCTAGGTTGGTCATAACTTTCCTTCCAAGGAGTAAGCATCTTTTAATTTCATGGCTGCAGTCACCATCTGCAGTGATTCTGGAGCCCCCCAAAATAAAGTCTGACTGTTTCCACTGTTTCCCCATCTATTTCTCATGAAGTGATGGGACCAGATGCCATGATCTTAGTTTTCTGAATGTTGAGCTTTAAGCCAGCTTTTTCACTCTCCTCTTTCACTTTCATCAAGAGGCTTTTTAGTTCCTCTTCACTTTCTGCCATAAGGGTGGTGTCATCTGCATATCTGAGGTTATTGATATTTCTCCTGGCAATCTTGATTCCAGCTTGTGCTTCTTCCAGCCCAGCGTTTCTCATAATGTACTCTGCATATGAGTTAAATAAGCAGGGTGACAATATACAGCCTTGACATACTCCTTTTCTTATTTGGAACCAGTCTTTTGTTCCATGTCCAGTTCTAACTGTTGCTTCCTGACCTGCATATAGGTTTCTCAAGAGGCAGGTCAGATGGTCTGGTATTCCCATCTCTTTCAGAATTCTCCACAGTTTATTGTGATCCACACAATCAAAGGCTTTGGCATAGTCAATAAAGCAGAAATAGATGTTTTTCAGGAACTCTCTTGCTTTTTTGATGATCCAGCAGATGTTGACAATTTGATCTCTGGTTCCTCTGCCTTTTCTGAAACCAGCTCAGATCACCTAGGGAATGATTATTAAGATTTTTACCAATGGAAAAACTGAGGGTCAGAAAAGTGAAGCCAATTTGTTCAAGGACACACAGCAAGGGTTTAAATCATGTCTGTGCTCTGCACGACATCATTCAAGTCTGGTGGTGTTGTCGGGGACAGTTAATGTAGTCAGTCAGTTCAGTCACTCAGTCGTGTCTGATTCTTTGCAACCCCATGGACTGCAGCACACCAGGCCTCCCTGTCTATCACCAGCTCCCAGAGTTTACTCAAACTCATGTCCATTGAGTTGTTGATGCCAGTTACAATTAATGTAACCTGCTTCTAATTCTGAGCAGTGGGGTTTGCTCATATTTTGATGTTATAGACCAGTGCCCTCCAAAATGGACACTTGTAATTGGAGTGAATGGGGTGCATGAGATGATCTATTATAGTAAGCAAAAAAAAAAAAAAAAATCTATTATGCTATCAATTTCTATCTCTTTGTATTCCCTCCATAATTCTTAACATTATATATCTTCAAGAACATGCATAATTTACAAGTACTGGAGGGAAAAAGATATATAGTGAATGTTTGCATTTTTTTTGTTTGTTTAACAGATGTGGGTTATGTATGCAAAACATCTTGATGAGGATCTTATACACATAACAGCAGCTTAAGGCAATGATTAAAAAGAAAGGGAAGGCATCAGGAACAGGACATCTACTACAGAAAAAGCTTTGTGCATTTTTTAGTTTGTTCTCTGGGGTTTATCAGCAGAAGTCTTGACTTCTCTCTCCCAGATCGTGTTCTTAATGTGAGACTCACTGTGCAGCTCAGGAACTACACGTCCAGCTCTCAGGATGGGTACTCCCCCGTCTCCCCATGACAAGCCAGGCCACTCAGCAGAGAGATCCCTGGGCCAGGCATCAAGTCCTGGCGATCTCTAGACGTGTAATCTTGGACCTTCATTCATTCCTCACACCACAAGGTTTCCCCAGGATCCTAGTAGGTGCTGGAGCCCGGACTATGCAGGAGGAGCTCCAAGATAACACCACATGACCCAGTCCTCCAGAGCCGGATGCACAGAGACCATCACAAGTAATGTGACTGTGCAAGCATTCCAGGGGGACGATAAAGGCGACTCTGATGGGATTTTCTTGAGGGTTGGGCGTATTTCAGAGAAGACTTACAGAAAAGATATGCCTGAGCCTGGGTCTCGCAGGATGAACAGAAGGTCACCAGATGAACAGTAGGTGTGATGGTTTCTGTGCCAGCACACGAGGGCTTGGCATACTGAGGAGGGTTGGGGCGACACTAATCTCCCGTGTTGGATCACTGCCTGTGGAGGAAGTGGTTTCCGGAGGTACTTTGGAAAGTACCGGGCAGGGCCCAGATCACAGAGGACTCTGAATGTCAAAGGGCTTGACTATCGCTCTAAAGGCTGTGATGAGCCGTGGGAAGGGTAAAGTAGGAGAGTAGCCATTTAGGTCTAAACCATTTGTGCAATGATGTGGAAGGGGAGAGAAAGGGTTTGTTATACAAGCAGAGGCGATCCAAGGAGGCAAGACCAAAGTAGTTAGAGGGAAATGGGGCTGAGGGTAGTTATGGAGGAGGCGAAATTAGTGGGACTTCATGGCGCCCAGATTCATTAAGCAAGAGGGGCCCAGGTTGATTTCAAGGATGTGACTTGAGGGGTAGTAGTATTATCAACCAAGATAGGCACTGGGGAGAAAGACCTGATCTGTAGAAAATACTATTATATTTGAAAAAAAATATTCAAAAGGCAACTGGTGATGTGGGTCTGGACATCAGAGACAAGTCCTTGCTGGGGATGGGTGTCCTTGGGAGTCATTAGCTTAAAGAGGGTTTGGGGAATCCCAGGAATATCTAAGAGGACAAATAACCTTGGCTGATAGCATTTGCCGGTTGCAGCAAATGCTGCAATTGTTAAGAGCTTTGTAAATTGTAAGAGCTTTGTAAAATTGTAAATATTCCCACCATGATGGATCGCAAGCTACCAATGGATCACTGAATGCAGAGTTGGGTTTGATGCCTACTGTCTGCTCGTGTGAGCTGGGATGAGCCAGCTGGATGCATAACAACGGTCACACCTCCAAGTATGGTGAACTCTCTCATCTGCTGGAAGCCGTGGGATTTTTCTGCAGAGCTCATCCAGTGAATTGTGTGTGTCTCCTGTGCGTGCTTCCACATGATGCAATATCAGTAAATGGATATTGTTTTTGCTGCTTCACTGCAGAGTGTACAGACCCCTCCTGCTTCTTGGTGACCCCAGGCAGGCTCTGCTGGGTCTACAGGAATCTGGGAGCCACCTCCCAGGGAAGGCTTTTCCCCACCTACAGAGCCTCCAAAGTTCCCAGAGTTTCCAAGTGGCACTGACCCAATTTCAAGTTCTCCCATACCTTCTCCAGCACAGGGAAATCTACTTTTTGTTTCCATGTTGCTGAGGAAAAAGGTTGAAGCTCTTAACACAATATTAAAGTCATAGCAGCACAGCGTTTTTACCCCTTAGCCTTTTGTCTCTTTTAATCAAATTGTGTCAAATTCAAGAGGCCTTTTTCTGGGCTTTTCACTGTTACTTTGTCAAGCCTCCCTGTCTCATGTTTGCTTTTCTCCTCCTTTGAAAGTTACAGTTCCTCAGACACCCCTGCAGGCTTCAGCTGCTGTCATGGGGAGCAAGGCATCTGCTCTGCTCAGTAAGGCTCAGCAAATGAGGGTGATGGGAAGAGGAGGGGCTGGGATAGGGTGCTGTGGGGGGATGGGAGAGTGAATGAGGGGTGCTGCTAATCAGAGCAGAGGAGCCTCAGCTCTTCCCCATCAAAGGTCATGAAGCAGAGCAGAGGGAAGGGGCACTTGGGGACTGGAGAGCCCCGGAGTCAGTCCCTTTCTTTTCTCTGGCCTTGGACAACTGGTTTCATGGCTCTGAGCCTGTTTCCCAGTTTGCACAACTGAATACCTACTTCATGGGGGTGTTCTGAGGATGAGCAAAGGGCGCCGCAAAGCTCTGGGCTCAGTGTCTGGCATGTGGGATGTTCCTGTCAAGTGAAACTGAATATATAGCAAGTCACAAAGGCAGGCAGTAGCTGGGGGTCTCATCAGGGGCTCAGCAGTGTGGAGGGGATCTGAGAGGGGCTAGACTCAGGGTAAGTAGCCGTGGGTGACCACTCTGGGCCCCAAGTGACCAGGCTGTGAATGTGGGGAGGGAGGGGGACCCAGGTCCCAGGAGAACACACTTTTTGATGCTTGTTCATGGAAACAGCAAAAGCAGCCCCAGGGACTGAGTGACAGCTCAAAATGGGAATTGCTATGACTTCTCAGATGCCTCGTTTTTTGTTTCCCTAATTACAAAAGTATGTTCAGGTGTAGAAATCAGGGGGAATACAAAAAATAACAAAGAAAGAATTTACCTTAAAAGAGAGAAAAATGGTACTTGGACTTTTTATTCAATGTACACACATGTATATTTTTAAAAATATGTCTTTGGCTATATATTATATATGTAGCTGTAGTTTTTGTACAACAGGGACAGTTGTAGTTCCTGATTTTTTTTTTTTTACTTAATATTACATCAGCAAACATTTGTTCTTGTCGTTTCATAGTTGCTTTAAAAAATGTTTTTAGTTACTGTCCAATATTCTATTCTAAAACACTGTTGATTTATTTTTTTAGCTATTTCCCTTTTCCTCCACCTTTAAAAATAATGCTTAGAGGAGAATTCTTGTAGCTGAGACTTTGTCCCTACCTGAGATTAGTTCCTGCTATGGACTGAATGTTTGCATTTGCCCACCCTCCCCCACCCCCCTGCACCCCTTCTCAACTCAATGAAAATGAAAACCAAAGCAACTACAACAGGACCTTTGGAAATTAGGTCATGAGGGTGGAGCCCTCATGAATGGGATTAGTGCCCTTATAAGAAAAAGTATGAGAGAGCTTGCTTCTTATCTCTGCTATGCAAGGATATAGTAAAAAGACGACCAACTGAAAATCAGGAAGCAGGCCCCCACCGGACACCAAATCTGCCAGCACCTTGATCTTGGTCTTCCCAGTCTCCAGAACAGTGAGAAATCAAAGTGTGTTGAAGTCTTCCAGTCTACAGTAACTTGTTATAGCAGCCTCAACCTGTTGGGACATTTCTCAAGGCTGTATTTACAGAACTGAATAATGTCAGAAGGGTATGAACATTTTTTAGATTCTAGATCTATTTTGCCCTTCAGAGAAAGTGCCCAAATTATCTATCCCTCTGCAGCATCTGTGTTCTAGCCAATCAGTTATTTGTATATAAACCTCTTGAAGGTCTCTATGTGTGTTTGGGGGAGTGCACGCACTTCATGTTGAAGAATGCTACATTACTACAGCAATGGAGAAGATTAAAATACAACCAAATGGCACAGCTGGCTCAGACAGAAGAGAGACATCTCCACAGAGCAGAAGTTGAACTGAAATTCCAAAAGGTAGGTGATCCTGAAGAGATGTGAGCCACACATGAGAAGAAATGACTCAGAGTTCAAGTTCTGGGAGGTGGAGTGATTAAAGCCGTTCCACAAGGGAGGTGACAGAGCCAGGCTCCTCACTAGAGGTATGTCCTCATGCCGTTGAAAAGAGGTGGATGTCTCTGCTACCCTGCTGCTCTGTCTTACCCCTGGGGAGCTTCATACAGAAGAGCAGGGCTCATGGGCCAGTGGCAGATGTAATGGCTGGGCCAGTTTTCTGGCTCTGTGACAAGAGCTGGGTCCTCATCAGCTTTGTCCTGGCAGTATCAATAGCTTATTGGAATGAGAACTGGCTTTGGAAATTACCATTTACTAAAAGTCTAAAAAGGATTTAAAAATAAAAATGTACAGACTATTTAGAAATTAAGAAATATAAATAACAGAAGAATATGAGAAAGAAGAAATTATAGACCTTAGGAGAAAAAAAAAGGCAGGAAACAATGGATGTGTTTCAAATTGGAAATGGGTGCTGAGGTGTATAACTAGGTCACAGCACACAGAGGAAGGTGTTTGAAAAATAAAGCAGTAAAGAGACATGAGGGTAGGCAGGACCCCAACATTTGCCTTATGAGTGGAGGGAATGGAAGAGAAGCACTGTTTGAAGATATGCTTATTAGGAACATTCCAGAAAAGAAGTGAGATATGAGTTCTTACATCAAAAGCTCACTCAGAACCCTGAAAAAGGAGAACTAAAAATAAATGATATTCGCCCACATTGTAATGAACTGTAGAACATCAAGGCTAAAAAAGAACATATAGAGTCATCAGAGGAAAAATAACAGATTACTTATAAAAGCAATTACTTAATAGCAATTTTTTATGTCGGCAGACTTCTCATCATCAGACTTCTCTTTTTTTTATTGAAGTATAGTTTATTTATAATGTTATGTTAATTTCAGGTGTATAGCAAAGTGATTCAGTTATACACACAAGCATATATATACATATATATTCAGATTCTTTTCTCCTATAGATTATTACAAAATATTGAGTATAGTTCCCTGTCCTTGTTGGTTATCTATTTAACTTATAGTAGTGTGTGTCAATGGTGTACTTTAAAAAGGTAAGAGTGATGGTCTTAAACTCTGATGTTTTAAAATATAAACTCACATATTTTATATTAAACAGTTAAAATTCAAGAATGAGGGCAAAATAAAGATACTTTCTGATATATAGAAAATAAATTTACCACCCAGAGACCTGTATTAAAAAAGTAATCAGTGAGTGCATTTCAGCTAGAAGAGAAGTGAACACACAGAGGAGGTGGGAAAGGAGCAACGTTAAACAAACTCTGAGAAAATATCCTGGCAAACAGAATTAACCTTTGATATCAAACTTATTTTGATGTGCTTTGTTAAAGGTAAGACTAAAACTCTAAATAAAAAAGTGTGTGTGTGTGCATGTTTGTGCAAGGGTGGAGCATGCGGGCTGCAGGAAAACCCTGGTAGGTTACTGTGTCCGTTATCAAGCTATAGACTCTTCTCTCCCCAATCCACCCTTTATGGCCCTGCCTGTGGTGCTGGGATCTTTCTCCCTTGCCAAAATGGCACGATGTTAAGCTTTGTAGAAAAATAAGAGGCTCTATTTTTGGCAGGTGTGCCTGGGCGTGTCCTGTGGCGGCTCCCCCGTCGGCCCAGAGCGTGGGTTCCCTGAGCACCACCCCCTGGTGGATTCCCAAGGATCTGCAGGCGGCAGCTCTCCGCAAACTTCTGCCATCCGTGTTAAGTCGCTTCAGTCGTGTTCGACTCTTAGCGACTCTCTGGACTGTGGCCCGCCAGGCTCCGTATGTCTCCTGAACCGGCAGGGCAGGTTCTTTAGCACTACCGCCTCCTGGGATGCTAGCCAGCGAGCCCAGATGCACCCTCTTCAGTGGGGTTTGGGTCCATGCTAGAAAAACAGGACCTTGTAGCACAACGCCCAGCCGTGTTACTTCCCAGGGTGCTGCAGCTCTGCCCCAGGAGTAGAGCTCAAATATTCTTTAGACTTCTCTTTATCTCCTTGTAGAAATCTCTCCTTACTCCAATCTCCAGTTATACTTAATGCTGCTTTAAAATGCGTTTTCCCTTCCCAAATTACTGTGTAGTTCCTGTCTCTTGATTGGACTCCGAATAAAACAAGGCTTTGCTTAGCCAGGAGGAAGATAGAAATATAAATTAACTATTGACATGTTTAGGAAAGCCTGTTAATTTTGTGATTTAAAAATGTAAGAGTAAAAGTTAAAAGAATAGAAATATAACTTCTAGCCTCTCAATTAGCAGAGAAAAAAAAGCATATAGAAACATTTATTAAGACAACAGAAGGCAGTAAGGTGTTGACATTTTGAAAAGTTGTTAAAATTGAAGAATCATGTTTCTTGTATTTATTTTTATAGTTTCAATATGCAAAGCAACATTGAAACTGAAAGTGAAAGTGTTAATCACTCAGTCATGTCCAACTCTTTGGGACTCCATGGCCTATATAGCCCACCAGGCTCCTCTGTCCATGGAATTCTCCAGGCAAGAATACTGGAGTGGGTAGCCATTCTCTTTTCCAGGGGATCTTCCCGACCCAAGGATCAAATCTGGGTCTCTGGCATTGTAGGCAGATTCTTTACCCTCTGAGCCACCAGGCAAGCCCCATCAAACAACATTAAATGTTGTTTATTGATGCACACATTAGTAAGTATATAAATACACACCACAAAATGACCCATACCAAATGTCTGGTAGTGACTGGCCCTGGAGAGGGTGGGAAGTCTAGGATCAGGCTGTGGTTCACAGGAAGTCATAAGCCAATCTACAGTAGCCCATCCCCCCTTACCTGTGGTTTCCCTTCTGCAGTTTCAACTACCTGTTGTCAACTGCAGTCTGAAAATGCTACATGGAAAATTCTGGAAATAAGGAGTTCAAAAGTTTTAAATTGCACACTGTTCTGAGTAGTGTAATGGAATCTCACATCGTCCCCCTCCATCCCGCCGAGAACAGCTCATCCCTTTGTCCTTTGTCTAGAGCATCGCACCCAATAGTTACTCAGTAGCTGCCTGGGTTATCCGATGGCTTGTTGGGGTATCATATGGCATGTGTTCAAGTTACCCTCATTTTACTTATAATGCAACCTGCGAGAGTAGTGATGCTGGTAATTGGGAGATCCAAAGAGAAGCCATAAGAACTTCCTTAAAGTGAAGAGGTGAACATTCTTGACTCAATAAGGAAAGAAAAAAAAAAATCGTAGGCTGAGGTTGCTAAGCTATGTGGTAAGAATGAATCTTCCAACTGTGAAATTGTGAAGAAGGAGAAAAATCATGCTAGTTGCTAGTTGCACTGCCGCATCCTGAACAGCGGGTGATGGGTTAGTGAAGAGGAAAAGGCATTACATTTGTACCAGAACCTATTTTGAGAGAGGGGGAGGGCCCTTTTACACATTTATGTAACTTTTATTACTGTTTATTGCTATAATTGTTCTATTTTATTATTATTATTGCTGTTAATCTCCTATGGTGCCTAATTCATAGATGAAACTCTCACATAGGAATTCATGTATATATCTGGTGCTGTATGTGATTTCAGGTATCCACTGGGTATTCCCCAAGGATAAAAAAACTGAAGCAAACATGACATAATGCTAAGATCTGATAAAGTGGATGACAGGTATAAAACTATGAGATTACATCAGTTCAGTTCAGTTGCTCAGTCGTGTCCGACTCTTTGCGACCCCATGAATCGCAGCACGCCAGGCCTCCCTGTCCATCACCAACTCCCAGAGTTCACTCAGACTCATGTCCATCGAGTCAGTGATGCCATCCAGCCATCTCATCCTCTGTCGTCCCCTTCTCCTCCTGCCCCCAATCCCTCCCAGCATCAGAGTCTTTTCCAATGAGTCAATTCTTCGCATGAGGTGGCCAAAGTACTGGAGTTTCAGCTTTAGCATCATTCCTTCCAAAGAAATCCCAGGGCTGATCTCCTTCAGAATTAGAACATATATAAAAAGTCTATGGGTTAAAGACACTTACCTGTCTACATGCTACAGTCCATGGGGTTGCAAAGAGTCAGACACAGTTGGGTAACTGAACAACGATGAAGGCACGTCTAGGAGGAAGGCTATTTGAGACTCGGATGGGAAACTTGATGACTATTATTTCTTTTTCTTTGGCCATACCACATGGCATGCGCGATCTTAGTTTCCCAACCAGGGATCAGATCCAAGTCCCCAGCATTGAGAGCATGGAGTCTTACCCACTAGACCACCAGGGAAATCCCAATACATATTTCTTGATTTGAATTGGAGCAACCTTCCAACTTAATTGGGGCTTTCCATGGCACCCCGCTCCAGTACTCTTGCCTGGAAAATCCCATGGACGGAGGAGCCTGGTAGGCTGCAGTCCATGGGGTCGCTGAGGGTCGGACACGACTGAGCATCTTCACTTTCACTTTTCACTTTCATGCATTGGAGAAGGAAATGGCAACCCACTCCAGTGTTCTTGCCTGGAGAATCCCAGGGACAGGGGAGCCTGGTGGGTTTCCGTCTATGGGGTCACACGGAGTTGGACACGACTGAAGCGACTTAGCAGCAGCAGTAGCAGGTGGTGCTAGTGGTAAAGAACCATCTGCCAATGCAGGAGAAGTAAGAGATACAGGTTCAATCCCTGGGAAGATCTGGAGAAGGGCATGGTGGCCCACTCCAATATTCTTGCCTGGACAATCCTAATGGACAGAGGAGCCTGGTGGGCTGTAGTCCATAGGGTTGCAAAGAGTCAGACACGACTGCAACTTAATTATGCCAAGGCTTGCTTTCTCCTTTAACCAGTAAATAATTCCCATTAGAGTTCCCATTAGAGTCTGGGGGATGGGGTAAAGAGAGCCCCGAGTACATTCCTCCCCTTGGTCTACAACGCAGCCTTTATGACGGACACACCTTCTACCATTCCTCCCATGCACATACTCTGCCATAGTAATGGATATCCTTTCTGTTTCTGAAATGCTGTGCTTTTCATGACTTGGCCTTAGGACATGTTGTGCCATCTTCTTTCAGTGCTATTTCCCCTTTCCTTCCTGGTAAGCTTACCTTATGTATGGTACCGCCTTCTGTCTGAATCCTTCCCCAGCCCTGCAGTGGAGTTAGCTACCCCCTAGTCCATGTCCTCACAGTACTTTGCACAGCCCCCGTCAAAATGCATTTAAGTGCATGTCTGTGATCTCAACAGATAGCCCCTTTTTGAAGACACAGACTGCGCTGAAATGGCACAGCTAAAGTTATGCATTATACCCGCTGTTCATTCGGCACCAGGCACAGATTATATCTAACCATATCAGCAATCAATTTTTACTCTGTAAATGTGGAAATTGAGTCTCTGAGGGGTTTAGCAACTTGATAAGGTCACACAGCTGGAAAACGGTAGAGCTAAGATGAAAAATCTGTGTTTGTCTCATTCTAAACTCATACTATTCTGTACTGCTTCTCAGTCTTATTCATCTCTAGGTCCCCAGAGTCTGGTACACAGCGGAGTGCACTGCTGTTGTTCAGTCACTCAGTCGTGTCCAGCTCTTTGCAACTGCACGGACTGCAGCATGCCAGGCTTCCCTGTCCTTCACCATCTCCTGGAGCTTGCTCAAACTCATGTCCACTGAGTTGGTGATGCCATCCAACCATCTCCTCCTCTGTCACCCCCTTCTCCTCCTGCCTTCAATCTTTTCCAGCATCAGAGTCTTTTTTAACAAGTACTTTTCTAACAAATACACCTGAGTACAGCCTATGTACAGCCAAGTACATAGTAAACCCTAATAAATATTTGATGAATGAATGAAAGAAAGAAATGAATGCACAGGTGAGTGAATAAGCCCAGGAACCACTGGAGGCAGAAGTTTACTTGTGTGTAGAGAGCAGATAATATTAATTGCCATTGCTTCTACTTTGCATTCTAATGGGTTTACAGCAAAGGGCACCTGGGCAGGAAAACAGTGCATCCCCCACATTTCATTACTGATTAAAACAATTCAAGATGTAACATGAATGACTTCAAATAAGCAAACTGAGCCAATGCAAGAAACAGCAGAAAACAGAATGTAGAAATGGAGGTAAGATAAATTGGATCTGAAATATTTGGGTCTCACAAATGAGAAATCAGAAGACAGGGTTGCTTCCTTTAGCTTTGCTTGGCAAGCAAGTTAAAAAGGCAAAAACAGAAAATAGCAACATTGAAGCTTGAATTCTTAAAAAATATAGTAGTTCAAGTGGTCCTTTCATTCAGAGATGTCAAAGTATTCAGCAATATGTTTACCTGTTGCTGTATGTATGTCTCTGTGTGTGAACAGTCGTGTCTGACTCTTTGCAACCCCCATGGGAATTTTCCAGGCAAGAATACTGGAGTGGGTTGTCATTTCTTACTCCAGAGGATCTTCCTGACCCAGGGATCAAACCTGAATCTCTTGTGTCTCCTGCATTGCAGGAGGATTCTTTACCACTGCACTGCCTGGGAAGCCCTTTTGCCAAACAGATATCAATTAAAGGAGAAGCACCACCGGTTAGCCTCGGAGGTGGAAGAATGAGGGGCTTCAGCAATCAGTCCTGGGACTGCGGCTGGCATTCAGGCAGACGAGGAAGTGTGTGTTGTCTCTTAAACGATGCAAGAGCCTTTTGTTTGTGCGATGTGCTCATTCATCCAGCATAGCAGAGTTCAAGTGTTGGGGAGGTCAGGGCCTGAATACTGGCTCTGGAGCTTTCCACCGGTTCATCTCCAGGCATGGCAGTGACTTCCTTCGTTGAGTCATTTCAGCTGTAAAATGGACATAACAATACCCATTATATCTGACGCTATTAGTCCTCATTTTATAGATGAGCAAAATGAGTCTCAGAGAAATTAAGTGACCTGCTCAAGGTTGTAGCGATAAGAAGTGGTGGTGTTGGAATCCAAACCTTGGCCTCTGACTTAATCCTGTATGGTCCCCCAGCTCCTCCATCGTATCTCCCTGCCTCATCCCTCTCTTTTCTCATAAGCCAGAAAGATGTGATAACTGTGAGGATTAAGAATGCCTGGTGTAGGGACTTCCCTGGTAGACCAGGGCGTCAAGACTTTGCTTTCCAACACACGGTCTTTGAGTTCAATTCCTAATCAGGGAGTTAAGAGTCCACATGCCTTGTGGCCAAAAAAGCCCAAACAGAAATAATGGAGGCAATATTGTAACAAATTCAATAAAGACTTTGAAAATGGTCCACATCAAAAAAATCTTTTTGAGAAAAGGAGAATCCCTGGTGCAGACTAGCTGGGGGAGGTTCCAGCAGCAGGAAGGGCTCTCTCAAAGCTGGATGCCCTTGTTAGGTAAACACTGTTGCTGAAACATCTCTTCCCTTCAGGGATACACGCCAGGGCCACTAGGTGGCAGAGTTGTGAAGACAAAGATCCCAGAGCAGGCTGACTCAAGAGCCAGAGTCTCCACAATCAGAGATCACAGCCAAGTTCACTTTTTGACAGCTTTGAAGTTCGAAGGCAAAAGAGACTTCGCCTTCTAGAACTTCCTCTTTTGCAACCAGGGGCTTATAATTTAAACAAACCTGGCATTCCCCTCCCCTGAGTAAATCTATCCACTTATCCATCCATCCATCTACACACCCATCCACATATCCAACCTTCCATACATCCTTTAAATATTTATGAATACGTAGTATGTACCACGGAGAAGGCAATGGAACCCCACTCCAGTACTCTTGCCTGGAAAATCCTATGGATGGAGGAGCCTGGTAGACTGCCATCCATGGGGGTCGCTAAGAGTCAGACACGACTGAGCGACTTCACTTTCACGCATTGGAGAAGGAAATGGCAACCCACTCCAGTGTTCTTGCCTGGAGAATCCCAGGGACGGAGGAGACTGGTGGGCTGCCGTCTCTGGGGTCGCACAGAGTCGGACACGACTGGCGCGACTTAGCAGCAGCAGCAGCAGCAGCAGCAGTATGTACCAAGAGCTGCTCAGCACTGGGGATACAGCAGTAAGCAGACAGATCCAGAATTCACTCTCAGTGAGCTTACGTCTTACCGGGCAAAGATGGACATTAAACCAATAACCACACAAATAAACAGACCACTGCAGCCTAGGACACAGGTTGTGAGAGAAGGTCTCATGTTACCTAAGGGACCCGACTGTTCTGATGAATGTGGTAACCGAGAGAGGTGGGATGGGTGGGAGACTTCTAAATTTGGAGAAGACAACCTAGAGAGGTCCTGGGTGTGAAACTAGTGTAATAAAGTTCAAATCAGACCTGCAAGTGGAGGGGAGCAGAGGGCAGTGGGAGAGGAGGTTGGACATTCAGGCTTACTGAAACTTTTCAAATTCAAAAATCAAAACCGTATTTCCCAAGTAATTCCAGCTTGTCCTGCCCTTGTTCTTTTCTTGTTATTCTCCAGCAACTCAATTTGGATTAAGGGGAGGGATGAGGCAGGGGCTACAGTTCGGGTGTGTGTATCTATCAATTTGATGGGGAATTTCAGGTCTGCAAAACTGAGAATGATGGAGGGAAAAAGGGTGGGAAGAAAGATGAATAGACAGATTCATCATCTGCCTTCCTCCAGAAAGTCTTCTGGGCAGCTAGATAGGAGGGATCATGAAGAGAGCAGTAGGTGAGGGGGAAAAGTTACATAATGCCTCTCTGTCATCAGAGAGCAGATACAAGGCTGAACGGGGCTGAGACATTGTGGTGAGATCAAGCATTACCCTCAACAGGCTCGGGTTTCATTTCCAGAGTTGCCCTGCCTAGGCATGTGCTCTTTGGCAAGAAGATTTCATCTCTACGAAATGCCATGTGGGGATAGTAGCTCCCACCTTGAAGAAGCAAGTTCAAGCTGCAGAAGCTATTTCTGTGGAGTGTTTCATGCAGTGGGTGTTATGATGATGACCACGGAACCCATCCTGGGTCTGGGGATCCAGTTTGTCCAACCCAGACCATGGTGATGCCTCTGACTACTGAATCATTCAACCAGAACAGCCCTGACCCATGGGTCCAATCTGGTCATTTTACAGATGGGAAGACTGAGGCTCAGCACTGGGAGGGTCTTGCTCAAGGCTTTGACCTTCCTACAACCCAGGATTTCCCCCACAATGATATCTACAGGGGCCTACCTTGGCTCATGGGTCTCCTGTGTAGGACTTGGAGAGCTACTAAGGAGGGACAGTATTGGCAAACAGGAAGAACCGATTTGCTCTACTTGGGTCCATGATCATCATAATTGTTGTTCAGTTGCCAAGTTGCATCCCACTCTTTGTGACCCCAGGGACTGCAGCACGCCAGTCCTCCGTGTCCTTCACCATCTCCTGGAGCTTGCTCAAACTCATGCCCATTGAGTCACTGATGCCATCCAACTATCTCATCCTCTGTCGTCCCCTTCTCCTCCCACCTTCAATCTTTCCCAGCATCAGGGTCTTTTCCCATGAGTTGACTCTTTGCATCAGGTGGTCAGAGTATTGGAGCTTCAGCTTCAGCATCAGTCCTTCCACTGAGTACTCATTATAATAATGACCACTGTATCCTAGAAATCACGTTCAACACTTTACAGGAGGGACACATCCAACCTCCTGTGTCCCTGAAAAGTGGGTGTTCTTATACCCATTTTCCAAATGAGGAAACTAAGTTCAGACAGATTACATTTTCTCATCAAAGACCCCATAGCTGGGAAGTGACAAGTCTGGAAGTAAGATCTCAGCCTGACACGCTGTGCTCTCTACCCTCTACCTTTATTATCTCATGTGACTCTCCCCTCTTTACAAGTGAGGCAACAGGCACACAAAGGTACCATCACTTTTGCTGGGAGCTGCTGGGAGTCAAACCCATGATTTGAACTGGTGATGTGAACACTTGTGCTTCAGAGGATCTCCAGCCCTGAAATCTCTCATTTCATGAGTGTCACCCAGGCCTTTCTGCATCCCCTGCCCTCAGTCACCTCAGCGCTTTTTACCTTTGCTTTCCTCCTGGAAGTACAGAGAAGACAATTCTAGATTTAATGAGGATCTTGGTCCCTGCCATGTATCAGATCTTTGCTGAGCCCTTCTGTATAGCACTAGCCTCCTTATGTACAAGATGGAGTCACCAGGTTGGCCTCTTAGGGTTGTGGTGAGACTGATTCAGTGACACGATGATGATGAGAAACCGGAGTCCAGTCTCTGGGGGAATGCGTATGTTCCACTGACCGGGGAACGTGGCCAGCAAGAGGCTGCAACTGAAACCGAGCCTCATGCTGCTTACAAAACTCTAGGCTGCTTTGGCTTGTCCTGTTTTGTAGAGCAAGGCATCCCGATTCTTTCCAAATGCAGCAATGGAGCAATCGCTGTATTTGTTCACTGCAGTGAGTTAATCAGAACAGACTTCCTGCGGTTGGGAACTGGAGCAGGGGAAGGAAGGGGGCGGTCCTCCAGCTCCTCCAGCTACACCCAGCCTCACTGGGGATGGAAGGATGAATATCTTGGCATGTCTGCAACCTGCTTAGTTTCACTCTGGCATAGGGGTTGGAAAGCTCTGTAAACTCCACTACTGTAAGAAGCACCTGGGGAGTTTGGAAAAACCCCAGGGCCCAAGGTTCATCCAGCAACATCAGGATCTCTGGGAGTGAGAACCAGGCATCAGAGTCTTTTAAAGTAGTCCAGGTACCCCTCAACGTAGAACCAAGTTTGAGTATCTATGATCCAAGGAACTTATCCTTTTAGAAAATTCTTCTTCCTCCAATTTGGGTGGGACTTGTCTTTAACACTGAGCTGAGATCAGGCTCTTGGTCATATACAGTATCTGGCTCACAAGATAGGGGAACATCCTTGGAGTTGTTTGGAAGTAGGGCAGGAAAGAGACTCAGACCAAGGGGTAATTTGTGCCACCAAGGAAGAAGAAAGTCAGGAAATGCTCACTGTGAGCTCGTTAAAGAGGAGTCATTTTCCCTTGATGCTGATAGAATTCACTCTATCTCCCCAAATGGTATGCACAGTAATTTGCTTCAATTCAACCATAGTTTTTTTGGGCACCTGCTCTAATGTATCCAAGACTATGTTCAATGTCAGTGATACATAGCTGATACATGGTTTAATAAACCACAGTTAAGAAACTCTGAGCTGTGTGTGTGGGAGGAATGAACAGAGAGATGACAATGCTATCGTAATCAAGATCAGTGAAAAGTCCTGAGAAGCCAATGAAATGCTGCCTCACTTAGTCTAAAGGGAACGGCTCCCCGGCAAAGTGGATTTTGAGGGATAAATAGGAATCAACTGGGGTAAAAAGATTCTTGGTTTGTGATATGCTTGGGAAATAGCTTGCAGCTGGTTGGTCGGGAGAGGAAACAAGCTGGATCATGGAGATTCTTGAGCACCAGACTGAACTTGGACTTTGTCCTGTAGGGAGTGGGACATCTTGGAAAGAGAAAATGTGTAATCCTATTTTTTCCCCAAGGATGTTACTGTAGTGCTATACATCAAAAGTAATGAACTTTTGAAGTATAGCACTTCAAAAATGATTCAAGCAGGGCTACATAAAACATAAAAAGCAAGCAGTATGTGATGATATAAGCATGATATTATTTATTTGAAGTTTAAAAACATGACAAAAATATAGTGTACTGTTTATAGCTGCATGCTGTATATAGTAAAAGTACAGCATCATTCCTGGAATGATTCCCAACAGTTTCTGGATTGTGGTTCTCCCTGGGGAAGGACAGAAGACTTGAGATCAAGAAGGGATATACAAGGTGATTTAATTGTATCCACAAGTTTTTCTTTCTTTACATAAATAGTAGAAAGATCTGAAGCAAATGGCTAAATGGTGAGATGCTTAAGGCCAGCATATACATTATAATATGTGTGTGTGTGCGCTCGTGTGCTCAGTCACTCAGTTGTGTCCAACTCTTCGCGATCCTATGGACTGTGGCCTGCCAGGCTCCTCTGTCCATGAGGTTCTCCAGACAAGAATACTGGAGCGAGTTGCCATGCCCTCCTCCAGGGGATCTTCCTGACCCAGGGATTGAAACTGTGTCTCCGGTGTCTCCTGCACTGGCAGGCCGATTCTTGACCACTGAGCCACCTGGGTTATACTATCTCCCTTAAAATTTTCTCTCTGTTAAAAATATTCATAGTAGGAATTCATAGTAAGAACTCCAAGACTCTGGCCACCTGATGCGGAGAGCTGACTCATTTGAAAAGACCCTGATGCTGGGAAAGATTGAAGGCAGGAGGAGAAGGGGACGACAGAGGATGAGATGGTTGGATGGCATCATAGACTCAATAGACATGAGTTTGAGTAAACTCTGGGAGTTGGTGATGGACAGGGAGGCCTGGCGTGGTGCAGTTCATGGGGTTGCAAAGAGTCAGACACGACTGAGCGACTGGACTGAACTGAAGAATATTTTGAAAACAGAGTTATAAAGCAATGTTTTTCCCTCTCCAGACACCCTTCCCATTGCTTATGTACTTTTTAGTGCCCTATGTTTTCCATCAGATGCATTTAAAAGAGAAGTGTATTCAAAAATGTTCTCCATATAGAATCATGGAACAATTAATTTCACGGGCTTTGGAAGTAGTTTAAAGATGCTCAAGATACAGGTTTCTCCCAAGCTTTGAAATTTGCTCCCCTCTTTTTTTCCCTCTAATTAGAAATACTTCCATGGTAACGGTCATTGTCTTCAAAGCTTAGAGACACACATTTTGTAGTTTCAATGTGGGACTGAAACTGGCTTCTGCCATAAATGGATGGAAAATGAGAAAGATTTCGTAGAAATAAAAGCCTAAACGTAACTCATGAGTGGGCTTCTCTGGTAGTTCAGCTGGTAAAGAAAGTGAAAGAAAAGTGAAGTCACTCAGTTGTGTCTGACTCTTTGCAGACTGTAACCTGTAACCTGTAACCTGACTGTAACCCACCAGGCTCCTCCATCCATGGAATTTTCTTTCTTTTTTTTTTTTTAACTATGCAAAATCTAATTTTATTGGTTTTGCCAAATATCGAAATAAATCCGCCACAGGTATACATGTGTTCCCCATCCTGAACCCTCCTCCCTCCTCCCTCCCCATACCATCCCTCTGGGTCGTCCCAGTGCAACAGCCCCAAGCATCCAGTATCGTGCATCTAACCTGGACTGGCGATTCATTTCATATATGATATTATACATGTTTCAATGCCAATCTCCCAAATCATCCCACCCTCTCCTTCTATTTTCTAGGCAAGAATGTGTTGCCATTTCCTTCTCCAGGGGATCTTCCCAACCCAGGGATCGAATCTGGGTCTCCCGCATTGCAGGTAGATGCTTTATTGTCTGAGCCACCAGGGAATTCCTGGTAAAGAATCCGCATGCAGTGCAGGAGACCCTGGTTTGATTCCTGGTTTAGGAAGATCCCCTGGAGATGGGATAGGCCACCCAGTCCAGTATTTATGGATTCCCTGGTGGCTCAGATGGTAAAGAATCCTCTGACAATGCACGAGACCTGGGTTTTATCCCTGGGTTGGGAAGATCCCCTGGAGGAGGGCATGGCAACCCACTCCAGTATTCTTGCCTGGAGAATCCCATGGACAGAGGAACCTGGTGGGCTACAGTCCATGGGGTCAGACAGAGTCAGACGTGACTGAGCGACTAAGCACAGCACAGCACAAGTCATGAGTGTAACTGTAGTTGTGATAACTTTTACCTGTGTGTGTTCACTGCATCTCAGGACACTTCATAACTCACTAAACTCCCCCCCAGAGCCACACGCTACCCCTTTTTACAAATGAAGAGTTGAGGTTCCTAGAAGATGCAGCACTTACCTGATGCCGCATTGGAGGTAAACGGCAGAGGTCAGACTCGGGCCTGCTCTCTGGCTCCAAAGCAATGGCGTCCCCCGCAGTGTCGTGGCTTGCAAGGCCTTTGTCATTTGGTTAGAGCAAGTGCCTCTGAATGACATCGTGTTAGACAAGAAAATACCCTGTGCCTGACACTGAGTGCACACCAAGAGTCAAGACAGATCAAACATTTTATCTTTGCTCAAGAGAATGCCCTCGATGAACTGACCTAAATGTCTGAAACCGGACTAGCAAATGGATTTGGTCCTGAATTTCCCACAGAAGGGGGAAAAAAAATCATATTCTTTGGGAAAACTCCCAATATTTAGCATTTGGCAGAAAATTCAAATTTTTTCCAATACACTTTGCAAGCCAAATACAATATAACTGGAGGCCATGCCAGCTGCCCATTTGCAAACTCAGATATTGGCAGTGAGTGACCTCAGAAGAATTTTAGTAAGGGAAATCCATCATCTGTCTGTTGTCAACTTTCAAAAAAAAAAAACAACCACAAGAAAAAAATCTGTTGATAAAGCAAAGCTAAGATGATCAATCCTACTGTAATAAGGGGGAGTAGCACTGTGACAATCTTGGTTGTGTATCAAAATAAAGAGACAAAGGTAAGATATTTATAGTTTTTGGATCCAGTCTGGGTGATTTGAAAGTGGATTTTACAAAGCAGGAAACTGGACTGAGCAGAGGTTATGATCCAATAGCTTTGGATTGGGTGGCAGTGGAGAGGATGGCAGGGGTCATGAGGTGAGTCTTGATGAGTGAATTACTAGCCTTGATAGGTAAACCATTGTAGTTAGTTCCTCATCTTAGCTTACAAAAGCATTTTTTTGTAATAAAATACACATAACATTTATCATAACCATTTTAAATGTCTGGGTCAGTGGCATTAAGTGTATTTACAGTGCTATACAACTATCACCACCGTCCATCCACAGAACTTTTTCATTTTTCCAGTTTAAAACTCCATTCCCATTAAACAATAATTCCCCATCTCACCCTCCCTCCAGCCCCTGGTACTTCGCATTTTACTTTCTCTCTGTATGAATTTGATAATTCTAGGTAGTTCATGTAAGTGGATCACACAGTAATTGTTCTTTTTTTTTTAACCACTTTATTTACTTTTTAATTGAAGGATAATTGCTTTACAGAATTTTGTTGTTTTCTCTCAAACATCAGTGAGAATCAGCCATAGTACACCCATGTAATAGTTGGTCTTTTGTGACTGGCTTATTTCCCTTAGCGTAATGTCTTCTAGTTTCATCCATGCTGTAGCATTTGTCAGAATTTCCTTCCTTGTTAAGGCTAAATAATGTTCCACTGTAAGGATATATCACTTCTTGCCTATCCATTCATCCACTGATGAATATTTGGGTGCTTCTTCGTCTTGGCTATGGTGAACAATACTGCTAAGAACACAGGAGTACAAATATCTGTTTAAGCCTAGGAAAAGGTATTTCTTGAAGCAAGTAGCTAAGTTATTTTTATTTTCTTATCCTCAGTATTGTTTTACACGGCATCAAGAAAGTATGCCCAGTCCCAGAACTGTTTGCATGGGGACAAAGAATTATGCTGATCCACTTTTCAGGCCAGACTGTGCTTTGGGAAGACACTTCTGGCTGCAGTGTGTGGCTGTTGGTTTCTGGCACAACTCTCATACTGCAAACCGCTTTTAAAAATGAGAGCAAGGGAATTCCCCAGTGGTCCAGGGCTTAGGCCTCAGCACTTTCAGTACAGGGCACCTGGCTTTGATCCCTCCTTGGGTAGCTAGGATCCCATAAGCCGTGTGGTTTGGCCAAACAGAAAAAAAAAAAAAAAAAAGGGAGAGTTACCCCAGCCCTTTTTCCTTCTCTCCATAGTTCAAGAAAAACTGTTCAGGTTGAATTACCTGCAAGACACCAAAATACAACAGTGGGAGCCTGAGCATGTCTCACTTTGCTGGAAGCCCTGAGTGTAGGAGCCAGGTCAGTGGGGCATTTGGAAACAGGCCTCTCCATGGCTCTCCTGAGCCCTGGGGAAAGCCAACCACTCCAAATGGGTGAGGATGGATGGCCGAAGCTGCCAAGTGGAGGCTCTTCAAAATAATTTCTTTGGAGGTTCCCTTGGCCCATAGCCTTTCCCAATCATTTGCAGTCATTCTGAATTTTCTGGAACCTATCCTGGAGCCTAAAGGCAGAACATTCAGCATCTTCAAATTTTAATGTCTAATAAGTTTATCTCTAAAATGAATAGGTTTCAATTTTCTCTCTTCCAGGACCCTTACCTGGGTCAGTAGCCACAATATTTTACCCTGCCTGGAAGCATCTGCTGATGTTCCATCACAAGAAGTATTTCTCTGACTCTCACGGTCTGCAGATCACTGGTGCTTACAGAAGAGGCAAAGATGAGTCTCCCAACAGGTAGCTTACGATGTGAGCTATGCACCATTTTCTCTTACATTTTTATTAATTCCCACTCTTGTCTAGTGTAACCCACACAATGGTTGCCTCTGGGTCAGTGGTTCTTAAGTGAGGACACTTTGCAATGTTTGGGACACTTTTGTTCGTCACAACTTGGAGGAGCTGGTGTTTCTGGTGTCTGGTGGTCACAGGTCAGGGATGCTGCTGAAAACACAGTGCAATACACAGGACAAGCTCCTACAGCAAAGGATTATTTGGCCTGAAAATGTCTATAGTGCCAAGGCTGAGAAGTTCTTGTTTATCCTTTTCCTATGCCTATATATCCAGATGTAATCAATGCTGCCAACAGTATTTCTATACTCTAGGCACAGGAATCATATTTAATCCTAACCATCACACTGCCACCAGTAATCTTCATTCACAGATACGGAAACTAAAACTTTAAAGAAATTGCCCAAATTCCTACAGCTAGAAAATGACAGAGCTGGGGTTTCCATAGAGAATCCAGATGATATGTATCATTGCAATTTAGTCATAAGGAAGATACCATGACCCACTTGTGTCAGCAAGATGGGTGGGTTGTTCCAGAAAACTTCTTCCTGATGAAGATGAGATTGTACATCCTTGAATAACTTCATTATTTGTTTCAGGAAGTTCCTTTCAGTTATTGGAGACAGTCCTGAGTTGCTCACTGACTAAGAGCCTCTTTGTCAACCTCCCTTTATTGCCCTGACCTTGCTGTGGCCACCAGTCCTAAATTATGGAATCATCAACTCTGTCCAACTCAAATAATATCCCTGTCTTGGATAAAAACATTAGACCATTTAAGCCCAGACCCTGTGGTCTTGTGATTATTCTACTGCTAATTTCCCTCTCTGAAATATGACTAAGATTCTGATCACAAGTGCTAGTAATTTTAGCTTTGCCTTAACAAGTTTCCAGTGGTATTTTGGAGAGCTCAGTAGCAACCAAGTTGTCTAAGCCCAAAGCCGTCCACTTTTTGTCAGTAGTTGGACCATCTTCTAGTACAATTTTGGTTTTAACCTAAATGAGGTAATACTGTATGTATCATCCTGTGATTTTCTTTTTTAAAAATTTAATATATTTAAAGCATTTTCCATGGTCAGTTAATAGAGAACCACATCATTCCTGTCAATATCTACATAATATTTAATTGCATTGACATACATTGTTGTTCAATTGAAAAATTGTATCTGACTCTTTGTGACCCCATGGACTGCAGCACTCCTGGCTTCCTGTCCTTCACTATCTCCGGGATTTGCTCAAACTCATGTCCCTTGAGTCGGTGACACCATCCAACCATCTCATCCTCTGTCATCCCCTTCTTTTCCTGCCCTCAATCTTTCCCAGCATCAGAGTCTTTTCCAATGAGTCTGCTCTTCACATTAGGTGGCCAAAGTATTGGAGCTTCAGCATCAGTCCTTCCAATGAATATTCTGGGTTGATTTCCTTTAGGATTGACTAGTTTGATCTCCTTGCTGTCCAGAGGAATCTCAAGAGTCTTCTCCAGCTCCACAGTTTGAAAGCATCAATTCTTCTGTGATCAGCCTTCTTTATGGTCCAGCTCTCACACCCCTACATGACTACTGGAAAAACCATAGCTTTGACTATATGGACCTTTGTCGGCAAAGTGATGTCGTTACTTTTTAATATACTGTCTAGGTTTGTCATAGCTTTTGTTCCAAGGAGCAAGCGTCTTTTGACATACATATATTTATCTGTTTAGCCAGTTCTTTATAGATAGAAATGCAGGTTGCTTTCATTTTTCTAGTTATAAATATTACCACCAGGACTTCCCTGGTGGTCCAGTGATTAAGCATCTGCCTTTCAATGAAGAGGATGTGCGTTTGGTCCCTGGTCAGGGAACTAAGATCCCACTCGTTGTGGAGCAAGCCTGCCCGGTGCAGCTACTGAGCGCATGTGCTCCAGAGCCTGTGCACAGTTAGAGAGTCCAGGCATCACAATGGGAGATCCTGCATGGGGCAATGAAGATCCCATGAGCTGAAACTAACACCATGCACAGCCAAATAAATAAGCCAACAGACAAATAAACACTTAAAAATAAATAAATTAATAATAACACCACATAACCTCAACTTTATGCTCACATTTGAATATTTCTGTAGCTTTCATTTTCAAAATGACAATTGCCAGAACAATGTCATGTGAATTTTAAATGTTGGTAGAAACTTATAAATTACCCTTCAAATTGTACCAGTTTAGCAGTTGGGGATGAGAATGTTTCCCCCACATTCTTCCCAATACTTGACAAACTGGAGGCGCAGCCCGGCTTGGCCCTAGCTGACTGTTGCCATGTGGGAATTTATGCCTGTTGGCAAAATTAAAATCTTCTGATTTTTCAAAAGAGGCTGACATTCAGACACTTTAAATAAAATTTCCTGATTTTTAAATGTTTTCAACTTATCCCATTTTCAAATAAACACTTTCTGCAAGCCATTTTCAGTCTGCCTGCCACCAACTGGCAAACTCCTGGGGAGGTGATCTCAGAGGCTCCTTTGGCCCCTGACCAGGTAGAGGCCAAGTCATCACAAGGCCACAAATTAGATGCCCAAGTGTACAGGATAGAACAAATGTTTTCTTAGGACTGGTAATTACAGGCACTCCATGGTAGAATCTGTGTCTTTTGGGTTGGGCTGAGTGCCTCACGTGAGCTTGTAAGCCATAACTAACGACCTATTTCTAGAGAATGCCTTCATATCTTGAACTCTAATGGCTAGAGCAGCTGGGAGAGGCAACCCAGGAGTTAGGAGAGCCACCACCTGCAGCCACTGACTCTCTTGCAGGAGCAATGAACACCCTGTTGAAAAACAGAATACAGTGGAAGCCTGCCAGCATGTCAGCTCATTGTTTGTTAGGGGACTCAGGGGTCCCGCTTGAACTCCTCAACTTCCACATGTCTTGGCAGCACCTAAAAATGTCAACATGTTCAGAACTGAACTCATTGCGATCTCTCCTGAGCTGCTTATTTTAGAAATGTCACCAGCGTGTGACATTTTTGACAAATGTCATCAACAAAATGGCACTTAGAATGTCACCATCACTCAGCTGGAATGAAAAGACTGCACTAAGGTGCTTCATGCCCCCATGCATGCCCATTGGTCCCCACATGACTGGAGAACTCCTGCTGCCCTTCAGGGCGTGGCTCAAATGCTGATTTCTCCATGGTTCCTTCCCAAACTGTAGTTGTGGCCTTACTTTCTCCCTCTATGTTTTCTCTCAGCTTTTTGCCAGCACTCTTAAAATACCTACGCCACTAGAGCACAATGTTCTCTTATCTCTTGGTCTTCTACTCTCAACCTAAGTAGATAGTAAGCTCCTCAAGGATGCCTTTTATCAGATCCATCTATGTATGCATAATAGCTGACCCATAGTAGGCACACAAGAAATGCTTGGAATCTGTTGGGACAGTTTTAAAATGTGCTCACAAATTCTCTGACATCCCTTCCTTGATGTGCCCTTTCCCCTAAAATGGCTTCTGTAATGGGCTTTTGTGACTATTTCAATCTGTAGAATATGGTGAAAGCAAAGCTCTATGATTTCTGATATGAGTCATAAAAAGTCCACCTTGCTACTGGAACGTTTGCTTCTGAAGCTTTCAGCCACCATGTAAGTAGTTCAGCTGTTGTGAGATCACCATGCTGAGAGGAGGTCTAGACGCATCCATGGAGTGAGACCACATGGAGAGAAGCTGCAACTACTGGGGGATGTGGAGAAGACAGGCAGAGAGAAGGGCAGATCCAGCTGACCCTTAATTGCTCCAACACACTGCTATCCCAAAGCAGTCATCGTTTGACTATAATTGCACTAAACACCCTGATCCAGAACTGCCCAGCTGAGCCCTTTCTGAATTCCTGACCCACAGAATCCATGGTAGATAGTGACATGATTGCTATTGCTTTGAGCCACTAGTTCGGATCGTGATTTAAGAGATGAGAGGAACAGAATGCTGTAGTACCTGCTGGTGAGGTGTTGCCTGATACTGGCTTTGAGACAAGGTGGTTGGTAGAAGCTGGAAGGGCTTTGAGGAGATTCTTAGTAGAAGCCTTGAGGCTGTCAGTGAGGGCTTAAATGAAAGTTGGGAGACTATTATTAGGAAGTAAAGGAAAGGAAACTTTGCTGTGTAGTGGTGGAAAGTACAGTAACAGTGGAACCTGTTATCCGTGGTAAGGTGGAAAATAGAAATGTACCCAGTAAACCTGGTGATGTGGCTGGGGAGATTTCTGGGGAGACAGCCAAAGGCACTACCTGGCTTGCAGTTGCCTGTAACATAATGTGGAAAGAGAGAGGTACATCAAAGAACACACAGTTCCATTTTTGAGTAGAATTTAGGGGAAAACATAGACGGATCCTGACAGTCCTTCCATCCAGCAAAGAGTCTCAAAGAAATGAAAGACCTCAGGGAAAAGACCAAATCCAGGATACTGTAAGGGAAATGTGGCCTCAGGATAAAGATGAAGCTAAGGGTATGGCATCAAAACCCTTTGTTAGGATCCCCCAAGTTTAAGGTTGCACCTTACAAACCTTTTCAGACAGAGACATCCTCCAAAGAATTTCACAGGCATGCTTTGCAAACTGTCTTTGTTAAATAATAGGCAGTAGAACTTCTAAGAAAATTATCCCACAGTTGCTTCACAGGAGGTGAAAAATAAGGAGAGACTTTTCCAGAAGATATCTGTGGCTTTTATCTAATGGAGTGGATCATAAATTGGTACACAGGAAGCCCACAACATTTTTAAAGGAATCACATCATCTTGGAGTGAAAGGGGCAGAGAGAGTGCAAGAAGAAAAGAGATCTTTGGTTTCTCAATCTTTTCTTCAAAAGAAGTAGACTGCAAATATAAGCCTTTTTTTTTTTTTTTATGGAAAAATTCCCTTCCCATTTAAACTGGGTGGGTTTCTGCAACTCTTTAATGGTGAAAATGACACTATAAAACTTCTGAGAGTGGTTGATAAAAGCAAGGCAGCTTCCACCTTAGTTGCTAGAACATTCAGTCTTGAAGTCACCATGTAAGAGCAGTCCAATTGCCCTGAGACCAGCATGCTATGAGAAAGCCCAAACTTCAGCCCGTACAAAGAGGCCACCACACAGAGGGACCACATCAGTGGCCCTGGGAACACATGGGAGAGAAGGAGATCCCAGGTCAGCTCCCAGCTGTCTCACACCCCTGGGTTCCAGCCTACTTACTTGACTGTGACCAGTGAGAGATCCTGAGCCTTAACGGTTCATCTGATCCCCTTCTGAATTCCTGACCCATAGAAACCCTGAGAGACAATAATACAGTTGCTGTTATTTTGTCATTATTTTTCGGCAATTTGTTACCTTAGCAATAGATAACTGAGACATCTGCTTTGTAAGCTATGGTCTCACTGAGGATTGCCTTTCATTTCATTAGCTAAGAAAATACCATTGCATTTGTAGGATCAAGTCAAGAAAGCTATGATATTTACAGATTTTATTCAACAGCAAAGAGAAATATTTCCTTTTGCGGTAAACAAGATGCTGTCAAGCTTAGTTTTGGAGAATTGTGTGGGGGCTGGCAGAAGGTCTGGCCTAGTTTCCATATGGTACATTCAAGACGACTTTTCTGTTAACTGATGCCTTGAGGCCGTACCTCAACATTTGACTTTCTTTATTTGTCTCCCCTCTGAACTCAAACATTTCTTCTTACTGCTTAAAGCATGAGACATACTTCAGAGGTTGCTATTAGAGAAACAAAAAACTAGTAATCCAAGGAAAAAAATTAGTATTGAATAGGATTAGATATTTGGTGTATTAAAAAGAATTCAAGGTTGATCATGGATATTTTTCTTCTCAAAGCTTATTTGGGTGTCATGTTAACTATCATGTGAGATTGGAAGCTGTAAAAATAAATGCCAGTGGTTACTCCTGGTAGTAGGATAACAGGTGATTTTTCTTCTTATCTTTGCTTTTCTCCATGTTGTAATATTTTTCACAATTAAACATATATTATTAGAAAAAAACACCTTATGCCCTTGGAATTAGTAGGGCATTGTTAAATAACAGACTAAAAGCACACACTAAACTCCATGGTATTAAAACTAAGAGCTGTGATAAAAAACTTCCCCAAAGTGAAAATGGATGCCACAAATGAGAGAAACACATGATTAACAAAGAATTGATATCTGAAATATATAAAGAATGCTCTCAAATCAATAACAAAAGGACAAAAATCCAACTGGAAAATAGACGAGAGACGTGAACAGATATTTCATTAAAGAGGAAAATCAAATGGCCAATAGACATATAAAAAGTCACTCAATTTCATCAATATTCAGAGAAATGCAAATGAAAACATCAATGTTATGCTATTTTATATCTACCAGATTAAAAAACATTTAAGTCTACAGTATCGAGGGCTGACAATGTAGCTACAGGTGTTCTTACCCATGCTAATAGAAGTAAGATTGGTTCAACCACCTTGGAAAACAATCTGACACTGTGGGGTAGAGTCGATGGTGGTCACTCCTTCTTCCCTGAGTGTTTTCTATCTGCCTTTCTAGACACATTGTCCTCTCTCCTCCCCACTGTTCCACGCTTGGGAGGCTGGCCCATGTGGAGTGAGTCAAGGTCTGCCACTTGCTTCCAGCTGGCTCAGAGCAGAAGTTCTGGTCCTAGTGGAGGGCGAGCTCTGGTTTTGACCTTCCGTGAATTCTCATTCTCAAGTCTATCTTGAGCATGTGACTTTAACATATGTGTAGTAGCCTTCATTTTGCTCATCCTTAAGAAAATGAGTCACTTTATTCTATGACGATCATGCCAGTGTCTTCCTTATTCCCCTGTCTTGGAGCTCAGAGAATACACTTGGAATAAAGAAAGGTGAAAAATAAGGAAACAACAACAAAAAAACAATTTTAAAGAGAGAAACGACATCTTTCTGAGCTTCATTGGGGATTAAAATTCTAGCCATGGGAATGAAAATTGAGTAGACATTAATGTGCAAAGTGCTGTCTAAATAATTCTGGTTGGCAATGGTATTTAATTATAATTTTTAAAGAAGAAAAACACTTAAAGAGATGGTCAGGTTAATAGGGTGCTAATTCCATAAGGCAAGCATTTTAGACTGTTGATGGGAAAGTTGTCACATTAGAGGCTAATTTCTTTTAGGCAAAAATCAATAGACAATTTGGAGGCTAAAGTGAAAGTGCTTTGTATGTTGTAATGAATGATGTTCTTGTAAGAGACTAGTTCTGTTATCGAATTAGAAGTAGAAAGGCGGGAGGAGGGAGATTTTATATTTTCTCCCCATATTCTCCCTCTCTACTTCCCTCTTCTTACACCAGCTCTTCCAAGGAGGGAAAAGTGACCAGTTTGACTGGTCAGAGACTAAGGCCTCTCTCTATAGGGTTACCCTTGGCCAGTGGCAGAATAGGGGCCACAGAGTGTCATAAAAATGTGTTTTACTTCCTGTATTCCCCTTCCCCATGAAGGTTACCTGTGTGGGCCTTGCCCCTTGGGGCTGGGTCAGCCGAGGTGTCCCCAGTGAGATGCAGGTAGTGTAGGGGTTCGGTGCCCCTGGGGTCCAGCTATCTCTTTCCCCTGTGCCCTGCCTCCAGGCAAGGTTCCTGCCTCCCCCTGCTACCCATGCAAATATGATTTAGTATAAGGTCACAGGACTTAAAAACAGGAAAGAAGCAGGAGACTTTATGCCTCAGTCTCGAGTTTCATTCTTTAATTCAGTATTTACCAGGGATCCCTGTGTTACCATCATGTGTGTGTGTGTGTGTGTGTGCAAGAGAGAGAGAAGAAAGAGAGGAGATGAAATGAAGATGGGCTGTCTGTTCTACCTTCCATAAGTGATACATTAATATATTTTTTCTATTGTTATTCATGTTAATATCTTTGCAAAGGAAGAAAGAAAACCTTTACAGAGAATAGAACAAGTAGGGACATCAGTCAAGAAAACCTACTTTGAGTCTCTAACCCCTTGTTCTCCAAGTCCAAGTCTGGCTCTCTCTATGTATCTATGTAAGGTTGCCAATTAAAATGTAAGACACCTATTTCAATTCAAAATTCAGGTTAACAATTACTTTCTTAGTGTAAGTGTATTCCAAATATTGCATGGTACATGCACTATAATTTGGTTTATCTGAATTTCAAATTTAACTGCTTCGTGTTTTTATGTGCTGAATCTTGCAATCCTGTATTTATGCTCTGCCTTTCTCCAGAAGCAGTCAGTTTAATATCTAAGAACAAGGACTCTGGAACCAAACAGAACCGGGTGTGAATCTCTGTTCCGTCACTTGTTAGCTGTGAGGCCTTGGGGGAGATACATCACCTAAGGCACTTCAGTTTTCTCACCTGAAAAACAAGGACAACAATGGTGCTTATTTGATGGGGTTGTTGTTGAAGTTCAATAAGTTGATGTGTGTAAGGGGCTGAGAAAAATGCCTGGTACATAGGAAATGTTCAATAATACTTGTATTAAGAGGCCAATATGGAATGGCAAGAAAGATATTGGTTCACTCAATGGCAATAATTGGGTGCATATTCTATGCTCCAGATGGTAGATATAGTGGATCTGTGTTTATAAACCCTTAGGCTTCTTGGCATAGATCTGTGCCATGTCTCCACACTGTTTCCATTGGGGCCCACAAACCGATGAATCTCTTGACTCTTCTTTTCTGAGAGAGGGACACTAAAATGCTCTGACAGTAATAGTCTTAAATCCTCTTCTAAATATGGATTAAAAAGTAGCAGGAAAGTTTCTATCCAGAAATATGTTAGATCCTTTTCCCTTTTGTTAGAAAATGAAATATATGACTGAACTTATGATGAAATAGATGGATAAATGCAACACTAATGTTTGCAAAGTATAAATGAAGGAACATAGAAAATAAAATCTTATTATTTTATTAATTCTTTTTATTACTATAGAAGCTATTAAAGTTTCTGGAAGGACTCATACAAAACTATTAGTAGCTGTTGCACCTTTGATACAACAGGCATGGTGCCATTCACTTTTGTTTTCTCTGTGTTTTTTTTTTCTTTTACAAGCCATTTTATATCCTACTTGTGCAGTGAAAATGTTTTTTTAAAATAATAAAAGCAAGATAAGCAATATCAGCTAACGCGAGTTTATCTCAAAGAACACCCTCTCATTCTCTATTCTCACTCCCAGTGGAGACAATATGGGCAGGTTTTTATATAACCTTATTAAAAATTTTCTGTGCTTCAACAAGAATATATGTGAAATAGCATTTGATAACCACAGTGAGGTTCTACTCCACAGAACTGTTGAGCAACTTGCTTTTGTCATTTATCTTATCATGGAAACTTTTCTATATCAATATGTACAAATCTCCCTTAGTCTTATTAATCACAAAATTTTCTTTTTTAGTGTAAATATACCAAACTTGAACTGGTATTTAACAAGTAATTATAGAAATACCAGTTTAGAAAAAGTTAACTCTTTAGAATATTCAGTCATTTATCTGAGCTTATATGTAGTTGTAGTGGTCTATATTGCTCCTCACAGATAAATAAAAATAAAAGCATAACATACAATAACTTACAGGATGCAACAAAAGCAGCATTCAGAGAGAAATGTATAGCTATAAATGTCCATGTTAAATGAAAGAGCTCTAATCAATAATGTAACATTCCACCTTAAGAGAAATGAATTGCATACCAAACATGAAATTGAATCAATAAAAACTCCGAACAAACAAATATTTATAGAAGTGTTAACATCTGTCCTTCTCAAAATATTCCAAAAAATTGAAGGAATGATCCTGAACTCATTATAGAAGGCCAACCTCTCCCTGATACCAAAATCAGACAGATATCACAAGAAAAGAAAATTACAGGCCAACATCACTAATGAACAGAGATGCAAAAAATCCTAACAAAATATTAGCAAATCAATTTAACAATACATTTAAAGGGTTACACACCATGATAAAGCAGGATTTTTTCCAGGGATGCAAGGATGATTCAATATCTACAAATCAATCAATGTGATACACCACATTGACAAATTGAAGAAGAAAAATCACGTGATTATATCAATATATGCATAAAAAACTTTAGAAAATTTCAACCTCAATTCATGACAACAACTCTCCAGAAAGTGGGCATAGAGTAAACATGTTCACCATAATAAAAGTCATATATGACAAACCCATAGCTAACATCATGCATGCATGCTAAGTCACTTCAGACTCTTTGTGACTCCATGGACTGTAGCCTGCCAGGGTCCTCTGTCCATGGGATTCTTCAGGCAAGAACACTGGAGTGGGTTGCCATGCCCTCCTCTAGGGGATCTTCCAAACCCTCTCAAAAAAAAAAAAAAAAAAAAAATGACCATACTCCCTAAGGCAATCTACAGACTTAATGCAATTCCTATCAAAATACCAAGGGCATTTTTTCACAGAACTAAAACAAATAATTTGAAAACATGAAAAGACCCTGAAGAGCCAAAGTAAACTTAAGAAAAAAGATCAGAGCTAGAAGTATCACATACCCTGACTTCAGACTATACTACAAAGGTACAATAATCAAAATAGTATAATATGGCACAAAACAGGGATAAAGATCAATGGAACAGAATAGAGTCCAGAAATAAACCCCTGTGGTCTATTGACCCAGACTCTTGTGGTCAATTAATCTATGATAAAGAAGGCAAGAATACACAATGGAGAAAACAGTATCTTCAAGGAGTGGTGCTGGGAAAACTGAACAGCTACCTGTAAAAGAATGAAACTAGAACATTTCTTCGGAGAAGGCAATGGCACTCCACTCCAGTACTCTTGCCTGGAAAATCCCATGGACGGAGGAGCCTGGTGGGCTGCGGTCCATGAGGTCGATAAGAGTCAGACACAACTGAGCGACTTCACTGTCACTTTTCACTTTCATGCATTGGAGAAGGAAATGGCAACCCACTCCAGTGTTCTTGCCTGGAGAACCCCAGGGATGGGGGAGCCTGGTGGTCTGCCGTCTATGGGGTTGCACAGAGTCAGACATGACTGAAGCGAAGCAGCAGCAGCAGTACATTTCTTACTTCATATACAAAAATAAACTCAAAATGGATTAAAGACCTAAATGTAAGACAAGAACCCATTAAACTCCTAGAAGAAAATGTAGGCAGAAACCACTGACAAAAGAGAAAGACAACCTACTGAGCAGAAGAAAATATTTGCAAATGATGTAATTGATAAAGAATTAATATCTAAAATATATAAACAGCTCATGCAATCTAACATCAAAAAAAATGAAAACAACCCAATTAAAAAATGTGCAGAAAATATGAACAGACGTTTTCTCAAAGAATATACAGATGGCCAACAGGCACATGAAAAGATGCTCAACATTACTAATTATCAGAGATTTGAAAATCAAAGCCAAGATGACATATCACCTCACTTCTGTCAGAATAGCTATCATCAAAAAGACAACAAATAACAAATGTTGGTGAGAACGTGGAGAAAAGGGAACACTTGTATACTGTTGTGGAGAAGGTAGTGGTAACCCACTCCAGTTCTCTTGCCTGGAAAATCCCATGGACAGAGGAGCCTGGTAGGCTGCAGTCCATGGGGTCGATAAGAGTCGGACACGACTGAGCGACTTCACTTTCACTTTTCACTTTCATGCATTGGAGAACCCACTCCAGTGTTCTTGCCTGGAGAATCCCAGGGATGGGGGAGCCTGGTGGGCTGCCATCTATGGGGTCGCACAGAGTTGGACATGACTGAAGTGACTCAGCAGCAGCAGCAGCAGCAGCAGCAGCAGCATACTGTTGATGGGAGTGTAAATTGATTCAGCAACTATGTAAAACAGTATGGAGATTCCTCAAAAAACTAAAAGTAGAAGTAACATGTAATCCGGCAATTCAACTCCTGGGTGTGTGTGTGTGTATATATATATATATGTGTGTGCGTGTGTGTGTGTGTGTGTGTGTATGTATATATGTGTGTGTGTATATATATGTATGTGTGTGTGTATGAAAGTGAAAGTGAAAGTGAAGTTGCTCAGTCATTTCCCACTCTTTGCAACCCCATGGACTGTAGCCTATCAGGCTCCTCACGTACATACATACATACATATATATATACATACACACACATACACATGCATACACACATATATATGCGAAGTCACTTCAGTTGCGTCCGACTCTGTGCGACCCCATAGATGGCAGCCCACCAGGCTCCACCATCCCTGGGATTCTCCAGGCAAGAACATTGGAGTGGGTGCCATTTCCTCCTCCAATGCAGGAAAGTGAAAAGTGAAAGTGAAGTCGCTCAGTCGTGTCAGACTCTTATCGACCCCATGGATTGCAGCCCACCAGGCTTCTCGGTCCATGGGATTTTCCAGGCAAGAGTACTGGAGTGGGGTGCCATTGCCTTCTTGGATGTATATGTGTGTGTATATATGTATATGTGTATATATATACATATATATATATATATATAGCAACATGGATGGACCTGGAAGTTATAATGCTTAGTGAAATGATTCACATAGAAAAAAGACAAATATATTATTCCATATATTCTACTTATATGAGGAATCTAAAAACTAAATCAAAGGGATGGATATAAGAAGACAGAAACAGACTCACAGATACAGAGAACAAACTAGATGGGAGAGGGAATGGGAGGGGCATGAGATAAGGGCAGGGGATTAAGAGGTGTAAACTACTATCTTGTTAGCTGCTCTATTTTGTCTAACTCTTTGTGACCTCGTGGACTGTAGTCTGCCAGGCTCCTCTGTCCATGGAATTCTCTAAGCAAGAAGAATTCTGGCATGCGTAGCCATTCCCTTCTCCAGGTAATTTTCTCAACCCAGGAATTGAACCCTGGTCTCCTGCATTGCAGGCAGATTCTTTACCATCTGAGCCATCAGGTGAAGCCCAACAAATACTATACATAACATAACTGTAAGGGTATATTGTAGAGTGTGCAAGGTATATAGCCAGTATTTTATAATAATTTTAAATGGAATATAACATGCAAAAATACTAAATCACTATATTGTACTCTTGAAACTAATATGATACTGTAACTCAGGTGTATATTAATAATAGTGGGTGAAACAGCATGGTCTCTACCTTCATGATCTAGAGAGAGGAATGGGCCCTGGTGGAGGTTGAAATCTGTATTAGGGATATGGGTATTAGACAGCATTCAAAGAAAAAAACTTGGGCAGGTAATTTTGGTGGGAGGAAATCTCTGCCCTTGGACTTGAACTCTTGTCAGCTGGATGATGTTTATCTAGTTATCTGTATCTCTAGGATTGACTGGATGATGGTTATCCCGTTGTTTAAAGATATGCCCATCTGAATGCAGAGTTCCAAAGAATAGCAAGAAGAGATAAGAAAGGCTTCCTAAGTGAACAATGCAAAGAAATAGAGGAAAACAATAGAATGGGGAAGACTAGAAATTTCTTCAAGAAAATTAGAGATACCAAGGGAACATTTCATGCAAAAATAGGCACAATAAAGGACAGAAATGGTATGGACCTAACAGAAGCAGAAGAGATTAAGAAGAGGTGGCGAGAATGCACAGAACTATACAAAAAAGATCTTCATGACCCAGATAACCACGATGATATGATCACTCACCTGAAGCCAGATATCTTGTGTATGAAGTCAAGTGGGCCTTAGGAAGCATCACTTCTAACAAAGCTAGTGGAGGTGATGGAATTCCAGCTGAGCTATTTCAAATCCTAAAAGATGCTGCTATTAAATTGCTGCACTCAATATGCCAGCAAATTTGGAAAACTCAGCTGTGGCCACAGGGCTGGAAAAGATCAGTTTCCATTCCAATCCCATAGAAGGGTAGTGTCAAAGAATGTTCTACTGCACAATTGCATTCATTTCACATTCTAGCAAAGTAATGCTCAAAATTCTCCAATCTAGGCTTCAACAGTACATGAACTGAGAACTTCCAGATGTTCAAGCTAGATTTAGAAAAAGCAGAGGAACCAGAGATCAAATTACCAACATCCACTGGATCATAGAAAAAGCAAGAGTTCCAGGAAAGCATCTGCTTCACTGACTACACTAAAGCCTTTGACTGTGTGGATCATAACAAAATGTGGGAAATTCTTAAAGAGATGGGAATACCAGATCACCTTACCTTCCCTGTGCAAAACCTGTATGCAAGTCAAGAAGCAACAGTTAGAACCAGACATGGAACAACAGACTGGTTCCAAATTGGGAAAAGAGTATGTCAAGGATGTATATTTAATTTATGTGCAGAGTACATCATGCAAAATTCTGGGCTAGATGATGCACAAGCTGGAATCAAGATTGCCGAGAGAAATATCAGTAACCTCAGATATGCAGATGACACCACACTTATGGCAGAAAGTGAAGAAGAACTAAAGAGACTCTTGTTGCAGGTGAAAGAGGAGAGTGAAAAAGCTGGCTTAAAACTCAATATTCAAAAAATGAAGATTATGGCATCTGGTCGCATCACTTCATGGCAAATAGATGGGGAAACAATGGAAACAGTGACAGACTTTATTTTCCTGGGCTCCAAAATCACTGCAGATGGTGACTGCAGCCATGACATTAAAAGATGCTTGCTCCTTGGAAGAAAAGCTAGATGGTATATTAAACCTAGATAGTGTATTAAAGAGCAAACAAACCTAGTGTATTAAAGAGCAGAGACATTACTTTGCCAACAAAGGTCTGTCTAGTCAAAGCTATGGTTTTCCCAGTAGTCATGTATGGATGTGAGAGTTGGACCATAAAGAAGGCTGAGTGCTGAAGAATTGATGCTTTTGAACTGTGGTGTTGGAGAAGACTCTTAAGAGTCCCTTGGACTGCCAGGAGATCCAACCAGTCAATCCTAAAGGAATCAGTCCTGCATATTCATTGGAAGGACCTATGCTAAAGGTGAAGCTCCAATATTTTGGCCACCTGATGCAAAGAACTGACTGATTAGAAAAGACACTGGTGCTGGGAAAGATTGAAGACAGGAAGAGAAGGGGATGATAGATGACAAGTTGGTTGGATGGCATCACCGATTCAATGGACATGAGTTTGAGCAAACTCTGGGAGATGGTGAAGGACAGGGAAGCCTGGCATTCTGCAGTCCATGGAGTTGCAAAGAGTCAGATTCAACTGAGCAACTGAACGACAGTTATTTAGTATCTGTAGGTCTCTGTTGCTTGGTTCCGTCTCCCTTCCATTCTTATCTCCAATGTGTGCTTTTTATCCCTAGGCTTTTCCTTGAGAGGGCATCTGGGGATTCTTCAGTACCATGCCTGTTGTATTCACAATGTCTTATTCATCCAATTTAAAGACAGGAAGCTCACGGAGAAAACTGGATTATAAAGAAGCAAGGTCAAACATCATCAGAATGCCCCGCTTTTTTGTGTGTGATTCTCATGCAAATTCAGATTCTCAGAAGAATGAGCATCCAGTTAGTCTTCCTTAGGTCAGGGGCCATTTTTACAGCCAGGGCACACATCTTGTGCAACAAATCATTAAGACCTAAAACTATTCAGTAGGGGATACTGAGTACTTCAAAGGAATGGAGTCAGTTAACAAAAGGCGGAGGGGAGACAGAAACTCTAATGCCCTTTGTGGCCCTCCAACTACACATGCCACACTAGCCTCACAGAGTCTTACGAATAATTCCTTCTTTCCACTCCTAATACAGCATGCTTATGAAATCCTGAGAGCAGCATCCAAACCAGCATCCTCCCCCAGCACCCGTTGTTGATTAAATGGCATAATGGATGTGAAAGCCCTTTGCAAATTGCAAAGTAGTTTACAAATATGAGTTATCACTTAGTGTGGGACCCTGCTGCCAGCAGAGAGTGGGGCTGAGCTGGGGAGAAAGGCCTAGGGCCTCAGCTAAGCTTCCTTTGGCAGGGTTTTTGGATTTCAATGGGGAAAGAAAATGTTTCTTTGGGTTGTTAGCTTGTAATAGCTGGCCCCCTTGCTGGTTAAATAAACAGCTTCCTAAACATGATTTCAGCTAGAATTACACTGTGCTCCAGGCCTCAAACTGAGTGAAAATGAAATAGGGAGGGCCAAGAGACCTCATTGACCAGAGGGATAGGTAGGGAGTGATTCTATTTATTGTCTCTTCCATTCCCCATTAGTCCTCCCCTTCTCCAGCGGCTTCCCTGGTGGCTTAGCTGGTGAAGGATCCGTCTGCAATGCGGGGGACCTAGGTTCAGTCCCTGGGTTGGGAAGATACCCTGGAGAAGGGAATAGCTACCCACTCCAGTATTCTGGCCTGGAGAATTCCATGGACTGTATAGTCCATGGGGTCACAAAGAGTGGGATACCACTGAGCGACTTTCATTTTCTTCACTTTCTCCAGGGGTGAATTCTTACTGGACTAGAGACATCTGCTCCGTTTCAGTGATTGGCTCAGGGGTGGTAGAAACCTAGCTTAAGCTAATCAGGTCAGACTTATTTATTTTTTTATTGTTTGAAACAAATTTATTCTCAAAATAATACACAAAAGCATAGGTTGAGGCTGCCCTTGGGAGGCCTCCCTCCCTTCCTCTGCCACCACCTCCCCTCCTCTTTGAATGCCAGGGAGAACACAGTTGAAGGAAATGTGCAATCACAAAGAATGATCAACTCTAAAGACAAAAGATTTGGTCCAAAACAACTCAACATAATTAATGCAATTACCGTGAAGAGCTTCACTATTAAGATATTGTAGACCCGTGGCTCTTCACTGCACCAGGGGGCCCTGCTTGAGGGAGATGAGGACAGAATGCCCATGGGAGATGTCTTTGGCCTGCTTGCTGGACTTCGGGTTAAAGTCACACAGCTGGGCCGCCCGTTCCCACTCAGTGCCTGGGGACAACTCCTCAATGTCATGTACAAAGGCTTCTTCCGCTGCCCTGTTGTTGGCTTTTGTCTTCTGGAGCTGCCAGCCTGCCTCGCATACCACTTGTCCAGATCCTTGATGGCTTTTTCTTTCTACTCTGCTTCCTGCTTCTAAGAATTGGCATCAAGGGCTTCCAAGCATTCAGTTTGCTATTCTCTCCTTTACGGGATACTTTCAGGTTCTGTCTGAGTGCAACAGATCCACTTGTGAAACAGCTGCGTAACTGTCTGTCGGCCCAGTAGTCTCCTGGTAGTATTTGCCATTCATCACTCCGTCATCAGCATCTGGACTGCCACCCTCCAGGATGGTGAAGGTCTCGTCGTTCTCGATGCCCAAAATCTCACTCTCCTGCTATGCCAAGAAGGCCATGGCAGGGTCCTCTTCACCAGCCCCTCGGTTCTCCAGGGTAGGACCACCAGAGGGGACACTGAACGGATCTTACTTAGCCATGGCAGGAGGTTCAACGGCATCGACTTTTCAGAGACACACCAACCGGCCAGCACCAACTTTCAGTTCAGTTCAGTTCAGTTGCTCAGTCGTGCCTGACTCTGTGACCCCATGGAGTGTAGCATGCCAGGCCTCTCTGTCCATCACCAACTCCTGGAACTTACTCAAACTCATGTCCATTGAGTCAGTGATGCCATCCAGCCATCTCATTCTCTGTCGTCCCCTTCTCCTCCTGCCCTCAATCTTTCCCAGCATCAGGGTCTTTTCCAATGAGCCAGTTCTTCCCAACAGGTGGCCAAAGTATTGGCACTTCAGCTTCAGCATCAGTCCTTCCAATGAATATGCACGACTGATTTCCTTTAGGATTGACTGGTTGGATCTCCTTGCAGTCCAAGGGGCTTGCAAGAGTCTTCTTCAACATCATAGTTCAAAAGCATCAATTCTTTGGCACTCAGCCTTCTTCATAGTCCAACTCTCACATCCACACATGACTATGGAAAAACCATAGCTCTGACTAGACAGACTTTTGTTGGCAAAGTGATGTCTCTGCTTTTTAATAGACACACCAACTGACTGGCAGACTCCCGAGTCTGGCAGTGGCTGCTGTGCTTGTGCCTGGTCTCAGAGACAAGCTGGAGGAGGGAGCAGGACTGACTTTTGCCTTGGCAATGCTGGTTGTTTCAGGCCTAATCAAGTTAGTATAATCAGAGTGAAGCTTGGTATTTTGGCTTAATAACGAGGAGAAGTAAATATCCCTCTTTTCTTGTGGACAGTTTTGGATGTGCATGTAAAGTCTGGAACTCTCTAGCTATTTTGCATTGTACCCTCTTTTTTAAAAATGTTATCGATTAAAGGAGGTACACAAATGAAACGATGTCACCTTTGAAACATGCTCGAAGTCTCTCTCTCAATGGAGATCAGATCCTTTGAAGAGACTTTGAACAGATGACATAATTTCTCTGTAATTGTAGTTACATATTACAGTCTATTCAAAATCTAACATAGTGTCTGATTCAAAATTATCTCCCATTTTCAACTTATGCCAGGCCTGTGGCTTGAGGACCTCAAGATGAGGACGGGGGGATAGTTTGTTTTTTTTGGATTTGTCTTCTGTCGCTATGTGGGATTGAGGAAGTGCAAGCAGTCTGTCTCTGGGACATCCCACTCTCTTCCTATCTTTGGATCTAATCTTCCTGGGACTGGGACAGGGGCAGGAATGTTTGGAGAAGGAAGGAGAGTTCATGTTTTACAATTTCCCACCTGACCATGATGAGGCAGGTCTCCAGGGCACCATTATTTGGTCTGTTTTATCCTGTTGGCTACTGGGGTCTTCTGCTGACATGCTGGGGCTGCTGGGTATGGTGGGGATGATTTTCTTGGCAGAGTTTAGTGTTGCTTAGGTCCTTTTATCTCTGAAGAATTAAATAATTAAAAGCAAATAATTATGGTATAGGCACTATGGAAAGCACTAAGGAAGTTCTTCAGAAACTCAAAAACAGGACTACCATTTGATCAAGGCATCCTGCCCTTGGATACAATAGAAACACCATCTAGAAGGTATCTTGGTACCACCATGTTCATTGCAGCAGTATTCACAATAGCCAAGATATGGAAACAACCTAAGTGTCCACCAACAGATGAATGGATAAAGGAAATACAACACACACAGGAATATTACTCAGGCATAAAAGGAAGGAAACAGCACCATTTGCGACAAGGATGGACCTTGAGATTGCTAAGTACAGTAAGTCAGACAGAGAAAGACAGAGTATGTATGATCTCACTTACAAGCAGAAGCTTTAAAAAATGAATTCAGAGAAACAGAAAACAGATTGGTAATTGGCAAGGGCAGAGGGTGAAAGGTGTGGTAAAGGAGTGAAGGGAGCCAAAAAGTACAAACTTCAATCTATGAGATAAATAAGTTCTGGGGATATAATATATGCCATGGTGACTACAGTTAACAGTACTCTATTGTAGATTTGAAAATGGCTAAGAGAGTAGATCTTTAAAGTTCTCATCACAAGAAAAAAAAACTATGTGAGATAATGAATGTTAGCTAACCTTATTGTGGTAATCATTTCAAAATATGTACATTTATCAAAGGATTACATTGTATACTTTAAACTTACACAGTATTAAATATCAATTATGTCTCCATAAAACTGGGGAGAAAGCAAATAATTAATGCATAAGATGAGAATTTAGAAGAATATTTATATAGCCATGAGTTGGATAAAGACTTCCCAAGCATGACAGCAAAATCAGAAGTCATGAAGGAAAAGATTAATAGATCTAGTGGCATAAAAGTTTAAGATTGTAATTTATTAAACAACACCACGAGCAAAATTAAAATGAAAGTGCACAGATGGAGGGGGGCAGGGGTCTGCACCATACATAACAGACAGAGAGCTAATGTCCTCAGTGTTCAAAATCCTCTTACCAATCAATAAGAAATCAACGAATAGTCAAGTTTGACTTGAAAAGGAAGCAAGTCACAAAACTGAAAACCCAACAATGAATAAGTGAACTATATATTCAGCCTCACTAGTCATCAAAGAAAAACAACACTCCACCATTAAATACTGAGGCAGAAATTTTGCATCAAATATTTTTCCTCAAATGGCTAGCTGGCTGCGCTAACGCTATTGATTAATGTATGTATTGCCTCACTTAGGTGGAAGGGCTCCTTTGTCAAAGTGTTTTAGTATGATTTATTTATTTGTTCTTGGCTGTGCTGGGTCTTTGCTGCTGTGTGGGCTTTGATGGTGCACGGGCTTCTCGTGCTCCTCTTGCTGCAGAGCATGAGCTCCGGAGCACATGGGATTCATTTTTATGGTGCTTGGGCTGAGCAGTTGTGGTTCTCGGGCTCCAGAGCACAGTGTCAATAGTTGTGGTGGCTTTTGCCACATGGCACATGGGATCTTCTTGGATAAGGGATCGAGCCCATGTCTCCTGCATTGTCATGAGGATTCTTTACCACTGAGCCACCACTGTATAAACCCCATTATACAGTGTTTTAGTTGATATCTTCACAGAAGGGCTACCCTTTGCCAGAAATAGGAAAGAGACGTGGGTTCTAGGAGGAGGGATTTGCCTTTACAAATACATAGCCTGGAGTGTGTAAAAGAGGCTGATCTGTTCTGGAAAGAGCTGCAGGTTTCATGAAGCTGCAATGAAGACTACGTGATGGGAGCTGGAAGAGCAGGCAGGAGGTAAGCCTGAAAGTGTGGTATGGGGCCACCCACTGGATTCTTGAAGGCCATGCTCTGGTTTCTTGGCTTTATCTCTAGGAAGGGGAAGGTCATGAGAGGTCTTTGGACAATGAGGTTGCTGTTCCCAGCAACAAGAGTGGGAGGACTTCTGAAGAATTGCCATCTAAGAGCCCATTTGCAACACCAATCAAAGCATTCCTTTTCTAAGCAAATCAAACGTATCTTCCTCCTTCCTTCTCCAGTAGCTCCAGCCCTTGTGGAGAAGAGCCTAGATCAGTAAGGCTGGAGAGGGATGGATGCATAGAACAGGCAGGAGAAAGGGTACCTAAGTTATTATTCTCTCTGTAAGTAGTTAGTCTGCCCGAGAAGAGGGAAAAATTATGATCCATGCACTGGACTAGACATTTAAACCACTGGGCTATGGTTTTTCCTGTGGTCATGTATGGATGTGAGAGTTGGACTGTGAAGAAGGCTGAGCACCGAAGAATTGATGCTTTTGAACTGTGGTGTTGGAGAAGACTCTTGAGAGTCCCTTGGATTGCAAGGAGATCCAACCAGTCCATTCTGAAGGAGATCAGCCCTGGGATTTCTTTGGAAGGAATGATGCTAAAGCTGAAACTCCAGTACTTTGGCCACCTCATGCAAAGAGTTAACTCATTGGAAAAGACTCTGATGCTGGGAGGGATTAGGGGCAGGAGGAGAAGGGGATGACAGAGGATGAGATGCCTGGATGGCATCACTGACTCGATGGATGTGAGTCTGAGTGAACTCTGGGAGTTGGTGATGGACAGGGAGGCCTGGTGTGCTGCAATTCATGGGGTTGCAAAGAGTTGGACACGACTGAGTGACTGAACTGAACTGAACTGGATCAGGTTGTTTGGGAAATTGGATTGATTGAAGGAATTTTATTATCTAAGAATTACCAGAAAAAATCTTGGAGTCCATCCTGAATTTCTTCCAGGGGAAGGAAGAGAACTTACCTTAAAAGATACATTTAAAGAGATGCCAGCAATCAAACTAAATTTGCATGCTACTGTTATCCTCTGAATCAAGGAGAGGGTGGGATGTATGGAGAGAGTAACATGGAAACTTAAATTACCATATGTAAAATAGGTAGCCAGTGGAAATTTGCTATAAGACTCAGGGAACCCAAACAGGGACTCCGTAACAACCTAGAGGGGCAGGATGGGGATGGAGGGAGGTTCAAGAGGGAGGGGACATATGTACACCTATGGCTGATTCAACCTGATGTTTGGCAGAGACCAACATAAGTCTGTAAAGCATTTATCCTTCAATTAAAAAATAAATAACTTTTTAAAAATAAAAAAGGGACACCACCAATAGAACTAAATTGGCATGCTGCTATTATCCTCTGAATCAAGCTTGTTTCATAAATTGGTAGTTATTATTAACAGCAAGCATGTGCCTGCTCTGGCCAAGTGATTCACATTTGTGATCTCATCTAATCCTCAGCATACTCTGTGAAATGTGCATTTGTAGCCTCATTTTGCAGATAAGCATTCAGAGGTTCAGAGAAGTTAAGTACCATGTCCAGCTAGCATTTTCCAGATATAGAATTTAAATTCAGATCATATTGACTGTACTTTTGACATTGTCCTTTCATTAAATTAGCCCTATCTCATTGCATGGCTTGATGGGGATGCACTCCTTGTAACGGGACAAAGAATGATGAAGCCACAAGTGCTCTCAGAGTTTCATCTTCTGCTGCCGCTAGAGAGTGGTGGTACCCCGCCTTCTTTCATCTTTGCCTCATGATTTAACTTCTATCATTCAAGGTCAGAGTCGGGACAGGAACACAGAATATGGATGGGGAGGGAGACAGAATAGAGTGGAAGAGGGCAGAAGGTGGCGCTTTTTGGAGAAACTGGGAGCTGGAAGCTAAGGAGCAGGCTGCAGAATGTGGGAATAGAGAGGGACCTTTGAAAGGTGCTGATGCACTGCGCTGGAGGAACAGGTTTAAGGACTTGGGTTATACTGAAAATGGTTTTTGGTTGTTGGACTGTGTCTGTGAGACTGAAACCCTGCTTAGAGACAGGACACATGGGTCACAGCTTCATAAACATTTCATCAGCAAGAAATAAGACCATGTGGGCAAATAATCATGTCACTTTGCAGCTGAACAGAAATAGATAGTGGAGTAATAACTTAGATGCTTTCTTTTATTCCTCATGCAAACATGTGAGATAAATGACTTTCTACTCATTTTGTTAAATAATTAATGAAGTGTTAGTTGTTCAGTCATGAGTGATTAAGGGGTGGGGAAAAAACCAGTGGTGGCTTTTCTGCAATGTCATAGGGAGAATTTTTCATACACAATAATTGGGCTTCCCTGGCGACTCAGACAATAAAGAATTTGCCTGCAATGCAGGAGACTCAGGTTTGATCCCTGGGTTGGGAAGATCCCCAGAAGAAGGAAATGCCTATCCACTCCAGTATTCTTGCCTGGGAAATCCCATGAACGGAGGAGCCTGGCGGACTACTGTCCATGGAGTTGCAAAGAGTAGGACACAACTGAGTGACTTTCACTTTCAATGTTAATAATAACCGCTGCTGTCGACTGAGCCCTTTGAGTGCACTTGGTACACTGCATCCTTCTTGGTGCAGTGTGTGTATTATCTCATTCAACACACCCCGAAACTTGCTAAACTAGACGTTGCTCATCTTCCTTCTGTGCAGATGAGAACACTGAGATTCCAAGATACACTCATTAACTGCATGAGTTTCCTGGGGCTGCTGCAACCAAGGACCACAGATCGGTGGCTTAACAACAGAAATGTATTGTCTCATGGTTCTGGAGGCTAGAAGTTTGAAATCAGGGCTGTTTCTTTCTGAGAGCTGTGACAGAGAATCTTCTCTATCCTTCTCGCCTAGCTTCTGGTCACCTCTGGATTCCCTTGGTTACAGATGTCTTTCACTCTGTCTTCACGTGATCTTCCTTGTGTACATATCTGTGTGCAAATTCCCCCTTTTTCTGATGCCAGTCATATTGGAGTAGCACCCTTTCTCAAATCCTAACTTGATCTGAACTTGATTGTCTGCAAAAGATACAATTTCTAAATAAGCTCATACGCTTAGGTGCTGGGGTTAGGACTTTATCTTTTTTGGAGGAAAGAGGGGACACTATAATAGTAAATAACCTGCTTGTGGCACCAGAACAACATATTATAGTGAAAATGAACAGCACTGGGTTCATTTTGTTCAAATGTGGGAACATTTGTGTGTTCCCACAACATATCAGCTGTGTGACCTTTTGTCCATGAATTCATCTATGTATTTCTGCCTCAGTTTTCCCATCTGTTAAATGGGAATAATAAGATTTATTTATAGGATTGTTGCCAGAATCAAGTAAGACCAAGAGTGTAAAGCACAAAGCTAGTGTCTAATACTTCTATTATTCTAAGCTCTGTATTTCCATTTGAAAATCTCTAGGCTGTAGTGTGCCTCAGCCTCCTTCCTTCAAGGAGGAGTCAAGGAAGACGAGAAGGATCAGCCAACCAACTCTGGAAAAAACCACTCCATGTAAATTTAACCTCAGCCACTGATTCTCTTGCAAAGAGGATTTTCCAAAGGGCTGAAATTGCAAAACTAGTCTCCATATTTAACTTATGAAATGAGAACTTAGGAGCACTGAGAGGGTGACTTAACAAAAACTATGAAGTGTATGAGAGGTAATTTTATGCAGGCAGGAAGCCAAACCTTTTCCACTTTTGTTGGGGATAAGATAGAGCAAAATGGGCTCATATTTCTGCAGGGGAAATTTAAATAATACAGGCCTTGCTTATAGGGTGATAGCAGGCTTGGCCTTGGGCGACCCTAGGAGTGAAATGAAATTGGTTATTCATGTCATTTCACCTTTCCCTTCAGCTATTGTCAAAACCCCACCTTTCTCAAGCTTCCCGCTAGCATTGCCAACTTTGAGCAGAGTGAAATAGACCATCCCTTCCAATTAGCATTCATTCAGCCATGTGTTCACAAATATGTACTGAATACCCACTGTGTTAGGGTAGGCTAGCTGCTCCACCAAACAGGTCCAAAATCTCAGTGGCCTCATCCAATACAAATTTACTTCCTTTGCAACAAATGTCCAACATGAATTGTCCCCTGATGAAACTGTTCCTCAAGGCAGTTCTCCAAGTGGCAAATTCAAGGACCCCAAATCCTTCCATCTTTTAGGCCCTCAGGATATCTCATGAAGACAGAAGAAGAGAAAGCAGGAAGGATTGTGCTTGAGAGGGTCTAGTAGACCAGGCCTGGAGGTGGTGACATCCCTTTTGACCACATCCTATTGGTCAGAACTCAATCACATGACCTCACCTAACTGGTAAGGAGGCTGGGAAATGTAGGTTTCCTAAGAAAAAAAGAAAAAGGTAAAATGCTAGCCAGTTTCTGCGGCAAATGCATTTTGGGAAATAGTTGCTGTCTCAGGTCTATTTCTTATTGTACTTTGTACACTTATTTAACAAATGTTCATTTATAGACATGCTGAGCCCAGTCATGAGGTGGGGACTGATTCATATCAGCTGAGCCCTGTTACTAACTTATCGCATTACACTGCATTTGCTTTTCCACACTTCTGCAGAGGTCACCTTAGGTGTCATAAGTATTCCACTGTATTAGCAGTAGCCATTTCCCCTTATCCTTTCGATATGCATCTTGTAGCTGCCCAAGGGCTTTCTCTTGTTACTGGGGCTCAGGAAATAATACCCTCTAGGATTAGCCCTCAGCCAAAGCTTGATGGGAGTTGGGGTATAGTACCTTAGCTTGCCTGTCTTGGGGCAGGATCTGAGCTGTGTCTGTCTGGCCTCCTGGAGTTTCCCTGGCTTGATAAGTGCTAGCTGGCTCCACAATACACTCTAATTGTATGCTCTCCTAATCTAGTCTCCCTTTCTTGCTCCCCTACCAGTATTTCCCTTTACCTTCCAAGTTAATGACTTGTACCCAAATCCTTAACCCAGGGCCTGCATCTGGGGGAACCAAAACTAAGATGCCGTCTTTCTGCTCAGGGTGTTTGCTCCTTCAGTGGGGGGACTCTTATTTATCCTTGTTCGTCTAGAGCATAGAACAGCTGTTCATTTGTTCTTCTAAAAAGCACAGTGAGTAACTGGCCTGAGCCAGGTCTTGTGTTTGGTGATGGTGACGGAAGGAATCACCGAAAGAAAAAAGTTGTGCTGTTTCTGCAGGTGACAAGTTTAGGTTCTGGCATGTTGACCTTGAGGTGCTGGTGAGAACTAGTCTCAGAGCTCCTTGGTATGGATGCTTGATACACATCCACTGCCTCCTTTTTAAAAAAATTTCCTCCTGCATTTCTTGCAAGACTCTCAAACCTTGAAAATCTAGAAGTACAGATACCATAAAATCCCTGCAATCCTACTCTGCGGCATATATCTAGAGAAAACATAATTTGAATAGATGTGTGCACTCTACTGTGCATAGCAGCACTATTATAATAGCCAAGACATGAAAGTGACCTAAGTGTCCAGTATGGAAGCAGATAAAGATATGGAATGGATAAAGATGTGGTACATATATACAATGGAATACTACTTAGCCATAAAAAGGAAGAGATAATGTCATTTACATTAACACAGATGCAACTAGAGATTATCATACTGAGTGAAGTCAGACAGAGAAAGACAAATATCACATATATCACAGATAGGTGGAATCTAAAAAAAGGATACACATGAACTTATTTACAAAACAGAAATCGACTCACAAACATAGGAAACAAACTTATGGTTACCACAGGGGAGATGCAGAGAGGGATAAATTAAGAAAAAAATGTGAGAATTTCAAACCTGCATTCTTAATCTTGCTCCCTCACCTCCTTCAGTCTTAATTCAGAAAGCACCTTTTCAGCAAGGCCCGCACTGATGACCATTTTTAAAGTCATCACTCTCCCCTCAAAATTCCCTATTTCCCTTCCCTGAGAAGCACTTACCACCATTCAACTATAGATTTAGCTTCAGTTTACTCTTTGGTCTATCTTTTGCCTCTAGAATTTAAGATCCACAAAGGCAGGGACCTCCACAAGGGCTGCTTCCTTCACCAGGATCTCCACAATGTCAATCACATGAACAGCTCTCAAACATTCACTTGTTAAATGACTGAATGAATTTGCTGAATACTTCAAAGTAAACAGTTTTAGTGAACAATTAGAAAAATGAGGCTGGAGCCTGGAAGAGAGATGCCAGCTAAAGAGTGTGACGGTGCTATATATGTGGAAATGAAAATTGGAACACGGGCAGTGATAAGGGTCCCTGCAAAAGAAAGGGGGTAAATAAGTTCATTTGTATCTTTTTTTTTCTTAGGTTTCACAAAGAAGGGATGTCATATGATATTTGTCTTTCTCTGTGTGATTCACCTCACTCAGTAGGACAATCTTTAAGTCCATCCATATTGCTGCAAATGGCATTATTTCATTCTTCTTTATGGCTGAGTAACAGACTCACAGACATAGAAAACAAACTTATGGTTATCAAAGGAGAAAGGTGGAAGGGGAGAGACAAATTAGGAATTTGGGGGTAACATGCACACATTTGGAGAAGGCAATGGCACCCCACTCCAGTACTCTTGCCTGGGAAATCCCATGGATGGAGGAGCCTGGTAGGCTGCAGTCCATGGGGTCGCTAGGAGTCAGACACGACTGAGTGACTTCACTTTCACTTTTCACTTTCATGCATTGGAGAAGGAAATGGCAACCCACTCCAGTGTTCTTGCCTGGAGAATCCCAGGGACGGGGGAGCCTGTTGGGCTGCCGTCTATGGAGTCACACAGAGTCAGACACGATTGAGGCGACTTAGCATAGCATAGCATAGCATACACACATTGCTATATATAAAATAGATAACCAACCAGGACCTAATGTATAGCACAGGGAACTATAGTCAGTATTTTGTAATAACCTATACAGGAAAAGAATCTGATAAAGTACCTGATAAATAACATTCATATATATATATATATATATATATATACGCACACATTCTTATACATACATATATATACACACACAAATATATATATAACTAAATCACTTTGCTGTACATTTGAAAATAACACAACATTGTAAGTCAACTTTACTTCAGTAAAAAATACACTGAAAAAAAGAAGACAGAGGGTAGAAAAAAGAAAGGGAGTACCAAGGATGGATCTCAGGAAGTTCCTGTGGTGGGTTGGATGGAGGGGGAGAGAAGAGCAAAGGGAGGAGCTAGTCAAGAACTGAATGGTTACGGAGATGGGGATGGCCAGGATCTAGGCAGAATCTGCAAGTTGAAGAGAAATATACACATGCTCAAGATTTCCATCAGTTTTATTTTTTTAATTCCCTCTTATGAGAGAACAACCTTTGTTCATGCCATTCTTTTTAAATTAGATATTCTACTGAAACATTTTATCTTTGTTCTTTTTAATGACGAGATCTCTAGAAGTATTTATTTGATACACAATTTGTTTAAAAAGTTAAACTCCTTAAAAATTATCTCTCATTTAGAAACATAACAAAACTAGTATTTAAGCTGAAATGCATTTCTCTTTTTCTACAGTAGGAATGTGTATCCAACGTATGCTTGCCTGACTATCTGCTTGTGAATTTCCACTCAGCCATTATGCAATCTTTTTTATTTTTTCTTTTCTAAAAATGAGCCCATGTTTCTGAAAAAAGCTGCAATAGTCATCTTTAGCAATTATAAAAATTTCCTGGGATTAAGACATTCATTTCTACATCTGGCAAGGAGAAAACAGCAGGAAGTCACATGTGCTTCGATGGCGGGGACACACAGTCTTTTGGTATAACCATAGATTTTGGACTTTTGTTTTTGTCTCAGTAGCATGTAATCTGTATGGGCAACCTTGAGTATTTGGCTGGCTAGATGGGGTGCTAAGGAATGGAGCTTCCAGAAGAGTGGCTGTTAAACAAAGGCATGGTTCTTTGACTTCAGAATATATTACATAATATTTCAGAACATGTTTTTCAAGTAATCTTAGAATTTGAGAACAGGGAAAACTTCTTAATGTTCTCCAGCCCCTTCATTTGGATTAATTGATTTATTTTTAGACTTCGTTTAGCGAGATAGTTAAAAGCTTTCACTGTAGTTGAAGACAGACGTGGGCACTAATCTTTGCTCCACAAGAGACTAATTGCAACTCCTTAGGCAAGCCATTCAAGCTCTGAGTTTTCTGATCTATAAAATGGGAATATTGAAAACACTGAGGATTAAGTAGGTAGCAGAGTGCCCAGGACACAGTGCGTATGTGGAGAAGCTCAACTATTATTGTTAGAAATAATCTGTTTTTGGAGTTGTCAGCACTTGTTTTTAAATGTAGGGAAAGTCATTTTGTTCTGGTGACAAGGACATTTAAGCAATCACTTTTATTTCTGGCAGTAGACAAAGATCAAGCTACTGACCCAGAAGTGGCAAAAGTCTCTTGAACGAGGACTGTTTATTGACAAACAGTGTAAATTCACACTCTTTCTCTCAACTATGCTGTGTTTATGCCAGAAATGTAGATACTGTGGGATTCCCCTATACAAACAACTATTCCAGAATAGATCATAAAAAGAAGAATTACCTGTGTTAGTCTTGCCCTAGAATTCTTCTTCAGGCATGATTTGTTTTGATTCAAGGGGATACAAACCTTTGATACATCCCATAAAAGCAGCAGGCATATACTTCCTACCTACCCAGAAACATTTTTTTTTTTAAATTTATTACCAGGAGTCCAGGAAAACTACAACATTCCATAAAATCTTCCTCAGTAGTTGCCTGTTTGTGTGTCAGGGCCTGGGGGATGGTCCTTCTACTTTTTAGCTGACAGTTTTGCTCAGCTTTGCAATGAAAATCTCCTGGGAGATTTAGCACTTTGGGCTGTGAATTAGAACTTAGCAAGTTCAAGTCTGGTTTTGACATCAAGGTCCCATCCATTATTAAGGAGTATATTGTCTAGAAGTACGCTCTCCAAAATTTTTCCTTGGACACACCAATTTGTAGAAAACACTTTGAGCATGCCTCTGCAATAATAATTTCTATTTATGATTTCTAAATTATATTTTGTACTTCTGCATTAACATATTATAAAATATGCATAAGAAATACAAAGCATTTTAAAGCCCACCAGTCAAAATAAGCATTTTGTAAAAATAATTTTAAACTTTTCTTCTCACATCTGATTTATGTTACACATGGCTAAGGATGATGGATTTCCCCCAGCTCTGTAAGAGGAGACAGGACTGGAAACAAAACATTGCATACACTGTAATAGGTGTCTGGAAGGTAGGCAGATATAAGCAGGTGATGATCATCAAGTTAGGTTGTGAAGGATGAATGGTTTTCCAGATGAGCAATAAGGGAAAAAGAAATTCTAGACAGAAATAACAGAAATAAAAGTGTGCAGGATTGCAGAAGCATGCCAGGGTGAAGGCAGCTGAGGGAGACAGTGGCTCAGTTATATCTGAATGACAGTGCTTAAAGGAGAGAGAATGAAGAATAGAGGTCTGGAAAGGAACACAAAACCATCTTAAATGGGACCTTGAATGCCATTCCAAGGAGTAATTTTACCTTGTGGAAGAGATAAGATCAAAGGCTGCTCTGGGGGTGAGGTGGAAGGTAAGTTGGAGGAGGAGAAACTAATGGGGTATTATTAGTAGAGGCCTTACAAATGTGAAAAGAAGAGAAGCAAAAAACAAAGGACAAAAGGAAAGATATACCATTTGAATGCAGAGTTCCAAAAAATAGCAAGGAGAGATAAGAAAGCCTTCCTCAGTGATTAGTGAAAAGAAATAGAGGAAAACAATAGAATGGAAAAGACTGGAGATCTCTTCAAGAAAATTAAGATACCAAGGGAACATTTCATGCAAAGATGGGCTTGATAAAGGACAGAAACTGTATGGACCTAACAGAAGCAGAAGATATTAAGAAGAGGTGACAAGAATACACAGAAGAACTGTACAAAAAAGATCGTCATGACCCAGATAACCACGATGGTGTGATCACTCACCTAGAGCCAGACATCCTGGAATGCGAAGTCAAGTGGGCCTTAAGAAGCATTACTACGAACAAAGCTAATGGAGGTGATGGAATTCCAGTTGAGTGATTTCAAATCCTAAAAGATGATGCTGTGAAAGTGCGGGACTCAATATGCCAGCAAATTTGGAAAACTCAGCAGTGGCCACAGGACTGGAAAAGGTCAGTTTTCATTCCAATCCCAAAGAAAGGCAATGCCAAAGAATGCTCAAACTACTGCACAATTGCACTTATCTCACACGCTAGTAAGGTAATGCTCAAAATTCTCCAAGCCAGGCTTCAGAAATATGTGAACTGTGAATTTCCAGATGTTCAAGCTGGTTTTAGAAAAGGCAGAGGAACCAGAGATCAAATTGACAACATCCATTGGATTATCGAAAAAGAGAGTTCCAGAAAAACATCTATTTCTGCTTTATTGACTATGCCAAAGCCTTTGACTGTGTGGATCACAATCAACTGTGGAAAATTCTGAAAGAGATGGGCATACCAGACCACCTGACCTGCCTCTTGAGAAATCTGTATGCAGGTAAGGAAGCAACAGTTAGAACTGGATATGGAACAATAGACTGGTTCGAAATCGGAAAAGGAGTACGTCAAGGCTGTATATTGTCACCCTGCTTATTTAACTTATATGCAGAGTACATCATGAGAAATGCTGGACTGGATGAAGCACAAACTGGAATCAAGATTGCTGGGAGAAATATCAATAACCTCAGATATGCAGATGACACCACTGTAATGGCAGAAAGCAAAGAACTAAAGAACCTCTTGATGAAAGTGAAAGAGGAGAGTGAAAAAGCCGGTTTAAAGCTTAATATTCAGAAAACTAAAATCATGGCATCCAGCCCCATCACTTCATGGCAAATAGATGGGGAAACAGTGGAAACAGTGGCAGATTTTATTTTTTGGGGCTCCAAAATCACTGCAGATGGTGATTGCAGCCATGAAATTAAAAGATGCTTACTCCTTGGAAGGAAAGTTATGACCAACCCAGACAGCATATTAAAAAGCAAAGACAAAATAAACGACCCAATGAAAAAATGGGCCGAAGAACTACATAGACATTTCTCCAAAGAAGACGTACAGATGGCTAACAAACACATGAAAAGATGCTCAACATCAGAGAAATGCAAATCAAACCCACAATGAGGTACGATTTCATGCCAGTCAGAATGTCTGCGATCCAAAAGTCTACAAGCAATAAATGCTGGAGAGGATGTGGAGAAAAGGGAACCCTCTTACACTGTTGGTGGGAATGCAAACTAGTATAGCCACTATGGAGAACAGTGTGGAGATTCCTTAAAAAACTGAAAATAGAACTGCCATACGACCCAGCAATCCCACTGCTGGGCATACACACCGAGGAAACCAGAATTGAAAGAGACACGTGTACCCAAATGTTCATCTCAGCACTGTTTACAATAGCCAGGACATGGAAGCAACCTATATGTCCATCAGCAGATGAACAGATAAGAAAGCTGTGGTACATATACACAATGGAATATTACTCAGCCATTAAAAAGAATACATTTGAATCAGTTCTAATGAGGTGGATGAAATTGGAGCCTATTATACAGAGTGAAATAAGCCAGAAAGAAAAACACCAATGCAGTATACTAATGCATATATATGGAATTTAGAAAGACAGTAATGACAACCCTGTATGCGAGACAGCAAAAGAGACACGGATGTATAGAACAGTCTTTTGGACTATGTGGGAGAGGGAGGGGGAGGATGATTTGGGAGAATGGCATTAAAACATGTACAATTTCATATAAGAAATGAATTGCCAGTCCAGGTTCTATGCAGGATACAGGAAGCTTGGGGCTGGTGCACTGGGATGACCCAGAGGGATGGTATGGGGAGGGAGGTGGGAGGGGGGTTCAGGATGGGGAACACGTGTACACCTGTGGCAGATTCATGTTGATGTATGGCAAAACCAATACAATATTGTAAAGTAAAAAAAATAATAATAATAAAAAATTAAAAAAAAAAAGTAAAAAGCAAAGACATCACTGCCAACAAAGTTCCATCTAGTCAAGGTTATGGTTTTTCCAGTAGTCATGTATGGAAGTGAAAGTTGGACTATAAAGAAAGCTGAGTGCTGAAGAATTGATGCCTTTGAACTGTGGTGTCAGAGAAGACTTTTGAGAGTCCCCTGGACTGCAACAAGTCCATCCTAAAGGAAATCAGTCCTGAGTGTTCACTGGAAGGACTGATGTTGAAGCTGAAACTCCAATACTTTGGCCACCTGATGCGAAGAACTGACTCATTGGAAAAGACCCTCATGCTGGGAAAGATCCAGCCGGATCGAAGGCCGGAGGATAAGGGGACGACAGAGGATGAGATGGTTGGATGGCATCACCAACTCAGTGAACATGAGTTTGGGTAGACTCCGGGAGTTGGTGATGGACAGGGAGGCCTGGAGTGCTGCAGTCCATGGGGTCGCAAAGAGTCAGACATGACTGAGCGACTGAACTGAACTAAGATAAATCAGGGAAGAGATGATAGGTGTAGAAACCAAGGAGAATAGCAGTAGTGACAGAGAGGAGATGGTTTGGAAAGTTTAAAATGGAGAAGTTAAGATTCTACAAGTTTGGAGTGGGGACAGAGCTTAGGATGGTAGATAAGTGTCTGGATATATTACAGAACCATTTTTTAAGGCCCTCCTAGGAATGGATCTCAGAGAAAGCAATGGCACCCCACTCCAGTACTCTTGCCTGGAAAATCCCATGGATGGAGGAGCCTGGAAGGCTGCAGTCCATAGGGTCGCTGAGGGTCGGACACGACTGAGAAACTTCACTTTCACTTTTCACTTTCATGCCCTGGAGAAGGAAATGGCAACCCACTCCAGTGCTCTTGCCTGGAGAATCCCAGGGACAGGGGAGCCTGGTGGGCTGCCGTCTATGGCGTCGCACGGAGTTGGACACGACTGGAGCGACTTAGCAGTAGCAGTAGCAGGAATAGATCTTTGGTTCTGTGGAGAATTCCCTTGGATAACAAAGTCAATATCCTGTTTACAAACTTTTGTTAGCTTCTCACTTATAATTTATTACTTTCATGACATTCATGACTTCTTACATTCTTCACCTCTCTCTGTATTCACATCTTTTGCCAAGTGACTGCTCAGTTCCTCCTAATAAAGAGGCTATTTTCTTACGTCTTGAATCTGAGCTGTAGCACCTGCCTTGCCTTGCCCAGTAGCTTGAGATGGGAGTGACAGTGCAGCCTGGGATGCTGCCGCCTGCTTACTTGTGCTCCTGCCATCATCGTAAAGAGGATTTGCCTAGGTGATCCTTGGTTTAGGAGGCTTCCCCAGGTAAAGTGCTCCAGCCAAGCCATTCTGGAAAGGAGCCTCTAGCTGACCTGCAAGCAAAGGAGAGAGCATAGTGAAGACTAGCTGAGCACAGATAAGATCAAAGGAGCACAGCCACAATAACTGAACACGGCTTAGATCAGTTACTCCTACCTGACCTGTAACATGTGACTTATAATTGATCATTGTGTTAAGTTAGTGAGATGTGGGGTAATTTGTTATGCAGCAATGCTGCTGTTTTTCAGTCACTCAGTCGTGTCTCACTGTTTGCGACCCCATGGACTGCACCACACTAAGCTTCCCTGTCCTTCACCATCTCCTGGAGCTTGCTCAAACTCATGTCCATCGAGTTGGTGATGCCACTCAACCATCGCTTCCTTTGTTATCCCTTCTCCTCCTGCCTTCAATCTTTCCCAGCATCAGGGCCTTTTCTAATGAGCCGGCTTTTCACATCAGGTGGCCAAAGTATTGGAGCTTATACAGCAATAGCTCGCTGATATTTCATTGTTCCTCAGATAAAGCTTTAAACTCCTCAATATGACCTAAAATATCCTAATGGATATACCTCCTTTTGAACTTTATCTCTTACATGTTCTCCTTAGGTTCTTAACTGCCAGCCACACTAGCCTTTCAATTCCCCAGCACATCACATCCTCCCCATGCCAGGGTTTTGTAGGTCCCTTTGTTTGAAATACTTTCCAGCTTTTTCCACCCTAGTCTGGTTCCCATAGTTAGTTGCTATTCATTGTCCCAAATTCAGTTCAAAATTAGTTTCCCCAGGTAACTCTTCTCTGATTTTTATGCTAAAGTTAGCATCTCCCAATCTTAACACTCTGTACCTTTTATTTATAACCTTTATCACAACTTAACAATTACCTACACAGTTAGTTATAAGCTCTGTGAGGGTAAGGACTGTGCCCATCTTTGCTTTCTAAGACAGTCATCGGAGATAAAAATAAATAAAATGAGTGAATGAATGCATGAATGAATGCTACAATGGATAGAGGATTCCTCAAGTTCTGGCCCCTGTTCTATGAAGTTCCTGAAATAATAAACTCAGGGACACATGTTCAGCTTTTTTGTTTTTTGTTTCTTTGCCTCTGGTGAGTAGGAAAGGATACAGGGAATCTGCCTGAGTGGATATACTCGCCAAAGAAACTTCACAGCTGTCATAGTGTTTCCGCCATCAAAACAGGGACTGAAGGAACCACAAGGAAAGAGAACCAGTGCCAGCTTCTGGGGGAACTGCAAAGACCAAATTTGGGTAAAGATTCTTACAATCTTCTCTGCCTGCACCTGCAGTTGCTTGTAGGCACAAAATGTTTTGCTCAAATAATTCCGCCCACAATTAACCGAATGAGTGCACTGGGGGTGCTGTGCTGTGCTGTATTTAACTCAAAGTCTATCAAATCCTATGTTTTGCTACGACTTCTCTTTCTCTCAGAAGTGTTGCTGTCAGGCTATCATTTTGAATAAAGAAACTTGCAATTTCTGAAAGCCTGACAAGCTCTGTCAGTAGTTGGGTGACTATGGGGTCACTCTCTTCAACGCCAACAGCGGGGGTTGTAGAGCAAGTGCTGGGCTGGGACCTCAGTTCATCCACTTTATTCATTTTGTCTTTCATTCTTTCTCTCAACAAGTATTTTTAAAAAATTATTTATTTATTTTAATTGGAGGCTAATTACTTTACAATATTGTAGTGGTTTTTGCCATACATTGACATGAATCAGCCACGGGTGCACATGTGCCCCTGTTTCATGCATCGAACCTGAACCAGCGATCAGCTTCACATATGATAATATACATGTTTCAATGCTACCCTCTCGAATCATCCCACCCTCTCCCTCTCCCACAGAGTCCAAAAGACTGTTCTTTACAACTGTGTCTCTTTTGCTGTCTTGCATATAGGGTCATGATTACTATCTTTCTAAAGTCCATATATATGCATTAGTATACTGTATTGGTGTTTTTCTTTCTAACTTACTTCAGTCTGTATAATAGGCTACAGTTTCATCCACCTTATTAGAACTGACTCAAATGCATTCTTTTAAATGGCTGAGTAATACTCCATTGTGTATATGTGCCACATCTTTCTTATCCATTCATCTGCTGATGGACATCTAGGTTGCTTCCATGTCCTGGCTATTATAAACAGTGCTGCGATGAACATTGGGGTACACGTGTCTCTTTCAATTCTGGTTTCCTCAGTGTGTATGCCCAGCAGTGGGATTGCTGGGTCGTATGGCAGTTCTATTTCCAGTTTTTTAAGGAATCTCCACTCTGTTCTCCATAGTGGCTGTACTAGTTTGCATTCCCACCAACAATGTAAGAGGCTTCCCTTTTCTCCACACCCTCTCCAGCATTTATTGCTTGTAGACTTTTGGATCACAGCCATTCTGACCGGTGTGAAATGGTACCTCATAGTGGTTTTGATTTGCATTTCCCTGATAATGAGTGATGTTGAGCATCTTTTCATGTGTTTGTTAGCCATCTGGATGTCTTCTTTGGAGAAATGTCTGTTTAGTTCTTTGGCCCATTTTTTGATTGGGTCATTTATTTTTCTGGAGTTGAGCTGTAGGAGTTGCTTGTATATTTTTGAGATTAGTTGTTTGTCAGTTGCTTCACTTGCTATTATTTTCTCCCATTCTGAAGACTGTCTTTTCACCTTGCTAATAGTTTCCTTTGTTGTGCAGAAGCTTTTAAGTTTAATTAGGTCCCATTTGTTTATTTTTGCTTTTATTTCCAATATTCTGGGAGGTGGGTCATAGAGGATCCTGCTGTGATGTATGTCAGAGAGTGTTTTGCCTATGTTCTCCTCTAGGAGTTTTATAGTTTCTGGTCTTATGTTTAGATCTTTAATCCATTTTGAGTTTATTTTTGTGTATGGTGTTAGAAAGTGTTCTAGTTTCATTCTTTCACAAGTGGTTGACCAGATTTCCCAGCACCACTTGTTAAAGAGATTGTCTTTAATCCATTGTATATTCTTGCCTCCTTTGTCAAAGATAAGGTTTCCATAGGTGCGTGGATTTATCTCTGGGCTTTCTATTTTGTTCCATTGATCTATATTTCTGTCTTTGTGCCAGTACCATACTGTCTTGATGACTGTGGCTTTGTAGTATAGTCTGAAGTCAGGCAGGTTTATTGCTACAGTTCCATTCTTCTCAAGATTCTTTGACTATTCGAGGTTTTTTGTACTTCCATACAAATTGTGAAATGATTTTTTCTAGCTCTGTGAAGAATACCATTGGTAGCTTGATAGGGATTGCATTGAATCTATAGACTGCAATCTACAGATTGCTTTGGGTAGTATACCCATCCAATTCATGAATATGGTATATTTCTCCATCTATTTGTGTCATCTTTGGTTTCTTTCATCAGTGTTTTATAGTTTTCTATATATAGGTCTTTTGTTTCTTTAGGTAGTTTTATTCCTAAGTATTTTATTCTTTTTGTTGCAATAGTGAATGGAATTGTTTCCTTAATTTCTCTTTCTGTTTTCTCATTGTTAGTGTATAGGAATGCAAGGGATTTCTATATGTTGATTTTATATCCTGAAACTACTATATTCATTGATTAGCTCCAGTAATTTTCTGGTGGAGTCTTTAGGGTTTTCTATGTAGAGGATCATGTCATTTGCAAACAGTTAAGAGTTTTACTTCTTCCTTTCGAGTCTGGATTCCTTTTATTTCTTTTTCTTCTTTGATTGCTGTGGCCAAAACTTCCAAAACTATGTTGAATAGTAATGGTGAAAGTGGGCAGCCTTGTCTTGTTCCTGACTTTAGGGGAAATGCTTTCAACCTTTCACCATTGAGGATAATGTTTGCTGTGGCTTTTATTATGGCTTTTATTATGTTGAGGTATGTTCCTTCTATTCCTGCTTTCTGGAGGGTTTTTTTTTTTTTCCATCATAAATAGATGTTGAATTTTGTCAAAGGCTTTCTCTGCATCTATTGAGATAATCATATGGTTTTTATCTTTAAATTTGTTAATGTGGTGTATCACATTGATTGATTTGCAGGTATTGAAGAATCTTTGCATCCCTGGGATAAAGTCCACTTGGTCATGATGTATGATCTTTTTAGTATATTGTTGGATTCTGTTTGCTAGAATTTTGTTAAGGATTTTTGCATCCATATTAATCAGTGATATTGGCCTGTAGTTTTCTTCTTTTGTGGCATCTTTGTCTGGTTTTGGTATTAGGGTGATTGTGGCCTCATAAAATGAGTTTGGAAGTTTACCTTCCTCTGCAATTTTCTTTAAGAGTTTGAGTAGGATAGGTGTTAGCTCTTCTCTAAATTTTTGGTAGAATTCAGCTGTGAAGCCATCTGGTCCTGGGCTTTTGTTTGCTGGAAGATTTCTGATTAGTTTTGACTCCATGCTTGTGATGGGTCTGTTAAGATTTTCTATTTCTTCCTGGTTCAGTTTTGGAAAGTTATACTTTTCTAAGAATTTGTCCATTTCTTCCACGTTGTCCGTTTTATTGGCATAAAGTTGCTGATAGTAGTCTCTTATGATGCTTTGTATTTCTGTGTTGTCGGTTGTGATTTCTCCATTTTCATTCCTAATTTTGTTGATTTGATTTTTCTCCCTTTGTTTCTTGATGAGTCTGGCTAATGGTTTGTCTATTTTATTTATCTTCTCAAAGAACCAGCTTTTAGCTTTGTTGATTTTTGCTATGGTCTCCCTTGTTTCTCTTTCATTTATTTTTCTGCCATAATTTTTATGATTTCTTTACTTCTACTAATCCTGGGGTTCTTCATTTCTTCCTTTTCTAGTTGCTTTAGGTGTAGAGTTATGTTATTTATTTGACTTTTCTCTTGTTTCTTGAGGTAAGCTTGTATTGCTATGAACCTTCCCCTTAGCACTGCTTTTACTGAGTCCCATAGGTTTTAGGTTGTTGTGTTTTCATTTCCATTCATTTCTATGCATATTTTGATTTCTTCTGTGATTTGTTGGTTATTCAGAAGTGTGTTGTTTCACCTCCATATGTTGGTATTTTTAATAGTTTTTTTTGTTTTTTCCTGTAGTTGACATCTAATCTTACCACATTGTGATCAAAAAGGATGCTTGGAATGATTTCAATTTTTTCAAATTTACTAAAGCTAGATTTATGGCACAGGATGTGATCTATCCTGGAAAAGGTTCTGTGTGCACTTGAGAAAAAAGGTGAAATTCATTGTTTTGGGGTGAAATGTCCTATAGATATCAATTAGGTCTAACTGGTCCCTTGTATCATTTAATGTTTGTGTTTCCTTGCTAATTTTCTGTTTATTTGATCTATCCATAGGTGTGAAAAGTCTCCCACTATTATTGTGTTACTGTTAATTTCCCCTTTCATACTTGTTAGCATTTGCCTTACATATTGCAGTGCCCCTATGTTGGGTGCATATATATAGATATATATATATATATATATATATATATATATATAATTGTTATATCTTCTTCTTGGATTGACCTTTTGATCATTATGTAGTGACCTTCTTTGTCTCTTTTCACAGCCTTCATTTTAAAGTCTATTTTATTTGATATGAGTATTGCTACTCCTGCTTTCTTTTGGTCTCCATTTGCATGAAATATCTTTTTCCAGCCCTTTGCTTTCAGTCTGTATGTGTCCTTTGTTTTGAGGTGGGTCTCTTGTAGGCAGCATATATAGGGGTCTTGTTCTTGTATCCATTCAGCCAGTCTTTGTCCTTTGGTTGGGGCATTCAACCCCTTTACATTTAAGGTAATTATTGATAAGTATGATCCCGTTGGTATTTACTTTGTTGTTTTGGGTTCAAGTTTATACACTCTTTCTGTGTTTCCTGTCTAGAGAAGATCCTTTAGCATTTGTTGGAGAGCTGGTTTGGTGGTGCTGAATTCTCTCAGCTCTTGCTTGTCTGTAAAGCTTTTGATTTCCCCTTCATATTTGAATGAGCTCCTTGCTGGGTACAGTAATCTGGATTGTAGATTTTCTTTCATCACTTTAAGTATGTCCTGCCATTCCCTCCTGGCCTGAAGAGTTTCTATCGAAAGATCAGATGTTATCCTTATGGGAATCCCCTTGTGTGTTATTTGTTGTTTTTCCCTTGCTGCTTTTAATATTTGTTCTTTGTGTTTGATCTTCATTAATTTGATTAATATGTGTCTTTGTGTGTTTCATTTTGGGTTTATCCTGTTTGGGACTCTCTGGGTTTCTTGGACTTGGTTGGCTATTTCCTTCCCCATTTTAGGGAAGTTTTCAACTATTGTCTTCTCAAGTATTTTCTCATGGCCTTTCTTTTTGTCTTCTTCTGGGACTCCTATGATTCGAATGTTGGGGTGTTTGACATTGTCCCAGAGGTCTCTGAGGTTGTCCTCATTTCTTTTAATTCTTTTTTCTTTGTTCCTCTCTGCTTCATTTATTTCCACCATTCTATCTTCCACCTCACTTTTCCTATCTTCTGCCTCAGTTATTCTACTGTTGGTTCCCTCCAGAGTGTTTTTGAACTCAATTATTACATTATTCATTATTGATTGACTCTTTCTTATTTCTTCTAGGTCCTCGTTAAACATTTCTTGCATCTTCTCAATCCTTGTCTCCAGACTTTTTATCTGTAACTCCATTTTGTTTTCAAGATTTTGGATCATTTTTACTATCATTATTCTGAATTCTTTTTCAGGTACACTCCCTATCTCCTCTTTTATTTGCTTTGGTGGACATTTATCATGTTCCTTTACCTGCCGAATATTTCTATGCTTTTTCGTCTTGTTTAGATTGCTGTGTTTGGGGTGGCCTTTCTGTATGCTGGAAGTTTGTGATTCCTCTTTATTGTGGATGTTCTTCCCTGTGGGATGAGTGTCTTGTCAAGGTTTCCTGGTTAGGGAAGCTTGCATCAGTGTTCTGGTGGTTGGAGCTGGATCTCTTCTCTCTTGAGTGCAATGAAGTGTCCAGGAGTGAGTTTTGAGGTGTCTATGGGTTTGGTGTAACTTTGGGCAGCCTGTATATTAATGCTCAGGGCTATGTTCCTGTGTTGCTGGAGAATTAGTGTGATATGTCATGCCCTGGAACTTGTTGGCTCTTTAGTGGAGCTTGGTTTCAGTGTAGGTATGGAGGCTTTTGGATGAGCTCTTGTCAGTTAATGTTCCCTGGAGTCAGGAGTTTTCTGGTGTTTTCAAGTTTTGGATTTAAGCCTCCTGACTCTGGTTTTCAGTCTTATTCTTACAGTAGCCTCAAGACTTCTCCATCCATACAGCACCAATGATAAAACATCTAGGTTAGTGGTGAAAAGATTCTCCACATTGAGCAACACCCAGAGAGGTTCACAGAGTTACATGGAGAAGAGAAGAGGGAGGAAGGAGATAGAGGTGACCAAGAGGAGAAGAGAGGGAAATCAAAAGTGGAGAGAGCAATCTAGCCAGTAATCAATTCCCTAAGTGTTCTCCACAGCCTGGAATACACAAAGAGATTTAGAGCATTGGGTAGAGATGAGAAGGGTGAGGGAGAAGATAGAGGTGACCTGGGGGAGAAAAAGGAGAGTCAAAAGGGGGAGAGGGCAATCAAACCAGTAATCACTCTCCTAAGTAAAAATGGGTACTTAAGATTGGATTCTTAAAGGTACAAACTTTGGTATTTGATAACAAATACCAAAAAGCAAAGATTAAAAATCTAGAGTAGAGGTTAGACTCTCAAAAATACAATATTAAAAAAAAAAATCACAAAAATTATAAAAAGTATATATGAAATTTGCTTTAAAAATAGGGTCTTTTTTTGCAAGGTAATAATAGGTTATAAAAATGAAAATTAAAGGAATAATAAAGGACTTAAAAATAAAATTTTTTTTAATTTAAAAAATGATAATAGTAAAATACATCTAGGGATTTCTCTGGAGCTGTTGTGGGCAGTGTGGGGTCAGTTCAGTTTCAGATAGTTCCTTGTCCCAGCTTATATTTCTTCTCGAGGTCTATAGGCCCCTTCCAATGTAGTCGGTGCTAACTACAGGGTTTTAATCTGTTGTACCTGTCACTTTCAAAGTGGTTCCCTCTGTCTATTTTGGCTTCTTCTGTTTGCAAGTCCCTTCAGTGTCTAATTTCCACCCTGACACAAGGGGGCGGAGGTGGTCACTTATTTAGGCTCACTTGTTCAGTTGTGCTGTGGGGAGGGAGGAACACTGCAAACAAATATCACTGGTGTGTCTGGGCCACACTGGGTTTGCCCCCACTCACAGCTTGTGTGCTTTCCTGGTCTACACTGCTCAGGCTCCAGGTTGCTCTGCAGGGGAACTGTCTAAAGTGGGTCCTGGGTTGTGTGCACTCCCCAGGTCTAAGCCACTCAGGAGGCCAGGTGCTTGGTAAGTGCACTCTCCTAGGTGGGCCAGTGAGTCTTATCACCTGCCCCCTCCCAGCCGCTCGGTTTCCTGGGTGTGCAGCGGGAGCGCCGTCTCAGGTGTGCTGTGTGTCTCCTCTGGAGAGCTGATCTCTGGTTGTGACCCTCCCGGCGGATGTCAACCGTCCAAAATCCCAGGAAGTCTTGGTTGGCAACTGGGAGCCTGCTCACAGTTTGGTAGAGGATGCCATCTCTGGGGAGAGATTGCCCCTCGCCGGCTCTGGCTGTTGCCTGCCTGCCTCTCTGCCTCCAGCAGGGGATGTGTCGGTCTGCAGCTGGCTAGCTCTCCTCTGGTATTCGCTCAGTCTTTTGTTCCGTGAGCAGCCTGGCAGTGCCTTAGGTTAGGGCTTTTCATGGGAAAGTTCTCTCTCTCTCTCTTTTTCTTTTCTTTTCTTTTCTTTTTTTCTCCCTGGCTATCCCACAGTTTGGATTGCTATCTCCCGTTAGCTCCCTCAGATTGCCCTCAGGGTTTTCAGGTCCAGTTCTTACCCTAAGCAATGCAGCCCCTGACTCCCTGTTCATTCCCCACTTGCTGGTGGCAGACGCGAGCGTCGGGGCTACTTCTCTGCTGGGATTTGCATTTAGGCTCGTAATCTGTGGGTATTATTTATTTTTTCCTCCCCGTTATGTTGCCCTTTGAGATTCCAAAACTCCCCACAGACCCGCCGGTGAGAGGGTTTCCTGGTGTTTGGAACCTTCTCCTCCTTCATGACTCCCTCCCCGGGATGGGTCTCCATCCCTAACTCTTTTGTCTCTCTTTTTATCTTTTATATTTTGTCCTACCTCCTTTCAAAGAAAATGGGCTGCCTTTCTGGGTGTCCGGTGTTCTCCGCCAGTGTTCAGAAGTTGTTTTGTGGAATTTTCTGTGTTCAAATGGTCTTTCAATGAATTCGTGGGGGAGAAGGTGGTCTCCCCATCCTATTCCTCTGCCATCTTAGGACTGTCCCCTCTCTCAACAAGTATTGACCAAGTGCTTGATTTGTGCTAGGGACCAAGTGCTTGATTTGTGCTAGGGAATGTATAAAGTGGGTATACAAATACTAAACTGTCAGGAGTTTGTGAAAAGAACATGAAATTAGAAACCTGAAATCTCCTGGTTATTTACTAGGCTTTCAAAATTCCCTTCCATGACCGCAAAGCCCTCCATTTTCCAGCCCCTTTCTAACCTCTCAGACTTGATTTTCTAGCATTTTCTCCCTTCTACCCTCTCTATTTTAAAGACATCTTTCTGATGTTCAAATGTGTCAAGCTTGTGTGATTTCTATTCTCTTTGTCTGGGACACCCCCCCTCCCCAGTAGAGGTATGTCTTGACACTGAGGTTCAGCTCAAATGTCCCCTTCTCAGAGAGGCCTCATCTGAATGTCCCAGACTCAACCACAACCATTCTGTCACAACACATCTTTTGTTTCTTATCTCCATTTATCACTGATGAAATAATCTTATTTTCTTTATTTGTTGACTTTCTATTGTCTGTCTCCCATACTGCAATGTAAGTATCTGGTGAATGAGGACCTTGGCTTTCTATTCACTGCTGTGATCCTGTCACAAGTGGGGCCTGGAACCAGGCATATCTCTAGGAATGAGTGCAGAGTAAATTTATTCCCAAAGGACCATCTTGTTGACTCTTCCATGTTATGTAAAAAGATGCTTATAGAACCTGCACAAATGAAGCTAACTTCATGAAAGTCAGGTTGGGTGGTGGGAATTAAGTTTTCTCTAACTGTGAATGTTAAGCTAGAGTGATTGCAACAGTCAAGAGTATAGAATCATTGTGCACCTGGTAAAGTCTGCCTGTAGGGCAAGACCTGGGTTCAATCCCTGGGCTGGGGAGATCCCCTGGAGAAGGAAATGACTACCCACTCCAATATTCTCATCTGGAGAATTCCATGGACAGAGGAGCCTGGGGGAGCTACAGTCCATGGGATTGCAAAGAGTCAGACACCACTGAGTAACTAGTGCACGCGCGCACGCGCACACACACACACACACACACACATACTCTCTCTCTATATATATATTCTTTTTTAGATTCTTTTTCATTATAGGATGTTACTAGATATTGAGTATGATTTCCAAAAGAAATAGAGAGCTCACAGACATAGAAAACAAACTTATGGTTACCAAAAGGGACTTGGTAGTGATGGTGGTGGTGGTTTAGTTGCTAAGTCGTGTCTGACTCTTTGCGATCCCATAGACTGTGTAGCCTGCCAGGTTCCTCTGTTCATGAGATTCTCCAGGAAAGAATACTGGAGTGGGTTGCCATTTCCTTCTCCAAAAAGGGACTTGGGGATGGATAAACTTAGGAGTTTGGGATCAAAATACATACATGACTATATATAAAATAGACAACCAACGAGGACCTATTAAAGTACATACATGACTATATATAGAATAGATAACCAACAAGGACCTATTGGATGTATATATATATTTTTTAAATTTTATTTTATTTTTAAACTTTACAATATTGTATTAGTTTTGCCAAATATCGAAATGAATCCACCACAGGTATACATGTGTTCCCCATCCTGAACCCTCCTCCCTCCTCCCTCCCCATGCCATCCCTCTGGGTGGTTCCAGTGCACCAGCCCCAAGCATCCAGTATCGTGCATTGAACCTGGACTGGCAACTTGTTTCATATATAATATTATACATGTTTCAATGCCATTCTCCCAAATCTTCCCACCCTCTCCCTCTCCAACAGAGTCCATAAGACTGTTCTATACATCAGTGTCTTTTTTGCTGTCTCGTACACAGGGTTATTGTTACCATCTTTCTAAATTCCATATATATGCATTAGTATACTGTATGGGTGTTTTTCTTTCTGTCTTACTTCACTCTGTAAAATAGGCTCCAGTTTCAACCACCTCATTAGAACTGATTCAAATGTATTCTTCTTAATGGCTGAGTAATACTCCATTGTGTATATGTACCACAGCTTTCTTATCCATTCATCTGCTGATGGACATCTAGGTTGCTTCCATGTCCTGGCTATTATAAACAGTGCTGCGATGAACATTGGGGTACACGTGTCTCTTTCAATTCTGGTTTCCTCAGTGTGTATGCCCAGCAGTGGGATTGCTGGATCATAAGGCAGTTCTATTTCCAGTTTTTTAAGGAATCTCCACACTGTTCTCCATAGTGGCTGTAGTAGTTTGCATTCCCATCAACAGTGTAAGAGGGTTCCCTTTTCTCCACACCCTCTCCAGCATTTATTGCTTGTAGACTTTTGGATCGCAGCCATTCTGACTGGCATGAAATGGTACCTCATAGTGGTTTTGATTTGCATTTCTCTGATAATGAGTGATGTTGAGCATCTTTTCATGTGTTTGTTAGCCATCTGGATGTCTTCTTTGGAGAAATGTCTGTTTAGTTCTTTGGCCCATTTTTTGATTGGGTCATTTATTTTTCTGGAGTTGAGCTGTAGGAGTTGCTTGTATATTTTTGAGATTAGTTGTTTGTCAATTGCTTCATTTTCTATTATTTTCTCCCATTCTGAAGGCTGCCTTTTCACCTTGCTAATAGTTTCCTTTGATGTGCAGAAGCTTTTAAGTTTAATTAGGTCCCATTTGTTTGTTTTTGCTTTTATTTCCAATATTCTGGGAGGTGGGTCATAGAGGATCCTGCTGTGATGTATGTCAGAGAGTGTTTTGCCTATGTTCTCCTCTAGGAGTTTTATAGTTTCTGGTCTTACGTTTAGATCTTTAATCCATTTTGAGTTTATTTTTGTGTATGGTGTTAGAAAGTGTTCTAGTTTCATTCTTTTACAAGTGGTTGACCAGTTTTCCCAGCACCACTTGTTAAAGAGATTGTCTTTTTTCCATTGTATATTCTTGCCTCCTTTGTCAAATATAAGGTGTCCATATGTGCGTGGATTTATCTCTGGGCTTTCTATTTTGTTCCATTGATCTATATTTCTGTCTTTGTGCCAGTACCATACTGTCTTGATGACTGTGGCTTTGTAGTAGAGCCTGAAGTCAGGTAGGTTGATTCCTCCAGTTCCATTCTTCTTTCTCAAGATAGCTTTGACTATTTGAGGTTTTTTGTATTTCCATACAAATTGTGAAATTATTTTTTCTAGCTCTATGAAGAATACCATTGGTAGCTTGATAGGGATTGCATTGAATCTATAAATTGCTTTGGGTAGTATACTCATTTTCACTATATTAATTCTTCCAATCCATGAACATGGTATATTTCTCCATCTATTAGTGTCCTCTTTGATTTCTTTCACCAGTGTCTTATAGTTTTCTATATATAGGTCTTTAGTTTCTTTAGGTAGATATATTCCTAAGTATTTTATTCTTTCCGTTGCAATGGTGAATGGAATTGTTTCCTTAATTTCTCTTTCTGTTTTCTCATTATTAGTGTATAGGAATGCAAGGGATTTCTGTGTGTTGATTTTATATCCTGCAACTTTACAATAATCATTGATTAGTTCTAGTAATTTTCTGGTGGAGTCTTTAGGGTTTTTTAATGTAGAGGATCATGTCATCTGCAAATAGTGAGAGTTTTACTTCTTCTTTTCCAATTTGGATTCCTTTTATTTCTTTTTCTGCTCTGATTGCTGTGGCCAAAATTTCCAAAACTATGTTGAATAGTAATGGTGAAAGTGGGCACCCTTGTCTTGTTCCTGACTTTAGAGGGAATGCTTTCAATTTTTCACCATTGAGGATAATGTTTGCTGTGGGTTTGTCATATATAGCTTTTATTATTTTGAGGTATGTTCCTTCTATTCCTGCTTTCTGGAGAGTTTTTATCATAATGAGACAAACTCACCTGTTTGCTAAAACCACACAAAAAGAAGAACATGTACTGACATTGAAAGATGTTCACTCTGACAGTGCTAATTTAAAAAAGAGTAACTACACACAGTGTGTGCCATAGGCCCCATGTTTTTCTAAAAGAAGTGAATATAAGTGAATGTAAAAAATACTAAAAGAACACACATTGAAATTTTAACCACAAGTTCCAATTGTATGGTGTCATATGGGTGGTTTCATTGTATTGTTATTTCACTGTGTTCAGCAAATTTTTATTGTAACTTATGCATATATTGTGTTTGAAATTAGAAAAGAATTACACTAAATGTCACAAAATATTTGGGGTACCTAAAATGACTCCAAGGCTTTGTCCATTTCACAAAACTACTGGTCAAACTACTTTATACTTTTGATTATGTGAAAGCCAGAGGATAGTTTGGGTAAGGTAGTCAGTTTATAGCCCCTCTTGGTGATGGTGAACAGAACTGAAGGAAGATACTAGAATAAATTGATGATGTCCAGTCTTTCCATAAACATGTTGTTCATTGATCAGTCACCAAAATATGTTTGACTCTTTGTGACCCCATGGATTGTAGCCCACCCAGGCTCCTGTGTCCATGGGATTTCCTAGTCAAGAATACTGGAATGGTTTGCAATTTCCTTCTCCAGGGGATGTTCCCAGATATGTTCCCTAGGTGTTCCCAGACCAGGGATCCTGCATTGGCAGGCGGATCTTTTTTGACTGAGCCACAAGGGAAACTCCTTCCATAACCCTGGATCCCTCTTAATTTATTTTCATTAATTTAATTTTTATACTATATGCTCACTCAGCCTTATCCATTACAAGCCTGGTGCTGGGTGCCTGGGATCCTGGAGTGGGAAGCCAAAGAGTTGACCTCATGAAGATGACAGTCCCATAGAAAATTTTGATGAATAGGGAACTTCTTACAAAGCCCTGTGCCAATTGCTAGGATAGGATAAGTGGAGAGGGCTTTAATCTAGTCTGGCAAAACAGAGAGGGCTTCCTGGAGGAGGGGGCCTGTGGACCAAGGTCAGAAAGACAAATGGGAATTACTGGAGAAAGATGGTACTAAAGAAGTATTCCAGGCTTCTCTGGTGGTTCAGTGGTAAAGAATCTAGCTGTCAGTGTGGGAGATACTGATTGGATTCAATCCCTGGTCGGGGAAGATCCCACATGCCACAGAGAAACTAAGCCCATGCACCACAACTACTGAGCCTGTGCTCTAGAGTCCAGGATCCAGAACTACTCAGCCTGTGTGCTGTAAGTACTGAAGCGTGCATGCTCTAGAGCCCATGCTCTGCAACAAGAGAAGCTACTGCAATGAGAAGACTGCACACCACAACTCGAGGTTAGCCCCAGCTCCCCACAACTAGAGAAAAGCCTGCACAGCAATGAAGACCCAGCACAGCCAAAAACAATAAATAAATAAATACATAAAATTATATATTTATATATATGTATATATATATATATATATATATATATATATATATATATATATATATAAATCTTCCTGATAAAAGAATAGCAGGGGGTGACATTCTCAGAGGCAAGACACTCTAGGCTTGCTCAAGGTTCTGAAAATGGTGCTATGTGGTCAGAACCTAGAATATGCACTTGGAGTGACAAGAGCCAGGCTAGAAATGGTATCTCGGGACCACACAATCTATGACTGGTCTCAGGAGCCATTAAATGGATTCAGATTTTTTTCCTAAGAGCAACAAGGAACTGTGGAAGGGCATCACATAATGGGCCGACATGGCTGGATTTACACTTTAGAAAAATCCCTTAGGCCATAGCAAGAATTAGAGGGAGACCAGGAATATACAAGAGATGTTAGTGAAATAGGGAAAGAGGAGCGGGATTCGAGAAATATGGATGAATTTACAAAATATGTAGTGGTGCAGATTAGATGAACTGAGCATGGGCATAGAGATGATCCTTGAGTCTGGAAGATCCCCTGGAGAAGGGAATGGCTACCCACTCCAGTATTCTTGCCTGGAGATTCCATGGACAGAGGAACCTGGTGGGCTACAGTCCATGGAATCACAAAGAGTCAGCAGGACTGGGTGACTAACACTTCAACTTTCATAGAAATGAAGGGAAAAATGTAAACCAAAGAAATATCAGGTGTTCTGTTTGAACACCTTGGGGCAGCTGACATAGGAATACCTGGATAGTGGCAGTTTTAAGGTGGGCTGATAGACTTATGGCACATCTAGACAGAGGTGCCCAGTAGGCTTTTGTACAGGAAGTCTGAAACAGAGCTGGGCCAGGGACATTCACTTTGGAGGCATCAGCATAGAGAAGGTGTTGAAGCCAGAGGGATGTACAAAATGGGCCAGAGGGATGCACTGTATCCACACTGAAGAGTAGCCAGAACATAATTCTGAGGAACCTCAACATTTAAGGGACAGACGGAATGAGTCCTCGTGAAGAAGAATAAGATGGCATGACCAGAGAAGTGGGAAGAATACTCAGCTTGTGAATTGCAGTGGAAGCCTAGGAGGGATGATGGTTCAAAGTTATACTGTCAACAGTAGAAAGGTGAAGTATGGGAGAACAAAGAAGTTTTGGTGGATTCAAACCATTGCTAAGGATGTTGTTGGACCCTTGATGAGGTCAGTCTGTACAGGGTGGAGGGCATAGATGTTGGGTTGTGCTGAGCTCAGGAAGGAGAAGGAGGTGAGGGAATGAGAATGCAAGAGCAAGCACCTTGTTCAAGATCTTAGCTGTGTAAGGGAGTGAGGCTGCAGCTGGTGTGGGTTTAGAGGGTTGGGGGTGGGTTTGTTTTTAATCAGAAAGACTTTGAAAGTTAAAGCCACGTACTAAAGAATCAAGGAGAAAGGGAGAAATTAAAGTTGCAGGAGAGAGTAAGGATAGTCAGGTATGGTCCTGGATGGGGAAAAAGAAGAGGAAATCCAGAGCATGGGTAAGGAAGAAGGTATCACCCTTCACTATCAAGGGAGGGAAAGAGGATGGGTATAGATGCAGTTTATTTTGCAGGTCTAGAATCAGAACTTTTGAGGAGTTCCTATCTAAAGCCTTCTATTTTTCCCCTGTGCAGTAGGAGGCAAGGTTATCTGTCTTGAGTGAGTGGGAGGTAGTGGGGTAAGAAATTCAAAAAGTGTGGAGAAATATGAAATAACTGTCCTAGAGGGTGGGAGAGAGCTTACTCAGAAAGCTGGAAGCTCTGAGACCTCAGGTGAGGCTGAAGACATTGGATTTTAATGGCACTTATCTTCAACGTGGTGGAGTTTCCTCCCACAGGGCTCAGCAGCCTAGGCGTGGGCAAGGGAGAAGTCAAATGATGGGGTTCAAGAAAGGTCAGAACTTGTCTGGCAGGTGTGACAGAAGCACACTGGATTCAGTGAGTTGAAGCTAATGAGGGATGTGAAAATCATGAGTTTTAAGGGCCAGACTTGTGGAGATAGAAGTGGAGACAAGAAAGAAGGATGATGAGAAGAAAGCCAAGAAGTTGAGGGATTTGAGATCTCTCTAACCCTAAAGATCAGACGTGGTAGAAGAAATCACCTGAGAGTCTTGGAAAGATAAGAGGTTGTGTTCAGAAGGTTAGATGCCTGAGCTGAATACTTCCTAAGAAAAGGAGCTCTAGGTCATGCAGAGACCAGAAAGTCATGTTGGGAGTGAGTGAGTCAAGGGGAGAGAAGGTAGACATCACTGGCAAAAAGAATATTCGAGGTGAAACCAAGGAGTTGGATCAGTTGGTGCCTATGAAGATGCTGGAATTAATTTGACACTGATAGGATTGGGGGAGTGGAGCGGGAAAGCGGGAACCAGGAATCTGAGTCTTTAGGGAGAGAGAGAGAATGATGGGTGAGAGACCGGCAGTGAGGAGGAGTAAAAGACCACGAAGGACAGGAGTTTCATCTAAAGTTGAAGAGCTGTAATCTAGAAGTGGAAGGAAGGGAGATGGAGAAATGCCCAGCTCGGTTCCCACCTGTGGAATGGGCATCTAGGAGGGTGAGCTATCTTCACTTCGAGGGCTGCTGGGAAAGCGGGGGCTTCAGGAGAAACTGAATGCTCCACTAAAGAGGAAGATGGAAAAGAGATTCATCAAAGAGGCTGCAAATATATGGGGGTTTGTATGTGTGCTCAGTCGATTCAGTTCAGTTCAGTTCAGTACAGTCGCTCAGTCATGTCCGACTCTTTGCGACCCCATGGACTGCAGCACACAAGACCTCTCTGTCCATCACCAACACCTGGAGTTTACTCAAACTCACGTTCACAGAGTCCGTGATGCCATCCAACGATCTCCTCCTCAGTCATCGCCTTCTCCTCCCACCCTCAATCTTTTCCAGCATCAGGGTCTTTTCAAATAAGTCAGCCCTTCACATCAGGTGGCCAAAGTATTGGAGTTTCTTCAACATCAGTCCTTCCAATGAACACCCAGGACTGATCTCCTTTAGGATGGACTGGTTGGATCTCCTTGCAGTCCAAGGGACTCTCAAGAGTCTTCTCCAACACCACACTTCAAAAGCATTAATTCTTCAGTGCTCAACTTTCTTTATAATCCAACTCTCATATCTATACATGATTACTGGAAAAAAAACTGTAGCTTTGACTAAATGGACCTTTGTTGACAAAGTAATGTCTCTGCTTTTTAACATGCTGTCTAGGTTGGTCATAACTTTTCTTTCAAGGAGCAAGCGTCTTTTAATTTCATGGCTGCAGTCACCATCTGCAGTGATTTTGGAGCCCCCCAAAATACAGTCTGCCACTGTTTCCCCATCTATTTGCCATGAAGTGATGGGACCAGATGCCATGATCTTCGTTTTCTGAATGTTGAGTTTTAAGCCAACTTTTTACTCTCCTCTTTACTTTCATCAAGAGGCTCTTTAGTTCTTTGCCTTCTGCCATAAGGGTGGTATCATCTGCATATCTGAGGTTATTGATATTTCTCCCAGCAATCTTGAGTCCAGCATTTCTCATGATGTACACTGCATATAAGTTAAATAAGCAGAGTGATAATATACAGCCTTGATGTATTTCTTTCCTGATTTGGAACCAGTCTGTTGTTCCATGTCCAGTTCTAACTGTTGCTTCTTGGCCTGCATACAGATTTCACAGGAGGCAGGTCAGGTGGTATGGTATTCCCATTTCTTTAAGAATTTTCCACAGTTTATTGTGATCCACACAGTCAAAGGCTTTGGCATATCAATAAAGCAGAAATAGATGTTTTTCTGGAACTCTCTTGCTGTTTTGATGATCCAGCGGATGTTGGCAATTTGATATCTGGTTCCTTGGCCTTTTCTAAAACCAGCTTAAACATCAGGAAGTTCACGGTTCACATACTGTTGAAGCCTAACTTAGAGAATTTTGAGTATTACTTTGCTAGCGTGTAAGATGAGTGCAATTGTGAGGTAGTTTGAGCATTCTTTGGCATTTCCTTTCTTTGGGATTGGAATGAAAACTGACCTTTTCAGTCCTGTGGCCATTGCTGAGTTTTCCAAATTTGCTGGCATATTGAGTGCAGCACTTTCACAGCATCATCTTTCAGGATTTGAAATAGCTCAACTGGGATTCTGTCACCTCCACTAGCTTTGTTTGTCATGATGCTTCCTAAGGCCCACTTGTCTTCGCATTCCAGGATGTCTGGCTCTAGGTGAATGATCACACCATCATGATTATCTGGGTCATGAAGATCTTTTTTGTATGGTTCTTCTGCGTATTCTTGCCACCTCTTCTTAATATCTTCTGCTTCTGTTAGGTCCCTACCATTTCTGTCCTTTATTGTGCCCATCTTTGCGTGAAAAGTTCCCTTGGCATCTCTAATTTTCTTGAAGTGATCTCTAGTCTTTCCCATTCTATTGTTTTCCTATATTTCTTTGCACTGATCACTGAGGAAGGCTTTCTTATTTCTGCTTGCTATTCTTTGGAACCTTGGAGGTATATTCAAATATACCTTATGTGCACCAGGACCCAGAGACCCAACAGAGACTGAAACAGAACTGTGTTTGAGTGTCTCCTGTGGAGATATGGGTCAGCAGTGGACTGCTACAGGGGCAGGGGCTTTGGGTGCAGTAGACTTGGGTATGGCATAAGCCTTCTTGGAGGAGATCGCCATTAACCCCACTATAGAGGGACCAGAACTTACACAGGACTGGGGAAAGTGACTCTTGGAGAGCACAAACAGAACCTTGTGTGCACCAGGACCCAGGAGAAAGGAGCAGTGACCCCACAAGAAACTGACCCAGACTTGCCCAGGAGTGTTCAGGAGCCTCTAGGGGAGGCGTGGGTTGGTGGTGGTCTGCTGCAGGGTCCAGAACACTTAGTGGTGTGTACATGGGACCTTTTGAAGGAGGTTGCCATTATCTTCATTACCTCCACCATAGTTTGGCCTCAGGTCAAATAACAGGGTGAAAACACAGCCCTGCCCTTCAACAGAAAATTTTATTAAATATTTACTGAGCATGGCCCCACCCATCAGAAGACCCAGTTTTCCCCTCAGTGAGTCTCTCCCATCAAGAAGCTTCCATAAGTCTCTTACCCTTCTTCATCAGAGGACAGTCAGACTGAAAGCCACAATAACAGAAAACTAACCAATCTGATCACATGGACCACAGCCTTGTCTAGCTCATTGAAACTATGAGCCATGCCATGTAGGGCCACCCAAGATGGACAGGTCATGGTGGAGAGTTCTGACAAAACGTGGTCCACTGGAGAAGGGAATGGCAAACCACTTCAGTATTCTTTCCTTGAAAACCCCATGAACCAATACAATATTGTAAAGTAAAAAAAAAATAAAAAATTAAAAAACCAAATAAACACTTAAAAAAAAAAGAAACCTAAAAAAAAAAAAAAAGAAAAGAAAGAAAGAAAACCCCATGAACAGTATGGAAAGGCAAAAAGATAGGACACTGAAAGATGAACTCCCCAGGTTGGTAGGTGCCCAATATGCTACTTGAGACCAGTGGAGAAATAACTCCAGAAAGAATGAAGAGATGGATCCAAAGCATAAACAACACCCAGTTGTGGATGTGACTGGTGCTGGAAGTAAAGTTCAATGCTATAAAGAACAATATTGGATAGGAACCTGGAATGTTAGGTCCATGAATCAAAGCAAATTAGAAGTGGTCAAATGGAAATGGCAAGAGTGAACATCGACATTTTAGGAATCAGCAAACTAAAATGGACTGGAATGGGTGAATTTAATTCAGATGACCATTATATCTACTACTGTGGGCAAGAATCCCTTAGAAGAAATGGAGTACCTATCATAGTCAACGAAAGAGTTCAAAATGCAGTACTTGGGTATACTGTCAAAAGCAACAGAATGATCTCTGTTCATTTCCAAGGCAAAACATTCAATATCACAGTAATCCAAGTCTATGCCCCAACTAGTAATGCTGAATAAGCTGAAGTTGAATGGTCCTATGAAGACCTACAAGACCTTCTAGAACTAACACCCAAAAAAGATGTCCTTTTCATTATAGGGGACTGGAATGCAAAAGTAGGAAGACAAGAGATACCTGGAGTAACAGGCAAATTTGGCCTTGGAGTATAGAATGAAGCAGGGCAAAGACTAATAAAGTTTTGCTAAGAAAACACACTGGTCATAGCAAATGCCCTCTTCCAACAACACAAGAGAAGACTCTACACATGCACATCACCAGATGGTCAACACCAAAATCAGATTGATTATATTCTTTGCAGCCAAAGATGGAGAAGCTCTATACAGTCAGGAAAAACAAGACCAGGGGCTGACTGTGGCTCAGATCATGAACTCCATATTGCAAAATTTAGACTTCAGTTGAAGAAAGAGGGGAAAACCACTAGATCATTCAGCTATGACCTAAATCAAATCCCTTATGAATGTACAGTGGAAGTGAGAATAGATTCAAGGGATTAGATCTGATAGACAGATTGCCTGAAGAACTATGGACGGAGGTTTGTGACATTGTACAGGAGGCAGGGATCAAGACCATACCCAAGAAAAAGAAATGTAAAAAGGCAAAATGGTTGTCTGAGAATGGTTTACAAATAGTTATGAAAAGAAGAGAAGCAAAAGGCAAAGGAGAAAAGGAAAGATATACCCATTTGAATGCAGAGTTCCAAAGAATAACAAGTCATTTCAGTCATGTCCAACTCTGCGACCCCAGAACTGGTGGTTGACTTTGCAGAACTGGGGTCTGCCAAGCTCCCCTGCTCATGTGATTCTCCAGGCAAGAATCCTGCGGTGGGTTGCCATGCCCTCCTCAAGGGGATCTTCTTGACTCAGGGATCAAACCCCTGTCTCTTACATCTCCTGCATTGGCAGATGGGTTCTTTACCCTTAGTGCTCTCTGGGAAGTGCATATGGGGGTTTATTTCCTCTGAAAAGAGGATCCCAGAGACATTTCAAGAAAGATTTGTGAAGGAGAAGAGTGGTGGGATTTTGGTTCTGGAGAAAAAGGCACAGTACACAGTGTGACAATGACAACAACAAGAACAACATTAACAACACAGCAACATCTAATATTAACTTATTAAGGTTCACTCAAAAAGTATTTTTTGGAGCACCTGTCTTCTAGGCAGTGCTGTTACAGTGGTGCAGGAGGCAGGCAATGTGTCCTACCTCTTGGAAGTTACTTTCTAGTAAAGGAGAAAGACAATAAATGCACAGTGTGTGTGTGTGTGTGTGTGTGTGTGTGGTAATTTCGATAGAAACAAATGCTATGAACAAAAGCACAAGTAAACATAAACCATGGATAAGATGGTAGAAAGTGAAGGACCTAGATACTCTAGATATGAGAGGATTGGTGGCATTTGATCACAGACCTGAATGAAAGGAGAGATGCATAGGGCAGATATCAAGGCTGGTGGATCCCAGACAGTGGAAACATCAAGCACAAAATCTTTCACACAATAAATTCTTGCTATATTCAAGGAAAAGCAAGGAGGTTGGTATGACTTGAGAGTAAAGAATAAGGGATAGGTCTGGCATCAGAATACAGAGGTGATAAATTCTGGCTCCCTGAATGTATCACCAAAACTACCTGCTGATTCAACAAAATTGACTTATATTCATCCAAATAAGAAAGAAGAACATGCCAAAAAAGTCTCAGTAGTGTTTCAGACTAGGAAGGACAAATTTGGAGTATATATGAGATTTTTAAAGTCTGGATTAGGTCAAGTCTTACAACAAACAATCTTAGTTAGGACTAAGAATTATGATATAAGTTTAGGACTTGTGGGTACTACAAGGTGGGTGCTTTGAGGTCATGGTTCAAAGAGTCTTAGGCCATAAACTATTTTTGAATGTTCTCTATTCAAGAGTTGATGAGTCTTTCAGAAGTTTTGTGGAATGAACAAATAAAGTTATTTGGAAACTTTTACCTCACAAGGCAAGAGTTTCCTGGACTAGAAAGGTTGTGTTGTTGAAAAAGTAGGAAGTAAAATCATATTAATGTAGACAGCAAGCTAAGGACATATAGGTGGTTTCAGTTCTTGGGGATCATATAGGGCTTTGTAGGCCAAGAGATCTTGGGTTTTGGTCCGGGCATTATGATGTGTCTCTAGTAGCTTTTGTTATAGAATAACATCAGCCTCAAACTTTGTGATTAAACCTACAACATTGATTCAATTGATTCTGCAGGTTGAGGATTTAGGCTGAACTCAGCTAGTTGATTCTTCTATTGGTTTGGCTGGGCTAATGGATGTGACTGTGCTCAACAAGGCAGCTTTGCTTTAGCGGGTTTACTGGTTGTCAGCTGGGCAACAAAGGCTGCTGGATCTCACATCCCCTATCAACTAGCATTCCTGACTTGGTTACACTGAGGCTCAAATTTCTAAGAACAGCAGCTTAGGGCAAACCCCAGTGCACAAGCACTTCCCCTTGTATAGTCTCTCTTGCATATGTTACTATAATACCACTGGCCAAAGCAAGTCAACCAGCAAAGCTTAGAGTCAGTCTACTCAAGGGTAGGTCCCTACCAAGCGATAGGTCTACCCAACAGCACATATACAGGAAAGTGTGAACACATTTGGAGTCATTACTACAGCTATCTATGACAGGCAACTTCAGAGCAAGGGAGTGGACATGCTGATTTATGTGGTGACTCTGCCTCTTGTGTGAAGAGACAGTAGGGGGCTAAGATGCAAGGGAGGGAGACTATCCCCATTGTAGGATTTGACAGGTAAGAGATCAGTGGACACCATGGAAGGTTTCCTGGAGAAAATATACTTCGATTTAGACCTTGAAGAATAGTAGCATTAGCATAGGCAAAAGTGTATCTTCATACAGAAGGAAAGATTATTTCTGCGATCATGAGTATCATGAAGCAGAGCCTCAGACAAATCATTCTCCTTCTTTGGGCCTCCGTTTCCTCATTTATATAACGGGGAAACAGGAAACAGTTGGCCTAGATGGACTCCATCCAGCTTTATAATTTTATGAGTATGTGATACCTGAGTCTTTTTTACTGCAAGTAATCGTAAGCAAGTGGCTTCCCAGTTGGCATTAGTGTTAAAGAATCTGCTTGCCAATGCAGGAAATGTAAGAGGTGCAAGTTCGATCCCTGGGTTGGGAAGATCCCTTGGAGGTGGGCACAGCAACCAACTCCAGTATTCTTGCTTGGAGAATCCCATGGACAGAGGAGACTGGTGGGCTATAGTCCAGAGGGTCTCACAGAGTTGGCTACGACTGAAACGACTTAGCATGCACACTCGCAGTCTGGTCACAAGTCCTCCATTTTAATCATTAAATCATACTGCTGAAGACCATTGAGTTGAAACAAGGCCACAGCATGTCCCAAGTCCAAGGGGGAGCTGTTCACAGTGCGTCTATATAAATGTTCTTCCCTGGAATTGTGCAGTGCACAACCTATACAATCTTCCATAGCAGCCCTGTTTCTAAGTGCCAGATAAGTTCAACCAACATTTCTTATACACCTGTTTTCTGCTAAGAACCAGTCTATATACTTACCTGCATGTCATTTTATAACAAGAGCTTCCTAAATATATATGTTTGGTTACCTGGCTGTGCATTAGAGGAGCTCGTTGCCATAGAGTTTTCTGGTCAACCATATCCTGCCCTAGCAGAAAGGGCTTTGCTCTTTTGAACACATAGCAGCTCTTAGGACCCAGCCAAATGCCCTTCAGTGCCCACATCTGTACTCTTACCTCCACTGCTGGTTGGAACAGAGACAAATTTCCTCCCCATTTCAGTCTAACTGAGCATGCCATGCACAAAAGACTTTGACAATGCCATCTTGCCACTTTCCCCTCTCCTGTTTGGATAATTGCATTGTCAAGAATTACTTATCATACACTTAACACTTAATACCTATTTATTATGAGTTCATGTAACTGCTATTTAAAGAATAATCCGTGCTAACTCCCTTCTACCCCATTTGATGCCACTCTGATTCTGTAATTGCTAGTTTCTGCGATATTATGCCACAAAACCTGAAAGCATAATTGGTTGTTTCATTCCAGACAATACGTTTTCAAGATGCTTAAAGCTTAACTGACAGATTTGAAGGGGAGCAGAGGCAGTCAGGCAAGCACGCTCACAGCAGGCTGGTCTTGCAGAGTAATTTATGCAGAAACCATAGGCGACTAGGGAGGGTAAGCTTGCTTCAAATACATGAAAGCGAGGGGGAACACGATGCTTTTGTATAGACCCTTTGTTTTAAGTTTTCACCAGCTGGCAGTGCTTTTTATTGGAGTTAATCAGTCCCAAATCTAGGAAGAGTGTAAAGCAGCAATGTGAAAAATCGATATCTCACTTCAACAGAGGGTGCATTCCTGAGCTGAGGACTGATTGTGGCTTTGGGGTGGGGTTTCCAGGTTGGTCTTTGCCAGCCTGCCTTCCCTCCCCCAACATGGTTTTAGCTCTCTTAGCTCTCCTGTCCTGAAGGTTCCTTATGCTCATCTGTCCCAGGATTCTTATTCTTCATTTCCGTCAAGTAATGACTCTACTTTTTAAAAGCAAAGTGTTGGAGTCAGTATGTATGTGAACCATCTCATAACTCATACAACCACCCACCTGTCACCTCCCTCCCCTCTTTTCTTCCTTCTTTCTTTCTCCCCTCCCTCCTACCCTCCTGTTGTTGACTTCTACTCTAAGACAGTCCTCTAAGGTACCCATAGTCTCCTGGAGAGAACTGGGAGTAAAAGAAAATTATGATAGAGGGCACTAAGACCTACTCTAGGGGGAGGTTGCTGCTGCTGTTGCTAAGTTGCTTCAGTTGTTTCCGACTCTATGCGACCCCATAGACAGCAGCCCACCAGGCTCCCCTGTCCCTGGGATTCTCCAGGCAACACTGGAGTGGGTTGCCATTTCCTTCTCCAATGCATGAAAGTGAAACGTGAAAGGGAAGTTGCTCAGTCATGTCTGACTCTTCACGACCCCATGGACTGCCGCCTACCAGGCTCCTCCATCCATGGGATTTTCCAGACAAAAGAGTACTGGAGTTGGGTGCCATTGGGCCCCAGCAAGACTGTGTGCCGTGCCCCGGAATTCCAGAGTTGTGCAGCCCAGCTCACCTCCACTGAAGCACCTCTCTGACCAGTGTCACATTAAAGCCAGCAGTCTTGTAGGCTGGAAAGGCCTTCAGCAGAGTTAAACTCATCTGGTTCAGAGCTCCATGACCTAACTCACCCCACTGGGGAGGTGTTCATGATTTGCCGTAGGGGGTGTATGTTTCTTCTGGCAATCAATAAATGGATAAGTCATAAATTACATATTGAGCGTCTGTGTCAGGTCCTGTGACAGATGCTGATAAGGGCACAAAGGATCAGCCAGGGTCTTACTGCTCTAGAGTTTTTGTTCTGCATGCAGATAGAAAAATTGTGCACCTTTGTTTTCTTGTCTGTAAAGTGGAGAATAAAATGGCTTCTCCCTCATTAGTGAACTGAAAAAGAGAAATGAATACAAAATGCAAAGCACAATGCCTTTCTAATAGAGAGGGGACAACAAATGTTCAGTTCAGTTCAGTCACTCAGTCATGTCTGACTCTTTGCGACCCCATGAATTGCAGCATGCCAGGCCTCCTTGTCCATCACCAACTCCCAGAGTTCACTCAAACTCACATCTATCAAGTCGGTGATGCCATCCAGCCATCTCATCCTCTGTTGTCCTCTTCTCCTCCTGCCCCCAATCCCTCCCAGCATCAGGGTCTTTTCCAATGAGTCAACTCTTCACATGAGGTGGCCAAAGTACTGGAGTTTCAGCTTTAGCATCATTCCTTCCAAAGAAATCCCAGGGCTGATCTCCTTCAGAATGGACTAGTTGGATCTCCTTGTAGTCCAAGGGACTCTCAAGAGTCTTCTCCAACACTACAGTTCAAAAGCATCAATTCTTTGGCGCTCAGCCTTCTTCACAGTCCAACTCTCACATCCATACATGACCACAGGAAAAACCATAGCCTTGACCAGATGGACCTTTGTTGGCAAAGTAATGTCTCTGCTTTTGAATACGCTATCTAGGTTGGTCATAACTTTCCTTCCAAGGAGTAAGCGTCTTTTAATTTCATGGCTGCAGTCACCATCTGCAGTGATTTTGGAGCCCCCCAAAATAAAGTCTGACACTGTTTCCACTGTTTCCCCATCTATTTCCCATGAAGTGATTTGACCAGATGCCATGATCTTGATTTTCTGAATGTTGAGCTTTAAGCCAACTTTTTCAATTTCCTCTTTCACTTTCATCAAGAGGCTTTTGAGTTCCTCTTCAGTTTCTGCCATAAGGATGGTGTCATCTGCATATCTGAGGTTATTGATATTTCTCCTGGCAATCTTGTGCTTGTGCTTCTTCCAGCCCAGTGTTTCTCATGATGTACTCTGCATATAAGTTAGCTCTTCTTCTTCTTATTTAGCTGGAAATACAGCTAATTATGATTGGAAAGACCACAGGAATTGCTATAGGGCTACAGAAGAGCAGAGATCTCTGTCCTTATGTTTTGCCAGGGTCTCATGCATGAGGTCACATAGTGCCCATTCAGGGTTACCCCCCAGGGGTGATGCTCCTGGTGGGGGTTCCTGAGCCAGAAGGTTATCGGGGCAGTGAGCTAAGGAAGGGAGATGAGATTAAAAAAACCAAGGCTTGGAGCCAGGCTTAGTGTTCAGTGGGTGCTTGGAGGCTGGGAAAGGGCTGGAACTGATCCACCAGATTGCAAAGGATTTGAACATTGAGGCTCAGAGGGGGCGGGAGTGTTTTGACAGTTTGGAGGCTGCCATTTGTAAATATTAAGTCTAGAGGGGGATTTCCTTTTCCCCTTTCTCTGGAAAAGTTGTATGGGATGGGGATAAAACTTTAAAGAGATTCAAAGATACTTGAAGCGTTTTTTGTTTTTAACTTTATTTTTTATTTAGATCTTGGCAGCCTAAGATAAATGGAACAGACATATAAAAACAAAAATTCTAGGTTAAAAGTGAAAGGAGTCAAGAGATGAAGGGGAGTGAAAAGATTGTATTTAGAAACCTCAGCTGAATAAAGCTGCTGGGCATAAAACATAGCTCAGAGTTTCCTGGCAGCAAAGGAGAAGAGGGAAACAGAATAGATTGTACAGTTCTCATTGCCTAGTGGTAGGAGGGTCCAACTGCGGCCCTTTGAAGTAATGAAGGGGATTTTCATGGGAGGGTATCACAGGCATTGGGAACTGAGACATGAATGAGATCACAAAAAGAAAGAGGTCGGGGGTAGGAACCACATTCCAGAGAGGCGGAATGAGTAGTAAGCCAGTTAGCAAACCAAAAAGAGGGCAGAGACCTGAAAAGGCTGTGTGGGATGCTCACTGTAAGACCCCGCTAGAGCTCTGGTGATGGGCAGCTATGGAGTCCCTGGGGCACCAGCAGAGACAGGAGAGTGAGGGTAACTGTAAAGGCTGGATTTAGTGAATGCCCTTTTCTGCATAGGTGTCCTCTGGGCCCCGCTGGTGGCAATGAATTGGTTCTTAAAGAGGCAGGATGCCAGTGAAAATGGAAATTCTAATATTGCAGCAGAAACAAGCTTTTCCTGGTCCTGAGCTTTAGAAAGTTTTTCAGGAAGGTCTTCATAAATAGAGTACCAAGTGACAAAATGGGTGATATGTTCACTCATTCACTCATTCATTCATTCACTTATCCATTCATTCAAAGACCATTTCTTATGTCCCTACTCAGTGGGGTTCAGTCGAACCCCAGAAAACACTGATGTCCTCCTCAGATGGCTGCTGCATTGGCATTTGACTGTAGAAGCAATGCTTTGGGGTGTTGGGTACCACATCAGAGCACCCCCTCTTCCTTCCAACCACCCCCATTTTCCCTATGCTTTAGAGAGAACTAACTACTTGGAGTTCTAATGGGGTCACACTGCCCTGCTTTCAGAATAAACAATTTGATTGAATCTCAGCATGTAAGTTGAGATGACTAAGATGACTCCCTGCCTTTAAAGAGGTAATAGAGTCATTGAGAGGACAAGAGAAATGAATGCCTAGTTTTAGTACCAATGAAGGAGGTGCTAGAAAGCTCAGTGGAAACCCCAGGAGGGCCTTGATACATATACACATATATGTGTTATATGTCTGGACTCAGGCCTGTGAGCAGGAAAGGCGCCTCTTTGTGGTAAGGATAATACACTTCAGTTCAGTCGCTCAGTAATGTCTGATTCTTTGCAACCCCATGGACTGCAGCATGCCAGGCTTCCCTGTCCATTACCAACTCCCAGACCTTGCTCAAACTCATATCCATTGAGTCAGTAATGCCATCCAGCCATCTCATCCTCTGTCATCCCCTTCTCCTCTTGCCTTCAATCTTTCCCAGGATCAGGGTCTTTACCAAGGAGTCAGTTCTTCGCATCAGGTGGCCAAAGTATTGGAGTTGCAGCTTCAGCATCAGTCCTTCCAATGAATATTCTGGACTTATTTCCTTTAGAACAGACTGTTTTCATCTCCTTGCAGTCCAAGGGACTCTCAAGAGTCTTCTCCAACACCACTGTTCAAAAGCATCAGTTCTTTGGTGCTCAGCTTTCTTTATAGTCCAACTCTCACATCCACACAAGACTACTGGAAAAACCATAGCTTTGACTAAATGGACCTTTGTCAGCAAAGTAATGTCTCTGCTTTTTAATATGCTGTCTATGTTGGTCATAGCTTTTCTTCCAAGGAGCAAGCATATTTTAATTTCATGGCTGCAGTCACCATCTGCAGTAATTTTGGAGCCCAAGAAAATAGTCTCTCACTTTTTCCATTGTTTCTCCATCTATTTGCCATGGAGTAATGGGACCAGTAATGGGCATGATCTTAGTTTTCTGAATGCTGAATTTTAAGCCAGTTTTTTTCACTCTCCTCTTTAACTTTCATCAAGAGGCTATTTAATTCTTCACTTTCTGCCATTACAGTGGTGTCATCTGCATATCTGAGGTTATTGCTATTTCTCCCAGCAATCTTGATTCCACCTTGTGCTTCATCCCGTCCAGCATTTGGCATGATGTACAAATGGCAATCTACTCCAGTACTATTGCCTGGAAAGTCCCATGGACAGAGGAGCCTGGTAGGCTACAGTTCATGGAGTCTCAAAGAGTTGGGCACGACTGAGCGACTTCAGTTTTCACTCTGCATATAAGTTACTTAAAGCACCTTTCCCTATTTGGAACCAGTCTGTTGTGCCATGTCCAGTTCTAACTGTTGCTTCTTGACCTGCATACAGATTTCTTAGGAGGCGGGTCAGGTGGTCTGGTATTCCCATCTCTTGAAGAATTTTCCACAGTTTTTGTTGTCAAAGGCTTTGGCATAGTCAATAAAGCAGAAGTAGATGTTTTTCTGGAACTCTTGTTTTTTCTATGATCCAGCAGATATTAGCAATTTGATCTCTGGTTCCTTGGCCTTTTCTAAATCCACCTTGAACATCTGGAAGTTCATGGTTCATGTGTCATTGAAGCCTGGCTTGGAGAATTTTGAGCATTACTTTGCTAGCGTGTGAGATGAGTGCAATTGTGTGGTAGTTTGAGCATTCTTTGGCATTACCTTTCTTAGGGATTGGAATAAAAACTGACCTTTTCCAGTCCTGTGGCCACTGCTGAGTTTTCCAGATTTGCTGGCATATTAAGTGTAGCACTTTCATAGCATCATCTTTTAGGATTTGAAATCACTCAACTGGAATTCCATCACCTCCACTAGCTTTGTTCGTAGTGATGCTTCCTAAAGCCCACTTGAATTCACATCCCAGGATGTCTGGCCCTAGGTGAGTGATCAGACCATTGTGGTTATCTAGGTCATGAAGAGTCTTTTTTGTATAGTTCTTCTGTGTATTCCTGCCACCTCTTCTTAATCTCTTCTGCTTCTGTTAGGTCCATACCATTTCTGTACTTTATTTTGTCTGTCTTTGCATGAAATGTTTCCTTGGTATCTCTAATTTTCTTGAAGACATCTCTAGTCTTTTTCATTCTATTGTTTTCCTCTATTTCTTTGCATTGATCGCTGAGGAAGGCTTTCTTATCTCTCCTTACTATTCTTTGCAACTCTGCATTCAAATGGGTATATCTTTCTTTTTCTCCTTTGCTTTTTGCTTCTTGTCTTTTCACAGCTATTTGTATGGCCTCCTCAGACAACCATTTTACCTTTTTACATTTCTTTTTCTTGGAGATGATCTTGATCCCTGACTCCTGTACAATGTCACAAACCTCTGTCCATATTTCTTCAGGAACTCATCTATCAGATCTGATTCCTTGAATCTATTTGTCACTTCTATTGTATAATCATAAGGGATTCGATTTATATCATACCTGAATGGTCTAGTGGTTTCCCCCACTTTCTTCAATTTAAGTTTAAATTTTGCAATAACGAGTTCATGACCTGAGCCACAGTCAGCTCCTGGTCTTGTTTTTGTTGACTTTATAGAGCTTATTCATCTTTGGCTGCAAAGAATATAATCAATCTGATTTCGGTGTTGACCATCTGGTGATGTCCATGTGTAGAGTCTTCTCTTGTGTTGTTGGAAGAGGATGTTTGCTATGACTAGTGCATTCTCTTGGCAAAAGTCTGTTAGCTTTTGCCCTTCTTCCTTTTGTACTTCAAGGCCAAATTTGCCTGTTACTCCGGGTATCTCTTGACTTCCTACTTTTGCATTCCAGTCCCCTATAATGAAAAGGACATCTTATTTGGGTGTTAATTCTAGAAGGTCTTGTAGGTCTTCATAGGACTCTTCAATTTCAGCTTCTTCAGCATTACTGGTCAGGGCATAGACTTGGATTACTGTGATATTGAATGTTTTGCCTTGGAAATGAACAAAGATCATCCTGTCATTTTTGAGATTGCATCTTAGTACTGCATTTTGGACTCTTTTGTTGACTATGATGGCTACTCCATTTCTTCTAAGGGATTCTTGCCCACAGTAGTAGATATAATGGTCATCTGAATTAATCACCCATTCCAGTCCATTTTAGTTCACTGATTCCTAAAATGTCGATTGTTCACTCTTGCCATCTCCTGTTTGACCACTTCTAATTTACCTTGTTTCATGGACCTAACATTCATTCCAAGGATAATATAGACACCATTTATTGACCACTTGACTCTACCAGGAGCTGTTCTGAGCATTTACATGAGTGATTTAATTTTTAAATCAACTCAGTGAGGTAGAACCTATTATTACCACCATTTGACTGATCTGAGTCTTAGAGAGTTTAAGAATCTGTACCCAGATTACACAGCTCGTAAATGGTGGAACTGAGATCCTAATCCACTCCTGTCTGGTTCCAGAGCCTGTGTCCCATCCATCATGAAATGTTGCCTCCCACTATCACGTATTGTAATAATTATGATGGTGATGATCATAATGATGATGATGGTGGTGACGATGCTAATAATGAGGAGGAGGATAGTAAAGGGTATTAATAATGATGATGAGGTGATGGTGATAACAATGATGATGATGATAATTTTAAAATAATAATAAATACCAGTGTAAGTTCTTATCAACTGGCATAAGAGCTCATGCTAGGGAAAGCCCAACCTTTTGAAAAATTCCCTGGCAGATATCAAAGGTCTGGCTGGCAGCTGCTGCCAAGATCTGGTGAGGCAAGAAGAGTCTGTCATTTTGCAGAGAAAGGGGTTGAATGGAAAAAGCATCACTGGAGACGTGAGAAGAGAGAAACAGGGAGCCAGCATGCTGGGAATTCGCTGGGACAGGCCAGCCGAGACAGCAATAAATCCTCCAGGTTGGGGCCAGACAGGGGTGGCTGGAGGGCATTTTTCAAACAATGGCATCACGACTCCAGTTGATCAGGTTGGGATTGACTATGACATCAGCTTTCTCAGACTTTCTCCTCCTTCCGGAATATGAAGTCTCGTGCTCAGATTTGTGAACAACTTTTAAGCAATAATTAAGAAAGATGATGAATTTTATGTCTAAGTCATGGGCCCTGAGTAGCAGCTACACATGGGAGCTCATGGCACAGGAAGCTACTAAAACAAATACAGAAGATCCAGGAAGTCCAGAGACCTTGGACTTCCACAGACTGTGGGATGGGATGGTGGTGCTCCGGGACTCAAGGAAATTTTACTTTGATTTAAAGGGCGAGAGAGTTCTTTGTGGATGCTGAGTGTGTGTGTGAAGAAAAATATAGAGACAGAAAGAAATTGAACTCACAGTGACTAAACCAGAGCTGTGCCTGCCATCCGATGTGTGACTGGTACCACATGTTGAAATCATAGTATTTTGATATATATGCGGTTAAGAAAACCTGTATTATTCAAATTAATTTTACCTTCTTAAATAATCTTTTGAAAATGCGACTGGCAGGAGATTTAAAATTACACACATGTCACATTCTATTTCTATTTCCACTGGATGGTGCTGGGTTCAGCATAGCCTGGCCACACAGTCTTGTGTATTTCAAGGCATTGCTAAGGCATTTTGGATGGGACAAGTCATCACCAAGAGTGACTCTCTGGGGCGACAGAGAATATTTAGTGCCTTGTCTCTCCAATCACTACAAACTAGTCATAATGACAACCACAGATGGCTCTGTAATGGGATAGTTGGGGTGGGGGTGGCATTCTTGCCTCTGATAAGAACTCTGGAAGTGGATTGATGGATGAAGGGTGGTGGGAGCAGAGAGAAGGGAAGATTACTCATTTCCTGGGGAAACAGGAGAGGCACCAGGTGGACTCTGAACTGGTCTCTGTGGATAAACTGATGTTTTGTAGCACAGAAGATGGGAGACGGCATAGAGCAGCAGAAACAAAGTAAGACAGGCATGTCTGGGGAAGTAGGACAAGCAAGAGGAATTGGACCCTAGTCCTTGCTTCTTGCACTGAGGAAACTGCTTACAGGTCAGGGAGCACACTTGACCCTTAGGCTAGAGAGAGGCAAGATTCATGATCTCCTAGACGCCCTAGGACTAAAGTTTCCCAGTACCCTACCACATGCCCACTGTCCTGCTATGCTTTCCCAATCCAAAGGCAGAGTAGGTTCCAAACATCTTGCCCGCTAATATCCAGGGCTGCCTAGGACAAGGGAAAATGTTGAGGGGTTCTTTAAAAGGAAGATCCAGTCTTTAAATGACATTGAAGCTTAAAATCTAAAACATTAGATTTCCTTACCCTCAAAGGACAATAGAAAGCCTTCAAATGAGATCATGTTATACGTTAATTAGCAGCTCCGAATCTACAGTTTCACATAATAGAAATGAGAGAGAGAAGGACAAGCATCTCTCCACCATACAAAAGGCATCAGCCTTGAAGCCCATCAAGCAGAGAGGAATTGTGACTGGGGGCTTGAGCTTCAACCTCCTCTGAAAAACACTTCCAACAGCCCTCACTTCTGAGTGAGTTAGAGCCAAAACGGTCACTTGCCAAGTGAATCTTGACACAGAGAGATGAGCCCCAGATGAACTCTTAGCAATTTCCAGAGTTCCAGTTTGTTGTTTCTCTCCAGACCTTTCATATGTGTGTGTGCCTCACGGGTAGATGTGACAGCTCATTGGCACTTTTATCTGGAGGCAGAGAGGCCGTGAGTCTCCATGGAGAAGCTGTGCTGTCCTCTCCAGCTCTGCATTTTCGGGGGTGTGGCCCAAACTTGGAAAATCTGCACATCAGCTCCACAGTTCACAAGACCTAGTTCATTACTGGGTCCCTTTGACAGACACCCTTTTTATTTAAAACAACTATTTATCTTGTGTTTACTAACCCCAAACACTAAGCACTAATGTGTGAAGCCCAGAAAGTGTACTAATTTTATTTACTCTTCAAATACTATCTTGAATTAAGTATGATTTACAATCTCAGAGGTGCAGAGAAATTAATTCACTCTTTCTTGCTGATAAAGAGTGAGGAAGAGATTAATAAAACTCCAGCTGCCTGACCACCAAAGCCAGAACTCTTGACTGCCATATTGTGTTGCTTTGAGAATGTATTTACCTGTATAGGTCAGAAAAATCATCGTGTTGCAGAAGTGCCACTTGCAAATGTTGAAAACTATCACTGGTTATAAAATCATCATGGGCACGGCTTTGTTTCGTTCTTTGGAAATCATGTCTTGGTAAACTCTTTCTGCCTCAGTAGAAACTGAGTAGAAGATGCTCCTTGCTCCTTTTTTTGGTTTTTGTTTGGCTGTGCTGGGGCTGGCTCTCTAACTGTTGCATGGACTTAGTTGCCCCAAGGCAGGTAGGATCTTAGTTCCCTGACCAGGGATTGAACCCTTGTCCCTTGCATTGGAAGGTGGATTCTTAACCACTGGGCCACCAGAGAAGTCCCCTTCCTTCTCTTTCTGTTCCTAGTTCCCTTCTCATTCTTATTGATAAAAGACTGTATCCAAACTTTGAAGAGTAACTGCTAATTCCATAGAGTGGAGGTGGGTTGGTGTCACTCGGGAAGGGGTACAAATCCAGGCCTGGCTAATCCCACCACAAACACCCCTCTGCTGGGGGCGCCATGTTGGCCCTGCACCAACAAGCATTGACAGCTGGGGCTCCCTGAACCCAGGAACTGGTGATTAAATTATGAGCATCCTTATTCAGGGATGTAAAAAGCCTCCCTGTGTTCATCTGGGAGCCTGTGATTAGCAGCACAAGCCCCATAAGTAATTATTAGAGACAGAATAACTGGCCAAGCTATTCGCTTTCCACCTGGCCCTAACGTCTCCAAGAGTTGCATTTCTAGTCCACTTATTTTGCTTGACAGTGGGAACCTGAAAGGCCATGGGGCCCAGCTGGTTCTTAGGCTATCTTACCATTTTGTGCCCCTCGAATGATTTTACAGGTTAAAATGGAAAAGGAGGCCTGACTTCCACAGAGCCATGAGCAGAAGGCACGACTGAGATCATTATAGACTCTATTCTTTGGGATTTTTCACCAAAGAAGAACAATTTCCCCACCTTTACTGTCCCTGTCCTTGTAGAACTGAAGGCCCATCTGTTTGGTGGCAAGTGGTGAGCAGCTGGTATCTGGGCGATAAAAGTATTGTCTGTTAATATAGCTGTCAAGATATTGCTAAAAATGGTGTAATTTCCTTTCCTCGGTGTTGTTTCAGAGCTTCGGGTTGATAGAAGCTTATAATTAACACCTGAGATGGGATGAAATAGAATTCCTGAACCATACATGTCTCTGGGCTTAAATGGGGGAACGTCTCTTGAATGTGGCTTGCTTCTATTTGCTGATGAGGCATTTGGTATTTGTTGGTGGGGAAAACTTAAAGCCACTCTAGCTGTGAGATTTGGCCAGCACAAGTCTCTCTACTATGTACAGACCCCCACGCTAGCCCTGGGGAGACATGCTCTCAACCTGGTGTGGTCAATGGGGATAATGTATGTTCCGGAGTCTTACAGGTACTCTTCCAAGGGATTTTCATGTATGGGGTTGTGGAATTCCCATAACAGGGACTCAAGAGGCTAGGGACTCTTGTCACTGAGATGGTAAACCCAAGTCTTCCAGGCTTGAGAGCTTGATTTCTTTATCACGATCCTGTACAGATCATTGTAAGACATTTAAAATACTTCAATGGGGAAATGTACAAAAGTGTGTGGGAGGTTCTAAGAAAGCTGACCAGATTCCTAGAGTTCCCTGTACTCCCCCAGTGCTATCTGAATATTTTTATTTTATTTTATTTTATTTTTAAACTTTACTATCTGAATATTTTTGATCACACGGCACTATCAATTAAAAAAAAAAAAAGAAACAGAAAATGAACATTTCCTTTAGTATGTTTTTTACCCTGCACATCGTATGTCTATATAAAATATGTACTAACATATTTTACACTTTAAAACACATATATTCACAGTAGAAATTAAAAAGATGAGATGTTGCTTGGATTAATAAACAAATGAATGAAAATGTTCATAAAATGAAGAATGAAAAACTACCAAGTCAGTGGCCTCCTGACTTTTTTAAGAAGTTGCATGAAGACCATATCCTGGCCCAGAAAGACCACAGGGCTGACTTATTTCTGCCTTTTTTTTTTTTTTTTTTTTTAGGTTATTTGTCACTCAGAGAGTGGGAAGAAATGTTTAAAAGTCTCCTGGCTTGTAAACAAGGGGGTTATGACCACTTGTTCAGAATGTCTCCGAATCATCGCCAATGATTCTGAAGGGCCTTATGAATTTTCATGGCATGAGATGTAGGACATTTGGGGGGCATGAGATACAGGATACATATGGACCACACAGAGAAAGACAGTGTTTACCAGGGCGGACCACATAGTCACCCATCTCTGTACTTTTCAATTTGTAAGAACATGGCTTTGCTTCTCAGAGGAGGGGAAAAGCAGTTAGGGGCGTTTTTGTAGGGCTTCCCTGGTGGCTCAGACAGTAAAGAATCTGCCTGCAATGTGGCAGACCCAGATTCTATCTTTGGGTTGGGAAGATGCCCTGGAGAAGTAAAAGACTACCCCCTCCAATATTCTTGCCTGGAGAATAATCATGGACTGGTGGGCTACAGTCCATGGGGGTCACCAAGAGTTGGACACGACTGAGTGACTAACACACGTGTAGGCACTGAAAATTTTCAGGGCACCTGCCCTGTATAGGTAGAATAAACCAAGTCATATTCTTTGGGCAATCATTTTGTATCAACTACCATCCATGGGGTCGGCAAGAGTTGGACACGAATGAGCGACTAACACACTTGTAGGCACTGAAAATTTTCAAGGCACCTTTCCTTTATAGGTAGAACAAACCAAGTCATATTCTTTGGACAATCATTTTGTATCAAGCCCTGTGCTGAATACCTGAAGCACCAAGAGGACTTTATCGTGGTTCTCGTCCTCAAGCAGCTGATATGAGGAGGGGTCAGAAAGCTAGACTTGAAAATTAATTACATAGTATCAATAGTATGTATATGTCAATCCCAATCTCCCAATTCACTCCAACCCCTCACCTCTCCCCCTTGGTATCCATACCTTTGTTCTCTGCCCCTCTGTCTTTATTTCTGCTTTGCAAATATGATCACCTATGCTATTTTTCTAGATTCTACAAATATGCATTAGTATACAATATTTGTTTTCCTCTTTGTGAGAAAAGACAGTATGACAGTCTTTAGGTCCATCCATGTCTCTGCAAATGGTACAGTCTCACTATTGAGACTATGTCTAAATTAGATGACTAATGAAAACACGCTGTATAGCGCAGGGAAATTTACCCAGTGCTCCCTGGTGACCTAAATGGGAAGGAGAGCCAGAAAAAAGAGGATATATGTAAACATGTAGCTGAATCAGTTTGCTGTATAGCAGAAAGTAACAATATTGTAAAGCAGCTATACTCTAATAAAAATTAGTTAAAATAATACATTAAAGAATAAAATTAGAATTCAAAGAGAAATGCCATGCAGCCTTGAAAACGAAGATGAAAATGTTTCAAGGATACAGTGTTGAGAAAAAGGGACTCATCTATTTTGTTCGGTGGTGCGCTGCCAACTCCTAGAACAGGGCCAACAATATAAGACCCACAGGCTAAACCTGGCCCCACCCCCTGACCTAAAAGTGATTTTTACATATTTATAGGATTATATGGAAAACAAAGAAGGCTATGTCCTAGAGATCAAATGAGGTCAGCAAAGTTTAAAATGTTTACTATCAGGCCCCTTACAGAAAGTTTGCTAATGCCTTGTATATTGTAAATATTCAGTAAATATTGTTTGAATAGGCAAATACATATATACCATATGAAAGTACATAGAGAAGTCTCTCTTTTCCATGGGTACACACAGCAATCGCTTAGCAAAGGGTTCTCAAATGATGTGCCAGGGTTTGCCCTGCACAAAGTCCATTTTCTCTCATGACTGGGGAAGGTGTGTAAGATCAATTGAAAGAGGCCTTATAAATAATGTGAAATTATGTTTCATGAGATTATATTCATGTATTACCTGTATAATTAAAATGTAAGTTAAAAAATATTCCTCCATCAAAAATAAAAGGTTTTTATCAGTAGAGAATGAAGGCTGGACACTAGTTACCAACCTGCTTTGATCCTCAGTTTTATTATCTATAAAGTGATAATAAATGATAGTAAGTTCTCATAATTGAATAAGATAATGTATGAAAAATGCCCAGCAGGCAATCAGCACTCAATGTTTGTTAGCTGTCACCTTCAAAAGAATTGATCTCAATCCTGAGTCCCCGTCTCAGTTAATGACCTCACCGCCATCTACCCAAGCCAGAGCCCTGCTAGACACCTGCCTCTCACTGCCCCCAGTCATGCAATTGATCAGCAAGTTCTACATCTTCTCCTTTGGAAAAAAAATTGTCATCTGATTATTGCAATGACTTTCTTACTGGTTTCTCCTGCTCTGTCCTTTTCCCCTTCTAATTCATCTTTCCCAGTGGATTGAGTATCCATCCTGCCCAGCTTACAGACTCTGATAGTCTGCTCCTATAGCATACGAGCCAAACTTGGAATGTGATATCCAAAGTTCTTCCATAATCTAGTCCCTGATTCCCACAGCATCCTATGCTCAGGTCTGCTCTTTCAGAAATGCTTCCAGTCCTTTACACAACTGTTTCTTCTCTCTGGCATGCCCTTCCTTACTCTCGCTCCTTCTCAAATATTAATCTATACTTTAAATACTGTTTCCTCTAGAATGTCTTCCTCAAATCCATCCATTCATTCATCCACCCATCCCTCCATCCCTCCCTCTGTCCATCCATCCATCCATCCATCCACAAATGATCACAAAGACTTGCTATGTCCTAGGAACTTCAGCTGAGGCTTAAAATGCAGGGATTATCAGCGTAAACACATGTCCTGCCCTCAGTGCAGTAGACTCTAAAGGAAGTTAAAAAGTATTAAAAAAACAAACAAACAAACAAAAAAACTAAACCCTGAAATAAGTTAAAAATTAAAAACAAACCTGGAAAGCAGTTAAGACCCCTATACATAATTTGGTGTCAAAACTCAATTTGAATCCCATCCCCACCAATTACCAACTGGGTTACCTATTTTCTCATCTTTACTGTGGGAATAAAAATATTCACTTTAAAGGTCTGATTGCTGGGGTCAAATTTGATAAAGTATATTCTGCAAATGATGAGAAAATCCAAGTATGGACTCTCTTCACCCACAGTTGGATCCTCAAGTGAAAAACAGGGCTTTGCCTCCTTGTTCCTTTATTTGCTGCAACCCAGCTTCATCCCTAGACAAGATGTCACAGGCAACCAGAGGCATCATGTCTCCATAGCTGGCAATATCAGATAGAGGCATCACCTCTTTGCTAATAGGTCCAGGGTACCTCCCACAAGAGAATCCGGTACCCTTGTAAAAGGACTAATTCAGACATGAGAAAGGGCTCCCCATTGCCTCCTTTTCTCTTTCTCCTTCCCTGCTTACTTTTTTCTGTTTTCCCTGCCCCTGAGCTTTGGCTAATCACAAACTTTAAGGGCTGGCACAAATAGCTTTTGGAAAACATTCATGGCACTTTCATGGTCATTCATGGATGTGTGTGAAAGTGAAAAGTGAAAGTGTTAGTCGTTCAGTTGTGTCCGACTCTTTGTGGCCCCATGGGCTGTAGCTCACCAAGCTCCTCTGTCCATGGATTTCTCCAGGCAAGAATACTAAAGTGGAGAGCCATTCCCTTCTCCAGGGGATCTTCTTGTCTGGAGCCACGTTAGGCATTACTGACAAAATGGAGGCACGGCCCCAGCCCCCTCATTCTTCAGGCACAGGCCTGGGATGAAGGAACTAGGCCTTGTAATTCTGACTTGTTTTTTCCTCTCCTCCGCTGAGTTGACTGAAAAGGAATATTAAGGTGCTTATTGTTCTTGAGAGGAGCATGAGAAGGCACAAAGCCTTCTGCAACTGTGCTCAGAGAATAATTAATAAAGTTAATCATTGACATTAGTTTAAGGACTTTTACAAAAGAGTGTTCCAGGATGAGCACATAGGCTGCAGCTTGAGGCCATGGGAGGGATTGCTATCTGAAGCCTATTTGTGAGGAAAATGTTTATGGCAAAGGAGTTTACTGAATTTAGGGCTTAGAAATAATTAAAATAGTTAGAAGTTAAAGATTTAAGGAATGTTGTAAAGTTAGCATATTTTACTATAGCTTATAGAAGGTAGGAATTTTTAGAGACACTATAGCTAGAAGCCTTTTTAAGAGATAGTGAGCTCAGGATGTTAGGGGCAAACAGAATTTAGGAAGATAAGTAGTAAACCGAGGAATGTAGCATGAGTTACAATGTAATCACAAGTTGACTATAGGACACATTAGAGGAAGTAGATAATACAGGTTAAGGCTGATTCCGAGAATCACTGAAGCAGGAACTCTGTTTGAAGAGCAACAATGATTTATGGACATAATAAATCTGGGTGAGGGGGAACTGAAAATGTCAAATCTCTGACCTAATGCTTTTGTAAAAGTATAAAAGAGAATCTTAAACTTGAAATAAATAGGCAGTCCAAGAACACTGAGAGGCTGCTTCATCGCTGACACCGTTCATCTCTTCAGGTTGAATCCCTGGCTGCTGGAGCTGGACTCTGGCATCTTCCCAACCCAGGGATTAAACCTAGATCTCCTACATTGTAGGCAGATTCTTTACCATCTGAGCCATTGAGGAATCCAATAGCTTTTGGAAAACATTCATGGCACTTCCATGGTTATTTTTGCACACGTGTAGAGCAGAAAAAAAATTGAATCACTTGATGTGCATGTTCCCAGCTAAGGTTGAGCAAGGCAATGTGCTCTGCCTTTTTGTTTCAGATTCACAGAGAGATGGCCAGAGATGGGGATGGTAAGGAGGCAGTAGTGTACAGCAAGCAACTCTGGCTCTCGGGCCAGCTGGACAGTTTGAGTCTCATCTCTGGTACCTATTTGTGGGATAGCCTCAGGGAAATAATTTTTGAAACTTATTTTCTCTTTTGTAAATGGAAATAGAATCTTTCGGGATGAATTTTTAGGGTTTAAGACTATAATCTATGTGAGAGTGTATTTCCTCTAGGAGCAGTGATTCAGCATTCACAGTCTATTGTTCATGGTTATACTATATACCGCTGCTGCTGCTGCTGCTGCGTCGCTTCAGTCGTGTCCAACTCTGTGCGACCCCATAGATGGCAGCCCACCAGGCTCCCCCATCCCTGGGATTCTCCAGGCAAGAACAATGAAGTGGGTTGCCATTTCTTTCTCCACTATATACCGCAACTATCGCAACTACCACAAATAATGTGAAGTGACTGTCTGTATCACTTATGAATAGTATATTGATAGATTTTGTTGGTATTTAAAAATAGATGTGTTTAAATTAACAGTTTTAGTCTTTTGGCTCAAGTATTTAGTCAATTTACATTTAATGTAATTAATGATATATATTTCATTGGTTTTTTAGATACACATTTTTCCAACTTGACATCTCTGAAGTTGGAATGCATTCACTGTTGGCCAAGTAACAGTTGTGATACAGTTGTCATTGCATGTGCATGTGCATGAGCATGTGCAGTCACATCTTTAGAGTGGGTGCCAACAGCTTGGAAGGAAATTCCTGAGACAACAGTGGAGCCCTCTTTTATCACCCAAGCTCTTAATGACACAGAGTTTGAAGTTGTGTGGAAAAGCACAGACATCTTCAACTCTGACTCAAAATGAGAAAAGAAAGATTTAGAAGAAATAGATTCTGCATGTAAAGGAGCTTTAGAAATATCTTCACCTATTTATTTACTTCACCTGATGCAAACAGTTGATTCTTTGGAAAAGACCTTGATTCTGGGAAAGAGTGAAGGCAAAAGAAGAGGGTGAGACAGGATGAGATGGTTGGATGGCATCACCAATTCAATGA